>NC_000067.6:87687103-88397103 GCF_000001635.26 Mus musculus | reverse complement strand
GTGTCAGTGAAGGGATGGACTGCAAGACTGAGAGCAAGCAGTCAAAGGGAACATGCTTCCTTCTTCCATGTCCAACAGGAGTGGCCCAGACTAGAGGCGGGTTATTTCCGCCTCAAAAGGATCTGGATTAAATATGTGTCTTCCCACCTCAAAGATTAGATGTGAATCTTCTCACTTCATACGATTAAGCAAAAATGCCTCACAGGTGTGCCCAGCCATTACTGGGTTTTAGTTCACTCCAGATGTAGTCAAGCTGACAACCAGAAACAGCATCATACACAAGAAAGCTCCAAAAGGACTGCACTTGGCAGTGGTCTTACCTCTATGAGGGGACATCGGGCTGAGAGCAGTGAGGACCCCTCTCCATTCATCTAGATGGGTGCCTGCACTTTTATTCTTCACTAATCTCGGAAAAATAAATGAGGCAAAAAGGCATTTGCCCACACTGAAGTAAAAGCAGGAGGGGGGGGGGAGGATAGAATAGATGCTGAAAAAGGGCCACAGCCAGTGGGGACAGAAACATCTTGCCATTGAGGGACAACAGATTGGGAAACATTGGTTAGTATTGTTGGTGGTGGTGTTAGTAGTTGTAGTTTAGTAATAGTAATAGTTTTTACTTGAAAGCAATAGACCAAATGAGCACATGAAATTTTACTTTTATTTACATAAAATTATTTCACATGCCACCCTTGGCCTCCTAAGTTAAACGTACTGTAGGCTCCTTCTTAATGCAGAGGCCTGAAGTTTTGCTATTTTTAAATGCCAGTGAATCCTTCACTGTGTGGAGAATATACTTCAGGCTGAGTCAGAGAAGATGGGCCCCAACACCCTCACACTTGCACAATCTTCTGTGCCCCTGTAGGACCCGCACACATTATCTCTTAGTACAACTCCTTAATTCCGTTTGCTTTCATTTCCCCTGGAAAACCCACCCATGATGTGTGCAGTCTGGTCGCACAGGCTCACACCACGAAACATATGCCCAGAACACAGAAAATGTAAAATCTGCAACCTGTAAGCGCCAATAACCAACATAGCACCAGGGTGGACCACATAGCTTTCCAAAGGTGGCATTGAGCCTAGGAGAGACCATGGGAACTTGACTTCTCAACCACTGGCCACCCTGTGTTCTCTGTGCCTCAACCCTTCAATGTCAGTAAGTTCTGTTCTGCCCATTATGTGTTCCAGATGTCTCCCTGACTTCCTCCTCAGAGCTAGTTGGGAGCCTCCTCTCTGTCCCCTGTCCCTTTTCCTAAAGCCCCACCATACCTCATGAATAAATTACAGCTATGCTAGACAGCTATTCACTATGGATTTAGGACTGTAATCACCCACAGGAATGCATACAACCTATGTGTCAAGAGAAAAAGTCCAGGTCCTCATTTTGCAAAAGCACCTGATCCAGTGAAAAGAGAGACCCGAGATGGTGATTATTCTATTTCCAGTTGACTGGATAGGTGCTATTTCTGGGTGTCTGGGAGTGTATTGCAGGTAGGATTTGTGTATACATTGCTACAATCAGTAGAGACATGGGGTGGAGGACATCATCTATCCCTATAAGATCTGAGAAGGAAGAGAGAGAGAGGTGGTTCTCTCTCTCTCTCTCTCTCTCTCTCTCTCTCTCTCTCTCTCTCTCTCTCTCTCTCTTTCTCTCTTGCTTCAACATTGACCTCTCCTGGCCCCTAGACTGGAACTTGAGCCCTCTCAACCCTGGTTCCTAAGATAGGACTCTGGGTGAAACTGCAAACCTATTGTGGGGCTTCTCAGTTTAATAAATCCCATTCCAAAGACACTTTCCATTGGTTCTAGAGAACCTTACCACATGACCATCCACAGTGATCACAAAGCTCACAGACAGGCTGGCAGGGTTGTCATCAAATCCACAGACTTGCTTCCATCCTCATGTGAGGAAGAACTCATGGACTGGAAACACAAGGAAATAGGATGTGCTAAGAAATATTTCAAGTAGGCAAGAGGGAAGAAGGGAGGGAGGGAGGGAGAGAGAGAGAGAGAGAGAGAGAGAGAGAGAGAGAGAGAGAGAGAGAGAGAGAGAGAGAGAGAGAGAGAGAAGGAACAAGGGCCTGGGGGCATCCCAGGGCATGCTGAAGAATGGTGCTGTTCAAGCACGCAATCCTTACTGGGTGCCTGCAGTGTCCATACAGAAAGAACAGAACAAGCCAGCTGGATGATGGCTCTCCCTCAAGAACTCCACAGCCCTCCAGGGGGAGGGGCAGTCTAAACAGAATATATTGAGGACCAATAACCACAGCCTCCCAACCAGGACGGCAGATGGGGAATGGGTTATAGGTCTGTCAAGGTGCTGAAGTTTTCATTTAGCATGAGGTATGGGTACCATGAGTAAAGGCATTAGGGAGGTTCCACAAGACAGAGGTACCAGAGGCTGCTCTGCAGGCAGAAGTTCTCAAGACAGGCTGCTTGGAGGGAGTGACTCTAAAGTTGGACTCTGGCAGAAGCATGCAGGGTTTTGTGTGTGTGTGTGTGTGGGGGGGGGTCAGAGACTTCAGGTAGGAGGGATAGTAAAGGCTGATAGAAGTAAGGAATGGGGACATGAGCTATGCACAAAGTGCCATGCTGAGATTTCAGAGCCTCCCAGGCTACCTCATCTAATCTTCTCACCCCTCCAAGGAAAGGAGGCCATTCTACAGACAAGAAAATCAACACAGGCTACTTGCATGATCTCCTCATCAGAGAAGCTCCCAGTGAAGGCAACTTGCCCCATCACTGAGAGAGTCTCTACAGTTTCTTCTAGAAGATCCCCCAAGATATGAAACAAAGGAGAGGGAAATCTACAAGGAGGTAGTGCAGCACTAGCAGCTTGGTCTTCCCAGGGTATGGAGCACTTGCGTGGGTAGTGGTCAGCTCCTCCTAGGAGGACATGCTACTGAGCATAGGGCAAGAGGACTCTAAGGCAACTACCATGATTTTTATGCCCAGGCAGCTGCCCTGAAGTGAGATAGGCAGGGGATGTCACACAATGAGCCTACAGAGATAAGGCAGGGCTACTGAATCCCCAATACCATGAATTAGGACACTGGGTGCAATCAGTGGTGATCCACTGATGAGGAGAAGTCAGCCTCCACCCTGAGTCCTAGGGACATGTCTCTCAGCATGATGCAGACATAGGTAGGACCTCATTGCCTGGCACAACGTGGCCATGTTCTAGAAAATTCTGTGTGCTCTCCTGATCTGCGTGTGCTGTGCATGTATGAATGCAGTGGTAGAGGCCAACCTGGGATCTCATGCATACTGGACATACTGGGCAAGTACTCTTGCCTGAGCCTTAATTCAGCCCAGATCTGGATACTGTCTTTGGTTTTGGTTTTGTTTTTTTCCTTCTACTTTTAATTGGTTCGTTGTGAATTTCACACTATGCACCTAATCCCACTCATCTCCCCCTCCCCTCATACCTGCCCTCTACCCTTGAAACCTTCCCCCGAACAGAGAAAAAATTCTTTCTGTGGAAGCTGTGGTGTGTCACAGTGTGTCCCACAGTTCACCCTTTTGTCCACACTTCTTTGTTTGCAAATGTTCATCGCAATGACTCATCTGTCTGGTGTGAGGCCTCTGGCTTCTGCTAGTCTATCAATACTGGACCCTCGCTGGGACTCCTCTCGGATTCACTGTTGTTGCCCTGTGTCATGGAGATCCTGTAGTTTTGAACCTGTAGGACCAGCCCCTTCATGCACTCCAGCCGTTCACTGATGGGGTACATGTTGGGATGAGCCCTTTCAAAACCTTGGATCTGAGAGGTATATGAGCTGGTCAGCTCAAAGGCTCTTCTATTATCATGCCCTCAGGGCATCTCACCACCACCAACCCCTGCAACCAAGGCCAGCTCTGCTCTGTTGCCCCAGTGAGACGCAGGACCCACTCTCCTGAGTGTTGTAGTTGGTGAAGGACATGGTCAATTCTCCCACTCTTATGACCCTGGGACTGTCTTTCCTGCCCACCATAGATAGTGAGGGGTGAAGGAGAAGAGGAGGGTGTCTCTCCCACATCCCTCATCTGCACCACTGTCCAGTAGACAAGAGGCAGGGCCGGTTCTCCCATACTCACACCCATGGTATTGGCTCACCTGCAACCCTATACAGGGCCAGCTCTACTGTGCTCTTCAAGTGAGATGCAGGGCCTGCTCTCCAGAGAGCTATAGCAACTGAGAGGCAGGGACAGCCCTCCTGCTTTGATGACCTCGGGCCAATTCTCCTGCCTGCCATAGATGGTATGGACTCAGGGGTGATACTCCCACTCACCCACCCACGTCACTGCAAGGCAGACAAGTTGTGGAGCCAGATCTCCTAAGCTCACACACTCAGTTTCACACACACACACACACACACACACACACACACACACACACACACACACCCATCTACTGCCAAGATCAGCTCTACTGTTGTGCCCTGGCAAGGTGCAGTGCCTGCACTCTCGAATGCTACAGCTGGTAAGGGACAGACAGAACTCGTCTGCTCTAATGATCTCAGGGCCAGGTCTGTTGCCTGCTGCAGGTGGTGAGAAGGAAGGCAGGGGAAAGGGTTATCTCTCTCTCTCATCCATGTCACCATACAGGAGACAAACAGCAGGGCTTATGCTTGCATCCTGGGGGCTATCTCACTCTCAGTGTGTGGGCCATACTCCGAGTACTACAGCTGGCTAGAGGCAGGGCCAGTTTACCCACTCTCATACTCCCAAGGGCCAGCTCTCCCACAATGCTCAGGTGAGGAGTGGAGCCCGTTCTGCAAAGCCGTCAGACATCAACATGTCTCAGAATGATAGCCCAGACCAGGGACATCTATCTGCCCGGCCTTTGGTGATAACAGACCCCCTACTGCTGCAGAGCCATAGACCCAGATATGTGCCCCTCCCCGGTTGCAGCACAGGCCATGACCCCACCATGGTCCTGGGTAACATTGCCAACTACTCACATCAGGCTGTTCCTCGCTGCCCTCAAGACTCTAGTTCCTGCCTCTCTTCATTGTGCCCCATTCCTCTGCTTCTCCTCTTCTTCCATTTCTCCACCACTTGCTCCTTTTAGTGGTACAGAGGCTTCTGAGTGTCTGGGTCATCTCAGGAGTGGTCTCAGGAGTGCTACGTCTCCTTCATGACAACCACATGACCCGTGGACCACAAAGAAGCAGGTGGATCAGGATACATTTGCCTGATTCCTCCTGGGATGGGGGTGGAACGTCCCTTAGAAGCAGAAGGACTCAGGAATGCTAGCAGGGTCATAGCTATATCCAGCAGCTCCAGTCCCATGCTGGGCACAGGTGGCTCTCTGGCAGAGTGTGTTTGAGGATGAAAGAAAGCCGTTAGCCCAGGGTAATCTGCTAGGCTGCTGAGAAGCCTACATCTGAACCCCTGTAACCTCTCAAAACACTGGTGACATAATGGGGCATGTGGCTCTGAATCAGTGAAGCTAAACACCTTTAGGTGACAGATGGGTGCCTACACAAGTGACACCTACTGTGGTGGCTTTGAACTCTTGGTCTCCAGCTGGTGATATTTGGGGGAGGCGTGTGGTCTTGATGGAGAAAGTACAGGTCCACTCTGAGATTGAAATTCCCTCCATGCTCCCAGTTTGCTCTCACTGAATTGTGTATACGGTTCAAGATGTGAACTTGCAGCTCCTGTCACCATGCCCGCTGCCCTGCCTCCTCACCATGACAGACTCTCATCCCTCTAGAACCATAGCCCGAAGAAACTCTTCTAGAGGTTACTTTTGATCATGGTGTTTTGTCACAATAACAGAGAAGTAGTTAATACACTTACCAAAAAGTGGACCATAGTATCTAAATCCCTGGATGCCGACTGTGGCTGCAGTTTACCTGTTTCTGCGTGCACTCAGCGTGGGCCGGTTATCATCCCAGTAACTCAAACCCCTTTAGGAATGACCATAACTCAGCAAAGAGTGACTTTTATTTTTTTACTCTCACTAGAATGCCACACATAAACATGACAATTCCTCCATGGTTTAATGTGCTCACACTGACGCCATGATGCAGGAGTCTCTGGGGACAAGTCTACAGATGGTTAGAACCAGACCAACAGATGCAGCACCTTTGACTTGACAAATGAGCTCTTTTCAGGAGCTACGTTAGAAATAGTGACGTCACAGGAGCACACATCCTGTAGATTAACCATGTAAGCAAATTCTAAGCATCGTCTAACTCTTCTTCAGGGTCAACAGGAACATTCCATGTACAGAGACTGTTTTCTTAAGCTGGTGGAGACATGGTGTGGAAATATGAACATGTGAACACTCTGATTAAGTGGGGGTTGGCAGATAGACTAGGCTAAGTCTTGTTTGCTTCTTCTAGTCCAGTTCCTTACTTGAGTTGAAGGTGAGGCTCTGACTGTTTTTCTGTCTGAACAGTCAGTGTGCTGTCTTACATTTCATTTTTTACAAGTCCCTATGTAGAGGCCAGACCCTTCCTCCTGGTGGTTTCAGACATGGCAAGCACCTTGGTCATCAGGGTAAAATGGAAGTGAAATGCTCTCACTAACAGTGAAATGTTCAACTTTCCACCTGTTGGCCATTTTCATTATGCAAATGTGTTCCATCCACTCTCTGCTTCTGAAACCCCAGTGAGTTAGAGACCTATGAGGCCAGGATGGCTTTAAAAGTCGGGAGCTAGAGAAAGTACCCAAGGAGCTAAAGGAGTTTGCAACCCTATAGGTGGAACAACAATATGAACTAACCAGTAGCCCCAGAGCTCTTGTCTCTGGCTGCATATGTAGCAGAAGATGGCCTAGTCGGCCATCACTGGAAAGAGACGCCCCTTGGACTTGCAAAGTTTATATGCCCCAGTACAGGGGAACGCCAGGGCCAAGAAGTGGGAGTGGGTGGGTAGGGGAGGGGGGGAGGGTATGGGGGACTTTCGAGATAGCATTTGAAATGTAAATGAAGAAAATACCTAATAAAATTGGGAAAATTTTTTTAAAAAGCTAGTTAAATGTTTTCTTCTCAAAAAATAAAAATAAATAAATAAAATAAATAAATAAAACAGTGGGCAAACATTTAAAAAAAAAGGCCAGGCAGCCTTTGTTCTGCCCCTCTCTGCTTCCATTTGCAGCGTGTGGATAGCCAGACCAAATAAAAATAAACACATCTGGGTTAATGCGTCAGTCATTCTTCTACCTAAACATTCAGTCAACAGCTTCCTGCTGAGGGTCGCTCCTTCAGTTGCTGAGTGTATGGTTTATGAAAAAGTTGAAAAACTTTTCACTTTCAATACTTAAAGCGGCCTTATGCTCCCTCTGCCAAGCTCTTTTGAGCACAGATACCACAGCTCTGGAGAAGGGCAGGGGTGGAGTGTTCAGGCAGACAATCACTCAGTGTCTGCACCAACACCCACATGCTCCACAATGCCTAAATAAGAGTGTTGTCTTCTTCCTAAAGTGAAAGTGAAGTCGGATATGTCTTACTAGAGAGAGCGCCATGTAGCTTATGTCTTATGCACAAGTTACTAAAGCCTATTTTGCTATACATTGATGAAAAAAAGCCTTGCAAGTGGTTTGATAATCAACAGATATTCCAAAGAATCTAATACTCTACATAGGCGATTTCTTGGTGTTCTTAATGCAAAGAGAAGACGTGCACAGAGACATTCATTTCAATGGCTAGGTGGAGCCAGCTATCAGCGACCTACAGTATGGAAATTGCTAGAGGTTTGAATACTACTGAGTTACTGATAATGCTTGTAAAGACTGTGAAGAAAACATCTCAGGTAAAATAGTTGATGGGAAAGCCTATAGAAAACTGTATGTGCAGGTGATGATGTCACATAAGGTTGTTAAAAGTGCATGCATAGAAAAGGCTGGAATTGAGCAAACACTCAGAAGTGTGAGCAACGACTACATGAGTGGGAGGGGTTTACATACATTTGTGTCCTCTATGTCCTCTAGCCTCCTGTGAGATCCAGTCACTATTTTTAATGGGGAAATAATGAAAGAGTGGAGGAGGGGCACACTCCTGGGGGTGGGGGGAGAAGCAAGGTACACCACTCAAGAATTCCTTTTGGGTGGTCCCTTCAGCGGAAGTTCTGGTGAGCCCCAGAGAAAGAAGTCATTGCCTCAGTGTTCCCCACCCCACCCCTGTTTGACATGTGAGAAAGGAGAGGTTGCCCTTAGGTGTTTTAGAATCTGGCCTTATTTTTCTTTGGGATGGGGTAGGACTCTTTGACAGTGTGTCGACGAATTCATCACACACTGCAGAAAAGGAAATAGACACAATAGCAGTATAAGTATAAAATCAGGGCCAGAGTCACAGTCGTGGGAAAGGAGTGTCAACACTTAATCCCTCAGCATCAGGACAAGGCTCTGAGATGCAGAAAACACAGGCACCTTCACAGAAGAACATGGTCCTTTGCACCCCTCTTCAGGTGTAAAGTCCTCTGTACACTTTGCTCCCTGACCTATGCCCTTGAGGGTGACTAAGAGTCATCCACCCTGTGCTCAGGGACCTGAAAATGTCTCCTTTAGAAGTCATTAGCAGTACTGTCCATCAGTGTCCCATGAGCCTCCACATCCAGGTGGTTGCTGTGACCTGTGAAAATGAAGAAGATGCTGAATTATTAATACTAATTCATAAATTAATAAATTAATTAACAAAAATTATTAATAAAATTTCCACCAAAATGTTAGCCTGTGACGTTAGCTGTGCGTGTCTGGGAGTCCACCCTTGTGAGCTGTGTGAGGTTCACCGAGCAGGGCCCAACTCATCCCATCAAGTTGAGTCTCAGAGAGCCAAGAAGGACTTCATTTGTTCAGTGGTTGCTACACAAAATCAAAACTGAGCAGATATCCAAGTAGAAAACCCGAACATGTATCAAAATGTAGTTTTCAAATGATTCAAAATGACAGTCAAAAGCTTCCCTTTTCAGAAACTGAAACAATGTTGCCAGGAGACTGTTCTCTGGAAAATAGGCCATCTCCAGGGACCTTCCTTCCCCTCATGGTGCTTGGAGAGATTGCCCACTCCTGAGATACAAAGTAGAGAAAGAAAATGTTTGCTCTGGAGCCTTATTTCCAGGCATAGCATAAGAAAAAGAAAGAAAGGGGGAAAAAAAGTTCAAGTGATTGGCCCGGACTGAAATCGGGATAAAGGCGCAGTGCTAAATGCCTCTGCCTGCCCTACCCCAACCTGTGCCAGCTCTCACTTCCCTGAGGCAGACGTTCTCTGCCCTGGCCCCTGTCGTAGCATCCCAAGGAAAGGTGTTAACCCTGAGCTCTAGAGAAAGAAGCACTGAGAGACACTGGAAAACTAGAGTCTGAGATGTGTAGGGCAGGTTGCCAGTAAAACTGAACTTTTTATTAAGGATATGAACATTAAGAAAGAACTTACCTAGAAGTAAAAAGTATGCAAAAATGACATTTGATATGCCACTGGGTAAAATTCATGGCGCATATATTTAATTTGTGTATGTTAGTGTGTATACTAGTATGTGTTAGTGTGTGTGCCAATGTATGTGTTAATTTTGTTATTCTCTGTGTGTGTGTGTGCATGTTAATGTGTATGTGGGTTAGTGTGTTAGTGTATTTTTCAGTGTATGCTAATGTGTTATGGTGTATGTGTTAGTACATGCCAGGGTATTGGAGTATGTGTTAGTGTGTGTGTTTGTGTAATGTTGGTTTGTCTCAGTATGTGTATCAGTATATTTGTTAGTGTATGGGTCAGTGTATGTGTTAGTGTATTAGTATGTTAATATATGCTAGTGTGTGTATCAGTGTATATGTTAGTGTGTGTCAGTGTGTCTCTGTGTGTTACTGTGTGTGTCTGTGTGTTACGGTGTGTGTACCTGTGCATGTGGAAGTTAGAGGACAGCCTCAGGTCTTGTTCCTCACATGCTGTTACCTTTTTTTTTTTTTTTTGGCACAGTGTCTCTCCCAGACTACGGCTCTCTGATTTGGCCAGCCGGCAAACCCAGAGAGTCACCTGTCTCTGCCTCCCTGAGACAGCATCACAAGGGCATCTGCCATACCTGGCTTTGACACTTCTTTTCTTAGATTCTTTTTCCACTTGTCTTTCCTTCTCATACAGCAGCACATGGTGCACATATTGTGCACGTCCCATCCCAGGCCATGCTACCTACACTGTGCACGTGCACACACACACACACACACACACACACACACACACACACACACACACACTGCATATACTGTGCACACACCAGCACATGATACACACACTGTGTACATACCACCACATGGTGCACACATGCAATACTAATGTCACATCCTTGCCAGTCATTTTTATTCACCCTTTCATTAGCGCTAAGCATATTAACAATGGCCTAAGCTAAGCACAGGGTAGGTGGGTGGGAGCCCAGTCTGTTTGCCCATTTCAGTCAAATAGATGAAAGGAAGAGGAGATCAGAGCTTCCAGGGTGAGTGTACCAATATGGATTTGAGTATTTTCTGATTACTTTTACTCTTTAATCACATTTATATTTATTTTTATCATTTGAATTGCTTTGTCTGTTCCTTTTTTTTTTCAGCTCATAGGTGAAGGAAAACTATTTCAAAAGTCAAAGTGGCGTTTATTTTCAACTTTTTAAAAATTTCAAAATTAAATATCATTGTGAAGGTATTGAAATGGACTCCTCCTGTGTACTTAAGATCAGACATCTTCAGCATATCCAGGAAGTGCCAATCAGCTTTCAGATTCTGTCAGGCATAAGGCTTCCATAATGGAACCTGTAGCTGTGAGCTGTGACAGCAGGGACTTAAGGAACACAGACAGATGGCCGGCCACGGACACCAGGATTTCCCTGCAGCATGAGCACTATGCAGAGGGAAATTCTACAGTTCCAGTACTCACTGCAGGCAAAGGTCAGGACGAAGGGCCACACAGGAGGTCAGTGCCAGAGAATGACAAAGGGGACAAGCTCAAAGGCCAGTGTGAGAGGCAAGTCAAGAGGCCAGTGTGAGGGACCAGAGATAGGGGTCAGTCAGTGTGAGGGACCAGAAAGAGGGGTCAGTCAGTGTGAGGGACCAGAGAGAGCGGTCAGTCAGTGTGAGGGACCAGAGAGAGCAGTCAGTCAGTGTGAGGGACCAGAGAGAGGGGTCAGTCAGTGTGAGGGACCAGAGAGAGCGGTCAGTCAGTGTGAGGGACCAGAGAGAGCGGTCAGTGTGAGGGACCAGAGAGAGCGGTCAGTCAGTGTGAGGGACCAGAGAGAGGGGTCAGCATGAGGGATCAGAGAGAACGGTCAGTATGAGGGACCAGAGAGAACGGTCAGTCAGTATGAGGGACCAGAGAGAACGGTCAGTCAGTGTGAGGGACCAGAGTGAGGGGTCAGTGTGAGGAACCAGAGAGAGGGGTCAGTGTGAGGGAAGAGAGAGCGGTCAATGTGAGGGGCCAGAAAGAGCGGTCAGTGTGAGGAACCAGAAAGAGCGGTCAGTGTGAGGGACCAGAGAGAGTGGTCAGTCAGTGTGAAGGACCAGAGAGAGCAGTCATGTGAGGGACCAGAGAGAGGGGTCAGTGCTAGACATCGATGTGAGGGGTCAGCATTAGGGGCAGTGGGAGAGGTCAGGGCAGGTGGCCAGCACATCGTAGTCCTAACAATACTAATAACCTCCTGCTGCACTCAGTCAAACCAGATGGAGAAGGGAACTCTTGTCTATTTCTATTCCTTACAGTTTACTAGCTTACCTGTAGACCCATAGAACACCCATAGCTGTGCCTCCCTCTCCATTCCTGCCTCCCCTTGCTCCTAAAAATGTTCAGCATTTGGTCTCAAGATTTGGCGAGGTTCTGAGAAAACATGTTCAAAGCAAATGGCAAGATGCTGGAGCGGAGCCTTGAGATCAACTTTGCCAATTTTTTTTTTTTTTGCATGTCCTCGTGTGAATGAGCGGTTGTTAAAAGTCTCCCATCCCCATCCTCTGGAACATTTCCAGAAAGTAGAAAGGTGCTCACCACACAACTACCTACCCCACAGCCATAGACATAAGAACCCATGAGAATAAGGAACATTTCAGGTGTTTCCACAGAAATATCTATGATAAAGTATTAAGAAGGAAGAAGTAGCAAATCTTGGGTCAGTATGACCCCATTTCCATTTATGTAAAAACTGATGTAAGGCTGGCAAGTGTTCCACGAAGCCTGTGGGCTAACGGTGCCCTAGAGCCGCCATTGTGGACTGACATGAGGAGGAACTTCTGCTTCTTGTCTCTAGACCATGACTTAATTGATTTGTTTTGTACAATGCCTTATTGTCAAAGCTGACAACATATGAAAATAGAATAAGCTAGGAAACCACCACAACTTAAAAATATTTTTAAAACACTAAAATTTTTGGAGCAAAGAAGAGAGACATTAGTCAACTCACCTCATTGTGATTTGGTTTCTCCCCACAAGCATCGCCAGCCTTACTTGATGTTATTAGCAATCTCTTTCAGAAGACTTTTGAGGTCGTTAAGCTTGGAAGTGGGGAGAAAGAAAACCCGATCTTAAGGCAAATTTTTAACATTCTATTTTAAATGACAAGCATGTTAAATAGTAGATGTGACACCGGGTGTGTGTGTGTGTGTGTGTGTGTGTGTGTGTGTGTGTGTGGCAGGTCCTGCTTATTCCTTACTTATGGTCAGTAGTTAGCAAACGAATCATTAGCATTGTGAAATGCAAGTCAGAAAGGGTTTCCTCCTAGGCAAAGCAGATTATGTTGGTAAGGCAGTAATATATGCAGATGTATGCAAATGTACCCAAATGTTTTACTGATACTAATAATGTTTTCTTTATAAAAATATAATACTAATAAAAATTATGAAGATACTAGTAAGATATGATTGTATGCTTCCTAACACATACACAAATGGCAAACTTCCAAGTATAACTTAAACGTAAGATTATTCTATATACTACAGGGGGTTCCTGGCCTAAGTTTAAGTCACATGCTACCTTGATGTAATTTATTAAAGTTCATGGACAGGTTCTAATTTCTGTGTAGTTGGCTCCCAGCTTGCTGTGTGACTTACTCTCTGGGAGTTTGGGGTTGGTGTGGAGGAATCTGTGTTAAAGTTGGGCCTGATTCCAGTAGATAACCTCTTCCTTTAAGTTAAAAAAAAAAAAGAACAAAGAGAAATTTGAGGGTTACTGGTCACTGCAGTGAACGCTGCATGGTAGGTGAGAGCCCCACTTCCAGGCTTTGGGTCATCTGTGAATAGTTTTGTTTACTGTTATAATGACATGAAAAGCAGTTTTGCTTTCCCCAGGAGATTTTGTTAATAGTAAAATAGTATTAATCAGCAGCTTCAAGGAATACATAAGGTGCTCAGAATAAAATAAGTGAAGCAGAGCACAAAAAGAAAATAAGCAAAGTTAAACACTAGTTTTGGGAAAGGCTAAACTAACCAACAAACCTTTAGCTAGAGCTATAAGTCTCTATTGTAGTGTGTTAAATACTACAGGGGCTGCTTAAGCCTGGATTCCCTGCCCCCTGGTAAGGGGACACAGTCTAATAAGCTTCTGCAACCACAGTGATGGTCAGGCAGGCAGACATAAACTCCACCCAGTTAGACAAGAGCCACAAAGGCACCTACCAGTACTCACAACAGTCCTGCTCCAGGGACAGGCTGGTCAGACAATTATGCATTAGGCCACACAGCAGATAAAACAGAGGTCTCATGAAAGATACATTTTAAGCACCTACATCCAGTCCCCTTCATTTTCCACTGGGGCAGGTGACTAGCCACTCTGGTACTGAAAGCTTACTTAGCTAGGGGCTTCTCCAAATGCACACAACCTAACAAAACTAGATCAAGAATACAGAGTCTATGGCCAACAAGATGGCTCAGTTGGTAAAGGCACCTGCTGCTATGCCCAGTGACCTGAGTTCAATCTCCCATGGCTACACAGTTGAAGGAAAGAACCAAATCGTAAGAGTTGTTCTCTGACCACCACATGTATAGTGCGGCATGTGCATACACTCCCCGCCCCCAGGCCCCCAACACACTCTGATAATTAATATGTAATATTTTTTTAAAGAATATAAAGTTCAAACAAACTAGTAGCAAACAAAGAGAAAGAGGCAATATCAAATGTTGCTAACAAAGAAATCTCAGGAACACAGAGATGGTTTCATTAGTGAATACCATCCAACATTTAAAGGTGAACAAATATCTAAATACTCTTTAGACTCTTCCACAAAATAGAAGAGAGACTACTTCCAGATTCAATGTATGAGGCCAAAATTACCCTCATCTGAAAGTCTGACAAAGATAGCAAAGAGAACTACTAACCAATATCCTAGTGAACAAAGATGCAAAATATTAATAAGATAATAAGGAGCCCAATTCAAGAGCACATTAAAATTACCACACACAACAACTCAATGCAGTTCCCCCCTGAGACAGAAGGATGGTTCAGCATATGAAAACCATTGGGTGTGGTGAACTACACAAACAGAATAGAGAATCAGCATGGTCCATGCACTTGATGCAGAAAATCAGCAGAAAACTCCAAGTTCTTTCACAGTAGAAACTCAACAAAGTAAGCACTTACTTAGACATGATAAAAACTATGAAGAAAGAATCCTATCATCATATTCAATATCCCATCATCTCTAAGATCACAAGACAAGAACTCTTGTCCTCACCACCATTATTCTAAAAGGTGTTGGGAGTCCTGGACAGTGCAATCAGGGAGGAAAAGGAAATAAAAACTCTCTAGATCTGTTTGCATAGGTTGTTAAATAATATCTTGTAACAAAGAATCCACCAAAAAAATCTTTCCTGAAAAAAAATGGAATGAATTTGGTAAAAATTGGTATTTCTGTTATGAAAAACAATACAGAAGTTCTTCAGACACAGAGAAGCATCTTTAAAGACAATGAAAATCTAATTGTCAAATTCTTGACAAGAACAGATCATGAGATATCATGGCACCTAAAACCTGTAGAATTTGAAAGAGCTTTACAAATAAGGGAATATATATGAACTGAAGCAGTGTGTCTGTGCTAAATACAAGTGTTTGGGAATGAATTGTGGTAACACCAGACCTTAATGTTCAAGCAGTATTTAATTTGTGATCATTTTGCTCAACTTCATGGGTGAAATTTATAATGAACGTTATTTTAGCTAAAATTCTGATCAATGTTTATCAATACTTTATATTATTGATTAATAAAATATACATGTTTACTGAGAAAAAAAAGAAATTCTTCAAAACATTAAAAACAACCCATCTACCCCACTCCTGGTACACAACTAGAGAACTCCTGTGTTGTCCCAGACACCCCACTCCTGGTACAAGACTAAAGAGCTCCTGTGTTGTCTCGTTCACTGGGGCACTACTCACAGACATGAAAATAACCCAAGTGTCAATGAATAGATTGATAGGTAAAGAAAATGTGGCTCATGTACACAGTGGAGGATAATTTCATCTTAAAGAAAGGAAGAAAATGCTGCCATCTGCAGGAATACAGATAGTCCAGATGACAATGTGATGAGTAAAATAAGTGAGACACAGACAGGCAACGCCTCCCATGTGATCTCACCCACAGATACAGCCTAAAATAGTCAAAGGGTTAGGGAGAGAGGAATGGCAATGGTTCTGCTGTACTCTGAGGTGAGAATGAATACTAATATACTGTATGCATGTGTTAATATGCATTTATACATCCACATTAAGATCAGGGAGAATGAATGCATGCCTAAGCTCAGCTCGTGTTCTCCATAGTCCAGGACCCAAACTCAGGGAATGGTGCCACCCACAGTGGGCTGGGTCTTCCTACATTAATTAATGTAATCAAGACAATCCCTTCCAGACATGGTTATGGGACACAAGAATGAACTAGACAGCTGCTCACTCAGACACTCTTTTCAAGTGGTTTTAGATTATGTCAAGTTGACAGTTAAATCTAATAGAAATGGCACTTCTAGGCTATTCCACACAAAGGCTGGCAGCTTAAGAAGTAATTCTGCTGCAGGCTCCAGCTCTTAGGTGAATCATGCAGACAGCTGAAAGAAGCATGTCTAATTTTTTAACAATGAACGTCTTCTTTATTTTCTGACCCTATATACCAGCCTATAGCCAAAAGACATTAAAGATACAACAAATCATTCCAGAACCTTGAGTCATACCTTTGAGTCCAGTTGTCTAAACCGATGCCTCATCCTGCAAGGAAATTAAAAAATAAAGTAAGAGAAAGGGGAGACTCTTTTTGGAGCCATGTTTTCATCTTTCAAAGGACATAAGACATTGTGTGTGTGTGTGTGTGTGCTTCAGTTTCAGCTCAGGTCAGGGTCAACTGCTTTGGTTTCTCTGATGTTCTTCCTTATGCCCAAACAAAGCAGAATTCCTTTCTTGCCCCCAAAGACAGAAAATGAATCCTATGTTTGCTGATAGGGGTGGTGAGAGTTGACTCATAAGATCTACCTTCCTCTATATCCAAGTCCTTGGAGTCTAGAATACAAGGCATCCATGCTGTCTCAAGAGAAAGAGTATCCTATATCCCTTAGTAGCTGTGCTAATTCTAACAAAGAGATTGTTTGCACTCATGTTTACTCATACAGGTTAAAGCATATTTTGAAGTGTGTTTAAACTCTTAGAAAAAGTGACAGCTGGCACTGAGGAAGGTCAGCCTAAACAATAGGAAGAGCAGGCTTTCAAAGACTCCGTGATACACTGCTTATATACCATCTGTAGATTTGGCTGACTTCCCTACTTCTTCAAGAAGTTGAATGGCTGGGAGTCACATAGGAATTTATTTTTAAAATTCCATAAAATTTAAGTATGATAGTCATCATTTCCCAGAGATATCTTGTAGCAAGCCAATTCTATCTGTCTATTTCAACATTGCAAAGATAAATATGCCAGTGGCCTCTACAAGATAGCACAATTGCCCATGACCACTGAGTCTTCCTGGAACTTATTCTGTAGTTGTGGCTCTTGCTTCTTGGCTCTGTGAAGGTAAATGTCTACCCTTCTACACTCAAGATCTCAGTGCCTAGAGCACAGAATATCTGGCTACTGTACTAAGAGAAAGATGTAGCCTCTAAGGACACTTTTTATTCTATGCCCTTTAGGGGAACAATCATATTAGTTAAGGTCTGGTCTCTCCCTGTTCTGAGAGAGTGACATACGTCTATGTGTGTATTGCAATTGCCTTGGTAATATTTTTGAGTTACTCTCACTCTCTAATGAAAGCATTCCTTACTGAGTATGCTCAGGTATACTGCCTCTTACATATACTATCCTACAGATACAAGGGGCACCTTGCTACAGAGGTGAGTGAGTGACATACTCCTCTGAGTTGTCGTTGGCTTTCGTGTTGATCTTGACAAGGTAATTCTCCTTCATGACACCCTCCCACGCCAAAGTCTCATTGTCCTCATTTCTGAAACCTGAAATAATGAGAAAAGGAAAAACATTCAGGTTGCCTGTCTGCCTCTGTTTCCCAAATCAATGCCCACCAGGCACCCACGAGACTCTGAAACTAGGACAATTAGATTTGTCTGCACCAGCTGATCTGACCATTTCTTACTAGTGACAGGAGAAGAACAATAGAATATTGATGAACTTCTCAGTAAGAATAAGTGTGGGGACCACTTGTGTGAACTAAGAATGTAATATTTACTCTAAATAAGGTTCCAGTTAAACCTTGTCTGGGTCTTTTGAGACTTAGCCAGATCATTCCACTAATAATTTGGGTGCTCATGTTTGGTGTGCCCACCTCCTCTGTTTTGATGACATGAAAAGAGAACCTATTAAGTTGGATAATGACTACAGGTTTTCAACTCTCAGTCTAAAGTCAGGAGATCCTCAGAGGAGAGGAATCTGATGACATTGATTCAACTCTGAAAAAGGTGGTCTGGGTCTTAAAAAAACAACAACCCTACCTCCACCCTCCACTCTTCCCCTTTCCCATAAACCAGGGCAACTAGCCTGTGCAACTAGCCTATACAACTAGCACTTTTGAAATGTGTTCAAGGGAGGTCTTATCTCAATTTCTTATGTTGTCTGAGACTTTCAGATGAAGACCAAAGAAAGACCACATCATCAAGATCACTAACATTTGCAATGGACATCAAACCCCAAGAATTCATGGGGACAGAAAAGAGATGTTTATAGAGGTGGCCACTTGGGATAGATTTGTGTGGTTTTTACCCTTAACTTACCATTTAAACGCATGTATTCTCATATTAGAGTTTATAAACTCTAATACCTTTCTTAATTGGAATAAGAAATCGGGGATCAAAGCAATATTTGAGTGACTGGATTGGAGAAAATTCCATATAGCAAACACACCTGTACCTTTAAATAGCTGACTGTTAATACTCTTCAAGACAGTTCCTAACCGATTTCTTTTCAAGTGCTTTTCAGAGTAGTTTCTAATGGTTTTCCTTCAAACCAAATGCTTAGAACTCATCATAGAAAAGATTGAAACTTTGGACACAGGCAGCCAGAACAAAAATGACAAGCAGCCAAGAAAATTGGCCAGCTTCCATAACAGTCAAGGAAAGGCTAGCTGAAATGGTGGCCTAGTGTTTCTACCAACTATACTGAAAAAATTAGCAGCCTCTAAAGTAATGGACATACTTGTCCCAGCAAAAAATATAGAAAGCACCTACCCATGTTCTGGGAGTTCATTCACTGTGCCAACTTAATGGTGATGGAGGATGAGAAGGTTGTGAGAAACGTTACACAAAGCGTTAGTGCTATATATATTCTGTATCTAGACATTTGTCTTCTAGAATTAACATAATAATGATCCATGTGGTGAAATGTACGTATATCACGTTTTAATCATGCCATCATATATTCCTAAGAACCAAACCAGGAGCTGGAGAGATGACTTGGTGGTTGTGAATGTTTGCTGCTCTTCCAGGGGATCTGAGTTCGGTTCCGAGTGCCCATATCAGATAGCCCCCAACCATGTACCCCTCCAGCTTCAGGGGAGCCATTGCCTTGTCCTCTGTGGGCATCCCCACTCAGTATACGCACACTCACCTGGAGACCCACGCCTATACAACTAAAAACTGAAAATAAACCTTCTTTATAAAGATCCTAATCAAACTATACATTTAACAATAGGGACTTGGTTATCCATATATTAGGATATCTCATAGCATATGAAATCCTTAGCATAGACATTATATGTTCGTGGATATTAAACATGTTTTATGGTGCATTATCAGCTATTTAAAAGAATTAATTATCCTGTGAATAGATAGACATACTATACCCCAGGTCGATGCCAGTGTTGATATTTATCTCTATGTGGCAGTCATATCTGTCCTGGATCCCTATTGTGCTTTTCTGTAGTCAAATGATCTATAAAGACTGTGTATGGCTTAATATGTGTGTGTGTATGTATATGTGTATATATATGTATATATATGTGTGTGTGTATATATATGTATATATACATACACACACACATATGGAGAGAGAAAAACAGAGACAGAGAGAGACAGAGAGACAGAGAGATAGAGAGACATAGACACAGAGAGAGAGACAGAGAATGTATATGCATATATGTACATACTTTTTCTGACTTGAAGATATTGCTAAACAAGTAAAAAGTGGGGGAGGAGGTTGTGAGCTTGCCTTTCTGGACATTATTTGTATTTTTCTTCCAAAGAAGGGCAATTTCAAAATTAAACCCATGATGTGCCCCGTTATTTGGAGGCAAACAAAGTGCACTTAAGGATGTCCTGCCAGCTGGAACCCCTGGGAAAGGCAAAGTGCTGTGTGCTCGAGAATTAGTCCTCTCCAAAAGGCAGCAAGTGGGCCTATGGTGACTCAGCAGGCTGAAGAGTCTCTGGTGAGGGAACTGGGCTCTGGCTCTGCTGGGAATCAGGGACCTGTCCTTCTGTTTCTTTGTCTCCTCCTGAGAGTGAGATCAGTTGGAGGAGGGCGGGTAGCATTGCTTCTTCCAATTGTCCATAGAGCATCTCTCTCCCAGTGTCTCCCCCAGGAGAAGGATAAATAACAGGCATCTCTGACATACCTGCTTGCTTCCTTAAGCTGAAACCCCTTCCTGTTGACTGGTTAGACACAAGGGTTTTGTTTCCCACTGTCATTCTTATTTTCTTCAATAAGGTGCATTTTGTCCTCCTCTTTTAAGCCAAGTCTGAAGCCAGGAGCTGATCTGCCTTCCTGACACTGAACTCCCTGGTTCTGCGGATCCCAGGCTGGGTGTATTAGGTCCTGAGAGAATGGACTTTTACCACGTAAAGTCCACCTCAGTCCATGGCCAACTTGAGTCAGTGTGGGGCAGTTCTCTAGAAAGTTCATTCCATTTCCAGACAACACTGAGTGTTATTTAGACCCTGTCTTTGTTTTTATAGTGAGTCAAATCCATCCTCATTGCAACAGATGTGTGTGTGTGTGTGTGTGTGTGTGTGTGTGTGTGTGTGTGTGTGTGTGTGTGTGGTCATATACATGTGGTCATGTGTAGGCTATATGTGCATAGCTTGTCTACCTGTGTGGATGCATAAGTGTACACAGGTGTGTAGACACTAGAGGGTAAGCATTAGGTTGTTCTTCTTAACCACTGTCCACCTTTGCGATTCTCAGTGAACCTGGAGCCCACTGATTGTTAGAGTACCTGGTGGACAAGCTGGGGAACCTCCTGGATCTGCCTTACCAGCAATGGAATTATAGGCGTGCTCCACTACGTCTGCCCTTCCACATGTGTGCCAGAGATCTGAACTCGAGTCTTTATGCTTGGGGGTGGGGGGCTCTCTTTTGTCAACAGAGCCATCTCTCAGCTCCTTTTCCTCACTATGACTTTTATGCATTGCTTGGAAATGTGTAAGCCTTCCTAAGGCATTGATTTCACCCCTCAGTCTTCTCCCAGATTTGGAGACACCCTCATTAATAACACGATCTCTAGACAGAACCAAATATAGAGGTGGGCCTGGCACTAAACGCCTCTGATATCTACATGTGGGTTTTGAGTACTTTCAGATTCTAGATCTGCACATTCAGTTCCCGTACTGAACAGAAAGGCTTCCACTCTTTTAGTTAGTAATGGCTCAATTTGTTTTGCTCCACAAAATAATGGGAAGAAAGACACCCACTTATCCAACTTGTCAAAATACTTTCATCAAGGAAGACAGTTGCACGTGTGTAACGGTTAATGACACCTCCAAAGTGCCATTTAATGTCTTGGAATGACACAGTTAAAGTTGAGGATGAAGGTCCTTCCTGCTGCAGGCTGACTGAAAGCTGGAGGCGTGTTTATATTCTGAAAGCCAGGCTATATATATGTCACACTTCCAGGAATGGTACTGATGGTCAGCCAGGAGCATCTTGCCTCCAGTTTAATATAAAGAATCCCACAAAAAGATGGCTCTCAAACACGTAAAATCTGTCAAAGTTGCCACCAATTATCATATCTAGGAAAGTAATACTTTTACTTTGTGAAGTATAATATTTGGAGTTCCTTCAAAGAGGCATAGTCAGCCTAACATGATATGCAAACCTGGTAGTGGAAGTCTATGTGCATTTCATCACATGCCATGAGGCAAACAACCAGAGCATCACACACAGCTTACTGTGGTCAAGGGACAGGCACCTTACAAGATCCTGTGATGGAGCAGAATGGAGTAGAGCCATGAGAAAGGTGCTTTGATGGAGATACAAGGATACAGAGCTACCAACAGCATGCTGTAGACAACCGTCTCTGGAGAGTTGTGCACTATGGGTTGCAGCCAGCGAAATGACAGGGGCCAGGCAGCACTCAAGGAGGTCACTCTCTGCCTCCATGTTTCCCAGATGCTAGGTATGGGGCTTGAGGACCTGAAATTAGCTCTTCTGGGTCTTCATCTGCCTTGAGATGCTGTCTCCTTCCTTGGTGGATAAGCTTCCATCATTGGACTTTGGAAGTATGGATCTTTGATACTTTCAAAGACTCACATCTGAGTTTGTGCAGAGTCTTAGATGGGCCATTGAGTTTAGATGTTTGAACAATACTAAAATAATAGTTAAGACTTCGGGTACCCTAAGCAGGAAATAACTGTGTCTTGCATTATGAGATCGGCATGAAGATTTGGGGACCAGAAGTGGAATAACACTGATTACATGATTTTTTTTCTCCAAATCCCTATGTGTTAAAGTGTTGGCTTCCAAGATGGCACTGTGGTGGCACCTTCAAGAGTTGAGGCTCAGCATGCTCTTAAAAGAGATCACAAGGCCCATTATGCGTCACCCCTCCTCCCTGGCTAGTGATCTACATGATACGCTCAGGCCCAAAACAATGGAGCCACCCAGTCTTGAACTGCAATCCCAAGCACTTAGTCAAGTGAAACTTTGCTCTTAATCAGTTAATTACCTGAGATATTTCACTACAGTGACAGCTGATTGATAAAAGCAACTCCCCTCTCCCCCCAAAAAAAGTCGTCCTATGGTTGGTGGACTAAACCCCTCCTCTCAAACCAAGAAAAAAATTAAACTAAACTAAGCCCATGGTTTCACATCGTCCATGTATCCTATTGGGGAAATTAACTTATTTATATTGTTATTATTATGTTTGTCCCAAAATCATTTCCCTCAGTGTCTCTCGAGGCATGCACTGGCTGCCCTGGCACCTGACCTTTAGAAACATACAGTGACCAGACTGTGGTGACTGAGACCACGCATCCCTTAAAATGACCCACTTCTCTGGAACCTGACCCCCAGTAGGTGATCCACTCACAGCAGGCATTAGACTCCATATTCTTCTCTTTACAGCAGCATTTGAAACACTTCTTCACCACCATGTAGAAATAAGCGAAGACAACGAAGGGGAAGGGGATGTTTAGGCGGTTGCAGTACTCCTGCACCAGGAAGTACCGCTGGAATTTCCAGACCTGGTCGTTGTTCTCCTGTACAATGCCTACCGTGTAGCTGGCAGAGGAGAGAGAAGACACAGCTTAGAGAGTGCACTATCCATCACCCCATTTGCCTGCAGTGGCAACACAGCTGGGCAGCCATCCATATGATAGCCTAGGCCAGGCTGGTCAGAGGAAGTCATGTTGATACCACAGTCAGGACAACTTGGTGTAGGCTGCCCACTGGCTTCAATGTGGATCTATCTCTAGTTCTTGTTTTGTTTGTTTATTTGTTTCTGATCACACAAGAAAAGTGTTCAGTGAACTTCAAAATGATCTAGATTTCCATAGCTTCCATTGATACCCTTTGCTCATCTATTTTATTATGCTAGTCACAAAGGCACTCAGGATGTCTACTCTCTTGAGAATATTTTATCCCTTCCTCCATCTAATTGAAACAGTCTGGAGAAACTTTGTTAGCATTTCTCAAGAGCCTCAGATATAAAGTCAAAATGGCTCTCCTGAGATTTCCTTCCCCTCATGGCTAGGGAAGGCTGGGGAACACACTTCTGCAGGAGAAGGGATGAGGGACGCTAGAAAGAGTTCTCATCAAGGACTGTTGCCCATGAGCTATACAGATTTCAGTTACAGACATACACAACTACATCTGGAAAGACCTTGGGCAGAGAAAGACATGGTGAGAATTGTCCTAGGAGATATATATATATATCTCAACAAGAGCAGATCTGACTTTTCTCTGAGCTGTAAACATGTGGGGATTAATAGCTGCACAGCTTCTGGAAACCAAGGTGAGAAAGCTCCATCTCTCTCCACCCAATGCTGTCTCTTTAACTATGAAAATTACCAGCCACTGGACAGCTCCACTGTAGCTGGAGTTAATGGAGCTGAGAACGATGCACCTACTGATGAGTCTGTCCACAGTTTAGACATTTCATACAAGTGCTTCGTCTGAGCTAGTGAGCTAGAGACGGTGTTTAATTCAGGTAAAGTGCATATTGCTTTGGGAGAGACGGCGCTAAACAGCAGCATTGTGAAAACTAACCAGGCAAGGATTCGCACCTCTCTTCCAGCTCTTGATGAGATGTCAGGAAGCTGAATGGAAGTCTCTGCCAGACACAGGTTTATAGGAACCGTGAACACCATGAAATATACAACACTCCAGCTCAGAAGAAGCTGAAAGGCACAGTTTCTAAACCAAAAAAGAAAACACCTCCACAGGGAAAAAAAAAATTCTCTTAATGGAGTCCCAGGCTCTCAATTTTCTCTCCAGAAATATGTCTTCCCATTTCTTTGAATTTTGCTGAGGACCAAGAAACTCGGATAGATCTCTGCTTCTTTTTCCCATGTTAAATTCAGAAATAGCAGGTTAGCCAGGGGCAACGTGTGACAACTGATTACCAGCCTGTAACGCTTTTAGCAAACTGTTGTTTGTTTGTTTGTTGTTTTTTTAATTGAATCTTAAATGGTTCATTGTTTTGACCCAGTGACTCCACTTCTGGGAGTTCAAGTTAAGGATAAGGAGATAGCTGATTAAACCATACAGAAATGGATGCATACACGAGTCCTCCCATGCTGTAGGTGAGAGAACCCCTGCCCTTTACCTTAGAGAAAAGAGTAATGTAAGCATTCAGCACTGAGAGCACACCTCCAGGTTACGGATGCTGAGTGTGAGTGATTTCATTATGCAGCCACTGAAACTGAGTTTATAAATAATTTTTTACTTTGGAAAAATTTTATATGTCAAGTGGAAATAACGAGGCTCGAACCTCTACTTTCAACACAGTCTCACCTATAAATCACGACTCCAGGGAAAAGTGGATCTGTCACTGGCGGTGGCATCTCCAGTATCACAGCTGGGTGCCCTTGGTTCTCCTGCCCTTCCCCTTTCCAAGCATCATACAAGGAATGTGGTAACTGCACAGAATTATTAAAATGTCAATGTTATGTCCTATCCCTAACTCCTCATAGTAACAACTTACAAGCTACCAAAACACCAAGGCCATATGATAGAAAACACTTTCAATATACAAGGGACTGATTACTTATTTAGGTGCTCCTATAGTTTAAGCACCTCCAGGTCACATGTATCTGTGGATGATCTTGAACTGTGCATTCTCCTGCCTCCCTCTCTCGGGGCTGGATTGCTGGCATAAGCAACCCACACGGCACCGCTTATGTAGTGCTTCAGATCAACACAAGGCTTCATGCGTGCTAGGGAGGCGCCCCACCATCTGGGCTACATCCCCAATCCCTATGAGCTCCTATTCCAGGCAGCCATCTATGTTGATTAATTTAACATGCAAACAACTCTAAGTCCTGTTATCATCTATGGTAAACAGATTGGGAAACTAAGGCACAGAAAGGGCAGGGAAGTTGAAGTGGTGAAGCTGGGATTTGGTGTAGCGTCTAGCTCTGGGGCTGTCTCACATCAGTAGAGGTGGTGTGGGGGGTTGTGACAGTTCTACTCTGTGTCTGAGGGGCTTCATAGCATGACTTGGCATTTTGGATAATTACAAAGCATTGACAATTTGGGCAGGGTGCATTTTGAACAGAATGAGGTCTCTAAAAGTAAGAGGCCTATGCTTATTGAATGTCCACAAGCCTAAGCTCCGAAGAGGCAGGCCAGGGGCTTCCTGACTGATTCTTTCATCTACCTTTCTCAGTAGAATTTTGAGTTACAAAGCAGTCAGCACTGCGGATCCCGAAATGAATCTAGCGGCAGTCAAGCATCTCTCCCCAATGTAGGTCAGGTTGCTGGAGGGCTAATGCTCAGCGTGCTATCAGAACCACCTTCCCTGGTCCTCAGCTGGTTTTGCTGCTTACAAAGAGCACCATCATCATCTACCCAGCAGTGGCTCAGAGCTACGGAAACACCTGAGATTACTGACGTCCAGGCTAAGAACCTACCAGAAGTCACAGCTCACTACTTCCTGCCAGAACAGCCATTTTTTTTATTCTAATCATTAAAGCTAAGAGCATCTTACCCATTTCATGCACCTATCCAAAAAACGGTTACTGACTGCTCAAATCTCAAAAATCCAAACAAAAGCCACGGCACCCACTATGAAGCGTCAAATGTCGTTTTCAGATGTTTTATACAAAAGACGTTGCTCTGTCCGGATGCAGGGAGGCACAGTCACTATGTTTTCAGCAAGGTACGAAGGACATGGGCCTCATTCTGGGAGCTCAGAGAGAAACTCTGATGGAAGGCCCACTGGGGACGAGATCTGTGCCTTGCCTGAACTGGCCACTTGGACTCAATGAAACACATTGTGGGAATTGACAGACAGGTCTTTTGCAGGCCTTCATTTATTTCTGCACAGCCCTGAGAACGATTAGGACAAATAGAGGAGTGTAGACCAGGAAAAGACCATGGGGCATTGTATTTTTGAGTCCATTTAGCCTAAGGCCTTTCTGGGGAAGGCCTGTAATCCCTGCCTCAGAAGTACATAGTTAGGGCCTGCCAATCACAGTTCTGTTTCTTCCTCAGCGGAACCAGACTTCAAGGCCCCTCCTGTCAGAACAGACGTTTCTTCTGCACATCGTGAGCGAGATGAAGCCGGGGAGCAGCACTCCTGATAACTGGTGAAGACCTGCATCCACCTCCTGAGGCTTGAGGGGCTAGTGACCACTGGGCATCAGCTAAACAACAAGGCCCAGCTTCACTGCATGACAGCAACTTCCAGATGCCCTATCTTCTTTTAAATCAGCTCCAGATTCAGTCAGATAGATATGCAAGTCCTCCGTGGGAGGCCGATACTGAGCATTGCGTCAAGTTGCTCTATAAAGAGTAATTACATGAATTCATGTGTATGCATGCTTTTCTCTCTCTCTCTCTCTCTCTCTCTCTCTCTCTCTCTCTCTCTCTCTCTCTCTCTCTGTGTGTGTGTGTGTGTGTGTGTGTGTGTACAAAATGTAAGTCAAGCCCAGGTGTTGTTCCTCGGGCAGTGTCCAATGTTCACCTTTTTCTTTTGTCACACCTGCAACTCATTAGGTTGACTGAATATGAGGATCTCTCTCCTCCCCTATGCCCTCTCCCCTCTCCTCCCCTCTCCCCTCTCCTCCCCTCTCCCCTCTCCCCTCTCCCAGGACTGGGATTAATGAGTGTGTTGTCATGCCTGGCTTTTTAATTTAGGTTACGGGTCTTGAACATATGTCTTCATGCTTGCAGGCACTTTACCATCTGAGCTACCTCCATAGCTCTCTAAGTTTTATAGTCTTTAGACTCTTCTGAAGTAGAGAAGAGACTAGATTCTGCAGAGAAAGGTCTTCTACGACTGTTTCCTGAAAGTGCCTCTCAGTGACAGTCACAGTGACAAGCCACAGGATTAGCCTCGCCTGCACCAACTCAGACAGCATTTAAAGTCTTCCAGATGATCTCTGCCCATCTGTATCTCCTCTAAGAAGCCATAAAGCCCACCCACCCCTTCACACCACATCTCTAATACCCTGTTATGAGGTTATTGTCCCTACCAGTGTCTCAGTGGGCTGGAGGTGGACAGTAACAGTGACAGTCATCCCATAGGACCAACTGAGTACCCTCTGTGCTGCTGAGGAGGAGAGGGGAGGAAGCAGGAGCCCCTTAGAGGAAGATACTTGCTGAGACTGGACATGTTGCTAGCCCGCAACAGATGTTTGGAATTCAGATAGTCTTGGGCACAGATGAAATCCAGAAGTTAAAGTATTAAAGGGATGATATGCCATGACCACAGAGAAGAAGGAGGTGGTGGGACCTTAACAACACAGCTGTAATCCATTGCTCGTGTGATGAATCATAACTCCAGATCAAAAGAGAAATATTTCAATAGTTACAGGAGAGTCTTTTGGAACACTGAACATCCTTTTCTAGTTAGAAAGCAAGGCAAAGAAAAAGAAAGTGATGTGACAAATAAGGAATTGGAGGACCATCCTTAAGGTAATAAAGAGAAGGGAGACCGACCATGATGGAGACTTGTTACATAATCAATAAGAGAATCTTTAAAAGACTTCCTACACTGTAGTAGTCACTGTAAAACAAACAGACAAACAACAACAACAAAACCCCAAAAACACAGGGGAAAATTTGCTTACAGCCCTAAATGGCTGGAAATGATAAAAGCCCTGCAAGCCCCTTTCAAAAGGAACCACAAAATTCTACTGGCAACTATAGATATCTGAATGCTACAAATATGCCACTGTTCTAGAGATTATGAATCTGATTCCTCTTAAATAATTCCACAAAGAGTCATGAGATTTTTTTTTTTTTTCAAAAGAAGAAAAATCACAAGCTGAGCTCTGGGCTCCTTCATACAATCAAACACACACAAATACAATCAAATACACACAGATACAATCAAACACACACAGATACAATCAAATACAAACACACACAAATACAATCAAACACACACAGATACAATCAAACACACACAAATACAATCAAATACACACAAAAATGCCAGGAAAGCTCCGAGTAGAAATAAGTGTGTGGGGTGGGGGTGGGGAGCTTGTACAACAGATGTTTTAATGACTTAAAAAAAAAAACCTTCAGTAATGAAAACCATTTGGGAGTAAAAACCCAAAATAGACAGAGTGATCAAATCAGAATACACAGTCTGAAAAAAATTTATTAAAAAAAATGGATGTGTAAACAACAGCAGGTTTTAGAATAAATTAAAATCCAAAATAGGCTTCTCAAGCTAGATTCCCTCTTCAAAAATTTACTTATTTTTATTTCAAGTGTATGCATGTGAGCCTCCGTGAGTTTATGTGTACCATAAGTTTGTGTGCAGGAGCCCACAGTGACCAGAAGAGGGCGATAGGCTTCCCAGAACTGGAGCTACAGACAGGTGGGAGCTACCATGTGGGTGATGGGAACTGACCCTGGTGATGCTGTGAGAGCATCTAACAGACACTGAGCCATCTCTCAATCCTACAGCTAGACTTTTACCCAAGTAGCTCCTTCAATGTGTCTTAGAGGACCAATGGCCCCTCATTCCCAGGTACATCAGTATGGTGTCTACTCAGAACTGATTCTGTGCCCTGGCTCTTGAGCTCTGGGTTTCCCAGCATGTATGTTGAAATGTTTGCTGTTTCCTAGTCCCCCTTTGAAAAGATAGCTCAGTGTTTAAAAGCACATACTGCTCTTAGAGAGGACCCAAGATGACTCCCCATCATCCACTTTGGGTAGCTCACAACTGCCTGTAATTCCAGCTATAAGGAATTAGAGTCATTCTTCTGGCCTTGGTGGGTACCTACACTCATGTGTATATACCATCCCCCCTCTACACACACACACCAGATATATACACATACAGATTGTTTAAAATAAAATAAATCTTTATAGTAAAATAACTAGAGGAGCCAGATGTCAGGTAGTAATGTTGATAGGGTCCCTCCATGACAGGTAGCTGCCATGACAGCTCAGAGCACAAAGATTCTGAGACCTCTGACAACTCAGTGCTGCGGTACAGGCTGCTGCTGGCCCTTGTTCTAATCCCTGTGATCTGACAAGAAGCAAGCTCAGGGAGGGAAGATTCACTCTGACTCATGGTCTGAAGGGTCTCAGTTCTGCTCATCATGGTAAGAAAGGCATGTCAGTGTGAGCAGCTAGCAGCTGGAACAGCTGGAGCACTGGGGGCTTGCTCACATCTTAGAGGATCAAGAAAGGGGATGTAAGAAAGAGGGTAGGAGGGAGGGAGGGAGGGAGAGAAACTGGCACCAGAAGAAGAGCTGAGACCTGAGACCCCAGGAACTCACTTCCAGCCAAGCCCTTCCTTACTAAATATTCCACAGCTTCCCAAAACAGCGCCACCACCTGGTGGCTGTGTTCAAACACACGAGCTTCTAGAGGTCAGTTCACATTCAAACCACAACTTCTGCAGGCTTACTTGGTGGTCAGGTTTTCCCCTGAGCTGCCTGGTGCTCTGCTGGCATCTGGCCATGCCCACAGCAGTGGACAGGCTGTGTGTAATTTTGGAAACATTATAGGTGACAGGTTAATTTCTGAGACTCTGTTATCACGTGTGCCATTAACTCTGTTGGCCCTTTGTGTGGCTCCGGATGTCATTTTCAGCACGCAGTTGCATAGATAGCATTACCTTGACATCTTCTAACCTCTTATTTCCTTTCACAAGAATTCTGTAACTTTGTGAGATGCCGTAGAGCTAAGTCTTCCTAACTTATCAGTCTCCAGAATCACAAGGAGCTGGAAGCACTAGCAGATGGCCACTCAGCTAGTTCTCACCCCATCCTGGAGATGAGCCAAATGTCATGATAACAGCTATGCATCTTCTCGAGAAGATTCTAGAAGCTACTGAACTACACTAAGTGTCATAGGTAACACCGTCGTTCTCCAGAGAATCAACTCAGGCTGTGGTAAACAAACACTGTTCTTCGCAGACTAACCTCAGAACTAACATTCAGAAAGAAACCGCACCATACCTGGCCCTCAGGACCAGATGAGCAGTCTGTGGATTGTGGATCGGCCCCATCATTCATTGCCCTTCAAAAGCAAACTTTAAATTACAGCAGCTCTGTTCACTGTGACCAAATGTGTAAGTTGTGGAACCAATAAGCAGATTATTGAATCATTCATCGTGACATAGGGAACCATGAACGAGTCCCTACACTGAGGTCACTCTGTTTGTTCTAGATCATTTTGGCTGGTGCTCATTCATGCTTCCAAGAAACTACATGAAAACAAGAAGCTTTCTGCAGCTGAACAATGTGCAGTTTGGACAACATGAAGCTCTACAAACCCATGGAAGCAAGCCTGTGAGAAGCCTCGTGAGCAGTTTGCAAGTGTCTCCCAGTAGAGGCTGGGGCCAAATGGAGCCGGAAACAACCTCTCATAGCTACTTCTTCTGAGTTTAGGATGGATGGAAGCTCCAGAGACCTTTGATCTTTGGATTCTATATCTAAGGTTATTGGTTATTCAATATTATTTTGCATAAGTTTGTCTTACTTTTTTTTTTAAAGGGATGATTTTCACTGCAGCCATTGGGCTAACACAGTCAACCTTGACAGGCTTGGAAATCACAGCTCTAAGAGAGTCTATGCTAGTGTTTATTGAGAGATTTAATGGGGGGTGGGGGAGAAGACCTGAACGAGTGGGACTAATTCATAGGTTGGGGTACTTGATTGAACAAAAAAGGATGATCAGCAACATTCACACTCTCTGCTCCCTGACCTCAGACACAATGTGACCCACCCCAACCCCCCATGACTTCCCACCAGCATGGACTATACCCCACAAGCTAAAGGCAAAATAAATTCACTCTTTCTCTCATTGCTTTTGTTAGGTGTTTTTGCCACAGCCACAAGAAAAGCAACTAGTTCTCTTGCTCTTTGGAGAACTATGACATGGTGTTGAACAATAGGACATGGACTTAATGGAGCTGGTCACACACTTTGATTTGTCTGTGTCAAATCAAAGAATGGCCTATAGAGTACCCTGTTGTTGTTTATTAACATTGTCCCTTTAAGGCTCTGTAGTGGCTATTCCTGGTTGTCAACTTGACTATATCTGGAATGAACTACAATCCAGAATTGGAAGTCTCACCTGTGATCCTGATCTTGAAGCTGGGAGATACAAGTTTCTGATCTGGATCTTGGCATGGAGATCTTGAGGCATAGTGCATATGAATACCAAGAGATCAAGGCAAGGAGATCTCTGAGTTCAAGGTCATCTGGGACAAAGCAAGTCCCAGATCCAGGCGTGGCCCTTTAATCTGGGCCACACATTTACATGAGGATGTTGGAAAAAGTAAGATTTTCTCTTCTTCACCTGCTTGCCTTGTGGGACTGAGCAACTGCTAGATCCTTGGACTTCCATTCACAGCTGCTGCTGACCATTGTTAGGGAGTTGGACTACAGACTGTAAGTCATCAACAAATTCCCTTACTATATAGAGACTACCCATAAGTTCTGTGACTCCAGAGAACCCTGACTAATAGAGGCCCCCAACCACTGCAGACCACCAGGCTCCCAATCACCTCCTCTCTCAGCTCCTCAAGGTAGATATTACCTCTGCCCACATGCTTTCTGCTTGCCTGGCATAGGCACAACCCAGACTGGAAGCCCATGAGTGTGTGACGCAGACATACCCAAACATGGCGACCAGGAGGTTGACCAGAAGGATATTGGTGGAGAGCATGTAGATGCACACCAGCGGAATGGTGATCCACTCAGGGAAGCGGGGCAGGTTGTGCTCATCCAGCTCCACACACAGTGGCTTGGACTCATTTCCCGAGAAGGTACAGTGGGAGAAGTCATATGTGGTACCTGTGGGAACAGAACCAAGAGGCCAGTGAGGCCCCCTTTGGGAAAGCAAGGACCATGGCAGGCCAGGGGATGTGGGATCAGAGTCAGCCTTGGATACAATCTGCAGAGTCCCCTGCCCATCAGACAATTTACTGAGTAGTTTATTTCCATTGGGAAATAGGGACTTCATTAAGATCAAGATCAAAGGAGGACGGTATTCTAGTTAGCTTCGGTTGACAAAGCCTAGAGTCACCTGAGGGAATCTCAATGGTGGTGGTGGGGAGTACCAAAAATAGTATGAACATGTCTGGGAGAGATTGTCTTGATTGATGTCAGGGGGCCACATCCACTATGGGAAGTGCCATGTCTAGGCAGTTGGAAGGAGGGTAGGGGTAAGACCTAGACAGTGGGACAGCTAGGAAGCAGCATTCTGTGAGCCCCGCCTCCAGGTCCCTGCCCTGACTTCTCTCAGCGATGAATTATGAGCTAGAGGTGTTTCCTTTGGTCAGTGTATCTCATCACAGCAACAGAAAGTACAACAGGGAGTGTGGATGTGTTCTGTGCACCGAAAAGCACCTAACCTCCTCAGTCAGCTTAAAGAGTCAACCTGCACAAAGTCCCAAAAGGAAGTGGGTAAGATGTGCTGGGACCGTGATCTTCAATGGATACACCCAGAGACAGCTCCCCACAGAGAAACCATCTCTGAAATGAACAGGAGGCTGAGCAAGTGACAGCCATGTGAGAACATGGAAGGGATAGGTGCTCAAAGCAGTGGCAACAGCACACAACAGAGCCCTATAGTAGGAAGACAGAGGGCTGCAGGAGTAAATTGGGTAGTGCTGCATGGCTGGGTCACTATGTTCATAATGAAAGCCATGACTCTGTTAGAGGAGTCTATCAGAAAGCAACTCTTCACCGAAGGAGTGCTGTGGCTGCCACATGCATCTAAAAGATGCAGAGGACACAAGGAGAGTGTGCATAGAGGCCAGAGTACTGGTGAGAAGGATGTTTCACACGGGGACGTCATGGGATTGGGAAATCAACCAAACCAGGTGAGCACTAGCATCTAGGGGCAGTGTCAGAGCATGTATTGTGCGTTAATCTTGACTGCCAGCTTGATGGATTTGGAGTCACCTAGAAGATATGATTTTGGGCATGTCCATGAAGGTGTTCCTAGAGACTTTTCAGCCTTCAGAATAAACAGCTCCTTCCCATTGGCTGGGGTCCTGGGCTGAATAAAAAGGAGGAAGTGAGTTGAGTATCAACATTCCTGTCTGTCTGTCTGCCTCTGTCTCTGTTCTCTGTCTCCATCTTTCTCTTTCTCTTTCTCTCTCTGTCTCTCTGTCTCTGCCTCTTTCTCTCTTGTCTCTCTCTCTTTCTGATTCTTGACTATGGATGTGTTGAGACAAGCTGCCTTGCTCCCCTGCACCGCCATGCCTTCCCCATCATGATGAACTGTACCCTGGCACTGTGGAAGTGTGGGCCAAAACAAACTCGTTCCTCCTTAATTCGTCTCTGTAGAGGTTTTTGTCATAGGGACAGGTGAAAGTAATACAGGTCTGTCAAGGACATCAAAGCTCTGACATGGCATGGCTCAGTGGTGGAACACTTCCCTAGCAAGTCCAAGGCTATGCTTGGTCCCCAGCACTGGGGTTGAGGGTCACAAAAGGGTTCTGATCACTGTGGCCTTGGTGGGAAGAACCCAGCACTGCCCTTGCAGGAAGCCCAGGTCTACAAGGGAGGTGACATCCTGTTACTTAAACTAGCCAATATGGATCTCTACGAGTTTAGAGAAAGCCACAGACAAGGTCTCTGGCTCTGAAGAGAGGCACCCAGCCAGATCCTCCCCCCCCCCAACGGTTCTTAGTGCCAACAGCAGGAACACACTCTACAGGAAGACTGTGATGTGCCAGGTAGTATGTGAAAGAACTCAGATGATATGTGTACCACACCTGCCTGCCCTGGCCCCTCCCTCTCAAGTGCTGCTCCTTCATGGGACTCCACCCACCAGTGTAAAGAGCTATCCTCAAATAAACTGCATCACAATGCCAACTAGAAGGTCCCAAGGACCATTCTACCCTGCGTGGAAAAGACCTGGACCTGTTTGTAAGAGTTAGAAGAGCCTTCATCTGAGGAGCAGATGCTGATGGAGGGAAAATCACAGAGAGTGAATGCCACCTGCCAAGCCCAGCCTTGGCTCAAGAAAACTGTCTGTCAGTATAGTTTATTCTGGCAGGATGGGAGATGAGAAGTCAGGACTACTGTCAGCATCCTGAAGTCCCTCTGCACAGTCCACCCAAAACACAAATTTGCGTGTGCTCCATACCTGACCTTTACAGCCTGAGTGAGGGTACAACAGAGTCACCATGGCACCATTGGTCTCTTCACGGTCTGCTGGGCAGTGGGCTAATGACGGAAGCTTCAACCAAAGGTTCTAATGTCAATCTCCACATGCTCTTTAGTAATAAATGGGAGCCTGGACACTGTGGTCTACAGGGAACTACAGCTCACAACACTCCAGTGTGAACCAGCAAGGACTGTCCCACTCTAACTGGTAGCATAGCTGTAACTTAGAATTGTCATGTCTTACAAAACTTGGGATGTGGCTCAGTTGGTAGGCTGCTTGCCTAATGTGCAGGAAGTCCTGGGTTCAACCCTCAATGCCACATTAACCAGGCATGGTGGTGGTGCATGCCTGTAATCTCAGCAGGGGTAAGGGGATTAGAGATTGAAGGTGATCCTTGACTCTATAGGAAAATTGAGGCCAGCCTGGGCTAGAGGTCTTGTCTCAAAAAGTACTGATAAATAAAATCAAAAGACTTAAAGATCAAAATGGGAACAAAATAAGATATTATTTAGAAACAGAGAGGGAGAGAAAGGGAAACAGAGATAGAGACAGAGAGAAGGATCAGGGATGGGGTCACAATGTCAACCCAGTCACCCCAGGTCCACCTCTACCCGAGCAGAGCCCTGCTTACTATCCACGTCACTGGGAACCTGGCCAAACATGGCCAGGTAGGGCTCATAGATGACAGAGCGGAAGATCCATCTCCAGCGCTGTTCATTTTGCCTTAGGATCCCCTGTCTGGCCACGCCAAAGGCCACCATCCACACAGCAAAGAGGAACAGGAAGAAGAAAACGTCGATCAGCTGCCGAGGGAGATCAGGACAGTTAGAACCGCTGCCACAGTGGCTGGCTACGAAGTCTGACCCTTCCCAACCAGCCACAAAGACAGGCAGAGAGAAGTTCCAGCAGCCAGAAAATGTAAGCCAGCAAGTTGCCTGGCCATTTACTTAATTTATCTTTCTTACATTGACTGATTGACTGACTGTATTGCTGGGGCTAAGACCTGGGCCTTGCATACACCAGGCAAGGGCTCTATGCTGACTAACCTCCCCAACTCCTAGCCACTGATGTAGAAACAGATTACCGTCAGCTTGAGGTTTGGAGATGTCTGTTCCCCATAATAAAACCCAACCTCCTGCACCTTTGCTTGCTGGTCTCCAAGCAGCTGAGATCCAGCTTCTTTCAAGTGAGGCACAGCTCAAGACACAGAGGGCCTCTGTCTGGGAGGAACTCTCTCCAGCCACACCTGGTGGTACTTGCTGTCTTTCAACCCCCAAATTATTTCTGCAGAATTACTTCTTAGGAAGACAAAAGCATCCCTTGGAAGACTCCGACAATTTACTTTTTTTTTTTTCCTGCTGTGTTTTGCACGCACAGCTTGACGTCATGGTGACTGGATGCCTCAGATATGCTTTGAATTGAAACCACACACTCAACCTCAGGGTTGGAAAGGGATGCCCACATGAGCTCATCCAGTGGCCCATCTGATTTCCAGACAGAACCAGCTCTGGGGAGCAATATCCCCTGCCTGCCATTTCTTCCTGGCCTGTATGTAAAACAAGCCTGTGGTCTTTCTCTCACGTACAGGGTGTGGCACTCAGAGTCTAGTCATCTCTAGGCATTTGACTCCCCATTTATTGTTAGAGAAGCATATTCACCTCCTTGAATTAGAACAACCCCATCCATAAAAAAACGCATGAAAGCCCCTCCCTACATTCGTTCTGAGCAAGCTGTTCAGGCTCAAATGGAAGCATGCAGCAAAGTGTTAACTCTCAGGAAGACCCAGAGACTTGCTGGTAGCAGGATGCGTGGACATCGTTGGTTCTTTAAAAGAACCCTCTTCCCTAAAATCTCCCCTGAAAGTGGCCTATGTTAAAAATATAGCAAAAAAAAAAAAAAAAAGCAAGTGCAAGCTATGCTGTGGACCGACTCTGAGCATGGCAGGCATGGCAAGAGAAGGCCACCTGCCAGGGTTGCTGGCTCTCACCATCCGCTGCAGCATTATAATCTTGGGTCCCAAGTTCCTGCTGACGGTGAAAATGTGGATGAGCCTTAGCGTGAATATAATGTAATCCAGACAGAAAATGACGCGCCCAGAGTACAACGAGCTTTTATTAGAAGAGTGGAGCCTGTGGAGAGAAAAGGAGAGTTTGTGGGACAGGGGACAACATTTCCAAGTTTAATGTGGCATGATTGTGTGTGTGTATATTCTGTGTACACACTCAAACACACACACACACACACACACACACACACACACACACACACACACGCACGCACGCACATTGTGGAAGCCGGCGGCAGACATTGAGTGTCTAACTCCATTGCTTTCTGTCTTCATTTTTGAGTCAGGGTCCTGAACTGAACCCAGAGCTCACTGATTCGGCCAGTGAGCTCTCTCACCTGACTGTCTTGCCCCCAGCCCTGGGTTCAGGAAATGGTGGGTGCTGCCATCCCCTGTTTTATCTGGGTTCTATGGGTGTAAGCGCAGTCCCCACACTGATGTGACAGGCACTTTGCTGCCTGAGCCACCTCCCTACCTCACTTTAGGGCCTTTGATGTTTTAGACTTACCTGAACTCTCACACACTCTAGCTCTGAGGTTTGCAAGATACACTGGTACCTGGAAGAGTGACTGCAGGGCCAGCATGCTGGCTAAGGTCACATGCACCTTCAATTAAATGGGCCAAAATGAACTAACATTGGAAGATGCTAAACATCCCCAGTGACCTCTCCTTGGATTGTAATTATGCCCCCCTCCAAAACCTGTCTGAAAAACAAAAAGGGAAATTTTCAAGAACCCAGAGTGAGGAGAAACTTATGGTGGCCAAGTTGTGTCTCCACAAGGCAGAGTCAATGGGCTCTTATGATCACCTCTGATGGGGGATGAAGTGACAATCCAGGCCTATCCATGGACTTGAGGTGTCCCAGATTTACACCTGAAGTTGGGAAGGTGGCAAGAACCACTTACCGGAATACAATACCCGCTATGAAGTAGAAGAGTCCCAGGGTGTCCATAACGTTCCATAGGTCGGTGAAATAATTCACTCCGTTCATGTACCACTGCAGCAAAAGATGAACAGACAGAGCAATGGGCATCGTGGACACCAGTCTCTGCTAGACTTGTAAGTGTCCACTCAGTTTCTCCCAGGACACTTCTGAGACTGTTTGTGTCAAGGGAGCCCTACCAGAACCCCACTGATCCAAGGGGACCAGAAAGATAGCTGCTCCCTTAGGCATGTGCAGCCATCAGAGCCAAGAAAAGGAGTTGTGTTCTCCCACCCTTCAAAAATGAAGCCTCAGGGAATGAAAGTGACCTGTGTGGAGAAACATGGAACCTCGCGGTGACCACGGACAGCGGTGTAGACTGAGCCCTGCACAAATACAAAGTACCATCCAGTTGTCATGAGTTGCCGTAGAGTTGTGTATTTACAGTAAGTGCATTATTTCTGGCACACACAACAGAACAACTTGATTAGTGAAATCTTTTAAAAGATGTCTACAGGGAAGAAAGATTATTAATTGGGCTCCGTGGTGGTTTGAATATGCTTGGACCAGGAAGTGGCACTATTAGGAAGTATGGACTTGTTGGAGGAAGTGTGTCACTGTGACGGTGGGCAATGAGACCCTCCTCCTAACCACGTGGAAGCCAGTCTTCTCCTATCAGCCTTCAGAACTCTCAGTTCCTCCTGCACCATGCCTGCCTGGATGCTCCTGCTTTGATGATAATGGACTGAACTTCTGAACCTGTAAGCCAGCCCCAATTAAATGTTATCCTCACTAGAGTTGCCTTGGTCATCATGTCTGTTCTCAACAATGAAACCCTAACTAAGACAGGCTCCACACACTGGATTTTTTAAGAATGCCAACCTAGCTGTCTGATCTTTTCATTTGCCTACTTGCTCAGAATCTGGCTACTAGGAGCCTAAGGACCAGACTCCAGGGGCAGCTCAAATAGGGGACAGAAGATTCACTGAGGTGTGATTCTGATTCCCATGTTCATGTCCTTGTCTTCCCATGAACTCACCCACCAAGTCTATTTGGGACTCATATATCCTATGACCTTCTCTGCCTCTGACCCCAAAGCCTAAACTTAGGTGCCCATCCTGGGGATAGTGAGTTTCTCAGATCCACTGAAACCCTGCAATCTGGGATGTAGGATGCACAGCTTGAGTTGCCAAAGGAGGGGAACACTGCCAGATCACAGTGGAACAGTGAAGTCCCCCAGGTCTGGGCAGCCCGGGCCAGACCATGTTCCACTGTGAGGAGACAGGCGCAAGGTTAGGACCCTGGGGAGGACACAGGAGCATCCATTTATCTGGGCAGTGCTGATCCCCAGGGCAGCAAAACCCATTGCCACTCCATGCTTCGGAAGTGGCTGGCACAGGCCCTGCCCACCTGTTCTCTTTCCCATTCCCGCTGGGAGGCTGGTACACACTGATCTGTACAACCCCAGCCCAGCCTCGTCTCGCCTCAGTGACTTCAGAAGCCTGGCCATATTACAGAACCAATAGACAGAAGAGGCCTGGGCCACAAGAATGCCACTACAGGGAGAAAAGATTTCGGGTTTTTTTTGTTGTTGTTGTTGTTGTTGTTGGTGGTGGTGGTGGTGTTTTGTTTTGTTTTTAATGAAGAGACGCCTCTTGTCTAAGGGGGGAGAGTGCAGCTCTAAGCTGTGTTCCTGAAATACCAGGATGTGTTCACCATCTCTTGCACTGTGACAGCCTCAGAACTGAAGGAGCTTTCAGAGAAGGCAGGGTGGAACTTACAACACTATAAACAAACATCCACAGTGCCTGCTTAGCTCCACTAGGAGTCGGTTAACAACTGTGTCTGCACTGGGGACTGGCGAGGTCAAATTAGCTGTGAACATCCCCGCTCTGGGCAAGGGACGTCCCTCCTCACTGAGAGCATGGGTATCTGAGTCCCAGGCACAATCTAAAACAGACAATGTCCTGTTTAGGGGTTTCTCCTAACAACCATGAGTGAGTCTGGCCCATTAAGACTGCACAGGCCTGCAGAGCCTTTCCTTGAACAACCCAGGTGAGGAACTTGCAGAAACAAAGGGAAATAGCGCCCTCTAGTGACAGATTTCTCAAAGACAGGGCCTCACTGTTGTTCCAAGAAAGGCCACCTGGGTTTCTCTCTGCTCAGAAGAAAGTGAAGGCAGGATCCCTCTGTATGTCTCCTTATCTCTGGCCTCAGTAGTCCCATAACCATGGTGACCCTCAGGGGTGACTTACAAGCACATTCCTTGTCCTGTATTAAGAACACACATTCTCAACAACATGACAATAGCAGCTCTGGCTCCTGATACACACAGCAAATGAACGTCTAAAACAAATCACCCTGCTTGATGCTGCTCCCTGGACCACCAGAGCATGTGTCAGGACCTAGGGAGCTCGGCAGACTCCCTGATGGGGTCAGTACAAGAGGAGACAACCTGATCCAGGTTTCTGCATCTCTTAAGGGTCTCTTCAGTAGAAAATGCACCCAGACAGGGAAAGACCAAAGAAACCAGATTACTGCACACCGTGTATTTGCAACTCCTGCTGGGCTTTCCCTCCCTCTCCCTGCCTCTTTCCTCCCCTGTCCCTTCTACCCCTGTCCATCCAATGCTCGTGGCTTAATTCCCTATCGGCTGTGAGTCAATTGACCCTCTGGTCCAGCAGTTCTCTGAATGTCGAGAGTCCCCTGGCTCTGATTATCACACACAGAATATTCCAGCTCCACTCTACTAGTGACACATCACAAGCCAGAAGAAAACTTGGAAGTAAAGGCTGGCCACAGGGAGAGAGGCCATATGTGGAAGAGCTGTATCTCTACACTTAAGTCCTCAGCCCTCTGCTTGGGAACGTGACCTTGTTCGGAAATCAGGCCACTGCAGATGGCGCTGACAGGTCGAGATGGAGTCCTGATCCAACATGACTGTTGTCCCCAGGAAACAGAGAAATTAGGACACACCTGCACATAGGGAGGGCACCATATGGGCATGAGGCTGCGGGTCAGAGTGTCACATCCGTCAGGCACAGAGTGACAAAGATGGCCAGTAAACTTTCAGAAGCTAGGGGACAGCACAGCAGAACAGTCACTTCACAGTACTCTATGGGGTCAACCCAACCCACAACTTCACGTTGGACTTCTGCCTTCCAGAACTATAGTCAGTACACTGGTACTCCGGCCATCCTGTGTGTTTTCTTCCTCCACCTCTGCTGACGTTCCACCATCTTCCACACCACTTACCTACTAATCATAAAGACAGGCATATAGGGCACAGGTACCCAACCCCCCCCCCCCAGCCCTCACTTCCATAGCAGACATCATTAATTGATTAAGACATACTAAGAATTGACAGAGGGCCCCAGAATCCCTCGCAATCCAGGAGTCCTGGAGACTGCACATAAAAATCTACCAGAGAGAGTTGGCATGACAACATAAGCCAACTCAGTGTTCTTAGACTAGTCAGGGCAAAGGCAGTATGTTTCCCCTTCAAATCTCTTCCACCCCTGAGCCTTGTACTTTGTAATCTGTAAATACTCCATGAGTTGTATACCTAACAAATACTTGCTAAATGGGTATATTTTAAGGTTCGGGTCCAGAAGAGACAAGAGAGTGACAGATAAATCTGATAGGACTTGCTGAGACATTTTCCACCATGAGTCAGGACAGCACCTCCTTCACCAACAACAAACATTTCTTCAACATCTGCTACCTCAGTGTGATGGTTTGTAATGCTTGGCCCAGGGAGTAGCACTGTTGGGAGGTATGGTCTTATTGGAGTAGGTGTGGCCTGGTGGGTGTGGGCTTTAATACCCTTGCTCTAGCTGCTTGGGAGTCAGCCTTCCACTAGCAGCCTTCATATGAAGACGTAGAACTCTCAGATCCTCCTGCACCATGCCTAGTTGCTGCCATTTCCCACCTTGGCGATAATGGACTGAACCTCTAAACCTGTAAGCCAGCCCGTTAAATGATGTCATTTATAAAAGTTGCCTTGGTCATGGTGTCTGTTCACAGCAGTAAAACCCAAACTAAGATGCACCTGCTCTATGAGGGCTGGGGTAGAGTTTGGATTCAATGGTGAAGCAAAGATCCTAAAATATGCACATCCCAGGAAACTGATGATCAACCATTGCTGGGGACAGGCTTCTTCAGTGGAGAAATTTGCTCACAGATTGGACTTTGAGCTCCCGTGACGCAGCTTTCATGAGTCGTTTGGGTGGGCTTTTGATGATGCAGATGCTCTCTTGACATTTACCCCAGTAAACTCACCAGCTCCATAGACCAGCCTTGTGTGGAATCATGTCCGTCTGGGATGAGCAGACATGTATCCACATCTCCCTGGAAAGAGCGACGCTGCACTTGCCTACCTGCCTCACTTCATCACAGAAGAGGACGAAGACCAGGGCGTAGAGGATCAGCTCGGGGGTGTGTGGCACTGAGTGGAAGTCCATGAGCAGCACATAGGCAAACAGCAGGAGGAAGGCGATGTAGAAGACCACGTTCCAGGAGAAGACCACGAAGGGCGACGTGAAGAAGGCCACATAGTACCACAGCAGCTTCTTGTGCTTGTCAATGGGTTTCTTCCTAGACAGAGTCAGAGGCAGGGGAGTGTCACCAGTCACATTCACTCGCACACACTGGCACACACATATACTCTTTCACATACTCAGGTACATTTATACACACTGACACGGTCACAAATACACATCACAAACACACATACTTGTATACTTACACATACATGCATGCCTACTCACACAGACATATGTACTCACAGACACACATACTAATACATGTGCACACACACAGTCACTCACACTTGTATTCACACACTCACACATGCACTTGTACATGCACACACAGAGAGAGACACAGAAAGAGTGAGAAAGGAGGGGTGGGGGGAACCATGGCTTGCTTCCTACCATAGACAAGGAACAGACAGGACAAAACTGGATCCCAAGGCTGACCTAGCCAACACTCAGCCCCCCCTCCCCCTTTTCTGATCGGAGAATCCAAATTCAGCCTCATATACTGAAGACAACCTCAGTACCACCTGCTTGAAACCCTACCTAGGAAAAGCCAGGAAAGATGCTGGGCTGAGCACACAGATGCCACAGTGAACACTCCATTTACACAAATGCTCAAAAATACTCAAAGATGCTCACACACAAGATTAGATGCCCCAGTCCACACCTAAATGATACGAGGCCACAGCCCACTAAGGGGATGATGAATAGACACAGGATAATCTTCCAGTTCTTCGTGTCTCGGGAAATCTCTCCATACCATTGCTTAGAAAGGAAATTCTAGGAGGAAACAGAGACAGGGAACACAAGTCTTTATTGATGTAAGTACATGGGGGACAGGACAGGGCCCTTCTCCTCAGCCCTGCCCACTCCCAAAATATCTAACCCCCACATCCACGTCTTCAATCTTTTAGATATTGTCTGGATCTTAATGCATGAAGAAACAACTTAAAATTCTGTTTGATTTTTAAGTATTTTTTCCCCTAAGTTCAGTTCTATGTGCTTTAAAAGAGCTGGTTATGTGAGTGAAAATTCACCAAACCTATGAATTTTTAACCACTATAGTTTTTATCTGTGTAAGCTTAGTTTAAACAAGCATGTTTCAAGCCCCCTCCTCTTTGGGGACACTAAGTTTAAAGACAGGGCCAGTGCAGTCTGCTGAGTCTCCAGGGCTCCTAGCTGGAGGCAGATGGGGTGCTTTTATTTGGAAGCTAAAAGGAAGTCAGAAGAAAAAGGGCCGAAGTAAAACCAAGATGGAGTGCACAAAGACAACTGCTGACTCTCCTTACCAGCCCCCAAAAGGTGGGGGCAGAAAAGGGTTTCCATGATGGCAGAGATGTGAAACATCACATTGCTACCAAAAGATAGATGACTATACCAAAGCAAACAAACAAAATAATAAACCTCACAGCTGGGGAAAACACCAGCCAAAGTGGGGTTGGCATGAAGAAGGCAGAGTAAGGGAAAGCTGAGGTCCATGAAGAGACTGAGAGACTGGTGTGCTATGCCCACAGACCTGCATCTCCTCTTCTATTAGAAAGATGGCAAGCGCCACGTGCTTCTCCTGTGTGCTCGTCCTGCTATATCCTCTTGGGGATGCTCCACAGGTGCGTGCTTGACCAAGGAGGGGCAAGCTGGACCCCGGAAAGAGCACCCAGTAAGTAGCATGATGACCCTGGGGCTTGGGGCACACTCTACAGGGGACCTGGAGGCTGCCAAGAACTCCCAGGGACACCACCCCTCTCATCACAGCATGTCTTCTCCTTCCTCCCACAGCTCACTGCCCACTAATCACCTCCAGCTCAGCTCTAGAGCAAACTGCTTACAGCACCGCCTCCTCATCTGAGGTCTCTTTACTGGCCACCGAGTACAAAGTTTGAAGCAGGAGGCAATCCATGGAGGATTAAATCCCAGTGCTCCAACTTCCTAGCAAGCAAGCATGGAAAATATTCTAGCACGTCTCTGAACACGGAGTCCTCGATATAAAATGAATGATGCCCATTTCCACACACACGGTGCAGATAAAACACATAACCGGCATGGCTCGTCTGCATCGCTACCTGGTTAGACAAACATCCCAGTGCAACTGTGAACATGGTTATACGCTGCTGCTTGCTAAACTTGCCTCAGGAAGAGCTTCACCCATCTCAAGATTTCTCCATCACTCATAATGGCTGTGGTGGAAGCAGCTGACTCTGCTGACCTCCCCTTTCTTATAGAATGTCATGGCATCGCCATGGCAACTCTCTGACAACCCCTGTTATTTCTGCTTGAACAGGCTCCTGGGTGTGAACACCTCATCCCTAACTGGTGGTGCTGTTTTGGGGAGATTCTCCAGTCTAGACAGTGGAGGTGGGCACACTGAGGGTGAGCCCCTTAAAGTAATAGCCTAACCCAGTTTCTAGTCCCATTTTCTGCTTTCTCATCATCCACCAGGAGTGAGAAATGTAACCACCATGAACTCTACCATGTTGGGCTAACACTGTGAGCCCAACTACATCTATCTTCCCTTATGTTGCCTCTGTCAGGTAACTTAAGATAACTAATATAAACAGAAAGAGAACTAGTATAGACAACTATGCCCACTTCACAGATGAGAAACTGAGGTTCATCATCTCACATCTACTTCAGTAGACTAAGACCCAGGCAGGATACCCAGCATTATAATGTACTATTTGCTTTGTGGAAGACCGAACAATTCTTTCTCCTTGCCATGTGTCTTGGTTTCATTTCTGTCACTGTGATAAAATATCCTGACAAAAAGCATCTTTGGGGAGATGAGGGTTATCTTATCTCTCAGCTCCACCTTATGGTCCATCACAGCGGGGAAATCAAGGCAGGAACTTGAGGCAGCGAGTCATGTCATATCCTCAATCAAAAGCAGAGAAGTGATTCCATGCTTTGTGTTCAGCTAGCTTTCTCTACTCTTATACAGTCCAGGGTCCAAATCTAGGAAATAGTGCCACCCATAGTAGGCTGAGTCTTCTTCCCACACCAACGAAGCTGATCAAGGCAACCACAAGGCAGTTAAACTGCCCACAGACACTGAACTAGGCAACCCTTCCCTGAGACTCTTCCTAGGTGATTCTATAATCTATTAAGTTTACAATTAAAGCTAGGCATCACACTGTGGTTTGTGTCTTAAATATTTTTCGAAGGTCCATACCCGAAAGACATAGTTTCCAGTATGACACTTTGGAAGGTAGTGCAGTCTTTAAGATGTTGAAGTCTAGGGGAAAGATTTTAGACCATTGAGGGTAACATCATTGAAGGGACTTTGGGTCCTCCTCTTTCTCATCATTTGCTTCCTGGCTGTCATGAGGTAAATGTCTACCTCTACCATGCTCTGGCCGTAATGTCTGCTTCATCATGAACCCAGAAGCAATGAGCACAACCTACCATAAACTAAAACTCCAAACACTGTTTGTCAAAATAAACCTTTCCTCTTTTTATGTTGACCACCTCAGGCATTTTACTACAGTCATGGAAAGCTAACTGATGCATTCCTTTGCCATCTCTTAAGGTAAGACTTTTCACAAAAGCTTAATGTGTCACCGTCTTTCACACTTTCACCCAGGTACTCCCTCAATGTTTTTTACACGGGTTGGGAAATGCGGACTTTTAATGTCATTTTCTTAATGCTACTGATAGCCCATTCCTGGGTACATTTTTCAGGTCCTGGCTTTTTCTTACCTGGACCCCAGGCTGAGCGATGAAATGCTGATCTGTAGCCTCCACTGCCAGCTCCAGACAGTTGCTCCCACCCCAGGCTTCGCAGGAGTAGACCAGTAGCTGTTCTGCCAAGTCTTCATCATTGCTGTAACACTCGGTGAACAACTCTGTATCATCAGGGTAGGGAGAGCTGGGCTCAGCTGGCAGACATGAGATGTGGCCTGCCTAGCCCCAGTCAAAAACTGAACAGATTGGGCACGAGGATCCAGGCAGACAGAAGCATAGAGAAAGCTGTCCAAATATAAGCCTCACTACATGGGTGTTTCTTTAGACACACATAGTCAGTGGGGCCCTTTAATGCAGAGGGTGTTGATAAATGCTTATGGAATTCATCTGCCTTCAACACCTGGCACGGCCCCTTCCCTCTCTGATCCTCTCTCTACCTCTCCTTATCTAAAACAGCTCCTTCTACCCTCCCCCACCGCAAGCCTTCTAGGTGCGATAGATTGGCATACACTACAGTGCGCTCACCCACTGCTCGGGTCTCATATTCATTGGCCAGTTCCTCCGATTCCCCAGCAGCGTTGATATCATTCTTAACTTTGGCCAGGGTCTTCAGAAGCTTGCTGGCCCCCAAGGCTGCCAGAGTACAGCCTTTGGTCTTTGGGGGGCAGGGTGGGAAGATGTTGGTTAATTCGTAATCTGTTGAGGTGCTAACATCAACGTTAACTTCTGAAAAGTGTAGACAAGCAGGAGATGGCAAAGTCTACCATCCATGGTGATTCAGTCAAGTCTGTAATGAGCTTGGAGCAGACTCGGACTTCAATAAACTAACCATTCAATGGTCTTGTATGTAGAATCAGCATATAAAAAGAAAATACTTGGATAAATATTACAAAGTATTAAGCTTCTAACAGCAGGAGGCCTGGCTGACCCACTATCTCAATATTATCACACAGTAGCATCCAGGATACAGGGATAAAGAGAATGAGAACACCGGAAGGCCTGAGACATCTAACTAAGGCTGTGTGAATCCAGCAGCCAAGGGCTGAAGTGGAGACAGAAGCACAGGTATCCATAGATTCATTTAAAGAAATAGTGACATAGTAAACCACCAAGAAAATTCTCAATAAAGATTTCAAAGCAGAATTTTTACAGGACCTCCCCCCCCCACCTCCTGGTCTATAACAGAATAAAGCTAGAAATTATTATTTTTATCTTAATCTTATAATTCAGTGCTAGGGATCAAACCTAAGACCTTGTGCAAGTGAGATAACAGCTTAGAAATCGTCTTAAATTAAATTTCAATATATTTCTTATACTTGGGAGAAAGTTATGCACAGACACCTGGGGAGCAGGAGTACGCTGGAGGACCCCTATGTGACTCCTTTCTGGGGACCACCCATCCTATGTACATCCCCAAGTACATGCAAACAGGGACACAGCCATAGTCCTGAGCACCAGATGCCCCCAATTCTAAATCAGGTATATGGATATGGAGTATAGGTTAGACCAGACTCCTACAGCACAGCATGCGTTGGGCCCCATGCATTCAGTATGGGACTGGACATTACCTGCTCCCAAATGACCTTGGAGAGTTCCTTCTTGTTCTGAAGAATGGCCCAGATGAAGAGAGCTTGCAGCGGGTGCCGGGTGGTGAGAGATGCATCCTGCCAGGGGTCAGAACATTGTGTCCACCACATGCAAATGTAACCCACTTTAGGTCCGTCATTCTAACAGTGAAATGGGGTGGTCAGGAAGTCTGAGAAACTGGCTTTGGAAACCTCTGGGGCTTAGAGCTGAGTCCATTTTAGCAGCTCAGTGGTCTGATTTTCATTGCTCCGTGCAGCTCTCAGTAGGTGGTGTGATTTGACGGGAAATCTTTCATCTATCATAAAAGACAACGTACAACTGTGCAGGAAAGGATAAAGGGGTGGGATTGCTGAGAGAAATTTAAAGACTGAATGGCTTCACCTATGCCATGGAGAACATCCTTTCTCTCCATCTTGTAGATCAGTTTCTCAGCTAGGAAAAGAAAACGTGCTCAGATTAAATCTAACCTTCCTGTGGCTGTTCTCCAATGGTCACCGTGTGAAAATGAGCTTATTTCTTTGGACTGTTATTCAAAGATTGCGGTCCTAGTTCATAGTTAAGATTCTCTATCTTTGAAGGCACCTTTTCAGATGGAAAATGGCTGTGTGTGTCCATCGGTTCCCTTGTTGGCTTTACCAAACTCTAAACTGCACATATGAGACCCAGCTATGTGCTGTATTTCAAAAATCTTAACATAAATAAATGTCAAGGAGAAGATCTACACTTCCACTTCAACCACACACTGAACTCATTTGCACAACACACACGCAACGCACACAGACACTTAAAAATCTCAGCGTTACAAATCATAGCAATCCAGTTTGGGTCCTTCCAGAAGAACTTCTTGAGATAAGAATTTGAGAAAGTGTTTTCTTTAGGAGGGTGAGGAAATGAAGTCAAGAAAGAGAGAGGCCACTGGGAGGCACACCACCAAGCAGGTGGCCAGGATGTGTGCACAGAGACTCACTTCACTATGCCTCTGAACTGTCTCTTCTAAATGAGGAGAAAGTGGGGCACTCACACAGCGCTGGACTCCAACCAGAGCAAATATTGATAATAATTGCTGATGCTGTTGGTGGAACCGGACCTTCCTGGACTAAAAAAGGAATCTCGGGGGATTCACGTCTTCTCTAGTGGAAATATCCACTACTCCATTTCTTCACAGAAGAGTTACTGGCAGTCCTTCACTCTTTACCTGCACAACAGGGAGCTATTTTCGTAAACAAGCTGGCATATGAGCAGGAGGCCATCTGTTAGTCCATGTCCCCATCAAACAGCCTTGGAAAGTGTGTCACACAAGCCTTGTGATCTAGAAATGATGTAACTAAGCCACAGCCAGGGGTTAGAGCAAGACATCAGGGAAACTTTCCCAGTGTCTTTAATTTTTTTTTTTGTTAAGGAAAGATGGTAGAGAAAATGCATAGCTCCCTTCTAGCTGCTTTATGGCAATGGGAAAGAGAACAGGAAAGATGGCGGTAGAGAACTGAATTCTGGGAATAGGAAAGATGGAGGCAGAGAACTGAATTCTGGGAATGGGAAAGATGGAGGCAGAGAACTGAATTCAAATAGATAGCCTCACTCTTACGTACATGGAGTTCCACATCCAAGTCCTCCCTGCTGCTTCTGTCCTCTTTCCAGAAGCTTCGACGGAAGTTTGCCACCAACTTCCAGACAAAGGTGAGGAGTGCGTCATTGTAGGAGTTCTTGGCGATCTGCAGATTCCGGTACACTAGGGTGCTGAAGTGGGTGGAGAAGAGCTCTGTGAGGACTTCATTGGTGAGAAACTTCTGCAGATTCAGGCCATTCTCCAGAAAGAGGCGGACAAACTTGGGTCTGTCCTTTATGAGAGCCGTGAACATGACCTCCTGAAGGTCGGCAGACTAAAGAGACAGAAGAGAGGAGAGCTCATACCACAAGGCCAACGAAGAAAACACTAAGTCTCTGCATTCCAGCCACAACATCCTAGCATCTTCAGCGTCTCTCTCCATCCTGCTTTGACAATAGAATTCATATTTTCAGCATCTAGACGGGAAAGCAGCAGAGTGGAGCCTTTGAATGTGGGAACGCACTTTGAATACGAAGGTACTTATATGGTGACAGCACGCCCACTTAAGCATGACATGGGTCAGGAACCAACTTTGGCAGAAAGGGCATCAGGGAGGAGAAGCCACCAGTGGGAGTCTACAGTAGACACTGTGAACCAGCTGTCAGTGCTGCCTGTCCACACCATGGGCTCTGCTGCCCTTCCTAGGTAAAAATCTCACCTTCTCTACAGTGGCAGAGTTCTCAGACAGTTGCCAAAATGAAACCCATCAAGCCACATACTGTCTAGCAAAGATCTGGGGTGTCACAGCAGCAAATCACTGGAACACTAGGTGCTGGCTACCTGTGTCAGTGTGTCCTGAGTGTCTGGTAAAATGGTCCTACTGAGCTTTCCCAAGAATCCTTTGATTCTTATTTATTTTTAGATAGGGTCTTAACTTGGTATCCCAGTCTGGCCTGAAACTCACCACATGACCCATGCTGGCTTTGGATTCATGGCACTCCTCCTGTATCTGCCTCCCAAAGGCTGAGATTACAGGCAGAAGCCATTGTCTAGTTTTCCTAAGAGTCTAAAGAAAGATCAATGCTCTCTTTTAGCCACAATCCAGTAGGTTTGCTCTGTATCGACTCTCCGGTGTATTATATGGCTTCCATGATATTTATTATAAGTTAGTTTCATTGCCAACACTCACAGATTCAAGGGATCATCAAGATTTTATTTTGAGCATTAAAAGTGGAAGGCGCAAGGTCTGACAACAGGGAAACCTCCCTTAGAAGCCTGTGGCATGTATTCCCAGGAACCCGGGCCCCCTGGCGCCCACTGAATCCATGACTCCTCACCACTAGCAGCCTACTTCACTCTCTCCATTCCTTGTCTGGCCCTCACTGCAATGGCAGCTTCGATGCTTTTATATTGGCCTAATACTGTTTACTTACATTCACATCTTGCCTAGGAGAAATTGTTAAGGGATCTTTGGGTCCTCCACTCTGTTTTTATTTTTTAATTTAATTTTTATAATTTAATTTTTTTTTACTTATTCACTTTATACCCTGCTCACTGGCCCCCTCCCAGGCACACCCTCTCATAATCCTTCCCCCATCACCTACCCTACTCATCTGAGTGGGTGGGCCTCCCTGGGTATCCTTCCCCCACCCCCAGCATTTCAAATCTCTGCAGGGCTAAGTGCTTCCTCTCCCATTGAGGCCAAACAAGACAGCCCAGCTAGTAAAACATATCCCAAGTACAGGCAACAGCTTTTGGGATATCCCCAGCTCCAGTTGTTCAGGACCGACATGAAGGTCAAGCTGCACATCTGCTACATATGATCAGGGAGGCCAAGGTCCAGCCCATGTATGTTCTTTGACTGGTGGTTGAGAGTCTGAGAGCCCCAAGGGTCCAGGTTAGGTGACTCTGTTGGTATTTCTGTGGAGTTCCTGTCCTCTCCAGGGATCCCCGACTCTGTAGATCTCTCTGGGATCAGCAGGTAAGAGGTTCATCTGGTGAGAATGATAGCTCCATTTTCTCCACTGTCCTCAAAGCATATGTCCATTACACCTACTATCTTGCATTTCGTTCCATGTGTGTGTGCTTCCCCATTGGCACCACACTAGACAGTGTGAGGCAGCAGCTCTCAAACACGGGGACTTGCTACGTCAGACTACTGGCAATCAACCTTGCTTTCTAACTCAGCAAGCTTGAAATGGAACATAGCAGTTTATACCACTAGCGAGTTACTGGGTTACATTGTCACTGGTCCTGGGACCACCCTGAAAGCCACTTGTATACAGGAAAAGAAAAGCTTTGCACACACGTGCACACATGCACAGACACACACACACACACACACACACACACACACACACACACACACACACACACACACACACACACACTCATTTGTTTTCAAACCTCGATTCTACCAGTCTTTAGTTCAATGAGTCAGAACAAGATTTCTGTCTCTGAGCCTCAGTTTGTTTTGTTCTGCTCGGTGAAAACAAATGAGACAACCCAGGTCATGCTCTTTCAGAGATTCAAGCTCAGAGCAGCACCTCCCCCAGACACCACCAGGAGCCCCCATCCAGTAACATCTGGTGCTCTGACTCACTTGTCAACAAAATGAGATCATCTCTGCTGTAGGTTGATGTGAGTAGCTAGGAAATCACTATGTGCATTGTGAAACACTGCATGAGGTCATTTTAAAATTTACTTTTAAGTGGATAATAGTATAGATCTTAGTAAGAGCCAGTGTTCTAAGTCGTTTAGAAACACCATCTAATTCAATCAGTGTAACAACACAATGTGAAAGGTGTTACAGCTAGTCTCTGTGTTTTCAGGCAAGCCGGACAAATCTTTAGCAATAGCTCTCTATTCTAGAGGAACACGCACCCTGACACAGTCTCTGCTGAGTCCTATGGTGCACATACTCCTGCCGTGGTGAGTTTTCGGCTACTACTGTGATACCTCTGAATGCAGAACCAGAAATAGTTCTAGAGGCTCCCACTACTAGACAGGATCTTAGACTAGTGGGCTCACACTAGACAGCAGGGTCCTTTATTAGTGAAGGTCCTAACAGCAGGCAGCAGCAGCAGAAGTAAACCCACCCCACAAACACAATTTCTAAAATAAGTAGAAAGTCATGAGTTGGTGAGTTGGTGGGGAGGCATTGTATGTGTGGGGCGCAGGTGTGCATGTGCAGGTGTGCATGTGTGCATGTGTGCAGGTGTATATATGCAGATGTGTATGTGCAGGTGTGTGTGTAGGTGTGTGTGTGTGTGTGTGCGCGCGCGCATGCGTGCAGATGTGTGCCCCTGATAGTGCTCATGAAAAGGCCAGAGTAAGGACATCACATCTCTTTCTCTCTCACTGGACTCTTTATTGCCCTGAGGCTGGACCCCTAACTAAACATGAAGCTGGTCTCTTTGGCCAGCTTCTGTAGCCAGTGAGCTCTTAGGATCTACCAGTCTCCATCCCTCGGTGCGGGCATTACACACACACACACACACACACACACACACACACACACAGCCAGATGCAGAATTTTATGTGACTGCCAGTGATTTGAACTCATGGCTTCATGCTTGCAGAGTAAATGCCCTAGCCCACTAAGCTTTCTCCACCATCCTCCAAGACATTAGCCTTGATTATGTCTTACTTTTGATTTTCACACAATTTCTTCAAATTATAATGTTGTATGCTTCAATTTTTAATAATGACTATATTCAACAACCAACCCCATGCATTTCTGAAAACTTAGCAACTAGCTTTTGCAAGCCAGTATGAGTTGGCTCCAGTATGGTACTGTACAATTAACTTAACAGAGCATAGTTGAGGACCTTGCCCATTGACACACAGATAGCTACTCCAGCAATCAAACTCTTAACCTCCTTGTCCTTCCCCCTAACCACCTTCATCCGAGGTAATAAAATTAAATGTATAATGTTCACAAGTGTCTATGTTTGTTTATTTACCATCTGACCTTATTTAAATAGAATAGTCTTCTCACAGGGATTCATTTATGAATCAATTAATTAATGCAGTTATACTTCTACTTTCCCTCCATTAACTAAAGTTGTGTGCTGTATAATAGGCTTCATTATAGTGCAAAGACCAAACACCACACAATGTTTGCTAAAGGGATGAATAACTCAAAAATTCATGAACCATTACTATTTCTACTGCCGTCATTAAAATTGATCACGTTAATGTAAATCAAGTCCTGATGATACAGTGATGTGTCTGAGAGTGTTTTCTTACCCTGGCTGCTGAAGATAGAAACTGAGTTATGTACATCTTCAAATCCACACATACATGTGTAAAATCAAATAGCTGAACACAAAGATGCACCCTTGTAAAGCTCTGTTTGATGGTTCAATTGTTCCTCCTGAACAGAGTTTCCAAGGCTGACTGAACTTTAGATGCATGGAACCCCATCAGTGGGCTCCTAAAATGTTCATCAAATGGAAAAATCTAGAAAAGTGGTCTGATGGAAATGTATAGTTTTTAAATGCACATGCAACTTCCATATTGGAAGTGCTCTTTTGACCCAGGGCATCCCGAGAACCTCACTCAAAGACACTGGTGAGTGTCTTCAGCAAAGTTGTTCCACTCTCCCTCATACATCTCATCCCTGACAAATCTGTTACCAGAATTTTGCTAGGTGGGGAGGTGGCAAAAGAATGTGGCTGTCTTGATCTTTTTAGTCAAGCTAGACTGACAATTCCACAATAGTCCCCATCCCTTCACGCAACCCCTCCTGAGAGCACACCCATAGCTCCACATCAGACAGGGCCGTACATTAAGGATAGCCTCCACTACAGCCATTGGCTATGCTATTTGTTTGCAAGAAACCTACTAAGTCAGCATTGTTATCCCGTCTTACAACCAAGGGAAATGAGGCTGGACAACACTGATATACCAGGACAGAGTCATTAACAAGATTCTAGATTGATGACCTTGTTGGATATAGACCATCTCCTGCTGAGACCATTGTCCCTGCTAACCCAGGAGTAACCCCCGAGGCTTCTGCTACCTCCCAGCGGCGATCATTGGTGAAGATCTCATCACTGGCAAGGTCCAACTGGTTCCACTCCAGCAGAAGCTTCAGCTGTCCATTCCAGTTGTCCTTGTCTTGCTCATTAGTGCTGAAGGCTGGACGTGGGCAGGAAGAAAAGGGACAGACCAACGGGCCACACATAAGGAAGCCAGGCTATTACATCCAACTATCAGAGCCACACGTCAAAGCCCTGGAATCAGACAAAACTGTCACGTCTCTACTGTCACCATTCTAATCTGCATTGCGTATGCCCTGGAGTCTATAATGACCAGCACAGATCACAATACCTTTCTGTTACATTCGAATACAGTGTAACTAGGACATGTTGGCATGTCTCTATACATCAAGGCTCCATAAGTATTATATTCCAAAAGTTGGATTTGAATTATTCTATATTTAAATCTACAAAATAATTAGCTGTTTCGCCACAATGTATTTGTTATGATTTGAGTGTGAAATGTTCCTCACAGCCTCCTGTGCTTGGATTCTTGCTCTCTAGTTACTGGCAAAGTTCCGAGAGGCCATGGAACAGCTGGGAGGCAGGGCTTTGCTAGAGTAAGTGGGTCACAGGAAGTAGGTCTTAGAGGCCAAACTTCCAACCCAATCTCTTCTCTCCTCTTTCTCTCCCCGCTTTCTCTTTCTTCTCATCTATCTATACTATCTATTCTATTCTATCTATCTATCTATCTATCTATCTATCTATCTATTTATCTATCTATGCATCATTGTCTACTATCTCTAGCTCTCCTTCCTAGTCCATCCGGCTATGAAGAGGTAAGGAGTCTTAGGCATCTGCTTCAACTTCCAGGGAGCTGCCTGTCACCTCCATAGTAGATTACATCCCTTAAAACTACAGTTCAAAACGAGTCCTCCTCCCTCATGTTACTTTTGTCAGATAGTTGGCTTCAGAAATGAAAGAAGTAGCTAATATAGCAAGCATGGCTATTTCCAGAGTTGATATTTTCCAGAGCTATGTATCTAGCTAGACCTAATTCTATTGGAATAAATAGCAATATTGAGAAGCTTCCGACCAGCACAAGAATGTTCTAATAAATACCTAATGATTAAATGATACCCATGTGGTTCCAGATTTTCTTTGTATACTTTGCATATATTGGTCAGGTTTTCTATCTAAAGGGCAAGGCTTTATTGGTATCTATTTACTACAGGTAATTCTACTTTGATGGAATACCTTTTTGAGACAGGGCCTCATTATGTAGCTCTGGCTTTCCTGGAGCTCTCTATCAGACCGACTTTGAACTCATGGAGATCTACCCACTTCTGCCTCCTAAGTGCTGAAATTAAAGGTGTGTGCCACCACATCTAGTTCACTTCGGTGGAATTTTAAGACAGCAAAGCGTTGTTCTCCCTAGAGGTCAGTCATAAACTTCAGGAGATTTGTGAATCCCTGAAGTTAAATTCAAAATTATTTGTGTGTATGTGTGTGTGTGTGTGTGTGTGTGTGTGCTGTGTGTGTTTGTAGCACATGAACATGTGTGCATGTGAAGCATGTGTGCACACACTCCTGGAAGTACAAAGTTATTGCAACATTTTTTTATTATTTAAATATTTTTTATTATGTATTTTCCTCAATTACATTTCCAATGCTATCCCAAAAGTCCCCCATACCCTCCCCCCCACTCCCCTACCCACCCATTCCCACTTTTTGGCCCTGGCATTCCCCTGTACTCAGGCATATAAAGTTTATTGCAACATTTTTAAAGGAGTTTGAGACTCCAAAAGTACTTGAAGCCATGATTGGAAACAGCTGCTTGCAGAGTACCTTGGTTACACTTGATCAGCCTTTTAGTGACATGAAATGTCATATTCTGTGAAATACATCCATCCAAGGAAGTTCACCTTATATAGCAGTCACTTCATCTTACAAGGATACACTCTCAGGGAACTGACTCCACTCACCTTTGTACAGCGCATAGGAAATGGCGTTGCTCACAATCTCATCTCCAGCCTCTTCCATCTTAATTACTGTGAGTAGGTGAGAACTCTCAAGAATTTCTTTGAGCTGGTAATATGCCATGAAGAATGTTGTCAATCAACAGATCTTAGGCATGACAAATATAAACTTCTTTTTTGATGAATCTATTCTTTCTCATTTTCACACACACACACACACACACACACACACACACACACACACTATTTTGATTCTAACACCCTATTTTCCTCTTGCATCCCCTCCTGCTCCCTCTAAATCCTTTCTTTTTCTCAGCAGATCTCCCTTCTGCTACTGTGATCTTTCCCCCTCTGTGTGTGTATACATGTGTGTATGTGTGTGCATGTGTGTGTTTGTGTGTGCATATGTGTATGTTTGTACGTATGTGTGCGTACATATGTGTATGTGTGTGCATTTATCTGTCTGTCCATGAGCTCCACCACATTAATTAGGGTTGCCTGTACAAGCATCAATGAAGGATTACTCACTTCAGCCCAGGCAATTTTACACCAGCGGAGGATATGACGCCTCCTCCCCCAACAACCATGAACTACCTATAGATCCCCAGGGAGGAAGCAGTTTTTTATATGAGTCTCCCCACCTATGATTATACCACCTGTGTTTTTTTTATGACCACATATTGAAGATTCTAGATCTTCCTCCTCACCTGCGTCAGCTGAACCCACAACCTCTAACTTCTTAATTGTATAAATGACCTCTTGACCACAAGAGTGTGAGTGTGTGTGTCTATATGTCTGTATGTGTATGTGTGTTCATGCATGTCTGTCTCTCTGTATGTGTGTGTATGTGAGTGTATGTCTGTTTGTGTGTATGTATGCAGGTCTGTCTGCCTGTTTCTCTCTCTCCCTCTCCCTCTCCCTCTCCCTCTCCCTCTCCCTCTCCCTCTCCCTCTCCCTCTCCCTCTCCCTGTCTCTCTCTGAGTATGTGTGTGAATGTATGTGTAAGAAAGATGAAACCTGACACACTAAAGATACCAATCGTCTGGTAAATAAAAGAATGAAGAACAGGCAACAGAAGACCATGGAAACCTTCTAAGTGTGGTTGGTCATAAAGTCTGAGAAAGGAGGAAGGAATAATTCAAAGGCAAACAAAAAGCAAGAGGACTTGATACTAGAGAGATCAATAACTTATATTATCATTTTTGAGAGACAGATATACTATCCTTTGTGATTTTTTTTTCTGTAGTGTTTAATTTTGAAACAGAGTCTTTGAAAAAAAGCACCTAACTTCAAGTTAATTCTGATTGGAGAATAAAGTTATGCCAACAGCCAATAACTGGGCAGAAGAGACATAGGTGTAGTTTAGGTTTTGAGAAGAAAGTACAGGAGAGAAGGAAGGAGAAGAGGCTATGGGTTAAGGGTCAAAAGGCAGCTTCATTGGGGTAAGACATCTTTGATTTTCTAATACTAAGGGGAGAAAAGAAAGCAAACATGAATACAGAGCACAGTGACAGCCCTCACTGTGAAAGGGTTCCGTGGACCCTCTAACTGTGTTTGAATGAATGGGATTAAGTGTGGCTAATATTCAGATACTACAGAAACTCAGAATCTTTGTGGGCTCGTGGTAGTTGTATGGAATCACTGGGAGGGAGCTGTTGGGGAACAAGGTGAGCTCCCAGGGACAGGAGGATAGCGATTTCTTGGAGAGATGGAGTAAGCGTGAGTCAGCTTTGGAAGTCGGCCATTCGTGTGACCAGCAAGGTCACTCGAGACTACACTGGAAGGTTGCTTATATGTCACAGTAATTTACATACTTATTGGTTAATAATCCCACTCACACGTTTGGTCTTTTGGGAAATCTGTACCAACCGCACAACTCCACATGAATGCATAGTTAAAATGCCAGGGTAATTTTCATTTCTATGTATGCCTTCTGGTCGACATGATTAGAAATAAATTTATTTAATTAGATGTGAATATAAATTAGATATGAATTGCAGAAATGATAATATAATCAAAAGCAGCAAAATTAGCCTGACATTTAGCTTAGAATGAATTGGCTATGATAGTTTTCTTGAAGTAGAATTCAAACCCCCTTCATAAAGAATGGAGGGACCATTAGGACTATTTCGTTCTTTGGATATGACATGAAGCAGACTTCACGTGTCAACACGTAGAAGGTTTAAAATGGAAAGCCACTGGAATGGACACAGGTCCATGTTAAGGAGGCAAATTAAAAATTTCCATTCCTTCCTCTCTGGGTATTCCTGCACTGGCCACTGAATTGTTTTCACCTATCACAGGAAATGGAGAGGTAGCCATTATGCAACACCAGTGACTAACATTTGTCTGTTCACCTGTTAGAATTAACTAAAGCTACACAGTTGTGCAAGGGGTAGAGAGTCAGAAATGTATTGCCATTTCAGACAGCAAGCACCCTTCCCCTTATCTATCTATTTTCATGTGGAAATAACATCAAGGAATGATTTTACTGACCATTCTACCACTTCATTATTTCTGGGTAGACAGTGAGTTTGACCTTCTCCAGCCAAATCTATGATGGTGTTGCTTGCAGAATGTGATGCTCTGATCTTAGCATTTGTCACATACTGGCTGTGATGCGTGGCCTCAACCAGTGCACTCAGGACTCAGCACAAGGAAGGATGCCTATGGCGGGTTCCTCTCAGCCTCTTTGTTCAATTTTGCCTTCAACCTTCCATAAATTTCAGTCTTCACCTCCCTTTGCCTGATTCTTGTGCTAACCTTGGACATGACAGAACATTATCCTTGCGAGAACTTTCCTACAAAACCACCAGTGTTAACCTTTTGGTGTGAAAATCTAAAACAAACAAACAAAAACCCCTACAATATCTCAGTGGGGAGATCACACAAGCAGCCAATAGGCAAGGCCTAGCCCAGGACAGGTGCTTTCTCTCGGCTATGGGGATGAAATTCAACCATATTTCCAGGCTCCAATTTTCTAAATTTTAGACAGTGGGCTTAATCTAGGAAAGACTTGGTTTTTGACCACTTCAGATCCCATCATTCCATCAAGTTTATGAGAGAGCCACCCTCTCATGTAAAATTAAAGGAGCTCACTAGGACCCCACTCTATGGGAATTAGAAAAGAGTACCTCATACCACAGAAAGCTGGGTTAACTTGTGTCATCTTTCAGCCAGTGTTTGGTCTTCCCAGGCTTGCATTAAGTAATATTGTAAGTAAAGAAAGAAAAATCATTTATGGTCCAGGACTTCAGTTTGCTGCATTTAATGTCTTGAGGGCCTCTACAAATAACAAATATTGCTGGAGCTACACTCTAGTTTTTGAAATCTTATTGTTATTACTATCCATTATATAACTAAACCCAACCTTTCATTGACTCTGTGATGAAAATAACCATTGTGCTGTAAGCCTGTTATTTCCTCAGGGAGGTAAAAATTTAGGTGGCAGCATTTGCTCCTAAAAATATCCAAACACATACAGCCGCCATTTCTGGTGGTATGAACTGGTTCGGGTGAAGGGGCTGAGATAAAGGGGCGCCCTGTCATGTGTTGAGCAGACTGTCATTAACATGAAACAAACAGAAATAATGTACAACATTAACACATCCAAATGCTCTGATTAAGACTATCAACCAGAAGCCTAAGTGTTCCTGTATGCCAACTTTTCCTACAAGCCTGCTAAGAAAGATGAGAGCTTCCAATGCAGCCAAAGGTTGTAGGGTCTAGATGGCAGATCTTCCCCAGTGAGGACTTCAATAGATGTCAACTCTGAGTAGAGTCTGCGTTTCTAGGGACTTCCCTCCTGCCTATCTGTGATGCATACCAAACACAGAAGCATATGTGTTAGTGTTGTGGCACAAGAGAAAGACAAGCTTTGCAAAGGACTTGAGCTTATCTCTTAAGAACAGATAATTGGAGAGAATACAACTTATCCAAATTTCAATTTCCAGGAAGGCAACTAGTATAGAGAACAGCCTCAAAGTCATGAAGAAAACCCAAATACTCACTGTTGCTGGTGGAATCAAGAACATAAGACATTATCCCATCCCGGGAACCTCTCTTACCCATACCCAGCCTCCAGCATCTTCCCCCAGACTCACCCATTTGATCCAGCTCTCAATTTCCTCTTCAGGCAGCCGGGACACAGTGCGTGGTAAAAAGCGTACCAGCTTCTCTTTGACCATGGAAGAGGTTAAAACATCCTCCACCTCCACCAGGCTGGCGATCACATCAGCAATCTGCCCCGAGCCTTCCACCACCACACAAGGGATCTTGCTTTTGACAGAGGTGTTGATGGCCTAGGAGAGGGAGGGAGTTAGACAGATAGAGGAGGCTGGAGTGATCAACATAGTCCAGCTCAGGACCAAGGTGCTTAACCAAGGGGGTGAACAAGAGGCTTTGATGCCTCTTACTACCTTTCCCACTGTGGCTTTTATTTCAAACCCAACTCAAACCAACTGCAGTGGCTTTGTGGATGGGAAAAGTAAGCCCATCGTTTGACAACCTGAAAAAAATGACAAATTCCATAAAAATTTAAGTTTGTCTTGCGTAAAGAGGTACTTTGAAAATATCCTTATTAGTGATAACTTATGTAAAAGAAATAGTCAATGCCCTGGAAATGCTTTAAAAAGCAGCTAACCATGTGCTTTATGCCTTGATTCCTTCCTTCCTCTCCCTACTTATTGCAAGAAGTTTCCTGAGATATTACTTTCTGGATAAACACCTCTCCCACCAATGTTTCTTTTGTGAGAACTTTGGAAGTTGGAAGAAGGGGCTCAGACTTTTCCTCACCTAACTTCAAGATCCAGGGATTAATATTCACATAGGCACAGAAAAGCCTGTAAGCCCCTTTCTTTACAGGCTGAAAGCTTTCCCGTAGAGAAAACACAGCCCATGGGGCCAAGAGCATGGAGCTATGTTGAATTTGAGTGAACAGGCTGGAAACCCGTTCACATTCATTCCTCAGAGTCAACACTCAAGATGAATCTAAGGGCAAGTGTTGGATAACAGCTAAAAGATGTGGGGCAGAGGAGCCTGAGAAACATTAGTTCAATGTTATTTAGCCACCTGATCTCCCACCCCGGCTTCGGAGGGATGGACACAAGCTGGGCAGATCTTTGTACATAATGCTGTAGAGCCTTCCTCCCTTGACTTACAGCAGATTTCTTAACTTTCCTTCCTTCCTAGAACAAGAAACCTTAAGTTTCAGATAAAGAGAAGGCATGCAACCATCTCCCAGTTGATCTCTCTCCATCTCTCCATCTCTGATCTACCATCTCTTTCCACCTCTACTGTCTGCCACCACTCTCTGCCTGCTCTTTATTCTTTCTCATTTATTTTAGTTTTTGGAGAACTTCACACAATGCATTTTGATTCTGGTCACTGCTTCTACCAGCTCCTCCCACATCATCCCAACCAACAAGTGGGCAGCAAAGGCTATCCAAGACAACACAGACTAATAAGAAAAAGTCCAGGGCCAGTTATGGGTTACCTTTTGGGGAGTTGTTGACCAACTCCCACCAAGGTATTATCCTTGACAAGAAGAGCCTATTGCTAAAGATACCACCCACAAGAGTCACAGAACATGGGGAAATCAAGCGAATACTGACCTGGAAACCTCATCTCTACTGACTAGCGTTCACAGTGCAGGAAAGTGCTATGCATTGCCAGAGTAGAAAAGCAATCCTCAGTCTTACCCCGCTGTGGATCCCGTGAGCTACAATAGCAGCTGGCCAGGCAAGACATGCCCACTGGTGCAATAAGAGGCATGAATGTCATGGAGGTAACCAATCACTTCCTGATTGGATTTAAGGCCCACTCCAAAAGATAAAACTCGCACCCAGAATTGTTAATGGAACCTGTGGCGAGACACTCAGGCCCTAGGGGAGAACCTATGACTGTCACTCTGCTAAGTGGGCATAGAATTAGACTGACTCTCAGTGACTTACTGCTATAACCATAGATTAGTGCACTGCTCAGCCAGCATCAGAGAACCTTCTGTTTGCAGTAGATGGAGATTAATGCAGAGAACTACAGCTGTGCAAAGTACAGAGAATGAGAGGCTGTAGAACGCTCAGCCCTAAGTGGGACATCTATTTCACACACACCTTCCACACCCCCTCTTTATATGTCTCCCTTTTCAGCATTTGTCTGGTGGCCATTTCACACTGAAAAACATGGCCAATTTTAATTGTTCCCTGAAATTTCTTTTAAAACATATTTCCTTGAAAAGCTCCTGAATGGCTTAAAAACAAACAAACAAACAAACAAACAAACAAAAAACAGTGGTCTCAATAGTGGCTCTTATAATATCTCATAAGTATCTGTTGAATGAATAAATGAAAGGCCATTGTTCCATAAAAGAACAGACAGTGAGTATTTGTCTATGATTCCAGGTAATTTTGCCAGCAAGGGCAGAGAAGGTGACTGTGTGCAAGTCTGCTAATCCTAACCCCAGTTTTAAACTAAAATCAAGAAAGAGGAGGTGGGCATAGAAATAAGTAGAAAGTTGATTGTATTTTCTTAGATCTTATCCTTATAGCAAAAAAAAAAAAAAAAAAAAAAAAAAAAACCCTCTGGAAGACAATGTATCCATTAACTATAATGCAGTCTTGATGATGTTCATTTCTACAGAGCCAGAGGCTGAATTTAGCCCAACAGTAACAGGTGCAACAGTAACACCGAGGCCCCAGATGTGGGTGGGAAAGCGGAGTCTTTGCCCTGATACTCAGTGTCAGGGGTGCAGAATCATCCAGGCACTCCATGTTGGCAGCATCACCTGGCCCTGAGATTTCTGCACATGGAGTCCAGGATTCCCGGGAGTTATTTATGCCATTCTGAGTGCATCTCCCAACACTTCTCAGCTAAGGAGCTACCTGTGTCTAGTAAAGGAATGGCACGTGGTGGGAAAATATTTCCTGCTTACTTCAGTAAAGAGCTTAGTATATAGAGATGACAAAGTCAAGAAAGTCCCTGAACAAAGCTTTCAAGAATTTGGGACATCGTAAATAAACCAAATTTGTAAAACTGTCAGGGAGAAAAGGAACTGCAATTAAAACTTAAAACACAGAAAAGCTATATAATGGCATTTCTAGTAAAAAAAAAAAAAAAATCCAGTCGGGAATGGAAGGGCCATCCAAATGCAAGAAGTGTTTTAGAACTTAAATATGTATGGCCAGGAAAAAAATCTCTCCACAAAGCAATACAGCTAAAATGGTAAGACCAAAAAGAAGTGATTTCTAAAGTTGCAGGAAAAGAAGTCAACTCACAAAACCAATGCCATTGGAGAGATCAGGAGACTCAGTGGAAACCCAGAGTCAGGAAAGCATAGAATGACTGACATGTGTCAAGTCCTGAAAGTTAAAACAAAGAAACAAACAAAAACTGCCAAAAAGATCAGCATACTCAGAAAAGCTATTTTTTTTAAGTAGGAGAAGTGGGATAGATAGATGGTTCTCTCTCATCCTATACCAAAATCAAAGAAAAATGGATCGGAGACCTTAGTATGTGACCCAAAACTTTGAACCAAGAAGAAGAACCCAGGCAGAACACTTCAAGATACAGAAGCAAGCACCTTCCAGGAAAGATCCCAGTGGGTCAGGAAACAGCACCACACAGAGAACTGGAGTTTCATGAAATAAGAAAGCTCCTCCATAACAAAGAAGGCAGTCCACAGAGTGAAGGGACAGCTGCCAGTGGGAGAGAAAGCTGTGCCAGCTACACAGCTTACAGGGTACTCATATCTAGAATCTATGAACTCCAAAAGCTAAGTACCAAAACCCCAAATTCTATAGCTATCAAACAAACAACTAAATTCAACAGACTGCCCCTCAAAAGAAGAAATACTAAGGGCCAAAGAATTATAAAAATATGTTTAACATTCTTGGCCATCTCACCACCGTCAGACTGGCTAGCATCAAGAAATAAAGTGAGAACCTGCTGGTGAGGGCGCTAAGGAAAAGTGGCCCTTCTGTGCTTCTGATTGAAGTTTACGTTAGTGCAGTGGTTATGGGAAGAAACATAGAGATACCTGAAAATAAAAATAGAAAACCTATAGGAACCAGCATACCACTCATGAGTCTACACCAGGAAGGAATCTAAGTGGGCTGACACAAGAGATAACAGCGCTCCCACGTGCACTATGGGACTGTCCAGGACAGCTGAGATATATAACCAGACTAATTGCCCCACGGGTGGATGGATAAAGTGTTGGCTAAGACAATGGAGCTTTAGGCAGCTCTAAAGGAAGCCTTGTCGTTTGTAGAGAAAGGGGTGGCATTGTAGATAATAATGTTGAATAAGAAAAAACAATCATATTTCCTCTTCTATGGAGAATCTAAAATACACACACACATACACACATGAGAGAGAGAGAGAGAGAGAGAGAGAGAGAGAGAGAGAGAGAGAGGGAGAGAGCTGCCATGACAGGAGAAGGGACTGTGTGGTGGAAGGAAAGAGAGGAAAGAAATGGGGAGAGGGAGTTGTGTACTGAACGTGGGGAAAGTACAGGATGCCCATGCATGAGAAGCTCACAGTATATTTTGTTTTATACAGTAACTGGAAATTTAGTTTTAAAAGATCAGATAAACCCAAAAGACTTGGGGGTAGGTGGGAGCATCTACTGAATAAGCTGTAGACCAGCCTTCCAGAAAACCAAGCCAGAACTCACTTTTAGAGTCTCTCTTCCACCTCCTTGGGCAAAACACACGATGGGGATCTTACCACCATAGTTGGAATCTGTAAAACAAAGAAGAAAGTGTGTTTGGACTCCATCTTAAGGACTGGGCATGGAGGAGGTGGGAGGAGTGTCTGCTCATGCCTTGGGTCTTAGCTGCTTGGATTTGACCTTGACCTTGAAGGGATAGATCTCACAGAATGAATCGCCATGCACCAGACCATCAACTGTGTGACATGCGCAGTGTTGCCATGTGTGGCTGCTTTTTAAAATGCTGAAGTCGGTGCTTCATTAACAGTTGTGGCTTTGATTAGAGCGGGTTGAAGTTTGCTCATATTCTCTCCCTCATTTGTGTAATCCTATGCTTTCTTAAGTGGGTGACAGATTTGCATAACGAAGCATTCTCTCAATGGAGTTTAGTGCATCTATAAATAGCTTCCTTAGGGAAACAATTGAGGATGTCCTGTGAGTCACTGTCAATCACAGGACAGCCTCTCTCCAAAGCAAGACACCCTTCAGCACCCTGTCTGTGCACAGAAAGGGTAGGCACCTGTAGCTTGCACTCAGTTTCTGCAAAACCAACGTTTTGGTGATTCTATCCTGGTAGTCCATAGAAACTAAAGCATTAAATAACCTTTCAGGGATGGAGAGATGGTTCTTCCAGAGGTCCTGAGTTCAACTCCCAGCAACCACGTGGTGGCTCACAACCATCTGTAATGGGGATCTGATGCCCTCTTCTTATGTGTCTGAAGACAGCTAGAGTGTACTCACATACATAAAATGAATAAATAACCTTTCAGTCCTGACACTAGTAGACTGGCTTCTTATCTTACCCTACCTAAGTGCATTGCCTCTTAAATACATACTTTCCCCTTAGGGACTTCACTAGTTCTAAACGCTAATAGAAGAAAAGCCAGCAGGCGTCCTAAACTGATACAAAAGTGTAAGAAGTTATCTGTCACTGCCTTCAGCATGCTGAAGGATGTATGTGGGTGATTCTGCAGCAGAGGCACTTCTGGCATGCTGAAGGATGTGTGTGGGTGATTCTGCAGCAGAGGCACTTCTGGCATGCTGAAGGATGTGTGTGGGTGATTCTGCAGCAGAGGCACTTCTGGCATGCTGAAGGATGTGTGTGGGTGATTCTGCAGCAGAGGCACTTCTGGCATGCTGAAGGATGTGTGTGGGTGATTCTGCAGCAGAGGCACTTCTGGCATGCTGAAGGATGTGTGTGGGTGATTCTGCAGCAGAGGCACTTCTGGCATGCTGAAGGATGTGTGTGGGTGATTCTGCAGCAGAGGCACTTCTGGCATGCCGAAGGATGTGTGTGGGTGATTCTGCAGCAGAGGCACTTCTGGCATGCTGAAGGATGTGTGTGGGTGATTCTGCAGCAGAGGCACTTCTGGCATGCTGAAGGATGTGTGGGTGATTCTGCAGCAGAGGCACTTCTGGCATGCTGAAGGATGTGTGTGGGTGATTCTGCAGCAGAGGCACTTCTGGCATGCTGAAGGATGTGTGTGGGTGATTCTGCAGCAGAGGCACTTCTGGCATGCCGAAGGATGTGTGTGGGTGATTCTGCAGCAGAGGCACTTCTGGCATGCCGAAGAATGTGTGTGGGTGATTCTGCAGCAGAGGCACTTCTGGCATGCCGAAGGATGTGTGTGGGTGATTCTGCAGCAGAGGCACTTCTGGCATGCTGAAGGATGTGTGTGGGTGATTCTGCAGCAGAGGCACTTCTGGCATGCTGAAGAAAGGAGAAACATTAACTCTTCTTCAGCGGTGAAGACATCAAATCAAGAGGGCTAGCAATGCAGCACGAGCTGTCGCCACAGCAGCTCATGGCTGGTCTCTGGGTCCCTAACTGCCAACCTTGACTGGTGCGCTCAGAGATGTACTTTTCCAGCTGATTCCGGAGCTTGGCTTCCACTGTGGGGTGTCCATGACAACCGTTGTCCACAAGCAGCAGGTGGGTATGGTTGTTGTCCAGGATGTATAGAGGGTCTCTGGTAAAGTCATCCATGATGTATTGAGCTGAAAAATGTCCCTGCAAGGCACAGGGACACGTACTTGTCTTTGAGATACAGGCTGACATTATTATGACCCTACTGAAGCTAGAGAACGTGTCTTTGTTGTATGCTTCCTCTTGTGACTGTACCTGACAAAGAACATCAAAGTTCGAGCAGGAAAACTATGATAACAGACAGCAAAAGTGCTGTCTTTTTTTCACGTGCATATAATGCTCTCATGACTTAAAAACATAATACTAATTAAATAATTTAAAAAAGAATCAGATGATGGGAGACAAAATACTCAAACAAGAATCTAAAGTGCACATAAGCATTTTGAACAGTGGCCTCAGTTCACTTTGGCTGAGTTTCTGTTCTACCCATGTCATAAGAGTGAATGTGCATGAGCCCACGTCAGAAGACGTGGCCAACAAGATTATTATGTCGTCATACAGAAGACCCAACATCGTCACCCATGAAAATAAATACTAGAGAAACCAGAAAGCCAACCAAAATATCCTAAGAGTTTGCTGCAAAGCCACGTCATCCGCTAAAGACTGGCGTCAGAGACATGAAAGGAATAAAAACTAACAGTATGATTTAAGCCTCTGAAAACTGTGTTTCCTACAGGAATGGAGGCTGCAGAATGTAAGGGGAGAATGTACACTATACTCAATTCTAAGAGCCAGGAGTTGTTGTCATCAAGATTTGATGTGCATTTAGTTATTTTTCTATGCATGCCTGTGTTTCATAATTTCTTATTTATAATTATAAGCATTTTCATGGTGCCCAAACATCCTTAAAGGTAGTATTTTCCTACCTCCATGGTTAGTCTTCATTTCTCATGGTAATCTGTCTGACCTTCCTTCTGTAGTAATATTACTAGATTATCATATCTAATAATAAACACCTAGCCACAAGTATTGTTTGATATTTAGATTCATGACACTTCTTGTTTATTACGGAAATATTTTAATGGACATGCTGCCCTAATATTAAATTCCCTATGGATGAATTTTATGACTGTAATTGTTGGGACTTTTCTATAAACAAATTTCACCCTCCTGATGCATCTCTAAATGGTTTTCTGGGAAGAACACAGAGTTGACTCCTAGGTTCCTTGTGCCCCTTTTAAATCTTAAAAATGACGACAGAGACAGGAAAGTGAACCGTGTTTTTTTAAAACCACAGCTCTCTTAAAATTTACCACCTAAATGTCTACTCTGAGCCACAGATGGATGAAGATGTGTATTAAATTTACATTTCTGAGCATCTACCCCAAATCTTCTGAGTTGGAATTGGTAAGTTCCTCACTGTTTCTAAAACACCATGCGGGACACATTTGACAGAAGACGTCATAGGCCTCCAGCACATTCTGTACGAGATTTGAGGGAGGCCTGCTACTCTCTAAGTCAGTTCTCACGAAACACTTGGTGGTGTAGATTTGAACAATAATGGATTTGAATTCCCAAGACTCCGATCCAGCAATGCAAGTTTGTACCTGCAGGTGAACTCTTTTGAGGTGGATTTGGATCGGGGCTATAAAAACAATGGGTCCAAATCTAACCTGAGTTTGCTGGGGACAGATTTTAATGACAAAATACCTAGTAGTTAGCCCATGCTTTGGAGTCCCTTAAGTATCCCCGCGACAACCCTTGTTTTTTAATTGCCAAAAAGGAACTCACTCTGTAGACCAGGCTGGCCTCGAACTCAGAGATCCCCCTGCCTCTGCCTCCCAAGTGCTGGGATTAAAGGCGTGCACCACCACACCTGGCTAAAAATGCTGTTCTTATAAGGCAGGCTTTCCATGATCTGGCTCCATCACAGAGCCCTAGCCCTCAGGCCAAGCCCAGTGGTTCTCAACCCCTGGCTCGCAACTTCTTTGAGGATCAAACAGTCCTTTCACAGAGGTCACATATTAGATATCCTATATATCAGATGTTTACAATACGGTTCCTAACAGTAGCAAAACTACAGTTATGAAGTAGAACAAAAACAATTTTATGGTTGGGGGTTGTAGTCTCCCCTCCCCCAGCCTGAAACCTGCTTGCTCAGGGGTGGAGCTTCCTGCTCATTCGTTCTGCCACGCCCACTGCTGGAACCTGCGGAGCCACACCCGTGCACCTTTCTACTGGACCAGAGATTATTCGGCGGGAATCGGGTCCCCTCCCCCTTCCTTCATAACTAGTGTCGCAACAATAAAATTTGAGCCTTGATCAGAGTAACTGTCTTGGCTACATTCTTTCTTCCGCCCCGTCTAGATTCCTCTCTTACAGCTCGAGCGGCCTTCTCAGTCGAACCGTTCACGTTGCGAGCTGCTGGCGGCCGCAACAGGGGGTCACCACAGCCATAGCCGCTGCCCTGGTTTTTCTCCCATGTGATCTAGCAGAGCCCCCTTTCTCACCCATACCTCATCATCACAGCTCCTGATGAGGGTGTCCCTGTTGGAGACCATGCCCCATGCTGCGATGCCAATGGCCACGATGTTCTCTTCTGAGTTCCTGCTGATGGTGTTGTCTCTCACCACCTCGCCTATGTACTTCATCAGGCCGTAGTGAGTGCCTCCAGTGAGAATCCACGCACCTGTGGAGGAGAGAGGAGGAACAGAACTTCAGCTCATACTGAGTAAGGTTTTTGGGTTTTTGTTGTTTGTTTGTTTGTTTTGTTTTGTTTTGTTTTTTTGTCCTGTGTTTCCAGATTCCTATGAAAACCTTCCTCCCATGAGCCTCAGGTTAGCCCAAGTGTAGGCCAGAGTACAACGTTCAAGAGTTAGTTCTCTCCTTCCACCATGTGGGTTCCATGTATCAAACCAGATTTTCAGGCTTGACAGCAAGCACCTTTATGTGCTAAGCCATCTTGCTGGCCCAATCCCAGGGACTTTTGCATATTTTCTTCTGTCATGTTAACAGGGCCTACAACAACCCTGGATAAAGATAAAGTGTGCCTTCTCAGTTCTTTCAGTCAATGAATCTCTACGAAAGAAGCTCCAAGAATATTGAGTTCAGATAAACTGAGCTCCCTTCTGAGAAAGACATCAATCAAACCTAAGCTGAGATGCAATCTACAAAGCTACTGATGTGTGCTCATCAAAGTGTGAAGCCAGACAAAGGCTGACACCTAGTGCTGATGTGAGAAAACTGGAAAGATACAGAAATAAGTTTCTTAGTTAGAAAGCTTGTTATTAAAGGGGCACAACAAACTATTATATGATAATACCAGTGTAAACTGCCCCAGGTTGGATAACTGCACTGAAATATATGGACAGGTACATCGCTCCTCTTAGGAGATGCATGCCAGTGAACCTGGCTAAGAACCATGATGTCTGCAGCCTGCTCTCAAATCATTTGGCCCCAAACCCTAGTACACAAATATTTACAAGACAATAGAATACAAATGTACAAAAGGCTGGCCATTGGTAAATCTAGACACATGCACGTATAGTGATCTTGAAACATTTCTGTAAGGCTTGAAAGTGTTTCAAAATGAAAAGGCAAAAAGAGAGAAGATGCTGAGTGTATGAAGTCAAAGCCACCATTATCTGGTCATGTACCCACACAATGCTCACAACCTATCTTGCAGCCTCTGCTTCCAAAAGTATGCCATGATCTCTGAGATTCAAGATGCATCTAATTAAAACACCCTTTCTGATTTAATAGAATCTTCTGGGTGAAATTTTATATGTGTAAATAATTAAATTTAAAATACTAGGAGTTTTTTTTTTTTAATCAAGGCAACACCTGAGTGAGAGTTACTCTGTGAATCTGTTAGCCACAGCATCTTGTCTTTCCCATCCATCTGAGAATTATATTTATAATAAAATAACAACTACATTTCTTTGGGGCTGGAGAAATAGCTCAGTCATTATGAGTGTATATTGCTCTTGCAGAAGACCTGAATCCAAAACCCAACACCCAAATGACAGCTCAAAACTGCCTGTATCTCTATCTCCAGGAGGAACTAATACCCTCTTCTGAAGGTACCTGTACTCATGTGCACATACCCACATCTAATTACATGTAACTATATACACATACACACATAGTTCTAGGGGCATTTGGACTCTGTGGGAAAGTGACATGTGGAAACTATGTTCCCAGCTCTCAAGATGCAGTGCAGAATGACCCCTGGATATTCTCTCAATTCCGGCGTACCTTTAGACTGTGCGATGTAAATCAGCCTGCTGAAGATCTTGCGCATGCGTGGCTTCAAAGCAAAGTTTTTGGCTCCACCCGTCACTGAAATGACCAGGTTGGGTGTTTTGAGGTGCCAGTGCTGGGTCAGCAGTTCGTAGAGAGTTTCAGAGTCGGTGTCACAGGACAAGCGTAAGTACTGTGGGGGTTGGATAAAAGCACGAGGTTCGAGTGCTCTGCCCCTGCGATGCTGGGTGGCTGGCTGCCTGCTCCTGGGGCACGGGACAGGGTGTCCTAGGCAGGGCTGCTACCAGAGCCTCATAGGAAAGTGGAAGGACGATGTGAGGGGAGGGCAATCCTGAATGGTGCCACAAACAAGATGGCGAACCTACAATTCCACCTGGCCTTTGAGGTATTGGAAGCAGGGTAGGCAAGAGATGATTAAGGGGTCCTCAAACAGCCATCCTGGCACAAGCAGATGAGCCAAGGAAGAAACGGGTAGGGCTATAGGGAGACTCACTGACCCGTTCTGGGGCAGAGCTTCAGTGAATGGAGCTGGGTGTGCTCAGGGACTGCCAAGTCCAGGCTTGGGGATACATGGGGTCAAGGTCTAGGCATCCAGCCTGTGGACTGAGCTGTCATTTAATCACTTGGGGAAGACCAGTCTCTAATGGAAGGGAAGGAGCCTTATAAAACTCATGGAGATGGAGATGGATCATGTCACTCTGACTGGAGCTACAGTATATCCTCAGGATCGATGTCTCAAACTAAAGAGGCCACCCACAGAAAGCCCTCTGCTATCCTTTAAATGTTAGGCTCAGCAGATGTTACAGGGACCCATGATCTGTCTAGAGTACAGCTCCAGTCATGATCCCATCCTTCATTGCTGAGTTTTCTGACTGAACATAATTTAGTCTTTTGCCTTTCACGACTTATCTTTTCCTTCGATGATTGTTGGTAGTCATTACCCAATCCCCTCCCACCGCCACACTACTGGACAACTCAAGGTAAGCTGGGCAGCCCAAGCTTTTAGTGCATATACGAGAGGAGAACACGGTTGCTTACCTTGCCTTTCTTCCCCAGAGTCTCAAACTGAATGTCCCCGAAGGCGTCTGTTGGAAACTCCTTGGTATGTTTTTTGTAGTTCCACTTCTCATTTTGGTTGATCTGGGTGCCTTCGATGTGCTGGCTCTGGGCATAACCACACTTGCATATGTTCTCCCTGAGCAAGCCGTGTTCATGGGAAGCAACAGATTTCCATCTACTTAAATGGCTTATCACAGCTCAGGATAAACAATGTGCTAATAACTTCAGTCAACATCAGACAAAATTCTACCATGGCCTCATATTCCCAGACTATGTCCTCATCTTGGTGGGTTGTCTAGAAACTTGTTTGGTGTTTTGTTCCCATTGCTAATTATCTGCTTGCCAACAAGCTTACCCTGTGCTGGGAGTGGAGAAAGGCAGAGAACAGAGTCCTGTCCTCATGGCGTCCATTGGCTGTGTAAGAAGCCATGAAGCTGGTATGGGATGGAGCTCAGGGACCTGGGAACCATTGACTTGGCTTCTCACGTGGGTCCTTGCTAACTCGTAGGAGCCAGGAACAGGCAGGCATTATGATTCAGTGTCAACCTTATCAGATGCCCAGCAAGAAATGCTATTCTGGCTGCAGATAAACTCTTCTTCCTGTGAGCTGCACTCACTGGGGGAGACATTGCCCCTCACAGGGCCCAAAGTTTTCCAGAGCTTAGAAACCACCCTTCTTTACTGGATAATAGCTGCTTCAGAGACTTTGGGCCAATAATAGTTAGAGCTAGACAAGGAAAACTGCAATAGTACCAGCTCTTCCCATTGAAAGTACAGCAGGACTGGATGTTAACGATCCATGATGTAACAAACACGCATGACAGGAAGCAGAAAGAGAATAGAAAGTGGATACCACATTAAGTGGAAAAGCCTTTCCTCCCCTCCTTCCATAATACTCTTCAGTTGTTCAACGAGTGTCTGAGAATGATGCTTATGATAAAATAACATCTGCAACATCCCAAGCTGAGACTATGTGATTTCCTGTCCTCAGCATCTCCTGGGAGTGGCTAAGTACAAACCTGGCGAAGAAAGGACCAACCAAACGATTCCTTTGGCCCTAGCAAAGTCCCTTCCCTGCCAGGCTTGCTTCGAGGGCTGGAAATGACACAAAGCATCAAGTGGGTCTGGTGCACAGTGCATGCTCTGCCAAGGAGACCTTCAGCTCAGGGTGGTGCATGCATGCAAGTCAAGGGACACTGAAGGACTAACAATCAAAACGGAGTAAAATATCTGCAAATACAGCCCTCTGTCCTACCAGTAGGACAATTCAAAAGGACAGAACAAGGTAACAATGGAGCCAGACAATGTCAGTCACTATCATCATGGCTGACCAAAAGCCCAAAGTCCTATTTTATACCCTTTGCCTATAGCTAGGATGATTAATATTCTCACAATAAAGACTGTGACCCAAGAAGTAGGCCTACTCCAGGATATGGAAGCAGTGTAAAAGATTCACTCACTTTAGCATCCCTGTGGCCTACACACTCAGTCAACCATACAAGGTGATTCTGGAGCAAAGATTCCCAAAACAGGCTGAGCCGCATAAAGATAGATCAATTGAAAAAATCTTGTTAAGGTTGGTTTTGGTTGGATTCTTTACTCTATATTCTCTATATAAAAATAGAATAGCATCTAGCAAGTACTGTGTGAGTGGACAAATGGCATTGATCAGTCTTCTGGTAAATAATTTATATCTGCAAGCATCCTCAATGATTTGTGTCAAGTAGACATTTTAGTTTTCCTTCCGAGACACAAGGATGCTTACACACAGCTGCCACAGAGCAGAGGAAGCTCTGTCCTTCAAGGTCTTCATCACCGTGGAGTTTGTCTGGCATGTAGGAAAATGTAGACAGCAAGTCCTAAGACTGCTGTCTGGAAGTAGGTTGTATTTTCATTCATAGGTGATGAGAGTGAAGTGTGTTCCCGTGAATCCTTCTAAATGCTCAACAAAGGTTCACAGCACAGCAGGCAATTGTCATAACCACTCCTGAAGAAGAAAATGCATGGCCAAACCAGACCTGTATATTTCTACTGCCAGGGAGCTGTGGCCTCAGCTACATGCCAGGGGCCCAGGGGTTCTCCGTTAATAGCCCTCCATGTGAAGTTCAGAGGTCAGGCTAGCCACCAAAGTCACCCAAGGGACAGACTATCATGAGGAATAAAGGCATCTCTTCAGGAGTCTGCCACAGCAGCTGCTCTCATCCAGGAAACTGTTGCTATGTGCTATGACCACCTCTCTCAGTCCCCTGCTGGGCCACACACACTTGACCTGGGTCCTGACAAGACTGTCCTTACTCCCCAGCACCAAGGTTGCATCAAGGTGACCTTGTCTATGCACCAAAAACCCGAACACCTGCCTACAGTCAACAGGGACAGTATTGACACTGGCGTCCCTTTCTTGGAAATTTGGGATCAAAATCAGAATTAGGGCCAGAAGATCTGTTCTCCTCTCCCTCCAGGCCATACCTCCGAGTCCTGTCAGTACCAAGGAAGAAGGCACAGAGAGGAGTAGAGGTGAGGTGACAGTAGAGAAAATTCCTGAGTCCCCACAAATCTAGTCACAGAGCTTCTAACTATACAAGAGACCCAACCACTGCCCGTTGTTAGGTGGCACTCCTGTCTCCCCAGAGCAAGTCTCCTCTTTTCAATTCAACTCATGAAACTATACCATGGAAACTTCTAGTTACTGCAGAGTGCGAAAATCATCCTGACTCAAAATACCTGTGGAAGCCGGGTGGTGGTGGCACACGCCTTTAATCCCAGCACTTGGGAGGCAGAGGCAGGCGGATTTCTGAGTTCGAGGTCAGCCTGGCCTACAAAGTGAGGTCCAGGACAGCCAGGGCTATACAGAGAAACCCTGTCTCAAAAAACCAAAAAGAAAGAAAGAAAGAAAGAAAGAAAGAAAGAAAGAAAGAAAGAAAGAAAGAAAGAAAGAAAGGAAGGAAGGAAGGAAGGAAGGAAGGAAGGAAGGAAGGAAGGAAGGAAGGAAGGAAGAAAATACCTGTGGAAATATTAAAATATTTTTCTAAAATTGTAAAAACTAGACCCTGTACACTCCCCAGCAGGATTCTTGCCTTCATTTGCACACACACCCCCCACTCTGCCCCAGGGAGCTTCACTCAACTTAGCCAAGAGGAAAGAGTCTGCTGGGCCTGAGCCATTACTGCAAGCCAGGATACATCCTGAGACAAGGCTGCTCCACTCTGTCACTGCTGCCTGCCAATCCCACTCTCATTTGGCCATGTCCACAGCCACCCAAGCTCATGGCAGGGTGGCAGATACCCCAGTTGTCCTTGTATAACTGAGGACAAATGACCTTTTCACCAAGCAAATTGTCTGTCTCCTTTATGGACTAATAGCCCTCCAAGAACCAATGTGCGTGCATTGTTTAGAAACAAGAAAAGGACCTTACCAGGAAAGAACTGGGTGGATAGACATGCGGAGGAAGGGGCGGAGATAGCAGAGAGGGGAGCTGGGAAGGATGGGAGGCATTGGCCCCCTAGTTCACATCCTCAGAACAAAAGTTCTGAAGCACTCAGAGCTACGTCCACCTCTAACTGTGGTCATGAGCCATGTGTAGCTATTTGCAGTTTAATGAAGTGTAATTATAGTCAGTAACTTAGTTCACTGGTGACACTAGCTACATTTCAAAAGATTAGTAGTCACGTGTCACTGTCGTGTTGAGAGCACCTATGAAGCAGGGAGTTTTATTGCTAAGAGCTATGAATGTGGATGGTGGACTTCCTGATTCTACTTAGGACCCAAGACGTGAGAGCAGAACAGAGTGGACCAGATCCATGGGATTCCCACTTAGAGAGTGTTAGCAGGTAGCTGCTGGGCTACACAGTGTCTCACAGGTGCCCAGCCAGGAAAAGTTCCAGCATCTTCCTCCTCAAGAAACAGACCTGTGCTAGGGATAAAAGTGAAGACTTCTCTGGGCTTAGCCCATGTGTGGCAACCCCAGGACCTCAGCAGGGATCTTTAGCCTGTGTCAACTAGCTTGTCAAATAATGACAGAATAGGGGTGTCAGTATTTCTTGCCACTTCATTTGAGTTCTTTGTCTTGTATCAGACAGGATCAAATCTGTTCATTTTCTCACCAGCTCATTAACATTATAACCACCACCACCACTGTGTGTTAGGTTTGTGGGGTCTCCTTTGTAACGAGCTGATCCCCCCAACACAGGAGACTTGGGGTAGAGAAACATCCAACTAGAAAGGATGTTCCAAGGACCACAGCTGGGAAGAAGCAACACTCAGATAGCAAAAGAGCATATGTAGCTTTGCTTGCAAAGTGTGGCGCAACAGGGTGGACTCCTGGGCTCATGGCAACACTGCAGGGAGTGACATTCTCTCTCCATGACTTTGCCAACTGCTATATTGCCAAAGCTAAAAGACAACAGGGAAGGACAAGAACAGGGAACAACTACAGACGTGTCAAATCCATGTGAATCACACACCATCAGGGACTTAGAAGATGCAACCACCTCCAGGAGAGAACTCGTGGGCATCTGTACTAACAGTCGGTGATACTGTACTCTGAATCACAGAAGCAAATGTGGAGGAAAGCTGTAGCTTACATGGCCTTGGAGTCTCTGGTAAAGAAGACACATTCTCGTTTTTTAAAATTTGCCTGAATAAAATTCACCAAATCCTGTGAAGAGAAAAACATGGAGTAATACATTACTCGTTTGTTCTCAGACCTGCTAGCATTAATGAATGCTATGTTCTAGCCCTCCTTCAAAGATTGTCATGGCAACCTCTTTGCTTCTTTTACTGTAATCTGAGTTTATTTTTAATGACACATACATTTTAAACTGTTTCACTAAATTAAAATGCTTCCAAAAGTTGCATAGAATTGTCTTGTGTATAAATGGCATCACACACACACACACATACACACACACTGTTTTTCAGTCTTCACAGTTATCAGGAAACAGAAGTGTTGGATGATGGTTTGGGATTAGAAAAACTATGCATATTTCTATGCCTCTTCCACCTGCTTTTTAAAAAGGAAGTGCTTTCCAAAATGCCATACATTTGAATTTATTCTACTGTGGGCCAGGCAGTTAGGCACAACTGGAAACTCATTACAACAACCAGCCAAAACCTTTAGAAGCTAGCGATGTCTCTTCTGTTTGCAGAAGACATTTGAAAATAGTATTTTGAAAATACTCACATGCCTCACAATGAGGGAATCTGCAATAGCTATGTATCATAAGTAGTGTGGCCAGAATACAAAAGGACTGTTAATCAGTATAAACAAAGCAGATGGCCCAATGGGAAAACATCAAGAGACAGAGTAGTTAGGAAAAAAAGGGGGCCCTCAGGAGAGCCATGAACACATGGAGAGCTCACCCACGAGAAGATGCCATTTTACACGCACCAGGTAACAAAGCCTAGCATGGCAGTTGGCTGCCAAGGAGATGAGGAGGAAGGTGAAGGACCTCGGACCTCACATCATCAGTGGATGTGAGAATGAACGGGTACCACTCATGACTACCGCACATGAAGCCATTTCTCTGAGGACCCATAAAGTGGAGAGCAGTTTCTCATGAGCAGTTTCACCTGGACTCTCTCCGTTCATGGAGGTGGAGCTCCATCCTCAGAGATGGCTAGCTCTGATGAAGTGGGGGCTGCAAGGGGCTTCCATCTCCTGGAGGCCCTAGTCTTGGGTCATCAAGTGCTGGCAGCTGAAGTACTCAGTCCAAGTGGCCTCACAAGATAGACTGGCTCTGAAGCCATCCCTAAGTTCTCGTCCCCTGTAGCATGGCCATTACTAGATATGCACATTACAGATACTATCTTCTGAACATCAGGACAGAGATGTTGCTCCCCTGAACTCTCAACAATATGGCTGTATGCCCAAGACCTGTAAAGCCTACACTAATCGACATGCCAACACAGATGGAAGAAAACTTCATAAAGCCCCACCCATACACGGAAGAGCTATAGGTAGTCAGCTGCTGCCAAGAGAGGGGTGATCTATACAAATAAGGATAATGCTAATTAGATAGATCCAATAGGTTACACACACACACACACACACACACACACACAGAGCAATATAGAAGATTTTATGAATTCAGTAGGGTGCTTCTGGGAGGGCCAAACATGGAAGGAGTTAGACAGGAAAGAGAGTGACTAGAGGTAATACTAACACAGTACACTCATATGAAAATCCTCAAATTTCACCAAAAATAGTGATTAAGGAAACATCGTGTTTAAAATTTCCTAATGACGTATTAAGATGATAGCTATCTTAAATGAGAAATGCTTGAGATACAATACAGCAATGAACATGCTTCTATGTTCTACAGAAATAACTCGCAAAACAAATACTACCCAGGACACAAGAGATTATCTTTTTAAAGATGGCAGATTGGTCACCCAATAGCCCTTGCTGTCAAGTGACCTCAGTGTGGACTTACACTGTCACTGTAGGACACGTCTGTGCTCCGAGATACACTGGAGTACAGGGTCCGGGTGCTGCCCATAGTACCATTTCTGCGGCTCCTCATGCTGAGCCTGGCTCCCTCGAAGGACATCTTGCCTGCGAGATTTGGAGACAAGTGGGTTACAGACAGTAAAAGGGCTTCCCTGGAAGCACTGTGCCCTGGTGTCCCTTCCTGCCACCCTCCTGACTTTGGCATATGCTGTGTTCCATGGTCTGCCTTGCTCACCAGCATCATTGTACCCTGCATCTATAACCTTTCATCTTCTAGGGCATTTCTGCCTTTCAGCACTATGACATCCCTCTCCCTCATGCCTCAATGCTGCCACCCTATGGTAGAAACGTGCATGACAACACATTATGACTACCATGGTCCTATGACAAACCCTGTCTGACCCTCCCCAGAATGGCTAGCATTTAAAAAGAAAGAAAATCTTTGTGTGTGTGTGTCATGTGTGTGTGTGTGTGTGTGTGTGTGTGTGTGTGTGTGTGTGTGTGTGTGTGTGTGTGTGTGTGTGTGGTGTAAGCATGCACATTCTGTGGCACATCTGGAGGACAGAGGACAGCTTCTGGGTAAAGGTTCTTTCCTTCCACACTGCATTCCAAGAACAGAACTTAGGTCTTCAGGCTTGCATGGCAAGGTCTCTCAGTTGCTGAGTCAGCTTGCTGGCCTCTGGCTGGCATCCTGTATCAGCTAGATCATGGCCACCAAGTGCAGGCCTTAAAGTTGGATATCCCAGGCCTTAAAGTTGGATATCCCAGGCCTTAAAGTTGGATATCCCAGGTCTCCCAGAGACTCTGAAGCTGTGTGTGAGTCCCAGGGACACCCAGCACCTCCCACCTGTGTGAGCTTTAGGAAGCTTGTCTGTCCTGAGAGGGGGTCTTACCATCCTCACTGTTCTCACTTGGGGATACTTATCTCTGATGACAGAGACCCATTCCCTCATATGTCTCCTAAACTCTCACCTGCATCCCAAGCTCCAGACTAAACCTACTAATCAGATCACGTGACCCATAAATGCAGCCATGGGGACATTTCAAGAACAAAATCACCATCCTTCTTCTATACCCAGAGTCCTTTGTGTCTTCTCTTCTAGGTACCACTGAATCCTAGACCTCCCTCTACTCTCTCCTGAGTTTCTGCAGTTGTGACAGTGGCTACCCAAGGAGCCATGCTGCCTCCCTGGCCTAACATCCACCTTCCTTTCCCTCTGCATCCTGCTCCTCCCCTGGGCACCCCCTTTCCCACCTGCATCCCTACCCTCTATCTGGAGCCCTCTTCCTCTGATTTCTTCTATCTGGTCATTCCTGCCCACCTTCCAGGACTCATCTCACAAGCCCTTCTTTGGGGGAGATGTTCCATGAAGCCCATGCTAGGGAAACGTGTTCACATGTTCTGGGAGCACCTTCTACCCTGAGCCAAGCCAGCACAAGACACATCCATTGATCATCCTGATTCCCATTGGCTCACTTAGGCCAAAGTCATGCCTGGTCTGTTCCCTACTAGACATCTAGAACCTGGCAATATGTCAGAAGTATACTCATGTACACATTCATCAGATGAGTCATTTGAGTGAATCAGGACTCATTCACAAATCCTGTAGGACAACCCCCATGCCACCTCTTGTAACCTCTGTGTGTAGAAACAGCTAGCTAGCACACAGAGTTGACCTACCACTCACCTATACTGTGCCTCTGTATAGGTGACCTCAGCTCCGTGCCCTTCACTCCTTCATCCAAGATCAATGTTTCCAGGTGAGGCCCAAACTCTCCTGAGCCCTAGATCTTGGGAGCTCTCCTAGAAGCCAGGCAGAGTGTGCAGCCCAAACTGGTTAAAGCACTAAGCGCTTCTTTTACTTCTCCCCCTAGGCATTTCAAAGAGCCACACAAAAGTGTATTAATTGCTACTTCACATACATTACTGCAAAACCGCAAATCAATCCTGCAGCATATTTGAGATGCCTCCCATACAGAAAAGTGCTTCTGAGCAGGGAACAGGTGGCCAGGGAGCAATTTCATTTGCTCTGCAGTGAGAAACTTTACTGTCCTGCAAAGGAAAAGGTGTGTCTATTGCTTTGGAGACCACTCTCCACCAAACCAGAACTGGGGACACCATGGAAGTCGTGCACCTCGCAGACCTGCCCCACTTTTTTCAGGGATTTGTTTCTCAACCTCGTCTGCAGTCAGCCAACAGTCATGTGAATCCATGCACCTTTTATGATGTCTTGTGTAACAGGTGATACAGGTGCACGTGTTCACTGATCCTCTGGACATGTTCCGGTGTGAAAAAAATAAAACAAATGTTTGGAAAAAGAGATAGAAGCCCCAAGAGAAGGAGGGGAGCTCCCAGGGATCGGAGAGGGGCTGAAAAAGAGAGGGCACAAAAGGAAGCATCAGACAGGAAAAGAGGCTTAAATGTATCCAAAGGAGGGAGAACTGGAGAAACTGACCAAAACCAGAAAATCCAGGAAGGAGAGTGAGCTGCACCAATCAGTGTCCACCCACAAGTAACCAACCACATCCAGTAATGCAGAGCCTGTTAGAAACATGGATTAGGGACTGAGATCTTAATCCACAGCAGGGCATACAGTCTCTAATTAACACAAACATTGTTCAATCTTTTTGTAAACACACAGGAAGAGTTTGTCAACGAGGCACCCACAGGGATTTGTGGGCGGCAGTTTTATGTGTAGAGAAGAGGGGGAGGAGCAGACACACTCAGCTGATGGGGGTGGAGGGTCAGGGGTAGAAGGTGGGGTAAACATCACTTCAATTCCTGCCAAGTCATTGGTGAAAACATAGCAAGCTTACAGCTTACAATCAGCACAGCAAACTTGGAAAATGATCACTGTTGGCTTGAGGGAGTCTAGATAAAAGAATTAGAAATAGATTTAACAGTTAGACTCGTCAGGTTTCTTCAGCAACATATCCCCTGGTAGTGTGGGTCCATTCCAATGGATGGCCCTACACCCATGGACATATTGGCACGTGCTTCATAGTGGGAGTTTTTAAAATTACATAAATTTGGGGGAAAACAGAGACGGAGGGATGTTGGAACAGTTGGAGAAGATGGAGTGGAGTGGGTTCAATGAAAACGTATCATATGCATGAAAATCTCAAACAATAAAAGGTGTTCTTCCAGGGGCCGAAGAAAGAGCACGGTTGGTAAGGTGCTCACATCCCAGCTGTGAAGAACTGAGTTTAGATCCCGAGAAGCCACGTTAAAAAACTGGCTGAGGTGGTCTGTTCCGGTAGTTCCACCAAGAGCAAGATACCCATGGCAGAGCTGAGCAGTTCTTTGGTGACGTTCCAGGACAATGAGACCTTGTCTCAAACAGAAGGTGAGACATGGCTGAAGATTGACCCTACAGATTGTTCTCTGACATCCATATGTGTGCACATGTACACTCGAGTGCACATGAGTGTGTTTGCATACACACACACACACACACACACACACACACACAGAGTTACACTTGGAAGATGTTCAATACTAAGTTATTTGCCACAGGGAGAACTGAAAACAACTTAGGTTTCCATCTCCAGGAGAATGTTTCTCCGAGAATAGACAAGATGATGACACCATGACAGGAGTGTCTTGGTGTTTGCTAGGGCTTCTTGCAAGTAGGAAAAGAGCAAGATGACAATAACTAAAGATCACTCCGATTTGGGGCTTGTACTCAAATCCTACCCATGTGACCTTGATGAGAGCTCCTAGACACAGCTTCCTGTTGCAGGGAAGTCGGGTAACATGCTTGTTGTCAAGGCTTCTATCAAAAACATCACACATGATATTCAAAAACACATGGATTGCAGATCCACCAAAGTGCTACTCACTTCTGTGTGGCCAGAGGAGGGCTAGACATGATTTTAACTCTATCCTTTAAATTTTCATGTTTTCCCACATTATAGACATCATGTATGTCACCTGGAAAACATCCTTGATGGAAAGGAAACCATCTTAGAGTTGGGTAAGATGAAGATAACCTCTGACCTTAGCTGTATTCCTCTCCTCTAGGATACAGGGGATGATAGAGTGAAGACAGACATGGGTCTCTGTCCCCAGAGTATAGGGAGAGAAAGGCAGATCTGAGGAAGAGAAGGCCATGATAGCTCTGTTTGCTCTAAGAAGGGGCTGAGTTTGAGTCTTGGGAAAGACAACCAGCAGATTGTGGGAGACCAAAGTCCAGGAGAAATATCAGAATATAGTAATGTTAACAATAACAGCACAGGGACCAGAAGGCATTTCAAGGGTAGATGGGAGGGATGAGAAATTGAAGCTTTCTCATTCAAGGAGAACTGTGAGTCTGTCCAAGAGCACAGCTGCCCAGGGTCTCACTAAGCAGCCAGAGATGCCACTTGAAGAGTCCCCTCAGGGATTCTTCTCCATAGTAACTGGAGCAGAGCAACCCCCATTGGGTTTTGTATTTGTGGGTCAGTTTCTTATATAAGAATACAGATGCAAGTGTCTGCCCTGGAGCCCTTGGTCCTCTCTGCCCATTTGCTCTGATCATATAACTGCACAGGTGACCAGAGGAACCTCTGTGGCTCTTGGCTCTTGTAATGGAAAGGGAGCCGCTGCTTCACTCAAGGAAAAAATGGCTTCTTGATGGTTTATCTCCAAATATAAAGCTGATACATTTGTTTATGCCAGCCTGGCCTACAGCTGGGAATTAAACCTTCACATAGAACTTGAAAGACAGGTGCCATAATCCCAAGGTTCTAATACTGGACAAGACAGCATGACAAAACATGCCCATGCTATCTGATTTGTAAGCTCTTGAGGGCTCACCAGAAGTGCTTCTTGGATACTGTTTCTTTCTATAAGAGGTGCTGACATTCTACAGTCTTCTTGAAACATAAGTTTCAAGTCCAGGGCTTCATAACTAATCTCGTGTTCCACATGAGTGTAGTTCTCTTCATCATGGAATTCTTGACAGCAGCAGGACAATGAAGTCAATAAAAATGGCAGAGGCTGCCTGATGTGGGCCCACCCACTGCGATGACCACCGTGAATAAGACTCCACTAGACAAATGACATGGGATTATGTCTTGCAAGGCTGGGGGGAGGGTGGTTTTTAATGAGGATGATTTCATGCAACTCATGAAGGTTGCTCAGTATGCTTACTCTGCTTCTAAAGCATCGTAGAGGAAGGAGCAGGAGAGATGGCTGAAAGGCTCAGCTGGCTTGCTGTTCTTTCCAGATGACCAGGGTCACAACCATTTGTAACTTCATTTCCAGAGGAATCAGATGGCAATGCACACATAATTCATGCATACACACACACACACACACACACACACACACACACACACACACACACACAAATAAAAGTAATTTTTTAGAAGTCATGAAGATAGGAATGAAATATGAACACTCTGGTGTCTTTCACTCCCAGGATTCAGAAGTTCATAGAGAAATGGAAGACATACTTTCCCACTGCAATGTAAACCATGTGTTAAGAGGACATCAGATAAACACATTGAAGAAATATCTGCTAATCAAGCCTAACACTGGAAGGAGAAAGAGCTACCATGGTACAGAAAAAAATCCAAAGCAAGGGCTTGTGGGTCTGAACAAGGCTGAGGCTGGGTTCTCAATGTCCAGCAACTAACACACCCTCTCAAGTCTCTGTCTCCTCATTATTGATGCTGGGCCTATGGGTTTACTGTGAGAATCAAAGACAATGTCTTCGTATCAGACTAGCATGGTGTTTGAAAGGCAACAGTGTCAGAGTGCTATCATTCCTGCTAAACTAGTGTTGGGGCCTTCTGAGAACAGCAAAAGTGATGTCTGAGGGAAAGTAAGGTGTCAGGATGGTTGTCATTACATTAGTTGTTGAGAAAATCTAATTAGATTCACATCCTAAAGACTCAGAAGCAGAGGGAACACACGCAAAAGAGCTGGTAAGATTGGGGAGGGCTCCATGAGAGAGGGAGGGTGGTGGGAAGGATGGGGGGGTTTGATGGTAATGGAGGTGCCACTTATTAGACTTAATGAAGAAAGTGGTTGTTAGCAGGAGTTGGCTCCCTGAGAGCTGTTAGGCTGAGCTAACTAGCAGGAACAAAAAGCAACCCACATTCTCACCATGTGCCACTAACTAATGGCTTCTAAAAGGAAGGTTGGTGCTTCTGTCTACCAGTTACCATGACATTTGTTACTCTACTTGATTACAATGCCCAACTTCATCTGACTTTGGCCCAACTTATGATTAAGCTCGTTTTTTTGTTACAGGTTTTCATCTTTGGGAAGAAATGATCTTCCTATCAATGGTTATTGCTGTGACTTCTACTCTCACAGGTGGCTCTCTTGGTTTTATGGCAGGCATGGTCCTTCCTCCCTGACTTGTCTACCCTGGACCTATCCATCAGCATCAGAAAAACACCATGGGGAAGATTTCAATGGAGCACAGTAGAAAATGTATGTGTGTTAGGAGACGGGTATCAGTTGAGGGTCTTTGCAGAGAGTTCACTTATGGACAACTTGACTGGTACTTACCCCCAATGCTGCAAGTTTGACTCTATTTTCATTAAATTTTTCGACCCTGTAAAGTAAACTCTATAGACAGCCTCAATGATGCTCTCCCTGCCACAATTATGCTTTTGTTCTTAATTCATCATGGTTAATATTTTATTGATTCTGGCTAGAAATGGGCCTAAATTTTTTATGTTGATCATAAATTTTTCTATGTGCAAACTCAAGTTTGTTTTTGTTTCCTGGAAATCAGATTGCTGTTTTGTGACAACAGCCTCCCCTGGGCATGGGTGACATCGCACAAGACTCTGTTTCTCCAGATCCATAACAAGTCACAGAGGCAACTACGTGGGAAAGAGAGGGCATGTGGCAGCTCAAAATGAAACACAAGTCCTGTGGGAAGAGTGGCTCTCAGAACTACTGTTGGTCCTCATTTCATAGGGGTCAATGTCAAACCAGAGAAAGCACTTGAGATGGCAGCAGGTGGTATCCATAGCATCCTGCATGATCAGCACTGAGTGCAGAAGGGAACCAGGAAGGCAGAACACAGGCTGCATTGGATTTAAGATTGTAGATTATGATCCACCCAATAGGGATGGGAGCACCTGGGTCCATGTTCTTGGCAGCCTAGCTGTGGCAATCACTGGTTAAACACTGGAGAACACAGAGATTTATGTAAGGAACCATCATTTCTGAAGCAGATGTCCTATGTGCAGGAAATGTGAACAGGATAAATCCTTACTGAGCTAAGCAAAGATCAGAACATTTACAACAAATCTTCACTGGTTCTGATGCAACAAATAGGGACAGAATTGTCCAGAAGTTATTTAAGGATAAGAATAAATATCAAACCATCCAGTCAGTGTGTCAGGGAAACAGTGCAAAGGAGGGAGGTCAAGCTAGCATCCAACATCTCACCTCCAAAACACTCATCTAGAAGCAACTAGAGCACCCTCTTCTTTGTGAGAGGGAAAATACTGGGACCTAAGGCTTCTGACCTCAGCCAGTGCAGCTGTGAGGGCAGTAGAAAGGGTAAGGTAAGAGATAAGGGACGCCAGCCTAAACTGCAAAACCAATCTCTGGGTGGGGAATGGGGGTCAAGGGACATGGGGATTGATGAAATTAACAAGTAAATGGAGAAAACATCACAGGGATATATTTTCAGTTTAGAATTTTTGTATTTCACCTCAATGAGTAGAGATAATAAAGACCTAAAGGATTCTATAACGCAAAGAAAGGAACAAAGCATGAAGCTAATGGAGGTAAAATAAGAAAAAGAGACAGGGCTGTGAAGGCTATGGCAGCTTTGTCCAACCATATAAGGAAGCCTGATTTAGTGGTACCCTGAACTTGCTGATGGCTGAAGCACAAGGAAGAACATGGCCAACTGCAAGCTCTGCCAGAGCTGGGAAAGTGCACCAAGCTCACACACACACACACACACACACACACACACACACACACACACACTCATGCACACGCACACGCACACGCACACGCACACGCACACAGGAGCAGAGACCAGTATAAGAGCTACAGCTGATATGGGTGGATGGGGACCATGAGTGTGACTACAAAGAGCAGCCCCAGGGCTTTTCTCTGAATGGGACAATTCCAAAGCCTGCTAGCCATTCGATAAAACTACACATGCTAATGAGTGCATGAGAAAATATGGGGAACTTGGGGGACATTTCTGGCCAGTTCCCACCTCAGTTCCCTGACCTGGGTCTCATAAAAACCCAGTAGTTCTATGTGATGTTTTCTGTTACATAGGATGGGAAGGTGAATGAAGGACACATGCCACTTCCCTGCAATGTATTTTTTTCCAACACAATGGTAAACTAAAAGAAAACGGTCTCGGCATCCTGAGTCTCATGGTCAGAAGAATCCTTGGTATAAGTTTGAGATTCCTACAGTATCAACTTATTACTCCTACAGCATCAATCTTGTGATATCTGCAGCACCAACTACATAGCACCTACAGCTCCTACCATGTAATTTCTGCAGCTCCAATCAGGTAATGCCCAGGACAACAGACAACGTGCACACTCCCTATACCATCCAAATGAAGCTGAAGCCAATCACTACAGTAAGTTCCAGTGAGTGTACCTTAAAGTCAGACCCACTCTAGAATTCAGCCATCTGATTTATTTAACAGATTTATTTAGCAGTGAAACTTTTGGTTCTATATTTTCTTCCATATCTCAGTTATTTTGATTTACAGTCCTTTCAGAGATTTCTGAGGAATCTAGTGCATTTAGTAGGTTTCTTGTGCTCACCAGGAGGTGATCTCAGTGAAAATTTACAATGAAGGTAGACTTTTAGAATGTATTTGTATTTTAGAGTGACTCTAAGCCTAAGATAGCAGTTCTTCCAACTTCCCACTCAGGCAACAGAGGTTTATATCATAGGACAGACAACTCTGAGACTCCAAACCAGTGGTTCTCAACCAGGGTTCTGTGACCATTTAATACAGTTCCTCATTTTGTGGCGACCCCCAACCACAAAATTATTCCATTGCTGCTTCACAGCTATCTACTGTTATGAGTAATAATGGAAATATCTCATATGCAGGATCGCTGATATGTGACCCCCCCCAAAGGGACACGACTCCCAGGTTGAGAACACTCTTCTAGACTCAACTTCCTGTGCTCTTGGAGTAAGTCTGAAGGTATGGACCACATTTGAGAGCTCCTGGTCCACTCTGCAATGCTACAGATTAAACAGCAAAGATCCATTCTTGGACTGCACTAAAATGTTCACAGGACAGCTCATCAATTTTTTTTCAAAAAACACAGTCTGTAGTTGACAAGACCTGAAGAGGCAGCCTCCTGTAAACTTCAGATCAGTGCTCTTCCAAAGTCAACTTGAACTCCTGAACAGTGCAATCTACTCATTCTAGAGCATAAAACACATACCAGCAAATAAATACTTTCACATGCCAGAAATAAAGAACAGGTGTGCCACATGCCTACTGTGTGCCAGGTTCTGTGCTGAGCTCTTGACTACCTTCCAATGAGAACCTTTATATGGATGAGAAAGATGAAAAAGACAAAACACAGAGAAGCCAACTTTTCCGGAGTTCCACAGTTGATACGTAAGACATAAAGGTTCCAACCCAACCAGGCTACTCCAAATTTCAACCTTGAAACTGTAAGTAGCTTTGTGCCACTTCAATATCTCTTTGAGAAGAGAGAGATTGTCTTTACTGCTATGTTAATGCACTACCAAATGTAAACCATTAGAAAGCTATTTTGTGGCAGAGAGGTCAAGGCCACCAAAGAACAACTAACCAGGGCTCACAGGGGCTCACAGAGACTGATGACAATCAGGGAGGGAGCCGCCATGAGTCTGACCTAGGTCCTCTGCATATATGCTGTGGTTGTATAGTCTGGTGTTCTTGTAGGTCTCCTAAGAGTGGAAGCAGGGGCCGTCTCTGACACTTTTCTCTGCTTCTGGGACCTTTTATCTCTTACTGGCTTGCCCCATCCAGTTTGATATGAGGGTATGTGCCTAGTCTTATTGTAACTTGTTATGCAATGTTTGGTCTATATCTCTGCCAAGCCAGCTCCTTTCTGAAGGGAAGCAGAGCAAAAGTGAATTTGGAAGAAATGAAAGGTGGGAAAGAGGAACTAGGAGGCGTGGAGGGAGGAGAAAGTGTGGTTGAGGGTAATAAATATATGAGAGAAGAATATAAAAGAAAGAGAGAAAGAAAGAAAGAAAGGGAGGGAGGGGAAGAAGGAAGGAAGGAAGGAAGGAAGGAAGGAAGGAAGGAAGGAAGGAAGGAAGGAAGGGAGATGTTTTGTTTGTAGAGGCTGGCCATTGTGCCTTTTTTAAGTTGGGGGGAGGGGGAGGGGTAGCTTGCATATGGAAATCAGAGGACAATTTACACAAGTTGGTTCTCTCCTTCTAATATGTGGGTTCTGGGGATTAATCGCATCCTCAGGCTTGAATGAAGTCAACCTCACTCACTGAGCCACCTCACCAGCACCCCTGTGTCTTTATTACTAGTGCTAATAAATAATTTTTGCAATCTATAAGTCATCATTATCAATGGAATATTCTCACATTCTCTGCACCAGACACACGTGAGAATCAGTGATGTTATTGTCTTTGTACAATAGTAGTATTTGGCATGTCTTCAGGATTGGCTCTTAGCTTAACTTTCTCAGCAACTGAACTAGTCCTAAGATGCCATTTTCAAGAAAGATGGACAGTTGTGTCCCTTTACAGTAAACACAAATGAAAAAGATGCTGCCTTTTTCAAGCAGAAGGGGGCTCTGGTTTGTGCTCTGGAAATGCTCCAGAGAGCCTGGCACCAAACCCCATCCTGTTCCTGCTCCTCTTTTCCTTCTCATCAATTATTCATTGTAATGGGGAGGGTGACACTTGAGAAACTTCAAATACATGTGACACCACTCAGAGACATCCATCTCTCCATCCTTGTTCTGGCAATAGCATGGTAGAGGTGCACAGGGCTATAGGGGATCACCTGGACCCTCATCTGTAACTCACCATGGAGAAGAACTAAAACTTTTGCTGCTGTTGCTGTTGTTGTTGAAGACATTCTCCTGTTGTCCTAGTTGCAACAGGGTAGAAGTCTGACAGGTGGGTTAAAAACTAGCAAAATGGCAAATTTTCTGGAAGTTTAAGATTATTGTGCCCACATGGGCATAGGGCCCATACCTGTGATCCCAGCACTTGGGAGACAGAAGCAGAAGGATCTCTGTGTATCTGAGGTCAGTCTTTTCTATGTATCAAGCTCCGGGACAGCCAGGACTACATAGAGAAACTCTGTGTCAACAAGACAAACAACCACCACCACTGCCATCATCACCACCACCACCACCACCACCACAATAATAATAATAATAATAATAATAATAATAAATACTGGTCCCCCAGGACCCTGCTCTAAGGAGCAGTGGTAAGACATGGACAAGCATGGGCCAAAGACAGAGTTTAAAAGTGCTATTTGCCAAAAACCTGCTGCTTTCACAGATGCCAAAAGAAGAAGCAATTAGTATACAAAGAATGTAGTCCTAGGTGAGGACAGCTTCATCCCAAACTTTAGAGAATGATAACTACAAAGTCACAGTCTTGATGCAGCCCTCTCTTCACTCCCGGGATTCTGAGAAGGCGGAACGCTCATGTTAGTACGGCTACAGCACGTGCAAAGGGCACCAGATATTCTGTAGTCCCGACACCACGAATGTCCACACGAGCCTTAAAGTGAACTAGAAGTGAAACCTTTAATCATTCTCCCAGCCCCTCTGCTTTCTCATTGACTTCTAAATAACACGAGATGCCCGTTCCAATCAGTCGAGAGATCCAGGCAGCCACGGCAAGTAAAGACAAGACAAGCCCATTCTCCTTTTGCTAGCAAAGAAAATTTGCTGTCTGATTTCATCCCTTTTTGAGTTAATTCTATCTCACCAGAGTGTTGACTTAAGAAAACTTACTTGATTCAGGGTCTCGATAGATAGGGGAGTCATTAGAAAAGCTATTTTGAGGACTCCACTATCTATCAATCAGGAAAGGGAACATGCAATCATGTTTTAAAACCATTCCCCAGAAATTCTAGAAGAAAATCCTACATTTATAAACCAACTCAAACGGAGAAGAGGTAATCTGCGAAGCAGCATATTGCCCCACATCCCTTGAAAGGATCTAAGGGTTTCAAATCTTGGCAGAAAATGATGCTCAGATCAGAGGTACCAAATTCATCACATCAACTGCACAAGCCACAGCAAGGGCAGCACTTACAGAGGGGAGAAAGCAAAAGCTGAGAACATACCGTGGAGCTGCTCAATCAGCCAAGAGCTTCTCTCTCCTCAAAGAGCCTGCTTGTCTCTTAGCTCACTGGAGGAGGGAGGACTTTATAGTCACACACAGCCCAGCCCAGCCCCACCTCCTGCACTAAGCTTCTTTGAAGAGAAGGAATACAGAAAGAAAAAAAGAAAAAGTCACACCATGCAAGAGCAATTTTAGCAACTGAATAGAGAGCCATGCAGTGCCTAAGTATGCAGAAATGCTAAGATTGTAATTATTAAATTCCAGTAAGGTTAGCATCCCTGATTTCCACCCTTGCTCGCCAATAGATTAATTAATTCACACTAAAACCTAATCTCTACAGTTAGGGGCACATTTTAAAAACCACAAATGAGATGGGAAATGCTCATCATGAAAAATGGTGAAATTAATTAAAGAATTAAAATCCTTAATTACGATTAGAAAAACACTCTTAAATGGAAGTGATTTAACCAGCATTGCTCTTTTGCATATTTGTAGATTTCCCAACTCTATCTTTCGTTCACTGAGCTGCCTACACAGGGCTTAGGAGTGTGTCCCTGAAGCTGAGGTGGACCAGCTTTGCAAATTTACAGGTACTTCCACCTAAGTCCCCTTTACTGCCTTTGTGTCTAGGCCAGAAAAGAAGAGAAGATGTGAGAAGAGATGGTCAAATGGCCAGTGGATAGATTTCAGCTTTAAATCACACCACCAACATGATTTCTTTGTCCTAACTGGGGGTCTTCAAGTATTGGCTACTGTCTCCAGTTTATGATCACATGTGGAGTGTAAGCTATCAACATGTAGACAGAGGGGGGAGTAATTTCAAATTTGATAACATGGGCTGAAAAGATAGCTCAGTCAATCCATTGCTTGAAGAAAGCAGAAGGGCTTGCCTTGGATCCCCAGCAGCCACATAGAAGCCAGGTGTGTGTGTGTGTGTGTGTGTGTGTGTGTGTGTGTGTGTGTGTGTGTGTCTATCCCAGCATTAGGGAGGAAGAAACAGGAAAATCCTTGGACCTTACTGACAATCTAGCCAAATTGAATCAGTAAAGATCCAGGTTCACTGAGACTCTATCTCAAAAAATAAGGTGAGTAGGGCTAGAGAGATGGCTCAGCGGTTAACAGTGCTGGCTGCTCTTCCATAGAACGAGAAGTCAGTTCCCAAGACCCATATCAGGCAGCTCACAAGCACCTGTAACTCAAGCTCCCAGGGCTCTAACTCCATTTTCTGGCCTTAGCAGGCACCTAGGTGGACATGACACATATATGCATATATAATCATAAAATAAAGTACAGAGAAATTGAGAAGCATCAACCTCTGGCCTCCACATGCATACCTAAGCACACATAAAGATGATGGCATGAGAAATATAAGCACAACGGAGTTCAGATTAGGCAGAATGCAAATCAAGAAAGACTTCTGTAGAGACAGATGTCTGAGCAAGGTCTGGAAGCAGGGCTGGATTCGTGTAGCAATTCCCATAGATGGTGTTTTCAGTGTAAAAAGAAAACCCTTCAAGCAAACAGGGGCAAAAAAGATATCAGCCTGAGGTCTCTAGTGCAAACACCCTAGTCATAAGTCAGATAACAAATGTTGTAACAACGGCCAAGAGCAAGGCTGTGGGGACAGGAGGGTGCATGGAAAGGGGGACAAAGGCCTCTTCCTGTAAGCGAGGAAGCCTGTGAGAGAAGAAAAAAGTCAGGCAGGGAATCAGAGGACTCTCATGATCACCCTTAACAATGGATCTAGGACTGCAGCATCCCACACCCCATGATCTCCTTTCCTACCCCACACTCTTGCACCTGTACCTCTAAATGGAGCCAGAAAAATCCAGGCTTCTCTTCCCTTGATCTGCACGGGAGGCAACGAGAATCTTCAGAGGAAGCAAGGAATCCAAATACAAAACCTAATAGAAAAATCAAGCAAACTGAAGTGGACCAGGAACAAAGAAAAGGAAAGACACCAGGAAACCCATTTCAGCTCCCTTGCCTGTGTCTGCCAGAATGTCATGAGGGAACCTAGAAGGACTTGACTTCAAGCTAAATTTCCAAGGGTAGAATCAAACCATGGGCTGTCAAGTGACTGCTACAGGTCACAGCACAGTTGTACAATTTCATTGTGGGCTCAACGTGTAACAAGAGAGAAAACTGGTAGGGGCAGAAGACTTGCTGCAGTCTGCTGCCTGGGACTGTGCTGGGAACCTAGAGCTGAGACTAGATGGCTTTGTGACACTGAAGACTCGGAGCCTGAGCAGACTTTGAACGCCGGGTAGGAGACGTGGATGTGCTGTGACAGTGGCCATGTGTTGGTCCTTACTGAGAGTGAGAGAGGCAAGGCAACACATCTGTGATGCTGAGCATCATGGGTCGGATGAGAGTTGACTCTGAGGGACAAGAAACCCTTGGGCAGATGTCTTCCTTGAAGGATCTCAGACCCTGGAGAGAGACCTACATTCTAGGACTACAAGCTGCTTTAGGCTTCCTGCAAGCATGGCTCAACCTTGCCATCTCCTCCAAAATGTGGTATATAGTCTCTGTTATGATCTGAACTATGTCCTTCTAACATATTACATTGAAGAATGGACTCTTTGCACCCACCAAGTATGAGCCTACTTGGAAATATGATCTTTAAAGGGATGGTTAAAAGGCTAAGGATCAGTTGGTAAAGTGCTAGCAACGCAAACATCCTGAGGACATGAATTTGGATCCCCAGCAGCCACGTAAAAAGCTGGGATTAGGAGTACACATCTGTAATCTTTGTGCCAGGAAGTCAGAGGCAGACAGATCTCTGGAGCTCCCTGGCCAGCCAACCTGGTAAGCTAATAAACTCCAGTTCAGTGGGAGACGGTCTCAAAAACTAAAGTGCTGAGTGATGGAGAAAGACATCCAATGCAAAACTCTAACCTTCATATGCATGGACACACATGTGTATGCCCACGTGCACATAGCCATATGAACACAGGCACCTATCACAACAACACAGAGCAACGAGCGAAAAAGGCAAAATGAAGCTATCAGACTGAGGTTTTTGTTTTGTTTTGTTTTGTTTGTTGTTGTTGTTTTGTTTTGTTTTTTCGAGACAGGGTTTCTCTGTATAGCCCTGGCTGTCCTGGAACTCACTTTGTAGACCAGGCTGGCCTTGAACTCAGAAATCTGCCTGCCTCTGCCTCCCTAGTGCTGGGATTAAAGGCGTGCGCCACCACACCCAGTTAGACTGAGTTTTGATCAAAAAAAAAAAATAATAATAACCTTCATTGAAACACACAGAATAATCCTGCCAAGATCCACAAAGAAGATTCCCATCCACAAGCCACAGGAAGGTATCTCAGCGGTACTACCCTACCACCTTGACCTCAAGTTGCCAGTCTCCAAAACCAAGAGGAAAGAAATTACCTCCATAGATATTACCTCCATATTACCACCATAGATGCCCAAGAAAAGCGAAGAAGTCTCATGGATGCTGAGGTATGAGGCTTCACTGCCTCCTAGGTTCTCCCAGCAGAGTAGCTTCACCTAAAAGTGCAGAGAGAAGCATCAGGGGCCAAGGAAATGTTTAAGTCTCCAGATAAGGACAGTGAAGCCAGGAGGGACTTCCTCGTTGATTTTTTGGTAACTAAAGTCAAGGTAGTCACTTTAACTCATAAGTTTTCATTGTTCATCCAAACATCTTGTCATCAAAACCAATAAACCATGATCTGGCCCAGCCAAGTTCTATTTAAATATCATTAACATGGCCTGAAAGCCATCTAGAATCATCTAGAAGTGAGCAAGAGAGTGGGAGAGATGGCTCCATCAACCTACATGCTTTCAAGATCCAATTGATAGATCCCCAGAACCCACACAAAAGCCAGGCACTGTAGCATGTATAACCTCACTGATAGGCAGGTGGGAATAAATGAGGCCCACTGGACAACCAGCCTACCCTAGTCTGTGAGCTTCGGCAACAGAGAGATCTTGTCTTAAAAAAAAAAACACGGTGGTGCATAGTCCTGAGAACCTGGCCCCCATGGCCCCTGGCAACAGTGAAATGAGACAAAAGCAAAGTCTTATAGCTGTGTCAGATGTGGCAAATAAGTGGTGGCTCAAATGCTTAGCCCTAAACAAGATACCTCCACCATCCTTCACAAGGCTTAGGGAGCTCTGCGTACGAGAGGGCATAGAGACCCTAAGAGCAGGAGCGAAGAGAGCAGACTGCAGAATGCTGTCTCCCGGATACGACACGGTCACTTGCAATCATGGATTCTCAACAAACACAGATGCCTGCACAAGAAAGAGCCCATCGGTAGCCAGACAAAGATGGGAGAGGGCCTCGGGGGCTGCTGGATTAAATGAATAGATCCAAGGAAAGTGGGAGTCATTACCTTCAGTTATGCTCACACTGGTGACTCCCCCAACCAAGCTCCAATAGATCTCAATACAATGGTTACACAGATGGCCTCCATTAAACCAGTGGGTCGGACAATAAGAACAACAATCATGAATCTGAAAAGGAACATGTGAAGGCGGGAGGCAGAGGATAAGAGAGAGCTGGGAGGAAGGCAACCAGAATGCACTATAGACCTGTATAAACTCATCGAAGAACCAACTCAAGTTAGAAAGAACGCAAGGTAAGCAGCTCTTTAGGAAAAGACCTGAGGTTGACCCCTGGCCTCCGTGTGAGTGCACACCATAGACTCACATACACCTGCACACACATGAACGCACAAGGACACACACATACACCCAAGCACACACACACACACACACACGTACATACACACACACACACACACACATGCACATATGCAAGCACTCACACAAAAGAAAAATAAAATTTAAAAGATGAGGCCAATAAAAGTAAAAATACAGGTAGAGAGGTATGAGTTTGGATGTGCAGGCAAAAGGTTTTACTCAAGACTCAACAAAATGCCCCCATTCATCCTATTAGACAAAGACTTTGATTTGTAATGCTAGGTGGTTGCACTATCTCTCAATACCAGGAGAGGGCAGCCATAAGCAAAGCCATCCAGCTCCATCCACCAAGCAGGCTTCACAGGTGAGAAATAGTGTCAGCCTTGGTGGCTCCTCCATAGATCCTTCTCCCTGCTAAGATAAACACAGGCACTCGTGTGTTCTCTGTAAAATCCCTAGACACCGGCTGTTCTATCTCTGATTTCTGGATGTTTGTTCCATGAGAACTCTTGTCAGAACTGGGTGAACTGGAAGTGGCTGACAGTCACATCTCTAAGGCACTTGATACCGCCGTGTATTGAAAATGTCCTGGGTGGCAAACTCTCTATGTTATGGATTGCTTTGGAAATTCATCTCCACACGCATAGGCTCATGTTCCAAGCACTTGTCCCCAGCCATTGGTGCAAGATTGAAGGCGATGGAGCTACCCAGAGGTGGGGAGATGTAGCTTATTAGAGGTTAGACTGAGATCTAGAGCCCAGCCCCTAATTCCGGCACTCTGCTTCCTAGCCCACACAATGTAAGCAGGCACTGGCACAGGCCCACCCCCACAAACTGCGCTCCGCCCCCATGCCTTCCCCACTGTTTTGGCAAGTTGCTTGGATGCATATAACCCTATGATGTGCTCCCCTCTTGCATAAAGAAGCTGGAAAACCAGCAGGAGGGCCAGGCACTTGCTGGGTCTCCCTTCCATCTTCCCAGACTGCTCCTTCTCCAACCCTGTCATCCCCATGCCTGCTGGAGGCCCTCTGCTCTCTCAGGCACTGAGCCCAGCTCTTTTCCCATGGAGTTGGTACAAAGTATCACAAAGCAATTCCTCTCTGGATGAGTTTGTTCCATGAAAGATGTTTAAAGGGAAGATACCTTTGATGACTGTGCAGAAAGTCTACCTTCATGTTGAGGCCACACAGGGTCTATGCTCTTGTGACCCTTTTGACCCTGTGTGAGGATGCAGGTCCACATAGGTCAGGGCCTTGCCCTTTCCAGAAACCCAGGTCTTCCCCGCGAGGTTTTGACAAGGAGAGAGGCATCCAGAGACAACTTCCCATTCTAGGAGGGGAGTAAGCGGGAGAGTCAGCACAGCCTAGTCTTAGTCCTGGCCAAACCTATTGTCTCTGCCACTGCACTGCTGTGACTACAGGCATGCAGCACCTTGCTCAGTTTGTCATGCACATCACCTGCAAGGCTCTGCCTCAGATGTCACGCTGACAATGAAATCATAGTGTCTACCCCCCATGCCACAGAGATGAAGACACAATACCCAAGGACCAAACACTCCAGCAACAGCACCTGAAGACCAATAACTGTCAGAAGGGTTTATGAACCCAAGCCATTGATGTCAGTAATGCTACAGAGCCAAGTTTGGTGGCACAGACCTATAACCCCAGCATTGGGTGGCTGAGGCAGGACCATAGTGAGTTCAAAGCCAGCCTGGGTCTTAAAATCCAACTAACCAACAAACAAGCAAAATGAGCCAAGCGTGGTAGGACACCCCTTAAATCTCAGCAATTAGGATCTCCAGTTTAAGGCCAATGTGGGCTATATATTGAGACCCTGTCTCAAAAGGTAAATGAATGGATGGATGGGTAGATGGATAGATGGATGGATGAATAGGTAGAAGGATGGATGAATAGATGAATGGATGGTTGGTTGGTTGGATGGAGTCTTTAAAAAGAGTTCATGAAACTTAAAGTAAATCACTTCAAAAGGCCTCCAATACTTAATGTAAACTGTATTGTTGAATGTGTGCCTTCAAATAGCCTGTCTTCAGCAAGGCTGAGAAGAGGTGGGGGTGTAGGCTTTTGAGGAATGCATTCCCTTGCCTCCGTGTGTGCTTTAGTGCCTGAGCGAGACAGAAAGTATTAAAAATTCACACGGCCTTCATTTTGGCCTATCTGACCTTGCCCTGTCCCATTTTAGAGCTCTGGGCTCTAAAGGGCTCTAATAAGAACCCATTTCTTCCCTTTTATCCAAATTACTGAAACTTTGAGATCAGAGAAAGAGCTCTGAGTGATTCCTGACCACTCTTATGTGGTAACAGCACAGCAAAGAAAACATACTCCAGGCCCATGTGGCTTCTCAGAGCCCTTGCTGGGCTTCTGACCAGGGATGAGGCACCCTCCCTTAAAAGCATGGTGGCCAAGGGTGATGGAGGTAATGGAGAGAGGAGGGTAGCCATGCACAATTAGGGTCATTAGTAGCATTGCCATCCCACAGAGGGCCCCGAGGGCAGAAGGGTTCGAATGTCAGAGATGAAAATAGCCAGGCCATTGCAGATGGGAATTAAATATTTGCCCCAAAAGTAACCTGATGGGAAAGACATTTTCCAACAAGAGAGGGGATGGGATGCTGTCATAGTATGCTAGCCCCTGTAGCCTTGCCCCGACTCAGGCACTAGCTGCTCTAAGGGCTGAGCTAGGGGCTGCAAGCTTCCACACAAGGAAGCCTGCACAGCAAAATCAAGTTATATTAGTGAGGAGTAGATACCAGTTTTAAGATACCGGTCTCTTTGGGTGAGACATCTCATCCAAAAATTCAGATAGATTTTATTATTAAGTATGTATAGGTTATATATAATGTATATCAGTATGTACATCTGCATGTGTGTGTGAGCATTTGTGTAGGGCAGAGGTCAGCTGTCCTTACTGGTTTTTGCTTGCTTGGTTTTTTGGTTTGGTTTGGTTTGGTTTTTTGACACCTGGAGCCTCCTGGTTAGGTTAAGCTGACTGGAGAAAGAGTCTCAGGATCCTCCCTGTCTCTGCCTCCCCAGCTCTGGGATTGTGAGTTCTGGATTTTTAGATGGGTGGCAGGGATTGAACTCAAGTCTTCATGCTTGCTCAGCAAGCACTTTACCAACTGAGCCATCTCCCCAGATCCATAAATTCCTATTTTTAATAAGCTTTCAAACACAAACTCTCATGTGATGTGCACTCTCCTGTGACAGAGTAGGTGCACACATCAGCAAGAAATGAAGTCAGGCAAGCAAGGCAGAACTTGGAGTTGTATCTGGGCTACTGCTTGAAGGTGTCACCACCTTGGATGAGGCTCATCCTCCTCCATCAATCCTTCTTGAAAACGGTGTTACAGGACATCTAAATGCCTGTCCCTTACTTGATTCTAAATCTAATCACCTCAATAGCCACATCCTGTGGTGCGTCTGGCAGACTTACTTATAAGACAAGATGCTTTTATTGAATGGATCTCATGATTATGAGATATGGTATAATTTCAAAGTGTTTTGTTACCTGCAAGATTCTGTTTGTCATTGCTACAGCAGGGGGCCTGGAGCAGTCTCTTCTTGTGGGGTGTCCACCAGAGAAGACTAGGGCATACATGGGTTTAAGCCAACAGAAAGTCTTTATTAGCCAGCCAGCAGCCACACTGGATGTTTGGGGTTCTAGTATAGCACTGAGCCTTTCTCAGTGTAAGCCTTACTCACTTATAAGCCTTTATGTACAAAATCCGTTTTCTGAGTTGACATACTTCAATCAGCAGGAATAGTTAGCTAGAATCACAACTGTAGATGACCAAAAGTAAGGTTAGTGCATTTAAAGATGTCCCCAGAACTATGACATTGATAAATTAGGTCTTTGTTTTAGTTTTGGCAGGTGGTGCTGTCTAAGCACTGAGTTTCCTGGCCTAATTAGTACTACCATCATGGAGTCAGTTGTGTTATGGTTTGGGGAAGGAGGGAATGCTACCATCTCCTTCTGAAGAAGAACAAAATAAACCCACAAATGGGGAGGCCAAGGCTGGGGTCAACTGGCCTCATCATTTTGGAGTCTGGTGAGGACCGTAAGTGGCCATGCCACCTGAGCATGCTGACACATCCAGAGCTATAAAACAGGAGGGGAAGAAACCTTTTGAGGGCGTGTCCCCAGTGTCCTAAGGACTTTCCTTAAAGCCACACCTTCTAAAAGTCCACAGCATCCCCCAGGAGGCAAGCCTTTTATTTATTTATTTATTTATTTATTTATTTATTTATTTATTTATTTATTTGTAGGAATGATGAAATTAACAAAAAGTTATGGGCCAGGGCAGGGTCTGAACCTTGTTGAAGTTGGGTCTCTTGTTTCTGCCACACTGCATACTACGTACGGGCAAGTTGGACCACAAACAGCCAGGTGATTCCTTGGTCTCTAGCTCCCATCTTGAGCTTGCCGAGCCCAGTTGATATGAGTGTCGTGCCCTCCTCCACCCGGAGATGCAGTATGTATGCTCTTTAAGGGTGTTGTCACTGAAGACCACTTCTAGGACTCCCAAAGCTCATAAATGCAACATGAAAATCCCTCTTTTGGCTCTAGATACCAAGAAGAAGAGACTGACAGGACCACACTAGTGGCAAGAAGTCTTTTCCCCTCTTAATTTTGCCTTTTTCTTCCTTCTTTCCTTCCTTTCTTCCTTTCTGTCTCCCATCCCTCTCTCTTTCCTTCCTTTCCTTCTTTTCTTCATTCCTTTCCTTCCACCCCTTTCTCCTTCCTCCTCTCCCCACCCTCTTTCCTTCTCTCCCTCCCTTGCTTCTTCCCTCCCTCCCTCCCTCCCTCCCTCCCTCCCTCCCTCCCTCCCTCCCTCCCTCCCTCCCTCCCTTCCTTCCTTCCTTCCTTCCTTCCTTCCTTCCCTCCTTCCCCTTCCCTCCATCTTCTCTTCTTCCTTCATTTCACAGATGCACAATCAGAAGGCAACTGAACCCATCAGATGATACTGGATTTGTGGGAATTTCAAAAATAAGGCTCTGCTTTTTGAGAAGGAGTGTTTAATCACAAATAGACATATTATAGGCAGACTGTTATACGGTCCAAAGAATAAGGTAGCTCCCAATTATATTCACCTATGATGTTCTTTTTTTTTTGTTTTGTGTTGTTGTTGCTGTTTTTAATGTTAGTTAATTTTCTGTCACATTCCAAAATCAAGCTAGCTTGGGGATAGGAATTGGTCCCTTGTATTTTCCATTGTATTTTAAGTACATAAAATAGAACCTGGACTAAATTTAGTGTGCAGAAAACAATAACAAAATAACAAGAGAAGAAAAAATGGAGATGAAAAATGAGACTTGGGGGGGGGGAGCGCCTGCCCCACAATCCTGACAGCCTGAGTTTGTTCCTCAGAGATCACATGAGAGAGCAGGATTTGGCAAGCGGCATGCATCTGGTTCTCCTACAGCAAAATGGGAAGTAGAGACCAAGGAATCTCCTGGAGGCTCATGGTCCAACTTACCTGCTGTCTTAGTTAGGGTTTTACTGCTGTGAACAGACACCATGACCAAGGCAAGTCTTATAAAGGACAACATTTAATTGGGGCTGGCTTACAAGTTCAGAGGTTCAGTCCATTGTCATCAAGGCAGGAACATGGCAGTAGCCAGGCAGGCATGGTGCAGGAGATGCTGAGAGTTCTACAATATCCTCATCTACAGCTGCTAGCAGAAGGGTCTTAAAGCCCACACCCACATTGACACACCTACTCCAACAAGGCAGGGCCACACCCTCTAATAGTGCCACTTCCTGAGCTTATCCAAACCATCACACCTGCTGTGTGCAGCACAGCAGAAACAAGAGACCTCACCTCAATGAGGTGGAAGAGGAGAATCATTTCCCAAAAGTTGTCCTCTGGTCACATTTGTGCTGTGGTACGTGTGCAAACCCCACACACATGTGTGTGCACACACAAACACACAACGAGAAGAGGAGGGGTCCTGTGGCGTTAAGCCATGTTTGTACTGTTTCCTGGATAGTACACATTAAACTGATACAGTCTCACACAAGCAGCGAATTCTAACTCCCTCTTCAGTTTCCCTCTCTCTGTGGAGATTTAATTGGTTTACAACCTCATAATATCACACGAAAGCGACAGAAAAAGACACTGGAAACAGACATATCCTTTCTCCATTTTATTAGCCCTTTTGAGTGGCTGGAGTTCAAGGCTTGCTGAAGGGTGACTTCATAGCAGCCTAAGCTCGGTGTGTCACGGGCAGGCGCAGCACACACTCTCCTGCCTGACAAGTCTTAGAAGACGCCAGCTGAGAGCATCACCACCACTGTGAAATTAATTTATTGACCCTGATTAATTGACCCACTAACTGTTATAACTGAGAAAAGAGGAGAAATATGGTGGGAATCCAGACAAAGCAGTTATTTATATTATGCTGTCAAGAAAACAAAATGAAGAAACTTAAAAAAAAATCAATAAGCCAATAACTCAAGCACAGAGCAGCTCCAGCCTGTGAAACATACAGTGGTGTATAGGTCACGGGACCTATAGCTGAATTCATGTATATTTTAAATTTATTTTTTGGCCCTTTCACTAACCCAGGGATGGAATAAATCATTTGGGCTCATATATGTTCCATGTCTTCCTGTGACTTTTTCTATACAAAGTTGGTTCCTGTCCAAGACTAGAACTCAGGTATGAAACATTTTTCCCTCTGGTACCTGTCTTAGTCAGGGTTTCTATTCCTGCACAAACATCATGACCAAGAAGCAAGTTGGGGAGGAAAGGGTTTATTCAGCTGACACTTCCACATTGCTGTTCACCACCAAGGAAGTCAGGACTGGAACTCAAGCAGGTCAGGAAACAGGAGCTGATGCAGAGGCCATGGAGGGATGTTACTTACTGGCTTGCTTCCCCTGGCTTGCTCAGCTTGCTTTCTTATAGAACCCAGGACTACCAGCCCAGGGATGGCACCACCCACAATGGGCCCTCCTGACCTTGTTCACTAATTAAGAAAATGCCTTACAGCTGGATTTCATGGAGGCATTTCCTCAATTTCCTTTCTCTGTGTCAGATTAACATACAAAACCAGCCAGTACAGTACCCAATGCTTTTAGAGATGGGTTGTGACCAGCATGATGACCCTGCATCTGCCTTGGTTCCTGAGACATCAGGACTAGTAACCACTGATGTTTCTGTATGTTGATTGAGTTATTCAGATACCTACCACCAGAGCTACTTCTGTGGCCATTCTGTAGAATGAGATGGGAAACTGAGCAAACTGGCTCCCTGCCCATGTTTCCACTATCTTAGGTGTGGTGTTCCTTGCCCCATTTGAAGGTCAAAAGCCGCCCTTATCAGGAGACTCTTGTCTGCAACTGAATTTATTTCTAGGGTCAAGTAATAAAAAAACAAAACAAAACAAACAAACAAACAACCTAGACTCATAACAAGACCCAGTCTGGAAATACAGACACACAGGAGGGCTCTCAGTGATTCTCCCCCCCTCCACCTTCTCTTCTCCCTTTTCCTCTCCTCTTCCTCTTCCTTCTCCCTCTCCTTGCCTCTCTCTTAGCTCCTTCTCACTTTTCATTTTCTATCTTCTTTTTCATCAAAACTCTTGCCAATCCCAGCACAACTGCTCTGCAATGGTAAGGAGTGGGTAGCCTCTGTCACAGGTAAGAATACTGAAGCAACACTACAAAGTGATAACTCTATATGGCTTGCTAGCCATGACTTGTCTCTGTTCCAGCTGGATAGAAAGGATCAGTTTGCTTGATACCCCAGAAACCTCACTCAGTGTCCAGTCAGTTTCCCGAGCAGAAAGAGCCACGTAGTGGTTTCAGACGCTCCTTCAGTTGTCCTTGCTTGTTTGTCCCTCGTTGCTCTTTTTCTGAATGATTGCTCTGTTAATAATGTGAACTCAGAGCATGAAGAACTTCTGCCCTTGCCCAGAGAGCCCCTATCATTGTAGAACCATGTGCCCAGGTGGATCCCTCTTTGCTGGGCTGTGAACTTGCTCTCAGGCCAGCCTGCATGTGGGATGTGGCGGTGAGCTCTTGCACATGGCGGAAGTGTTGGAACTGTGAGACCCTGCTCGCGGTGACAAGGCCAAGGCGGGAAGTGTCACAGTGGGGCATCCTGGCCTTTACCATCACTCTCTTTGATAGCTTCATGCAGGCCAGAAAGGCAGGCAGAATCAGAAGAAGCAAGGAACAGCAATGGAAGCCTGTGCTTCTCAGCCACCCACGTGGACAGGGAAGCCTCCTCGCCACTGAGAGCAGTTGAAAGCAATTATTGAAAGCCATTTAAATTCTAAATACACTGAATTTTAGAGAAAAAAAATGCAATGAAATGACACTTTCATGAAAAATATATGAGGTTGCTTCCAGTAATTATAGATTAGCACGGATGCTTCTTTCATTGGCCATTAATTTATATCAATTATTTATGTAGTCCTGTGAAGCTGTAGGCTAAGAACCACTTAGCACTGGGTGCCCAAGTGTGCTCTTTAGAGGGACAGACTATAGCTTCTGTTTGGATTATTTTTTTCCCCTATGACTAACACAAAAAGAAAACAAAATCAGCAGTTGAAATGAAAGCCCATTTAAAAAAAAAATCTAAGATAAGGTCTCATGACCAGGATTAGTAGCACACACTTTTAATCCCAGCACTTGGAAGGCGGAGGCAAGTGGATCTCTGTGAGTTGGAGGGCAGCCTGGTCTACAAAGTGAGTTCCAGGACAGCCTGGTCTACGCAGTGAAATTGTGTTTCAACCTCCCCAACCCCAAAATAAGAGAGAGCCTCATGGATCCCAGGCTGTCGTGGAACTCACTAAGCCAAGGATACCCTTGAGCTTTTGATTCTCTGACTCACCTCCCAGATATCTTTTTTTTTTAAACTAACATTTATTTTCATTTTATGTGTATATGTGAGTACCTGCTTGTGTGTGCATACAATGTCCCAGGAGGCCAAGAAAGCATTGGATCCCCTAGAACTGGAGTTAGAGACAATTTTGAGCTATCATGTGGGTTCTGGGAACCGACTCCTCTTGCAAGATCAGAAAGTGCTCATGACCACTGAGCCATCTCTCTGACCCCATCACACGCCATCCTGAATGAGCATCTATTGCCCTCATCCTCTGCCACCTAAAGTTATGCTGAGAATTTTTGCAACATATTTTTTGCTCTTTTCTTCTTCAGTCCCATGAAAGATTGTCTTTCTAAGAGAATCTCTGGTGACCCAAAGTGGTGGACACAGGAGGAACTGTCCTGACTCACTGGGCAACCTGCCCATGCCTTTAAGACTGGACCCTGTTCAGGCTCCTTCATCACATTTGATCACAAAAAGCAAGTGGAGAATGCTCAAGCCCTGGGCACTGAGCAAATTCAAAACTCGGATCCAGCACTGAGCTCACTGCTGTATTGTACTTTTTTTCTCTCCTTCTTTGTGTGTGTGTGTGTTTTATTAGATATTTTCTTTATTTACATTTCAAATGTTATCCCCCTTCCTTGTTTCCCCTACAAAAAAACCCCTGTCCCCTCCCATTCCCCCTGCTTACCAAGCCACCCACTCCTGCTTCCCTGACCTGGTATTCCCCTACACTGGGGCATCGATCCTTCTCAGGACCAAGGTCCTCTCCTCCCACTGATGTCCAACTAGGCCATCCTCAGCTACATATGCACCTGGAGTCATGGGTCTCCTCCATGTGTACTCTTTGGTTGGTGGTTTAGTCTCTGGGTACTCTGGGGTTACTGGTTAGTCCATATTGCTGTTCCTCCAAAGGGGCTGCAAACCCCTTCACCTCCTTCAGTCCTTTCTCTAGCTCCTCCATTGGGGCAAGGGGAAACCTTGTGTGCAGTCTAACAGAGACTCAAGGAAAGGCCATCCAGAGACTGCCCCACTTGAGAATCCATCCCATAGACAGCTACCAAACCCAGACACTATTGTGGATGCCAACAAGAGCTTGCCGACAGGGGCCTGATATAGCTGTCTCCTGTGATGCTGTGCCAGTGCTGTACTGTTCTTTCTACCTCTGTACTGTTTTCTGGTTTTAAGCGATTAATGATAACTAAAGTGGCTTCTCTATACAGAACACAGATTCTTGCAAAGATGGGGAGGATGTCTCCGTGAGACTGTATGTAACATAACATGAATAGGGATGGTGGTTTTCATGTCCAGGTGAGCTCACTGCATGGGACCAAAGACTGGGAGACCTTTTTGCCAGGCTGTGTCAACAAACTCAATCCCAAATCACCTTACAGAATCCCTTTAGCCTTTGTGGTTGACCAGTTGTCCGTCCACCTGACCCTCATGGCAGGTTGCTCTTTCATCATTTTCTTCTTCTCCTTGTTTTGTGAATTACTGGATTACTTTCTCACCTCAGCATTTTTCTCTTCTGCTTTCTTGGCCTCGATAACCCTTATCAGGTTATGGAAGGATCCGACTCAAGCACTTGCTGTTTTGAAGACCCTTCTAAGATGGCTCCTGTCCTGTCTCATCTTCTACTTCTCTGGGCCATGAATCACTAGGAGGGTAACCATGGCATTGCTCCCCAGGCTCCCCACAAGTAAATTCTAGTAAGCCTGGAAAATCTTGGACAATCTGGGATACCCAGGGCAGGCACAGAGGAGGCTTAGCATATATGTTATAATTAACAAATATTACCCAAGCCAGCAAAGACACCTTGCTGTAGTATAGAAAACTGCACCTTGATGACATGCTTAGACACAAGACGTGCTTCATTGGTTCAAATCACCGGGCATTATTTTTATTCAAATTTCTTCCCTTAACTTTCTGACAGGGGCAGTTTTATTTCAAATTAATATAATTAGTGTTGATGATGATAATAATCGCCTGGAAAGATAACAGAAATGGGACTAGGGATAGGACTCGTGCTTGTGTAGCATGCATGAGGTCCTTGCTTTGATCTCAAGCTCCATATAAACCAGGCATGGTAATGCACATCTATTATCCAAGAACTCCAGAAGTGAGGCAAGAGAGGCTCGGAAGTTCAAGGTCATCCTTGTCTACATAGCAAGTTTGAGTCTAGCCTGTGCTACATGAATAGAGATGATGGAGGAGGAGGAGAGAAGGAAGAAGAAGAGGAAGGGGAAGGGGAGGAGGAGAACAGGATTGAAAGCCTGAGTCTTATTTTAAATGAACGTATAAAATTGATGAAGTCTCAAATTTCTTCCTTCAGTAGAATAGATGCAAATGGGGTGTAGTAAAACTAGAAATAACATTTATCATCTTTAAATAGTTCTTTGTCTGCTATCAAGTACTTTTGAATATATGATGCTCTCTTATGGGTTCATATTTCAGTCGAATGGTACAATAAATAGCATTAAGCTGAGGCATCTGGCATTGCATGCAGAGTGTAGGAGCAGATAGATCAGCCTCAAAGTCTGACTGCCTGTGCTCTGGTAAGGTTCACTACAGTCTATCTGTGTGACTGACCCTGGGGCAAGTTGCTTGACATCAGTCCCTGTATCCATATACAATGGGTATACATTGAAGATGGTGCATGCTTTCTGCATTGTGAAATACAGAATGAATTAATGTTGTGATTCTCAAGCCTAATATACATTGCATTCATTGGAGAGCTTAAGATAAAGACAAACAGATCAGGGGGCTAGAGAGGAAGCTCTGTTCTTGAAGAGGACCAGAGTTCAGTTCTCAGCATCCACATCTGGAGGCTCACAACCAGCTATAACTGTAGCTCAGGGGATCCCAATTAAGATTAGAATGTAGCTTCCTAGAGCACCTGCACTTATGTGCATACATCCCCCAAGCAGATACACATAATTAAAATTTTAAAATTGTTTTTTGTTTGTTTGTTTGTTTGCTTGCTTTTTAAGCCCAGGTCACTTGGGATGGTTCATTTCCAGTGCCAATAGGATTGACTTAAAGAAGAACTAGACAAGCTAGAGATGTCTCGGTGGTTATGAGCACTTGTTGCTCTTCCAGAGGACCTGGGCACGGCACAGACATGGCAGCTCACAGCCGTATGTAACTGACGCCCTCTGCTGGCTTCTACAGGCACTGCATGCTGCAGACATGTGGGCAAAACACTCATATACATAAAAATAAATCACTGTTAAAGGAAAAATAAATAGAAATATTTAGAGAGCTGATCAAGCATGACTTCTTACTCTGTGTCTGTGAGGTGTTCCTTCCCAAAGGCAGGCTCTCTCTCTCTCTCTCTCTCTCTCTCTCTCTCTCTCTCTCTCTCTGTGTGTGTGTGTGTGTGTCTGTCTGTCTGTCTGTCTGTCTGTCCAAGAATATCCTTCTCTTCTTGCTCTGGGAACAGAAGTCCAGGATTTCTAGATTTGACTTCAGGACTTTCACTAACTGACCCTCTGGTCCATTAGCCTCTAATCTGGACTGAGAGCCCCACTATTGGCTTCCCCAGTTCTGAGGCTTTGGGACTTCTAGACTGCGCTCAAGAACCCAGGGTCTAAAGCTTGTAGATGCTCTGTATAAACACATCACAATCACTCTAATGAATTATCCTCAAATAGATAGATAGGTAGGAAATAGGCAGACAGACAGATGAATAGACAATAAGTAGGTAGGTAAATAGGTAGGTAGGTAGGTAGGTAGGTAGGTAGATAGATAGATAGATAGATAGATAGATAGATAGATAGATATGGAGAGAACCCAGAAATACACTTAAGCTTCCACCTTTAACTCCATGCTGGAGGAAGGAACTACCGTGGAAAACTTCAAAAAGTAAACAATTTGAACATTTTAAATCACATGCTGGGCTAAGCAGTGTGATGAAGCCATGCCACCCCCATCCATCCTGCTAAGGACACAAACCTCTCTGTCCAGTGTATCTGAACTGTATATGCTACCCTCCCGCTAGCCCTGTTGGTACCCATCCTGGTTGTCTCACCAATGTTGTAGGGCTTACATTCAAGCTACTCTTCTTTGACTTAATCACAGCACCAGACCACAAAAAGCAGTGATGCAGATAATTGAATCTTGTCATAGAGAAGTTATACATTAAAAAAAAAAACAAAAACAAAAGCAAAGGTTCTTGACTTAATGAGAAAAAAGTTGTATGGATGATGTTGCTAAGACTTAACAGAAGAAAGACAAATCTGCCATCCACAGCATTGTGAAGAAATAGAAGTTTACACTGATATGGTCATAACACCTTCAACTGCAAAAGTTACAGCCACAGTGCGTGCCCCAGGAGAAGAAAGAGCCACATGGGCACATGTTCTAAAAGCAGGCCACTCACGCCTGTGTATTTCACATCTTCTCTGTCCTACTTTAATGTTTCGTGAGCATTTTAATGTCAGATGTATTTCCAAGACTTACAATCCTATTTTAGAACAGCCCATAATATATTGTTTGCATTCATTTGTTCATTGAGGAAATATCACTGTTTCTACCCCTACACCAGACACCATTCAAAGCAGGAAGGCACAGAAAGAGAAGGGGCTTCCTGGCCATTCTTTTCAGGGGTGGGGTAGGGTTGAGGAGGGGATGACCATAAGCAAACAGATGAATATATGAGAGGCTGAGGGATGGCGAAAGCAGTGAGAACAGCTGTTCTAGCCTGGTGTTTGTTGCTATGACAAACACCATGACCACTAGCAACTTAAGAGGAGGAAAGGGTTTGTTTCAGCTTACAGGTCTTGGTCCATCCTAAAATAAAAGTCAGAGTAGGAGCTCAAACCAGAAAGTGAAGGCAGAAACCATGGAGGACACTGATTGCTGGCACTGGTTAATATGAAATATCTGCTTTTCTGTTTGCAAAGGGATCACTACCCTGATAGGGGAGTTAACCACTTGAGACCAATGTTCCTGGGGGTCAGCCAACTCTTAGGCTGACTTGATAAGGCTTGTTTTGTCATCGACTAAACTCCAGCATTAATGACTGCAGAGTTCAAAGTGCAAAAGGCAAAGGTCCACAGGAGTTCCTGCCTAAGAGCACAGGCCCACTTCTGCCTGCTTTGCCCCATTGGGCTTTCCCACAGTTCTTCAGTGAATGGCTCTAATGGGCAAATGGATACTTATAACACCATAACTGAAAGGCGGGGCCTTTTGGCCATTTGAGAATTAGCATCTCTAGGACATGTCTGTCTATGTGCACTGTCCAGAGAATGACTTTCCCTTGAGTCAATCTCCAGCTCCAACATGGCAGCCTTGGTCACCGGGGAACCAGTGCTGTCTTTTGAGACCTCATGCTGCTGAACTCGGGGAGAGAACACTTGTTGAAGTTTTCAGGCATTCGCAGCTTTGAAGCAGTCCTTATGGTTTGCTTTTACCGTGCCAATAAATAGGTTTATTTTATTTTTAATTATGTGTGTCTCTGCAGGGTATGAGCCCTTGCATGCAGTGCCCATGGAGGCCACAAGAGGGCACAAGAACTCTTCGAATTGGAGCTACATGGGGTGAATATTCAACTGAAATGGAAACTGAAATCAGACTTGGGTCCTCTGGAAGAGAAACCGACACTCTTAATCACTCTCTAGTTTCAGCCAATAAAATTTCTCAAAAAGGTAGCATATCTGGACAGTCAAATAAATGATTAGCTAGCTGTTTCATCATTTCTCCAATCTGGCTCCAAATGTTAACTGAATCACTCTAGCCATCTTCTGTCCTCCCAGCCACTTCATCCTCACCCCAGATAATACCAATGGCGGCCCCCAAATTCACTTGTGCTATGCTATAAACACTCAGCATTGACTCTGAGGGGAGGAAGACTGGGTTGTTTGTTTGTTTGTTTGTTTTGCTCTCTCTCACACTCCAAGGTCTGCGGTCTTGACCTAGAAGACCCTTTGCCTTTCTCATCCAGACCAGAGTGGATATCCTAAAAAATGCTTTCCTCTGCCCTTCCTTGGGATGAGTGTGCAAACCCTACAGCCGGGAATGGCTTAAAGCACTTACCCTGCTGCAGGCCCCGGGAACTATGCTGGCCACTCAGAAGGCACCTTCCAAATGCTAGCACCACACGCAATGCTCCTTCACTTCTCCCTTGAAACCTGTGGCTGAGGCAGCAGGGGCTCACTGACTTTCGGGAGGGTTGACGCTACTGTCTTAGAGGTCCTCATCGACTCGTGGGGCGGGTCGGAAGGGCACCACAGCCTGCAGGCATTTGGCACGGTCTTCCTTGACAGTGAACAGGTCACCCTCATCAGGGTTTATCCAAGCATCAAAATTGTGAGTTCTGCACTAGAGTTTATAGCTCCCATGATCCTCTTTGGCTCCAGGCCCCTAGCAGGATTTTCTACCTTTTCTTTCTTCTGCTGTTCACTCTCCTCTCCCCATCTGCTGAGGGCTCAGCCAAGAGTTGCACCGGATTCTCTCTAGCTGCGTGTCGTTCTTTTGAGAAACCTTCCCACTTTAGGAGACCCAGGAAATTTTCCCACCATGCATCTCTCTCTTCATCTTCTTCTGTTTTCTCCTCCCGTGGTGCTAGCCAGCTTTCCTGGTGTAAAGAATGAGAGCACCCCGTAGTCTGCAGGGCATCACTGGCACTACCAGCCATCACGTGCCCATCCAGGTGATGCGTAGATCTTCTCACACGCCTAGCATGCCTGGCAGCGCATGCTTCTCTCTCATCGCGTGCTTCCCAGCATGGGATTTGCTCTGTGACACTTTGGGGTTGAATAGTGAACTAGCTTTTGCACATGTGTGTCTCTTTCTTAAGTCGAAGCCTCTCGTATTCTGGGCTAGCCTGTGAACTTGCTGTGTAGCAGAGGATGGCCTTGAACTCCTGATCCTTCTTCTGCCTCTGCCTTCTAAGTAGTAGAAGTACAGGAGTGCTTCCACTGGTGTGCAACACATGGATTGTGCTGTGCTTGGGGTCCCATCTGGGGCTTCATGTAGTAGTGTGTGGACTGATCTGGAACCCCCTATTTTAACCTACATTGTCCATTACCCGAATGCCTTCATGCTCCTTGATTCTCTTGTGAATCTCCTGTTCTTGCTTTTCACGTGTGTCTGCCTGCTCTCATTGTTCATGTGTTTGTCTGCTTGCCTGCCTGTCAATGCTGATTCACAAGAATTTAGGCACCAAGAACAGAAGCTGTGTTTACAAGGACACACAGAAGCTCACACCAAACCGATTGTGTTCTTTTCAGTATTTCCTTTGATGATTAATGAAAATAAAACCCAATGTCAGAAAAAGGCAAAGTAGGATACTGCAGGGCTGGTTAGCACTGGAAAGCTAAAAACGCTAATTCTTAACACTAGACACACAAAGGCGTGAAACAGGACAAACACACGGGACAGACATACTGACAAATGCAGCAGTAGCTGGCAGGTGGTTGACTAGATCAAAGGTCTAGTAAGACAGGAAGAAAAAGCAATCTTTTTAATAAACTAGAATAACCGTGTGCCGGAGGCAACTGTGTAACTCAGCAACTCTGAAGAGTGTTATCCTTTGATGAAAGACTCCAGGGGCCACACTGTGACTCACACCATTATTTTTGCCTTCATGGACTCCCCTCTTACAATAAAAAAAGGGGGTAAGATGCAAAAATGATAGTGTTATGGCTTTATAAAGACTTAATCAATCTAGGCTGTACCAAATCCGTTTTTATTTCAACTTTAAAATTTAAAATGTACTGAGGCTAGAGAGATGGGTCAGTGGTTAAGAGGCACTGCTCTTGAAGAGGATCCAGTTCTGTCCCCATCACCCACACTGGGCTGTCTCAGTCACAAGCACTTGTAACTCCAGTTCCGGGGGACCTCATGCCTCTGGCCTCCACAGGTCAGGTGCATAGACGCACAGAGAGACACACATATTCACATAATTAAAACTAGAAATATGAACATCTTGAAACTTGAAACATTCCCGCGATCCTTTAAAGCATCCGTGAGGGAGAAGCCCTTGGCGTGTGGAAAGCAGCCCTGGCTGCTGAGGTGACAATGACGCCGTCAGTCATGCAGCTCCATTGGGGGTTGCTTCCACGGAAGAGATCCCCTGGCCCAAGAGGATGGAGCCAGGAGACTGGTCCTCGCAGGTGTCCAGAGACCTGCCATCTTGGTCTAAAGCCAACCCTGAGGCAGCTCACTTAGATCTAGAGCCCCCTAGTGGCCTGGCACTGAGTGAGCAGCAGCCCAGTGCCAGTTTCAACCATTCCTCCCCAACCCTCACCCTGAACTCCCAAATAAATGGCTTTTGTTAAATTCAATCTCAGAGACTCACTCTTCCCAGGGAAATCAGCCTAAGATGACAGCACATTTCTAACACAGCATACAGTGGGCCTCCATGTGTACAGGCAAAGATAAGAGAGAGAGTATGCTCATCCCAGAGTGTGAAGGGCTCATCCCAAGCAGGCCATACCCACTTCTGCGGAACTGTGTCAATGTCTGCTTCATGACCGTCATGCCGACTTTTCAGAGATGTTTTCTCTGACCTTCTGCAACCATAAAGATGACAAAGACACTCATGACACTGATCCTGACGGAGCCCTCTCAGCTGTGGCACTGTCCGTTGCTCTGTCCCCTTCAGCCAAGAGGGAAAGGGACATATGCTTACTCCTATGCTCCATGGCCACAAGCTTCAAGGGCTGTGTGTGACTATAGCAGTTAAGACCGTTCTGGATTCCACCCTTCTCACTTCCAGGATGGTAGAATGGTAGACAAGATCCGTGCAGGTGAGTAGTGCTGAGGTCTCATGGTCTGGCACAGCCATGGGCTCACCTCTGAACCTATCAGCTCTATGATCCTCCATAAACAATGGAGCAAAGTCTCCTGCTGCCACCTGCTCTCTGCAGCAATGGGATAGCTCACCCTAGTCGACCAGATGCTGATTTCACAACTGAACTCTCTGTGACCTTATCAGACACGGTGTGACCTCTCCCTATGATGTGCATTCGATTAGAGGCTGAGAAACATCCTAACAGGTATATAACACTCCCCCACCACCACCACATAAATGGGACTCAGAACTGCGTCTCTGTTTTCAACAGATGAGCTCCTCGTGGGAACGCAACCCAAGGGGGGTGATGTGGAAATTTCCTCACCCCGATTCTCAAAGCTGTCTGAAAGGTTCGTAAGAGCCTCACACTCCAGTAAAAAGGAGAGCTGCAACATTCAAGAATCGTACCCTGTTCTGGTCATTTCAAGGTTGTGGCAAAGAAGTGTGATGTTGTCAGACCCCTCTGGGGCAAAGTGGTCCATTAGGCCTTGTGGGTAACACGGTAGGTGTGCAGTAATAGCCGAACAAGGACACAGAAAGCAGGCACTGGAAATGCAAGTGTTCTGTCCTCCAAAAAGCAGAAGGGAAAGTAATTTAGCTGGGGCCCTGTGCCACAGACATTTAAAAATCTTTGCCCTCAGATTTGCATTAATAACCATTCGGTCTCCATTTGCTGTTTTGGAAACTGGAAAGCTAGACCCAAGAGTTATTCTCTGAAATAAGTTAGTAGCTCTTTTGGACCTCAGAAAAGAATGCATTTCAGATGGAAAGTTTAAAAGGTACCTACAGACTCCTCTCTTCCTCCCTGCAAACCGGCTTGACACATGCCTTCCTGTCCATCCCACGACAATCATTGCAGTGTGGCTGAGAATCAGCCTCTCCCTGGTGCCTGTTCTCAAGCCCCATGCCTGCAGAGTTAGGGAGTCAACATTCCTTAGGAACCAGCTTGCTGGTACCAAGCACTGTCTCAATGGTGCGATCTCCATCACTCTACAAAGGCAATAGTATCCCCGTTTTACGAATGGCATCACTGAGACTCAGACACATTGCCCAGAGTAGCCTGGGTTACAGATTGCGGAATTGGGATCTCAACACAAGTCACCTCCCTCCTTTAGTGAGACAATGAAAAGATCAATAGATCCAAAGCCCTTAGCACATTCTACTCAGTGGGCATGTTACTGTTATTACTAAATGGAAGTAAATTGCCTTTGGAGCCACCAGTCAATCCCATCATATTATCCAAGACAAAACATGTAATAAGAGCATCATGAGACTCACTGATAACTCTGAGGGTTGCTCAGAATGGACGCCATGGTTTGCATCTGGAATGTTCTTCAAAAGTCCATATGAAAGGGGTTGGGGACCTTGAGCCCAGGCATAATGACCAGAATCCTACTTAAACTTGCTGCACAATGCTGTAGGTTGGGAGAGCAAACCTAGTCTAAAACTCTCACATTGCGATTCAGCACACAGAGAGTAACCAAGCAGGTAGTTCCATAAGTCGGATAACAATGAAGCATTAAAGCAATCGTGAATAAAGTCAGCGCCAAACGTGAAAGTCAAACCTTGTAAACGTAAGCCTGTAAACAGATCTAGGAGTGGATGCTGCAGAAGCATAAAGCAGGAAGCAGAAAGTACTAGATGATCTAACCTATACAATGAAAGGGAGGGAGCATGGAATTCCAACTCTGACAAATACAGAGTTGCCTGCCTCCTGGCATCTCCCCCCCCCCCCCCTTCCCAGCTTCCCCACACTTCCCTCCTCACCTACCTTCCCCACTCTCCCCTTCCCCCTCCCCCTCCCCCTACTTTCCCCCACTTCCCCCTCTCCCACCTTTCTTTATCCTTCCTCTTTCCCACTCCCCCTACCTTCCCCCCTCCTGCCCTCTTAATGCAGCAACTGACCAGGGAAAAACCTGCACCATCAAGACTAATGACTAACACCACCTTTTCTACATCTTACGTCATAAGGGAAAAAAATCCACTTTGCATAATTCTCATTCTTTTTTTTTAATAACTATAAGGCACACTCCCAGCAGAAAAGAGAATTTCATTCTGAGAAGAAAGATGAGAATCAAATCCTCTATGTTCCATTTTATACTTCTTATAATCGAAGGAACGTTCTATAGTCCAGTTTCAAGGCATGCTCCCCACCTCTCCTCCCCTAAATATTCAGATCAAAAGCAATATGTGTCCCCTTGCTACCCTGAGTGAACTTAGGCAGTGGGTAATAGCGATGTTCCTAGATGACCTTCCTAGAGTGGAGTCACTAACAAAAATATAAATGTACATAGGAATGACTATACTATGCCACACACCCACTTTGGGCAGACTAGATCTCCTCTTGGCCCTATTTTCCTTGGAACTCAAACAGTGGTTATAACTAACCAAAGGCCATCCAATACCTAGTGACAGAACGAAATTACAAGGTAAAGAGTTGGCTGTCTTTGCTGGTCACAGGTAGAACATTTTACTACCAAGATGTTCATGACATTAGGGGTCAAGTCAACACACTACAGAGCAGCCACACAAAGAGAGACTCTGAAATGTAAACCTTACTGTTTTTGTAGAAATTCAATCTTCAGCTACTTTTTCCATTTAAGAATGAGAATGGCCACCAGGCATGGTGGCGCATGCCTTTAAGCTCAGCACTTGGGAGACAGAGGCAGGCAAATTTCTGAGTTTGAGCCAGCCTGGTCTACAGAGTGAGTTCCAGGACAGCCAGGGGCTACACAGAGAAACCCTGTCTCGAAAAACCAAAAAAAAAAAAAGAAAGAAAAAGAAAAAAAGGATGAGAATGGCCATCATAGGCTCATATGTTTGAATACTTGGTTCCCAGCTGATAAAACTGTTTGGGAAGGATTAGGAGGTGTGTCACTAGGGGTGGGCTTTGAGGTTTGAAAAGGCTCCAATATTTCATTTCTCTCCCCCTCTTTTTCTCTTTCTAGCTCTTGCTCTCACTCTCTCAACCTTCATGCCCAAAAATCAACATCTGAAATGTCTTGTGATAAACACAGGATGCAACAGTGGTTTCAGCTCCAGCATCTGCCTTGAGATCCTGTCCTGGCTTCCCTCGGTGATACACTGCTACCAGAAGTTGTAGGCACAAACGAACCCTCTCCTTCCTGAGTTGCTATGCCTTTTATCAACAGGAGTGAAACTAGAACACCCCAGTAAAGTGTGGGATGAAGAAAGAACTGCACTGGGGTGCTAGACCAAGAAAAGAGGCTCGAGGGTAAACCCAGAACTTTCCTACAGTAGATAGTTTTTTTGAGGGGCTTGAAAATATGTATAAACTGGAGAGCTGGCTCAGCGGTTAAGAGCACTGACTGCTCTTCCATAGGTCCTGAGTTCAAATCCCAGCAACCACATGGTGGCTCACAACCATCTGTAATGGGACCCAATGCCCTCTTCTGGTGTGTCTGAAGACAGCAACAGTGTACTCATAAATAAAAATAAATAAATCTTTTATTTTTAAAAAATATGTATAAACTACGTGATCTCAGAAAATAAAAAAGAAAAGGGGTGTTTGGGAAGTTATCCATTAATCTCATGCCTCCAGTTAGAAAACTATTCACATATAATGCAGGAAGGGCTGGCCTTTGCATGCTTCAGAGAAAGATGTCATGAGAGTTCTCAGACCCATAAATAATGGGGTTGATTAAAAATAGGTCACCCAAATCGATCTAATTGTGTTCTATTTTTAATGTAAATTCTTCCATTGGTTTTTAAAATGTGTAGCCCATTAAGCCACATTAATTATGACCCTAAGAATGTGTTTGTTCTGCAAAACAGGCCCAAGGTGAGGAGAAAAGGCAATTTTCTACCACATGAAGGTGGAGCAGAAGTATCACCGAAGCCCTAGCCCCATTTTCTCTGGGGGAAGAAATCCACACTTCTGGTAGGGCGGGGGTGAGGGGGCCGTGATGGTAAAACGTGACCCAGCTCTGTGGAGTCAGGGTTAAAATGTCTGGAGCCTCCGTGTGTCCCACTGGGATAAAAGGACTCTGATTTGTATGATGAAGGGGAAAATATGTGATTGCCTGTCCGTGTTCGCTGTTCCATGAATAACACAGGTTCATTTTTGCACAGACAGGCACCCATTCTGGAAAACGTGGCAGAAGAAAACTAATGCTAAAAGTGTTCCATCACACCATCGTTGATATGAATATATCCTGGAAACGCTTTCATAAACGCATACTCGCATCGTGAAAGTACAGATGTTATGTGCAGATGAGATCACTGGCAATTCACCTCACAAAACAGACTGACCCCCACAACAGTGAAGAGTCCAGAAAGCTTTATTACGGCCAGGCAACACTCTGCTCGGCAGAAGGCACACACTGGGTAGAGAACATAGTCCTTTCTTATACAATATTTGTTGCTGGGCAGGCAGAGCAAGCAAGTGGTTTAACAAAAGCAAATCAGAATGCAGTTATAGCAAGGCCATACATAAAGTTTAAAATTAACAGAGACAAGGGTCTAGGTACAGGCAATTAAATCAGTAGTGATTTAAAACGTTATCTCAATCCTGTTATCATGCAGTGCCGAAATAAGACCAAGAGTCTACACAAACCTTATCTCTTCTCCCACTATCTTACTTACCCTTTTCCCTAGTTTACACAAGATTGCAAGGAACATTTTTTGCACTCAGACCTTGACCATTTGTAGCCTCTAACATTTCTTTAACAATATACATTTTCAAAGATTTCTTATATTTAATTTGTATAGGGGGTTTCTACATGTGAGTGTGGGTGCCGATTGGGGTCAGAACGTGTCCCCCAGAGCTGGAGTTGTGGCTTTTTGTGAACATCCTGACAAAGGTACTGGAAACCAGACTTGGGTCCTATGCAAGAGCTGTGCGGGTCTTAAGTGCTGAGTCATATCTCCAGCCACAACACAGACACTTTTAAAGTACCGGTACAAAACATGTTTAGAAACTCCATTTGAGACCTCTCTGTCCTGTCATTCTAAATGTCAATGAATGCAGTTCTTCAAAACTTAATGGAACCTCACACACTCCCACACCCCCACTCTCATCCCCAGCACACTCACAATACTAAATACTGTGGTTAGAGATTTGTAAACACCCCCAGGCTAAATTCCTGCCAAGGTCTTTCATTGCTTAGGTTTCAAAATGTTGACCCATGGCATCAAAGTACGGTGTGTTTTTTGAAAGCCCATTTTACACCATGCTGCACTTTCCTCTGGAAACATTGCATAACAAAGGCTCTCCTGAAGGGTTAGAGATCCATTTCCTCACGCTCACCCTGATAGTTAATATTTGTGGCTGTTGTTAATTATGCTAACCTCCTAGACTGGACATGACTATTTAGTTTGGTCCCTTTTAACTTTCGTAAGTTAACTTACAAAGCAATAGGTTTAAATGTGGCACCTTCCTATGTCCGCCCTCAGACCTTGTTCTTGCTCATCCTTAACTTAGTTTTGAGACAGAGCACTGCCCATTGCACCTCCTCTCTTGTTGACAATTTCTGACCTTTGTCCTTTTCCCTGAAGGGCTTTCTTACTAAATGTTCTTATCATTAACCCTTGGTAAGATTTATTATTACAATATTATATTTATTATTATTTAATACTTAATTTGGTCCCTCTTAACTTTCATAAGTATTTGGGCCAAATTACCTGTTCTGTTTTGTATATGTAAATGCTTTAATTGATTTTTCTCAATGACAATCAGTATTCTGAAACCTTCTCCGCCTATTTGACTAAACATACTTTGATGAGCTATTAATGCCTCTTTCTAACACAGTAGTCGTGAATGATCTATGTGAAGTCAAAATTATCTGTAAATTGACAGAGTCTCGGATATTTTCTTGTTAATGTGAGAAAACACCTAGCAAAAAGCAAAATAAGGAAGGAAAGTTTTACTTTAAGCTTGCAGTGCAGAGAAGTTCAGCCATCAGGATGGGGAAGGCTTGGAGGTGCTCAGGAGACAGAACAGCATATCTAGTTGACGCCACCACCAACGTTCTGAAGCAACACCTTCTCACATCCCCACAGGCAACAGGTTCATACTGGGGTAGGGACAGATTGGATGAGGCAACCGCCATCCAATCCCAGGAGAGTCGGACGACCGACGGCCCTCCCAGAAGCCCAGGATCTTGAAAGAGACTTCCGCGCTTGTTGCAAATACATTGCGTGGGCATCCACAGTCTATGAGCCTGGAAGCTCTTCTTCCCTCCCTCAGTTTCAATGGGACAGCATGAAAAGATTATGGGGGCAGGCTGAGAAGTAGAGAGGCACCTCAAGGGACTTCCTGATACTCAGTAATGATTCCATTAATTCCCATATCGTGATAATCACGTTAATACCCGCAAACAAATGTAGCTGTTATGAAGTCACAGTAAAACCAACTAGTGGGGTTCAATCCCCCAGCTCTGCCAGAAGACAACCCCTCCCAAAAATTCTGAAAATGTTCTAAAATGTTAATCGAAGTAAATGCCCTCATAAAATGGACACCAAATTACCTACCCCCTCAAGGAACAAGATAACAATCAAGAAACAGCCTATAATCAGAAATGGGAGAGAAAGTTTATTTTAAAACCCTAGGATAAAAATCACAGATTCTGTCACGTTTATAATATCGTTCAGCACATTTACACGCGTCTTGTTTTTGAACACTGGCTTTCCAGACTCCTTTCAGGACCGTTATTTGGATCTGGCTTTCCCCAAGCCTTCCCAAGAGCTGGGAAATTGGTAGATCCAGGAAGGAGCCTTGACAGGCAACTCACCCAGAAGCCTCTAGGGGACGCGGGAGTGCCGCATGAAGTAATGCGCATGTTCCACCCGCTCCGGCGGACCCTCCCTCTCGTCCCTCCCCTTCTCGTTTCCACCGGAAGTGCTCCCTGGGAGCGGCGGCCGGAAACGCGGGCAGGATCGGTTGCGTAAATACTTTTGAAAGACCCTATTAGCGCGCGGGGCGCCACGTTTGATCTGTGGACGGGCTTGGGCGGGTGCAGTGCCGGGCAGAGAGCCACGTACGCCATGGAGTCTATGGGTCGGCAGGACCGCAGGCTGCATCAGCAGCTTAAGGAAAGCAGTAGCCGCTTCCAGACGTTAATGAAGCGGCTGATAGCGAAGGTAGGCTGGGACGGCGGCCGAGGCGGGCAGGGCGCGGTGGGCGGGGATCCAGCGCCCCGGAGTCTGACCAGCTCTCCCTTCCCCGCAGTACAACCAGCCCTTTGAGGACGACCCGTTGGTGGAGATGAGGACGTTAACCTACGAGACGCCCCAGGGTACGAAGCCCTCCCTTCCTGTTGGCACTGGGCCAGAACAGTGGGCCTAGAATTTGCAATGCTGCATTTGTCCCCCTTGCTCCTAGGGACCTTGAATCCCTGAGTTGCTGATTTCCAATTTAATTTCTCTGAAAGAAATGCCTGGAGACACAGTGCAGCCTGGTTTTTTAAAATGCCTGGCATGGAAGTTCGAGCTAATTGATTAGCGGTACAAGTGACTCTGTAAAATAAGGATGTTGACAATCATGGGTAAGCCGTATGGTTGTGTATAACATCACCAGAGTACCTGTCAGGCCATTGGAACAGCACCCAGGACTGCTCCGCTCTCATGGGCTTTGCTGTATAAATGTAGACCCATCTGTTTTGGACAGTCCCCATTATCTGCCACCTCTGACGCATTTTATTTAATGTTGTGAGTGTACTTACTACCTTAAACCTCATCGGTTCTCTAACTGGGATAAGTTTGTTATTTGATGAGGTCGTATCCTTCCCTAAGACCCATCCCTGATGTTTGTCTGAATTTATTGATAAAATCGGATTTCGGATCACAGTCTGCCAGGGGTCTACAAGTGCAGTCTGTCTTTTGTCTTATTGGCTGTTCAGGGCACGTGTTGGGTAAGCATTTTAAATAAGCAGAAACTGAACTAATTCTACAAAGAGGTTGCTTTTCTCTGGATGGGATCAGGACACAGCAATATAGGAATCCATAAGTGTGCTGTCTGACTCTTGGCTTTTCTGTGCTCTTGCGGCTGTTTGTGAAGGGGTAGGCAGTGTCTGGAGTATTTTGGACTGCCCATCTGTCTTCAATGATATATTCTGTCAGTGATATATAACTGATGTCAGTTATATGAGAACAGTGAAGTTGCTGAAGAGTTTGAGACTATACAAGTTGGTATAAGAGCCCTCCCTGAGGTCTGGCCAACACATAGACACCTAGGGCTGCAGTTGTCGGTTAACAAATCTATGTCCTAGCAAGCTTGCCATGAATCCCTCATCTTGTTGATTGTTCTGAGAGACACGTTTTTGGCGCGGCCTTTCCTAACATGCAGTAGACTGAAGTCCAGATTTAAGGTGGAGACTGGAGCAGAGAGCTAACTGCAGAGAACAGGAGGGAATCATTTGTGTGTGTTGACAGTTCACCTGGGCATGCACTTAGCACGTATTGTAGAGTTCAGTTTCAAACATGCAACATTAGCACTTTATGCGATTAAATGTAGAATTCCACGGAGAGGGCCATTCAGCAAAGCCTTGATTTGACTTAGCCGTTGTAGTTGAGCATCAGTGTCCTCTGGAAAGGTCATGTCCCACAGTGGTCAGTGCTATCAGACCTCCCAGAATTCACATGCTGGTTCCACTTCATGAGCAGAGAGCTGGGTTAGTCATCTGAACTTTCCTCTTCGCATATCTGTCTGTACAGTGGACATGGTAAGTCTGTCCTGTGGGCTTTTAAGAGGGTATGGGAGTTACATGCCACACGGGTTGCAAATACGAAACGGTGTGTCCTTGCTAAAACCTGGAGCATAGAGGGTGCTGTGTAATTTATTTTTTCTGTTTCTGTTATAATAATATAATCTGAAATCTCCAGACCCACCATTTTTCTAAGTAACTTGTGTTTTCCTTGAGGGATTTAGAAGGACTGAGTGTACCTCACTGGTTCTGCTAGCTGGGGGGTGACGGGGCTGATGCGCTCCTTCAAGCTCCAGAGTTCTCTGTACGTGGGCTTCTCTGTCCTGGGCTTCTAGATCGCCCTAGGAAAGCACTGACTCCCAAGATGAGGTTAAATGTATGCTACGTGTCTCCCCCTACCTCCCAAATATATAACTTAAGAACAGTATGTATTTGGAATATGAGCTGTGTTAGCCCCTCAGGTACATGGTGGAATTGGGTGACCTGCTGCCTTCTGGGTAGGAGAGACTGCCATTAGTGACAAGTTTGTCCAATCTTGGTTTTTTTAAAAACTTTCTCCTTCACCAAACTGACTGACGGCGCTGCCAATGCCTGGATTGCTCTGAACGCTTGCTTGCCTTTCGCTTCCTTCGCTTTGGTTTCCCATCAAAGCGTTTTAAGCGGAAATGCGAGCATTTCAGATTGCTTCTTCAATTGTCACCTTTGTTTCTTAAGGGTTGAGAGTTTGGGGAGGAAAGCTGATGAAGAAGGAAGACAAGGAATACACTCAGGTATTTGCCATCAGGTTTGCCGCCTTCCTGCTTTACTCTAGTGTGTTGGTGGGACTGCATCCCAGCGCCAGAGAGCCCGGAGGCCGGTGTGCTCTGTGATGGGATGACCTCCTCCTCTGCCCTTACCCCTCCTGTGTGAAGATAAACTGAGAAGTGTTTCTTCCACCTCCTGGCTCTTGTCTGCTATTTCTTCATCATAGTCCACAGCAAGCCATGTGTACCGATGCTGGACCAGCTTGGGGACTCTCAGGGAATGTCCTAGAGGGAGCTCCTTAGTTGGGTCCTTACCAAAAACGCCCAAATCTCATTTCCTTTAAGAAAAAAAAAAAACAATGCCTCTTTTCTTCCTCTGTAACCAGGATGGAGAAAGAGGAGGAGGAGATCTCGTACAGAATCGCATGGCCTCCACCTTTCTGTGCCCCTAGACTGAGGGTCTCCGGGTGCCAGGGCTTTACTGCTAGTAAATACAGCTAATGCTGCTTTTCTGGGTGGCATCAACACCTTTTGCCTTCCTGCTGTGAGACTGGCCTTTTGCCCTGGTGATTAGTGAAAAGCTGCCTGGTCTAACGGAGTCTCAGGCAACCATGGTTCCTGGGGAAACCCATTGCCCGGAATGGAACATCAAAATTAAGTTACACAGCATTAATAGCAGTTCTGGAGTTAAGCTTCCTTGGCTGATTATTATAGCCATAGGAGGGCAGAACTGGCTATAATAATCTTAGGTTAGCTGGGCTGCTGTGGATGTATTCACTCGTACCACCTCAGTGTCTGTCTGGAAATTACCTCATGCCCCTTCCCAAGGCGCTCTTGTCGTCATCATCAGCTGTTACATAGTGTAGCTGCCTTTCGATTTTTTTTGAGACAGGATCTCACACTGTCACCCAAATTAACCTGGAACTGGCTGTGTAGCTCATCAGTTCCAAGGCATTTGGCCCTGGCACCTTTCTCTGTTGTGACTCTTGCTTTGTGAAGATGTAAGTACTTGAGGATGTGGCAGTCCTGTGTTTATATTGCTGTTCAGCTCTGTCATGGGGGAAGCCACCAGAGGCGTGGAAATGAACACACCTGGTATATTCCATGGATTGATGGAGCAGCGTGCCCCAGTTCTTGTGGCATCTTCAGTCAAGGCCACAGAATGTGCTGTCTTTACAAATACAGAGACCTCCTTCTTTAACAGCCCAGTGATAGGATGGTAGTCCTGGTATCAAGAATACTTATTTAAGGTTTTTGTTTAAAGTGTAGGAGATCTTCTGCCTGAGATCTGTAGAAATGCTAGAGCTTTTCTGAAGACTAGAAAAGTGGGCACGCATAGCCTGTGGTTACAGCTGGGGACCCCACAGTATTAATGGGGTTTATTATTGGTGATCCCCTCCACCCCCAAGACAAAGGGTTAATGCTGGTTCCAATATGCCACTCTGAGAACTGTGGAAGGCAGGAAGTTAGAGTGGACTCTCCATTGCCCCATGCTGGTTTGTTGTGGGCTCTCTTTGTAGGTACCAAATAAGCAATATGGGGTCTCTGAGGGCGGGGTGCTCCCATGAATGTCAAAAGTTCTGCCCTTCAGGCATTGGAAACCACAGAACTTTGGGGTCTCAGCTTGCTTGGGGTCCAGGAGGCAGGATCAGTTAAGTGCTACCTGGCCACTTCAGGCTAGCACCCGTAGAGCTAGCACCTGAAAGGACATTGCTCCCCGTGCTGTTGTAAAACTGTAGGCAGTCTTTTTTTGTTTGTTTGTTTTTTGTTTTTTTCGAGACAGGGTTTCTCTGCGTAGTCCTGGCTGTCCTGGAACTCACTCTGTAGACCAGGCTGGCCTCGAACTCAGAAATTTGCCTGCCTCTGCCTCCCAAGTGCTAGGATTAAAGGCGTGCACCACCATTCCCGGTGGCAGTCTTTTCTCTAAGAAGCACCTGTTGATGCCCTAATGGAGCCTAGCAATTGATCACAGGCTTTAGAAAGCACAAATGGCTTCCCTGGGGCAGTGCATGCTGGCTCCACCCAGCAAGAGCTGCAGAAGCCACTGTGTGGCCATAAACACACAGTGCATCGATGCATATAGATCCCAGGTCAGCCCTGTGAGTTCCTGAATGCTGCTGCATTCTCTCTGTGACCATTGGAGTTCTCCACTACCTCTGGGAGTCTTGAGGCCCTTTATTAAACAGGTACAGGAAGATAAAACTTCCTGTTCTCTGTGTGTCCTGCAAGGGTTGTGAATATCTTGATATACAGTGGCTAGAAACGTTCTGTTACTTAATCAAGTTTGTGTTTCTCCTGTGAAGGTGATTGACAGATTAAATGGGCAAGCTCCAGAAGGTGGTGAGTATCGATAACCCTGTACACAAGTCCTGGGAGCCAATGAGTGTTGCTTTATTAGAAAGGGAGGGTAGGGACAGGGCCCACTTGTCTCCACTGCCGCAGTGTACCCACAAGAGTTCCTCACTGTTTATGTTTTATCTAGATTGCTAAGCAGTATTTTTAAAAACATAAGTTATCGTAAATTGCCCCAGTATGTCCTCCTAGGTCCTTGGAAGATGGGGAGCCATGTCTCACGCAGTGGTGTTAACGTTTAGTGAGTCTTAGGATTTGCCCTTAAGGATGGTGATGTGAGCACCAGCTCCTATGGAAAGGAACACCCTATCCCCACTCCCCAACACACATACACACACACACCTTTGTAGCCAGTGTCTGTCTTCTCTCCCTTCTACAGGGCTCCCAGGCTGTGCTCTTCCTGTCTCCCCGGCTTCTTCCATTCAGTCCTTTGCAGTCAGATTCCAGAAAGGTGCTCCCCCTTGCTGGCTTGGGTTTGCCGCTGCCCAGAGAGTCCTCCCAGGGTTTATCCTGGCTGCAGAGTCCATCCTTAGGACTTTACTCTGCAGCACACGTCTAATCCAAGCACTTTCAAGACAAAGGCAGGTAGAGCTCTGTGAGTTTGAGGCCAGCTAGGTCTCGTAGTAAGTTCTGAGCCAGCTAAAGCTACATAGTGAGTCTGTGTCACAGAAGGGGAGTTGGGAAGACTTTTTTTTTCCCCCAAGTAAAAGCAGAGAGAAGGTGGTGATGGCTGCTTGCAAGGTTTCCTCATTCTCTGGTATTAATCCACATCCTCTCTCCACGAACACTTAGCTGCAAAGCCTCCCCTGCTGTTCAAAGCTATTCAGAATGGCTCCTTAAGGGCGGCTTTGGATGTGGGGCCATGAGTACCCTGGGGTGTTTCAGTGTTTCCCTTAGCCTGCCTAGCCATAGTTCCCTGCCCAGGGTTCTAGGCTCCTGGCAATCCTGGGCACGAAGGGATCTTCTTTCCTTTAAGCTCTGTGCATGAGGGGGTTTCAGATTTCCCTGGAACTGGAGTTACAGTGGTCGTGAGCCACCCATTATGCGTGCTGTGAACTGAACTCACGCTGGTCCTCATGAAGGGTAGGGTCTTAGTGAAGGTTTCCATTGCTAGGAAGAGACACCATGACCTAGGCAGCTCGTAGGACAACATTTCAGTAGGGCTAGCTCACAAGAAGAGGTTTGCTCCATTATCATCATGGCAGCATCCAGGTAGGGATAGCACTAGAGGAGCTGAGAGTTCTAAATCTTTATCCAAAGAAAACCAGTAGATTGTCTCTTGCACACTGAATGGAGCTTCAAAGCCCACCCCGACAGTGACCACTTCCTCCATCAAGGCCACACCTTCTAATAGTGTCACTCCCTGGGCCAAGCATATTCAAACCACCACAGGCACTTTTAACCCCTAAACCATCTTCCCGACTCTTGCGCGCGCTCGACTGGCCAGGAAGAACGACGCTGCAACAGGATCCTTCTGCACACGTTTATTGGGAGAGCTTGATTGTAGAGGCGAAAAGACCCCGAGCCCAGAACTGGTGCTGCTTTTATAGGCCTAGGAGAGGTGTGTCTCACACCTGGATTGGTTATGCACTACGCCTCATTTGCATGTTCCTCATCTGATTGGCTACTCTCTCAGTACCTCACAAAGCCTCATTATCATACCTCATTTGCATGTCTCACATCCGATTGGTTACTCTCTCTCAGTACCTTACAGAACCTCATTATCATACCTCATTTGCATGTCTCACATCTGATTGGTTATACTCTCAGTACCTTACAGAACCTCATTATCATGCCTGGGCCAGGCAGTGTCTTTGCAAAAAACTTTACTGCATATGTACACATTAGTTGTTTGTCCAAACTTATGCGTGGTGGCCAGCAGTTGTCAGTGCCACTCTGCAACGGCACATGTGGCTTCCCACACCCGACTCCAGAGGAACATTTTTGAGCCAACAGGGATCTTCACCGTAGGTAGCCATATCTCCCGAGTGAGAACCAGAAGTGTGAGCCGCCCACGGCCACACGAACCGGGTACTCCTGAAAGTCAGGCTGGGGCTGAATGAGACTAGACAGCGAGAAAAGGACGAGGCCAAGACAGGTTCTGATCAAAGCCCCAAAGTTTACTAAGAGTCTGTGCTTATAAAGAGGGGAGCCCCCCCCCAACCCATTCTTGGTGCCTGTCGCCAGCCTGTAGACAATCTTCCAGATGCTGTCTCTGGAATATCTCAAGGGCCTCTCAGCAGGTAGCAGTGTCTTGGAGAAGAGCAGCAGCAGGTGACAGAAACATAGAGCCATCTAAGTGGGAAGGCTCCACCCCAGGTGGTCTCATTCTCTGTGGCAACAAGGTCAAAGCCAGCCTACTCAAGACTGGGGGAGGCTACAAGAAGTGCCTGTGAGATTGAAGTTTTCTCTTCTAGATTCAGAGAGCAGCGGTGCGGATACGAGCTTAGAGGAGAACTGGCCATCTTGCAGCTCAGCGATGAGAGAAGCCTCTGGTGATCCTAGGCAGCGTCAGGTACAGCCGCAGCCGCCAGAGATCATGTCTTTTTCAGTGTCCCCTACGGCTCTGCTGCCATAACTCCAGTCACCCATTCAGATGCTGAGGTCCTCCTGAGAGGCCAGTGTCCCTCTCACACTGATGGCTGAGCAGGAGGGTATTCGTTGTATGCCACCCTCCTTGACTGGCCACTAGATGTTGTGGGTGGGATTCCCAGCCAGCTTTACCCTCAGACAGTGACATGAGGAAGTGTTTCCAAATCGGCATTTCAAAATCTGTGTGCTCAAAAGGTCACTAACCTAAATGTTGTGTACTCCTGTGTCTCCTTTCCCTGAGTGTCCCCAGGGCTGGAGTCATGTACCTTCTTGTACCATTTGATTCTCACCTCCCTGGCTGGTTGGTTCTCACAGAGCTCACTCATTAGAGCACTTTCCCAGCCCTGTGACTTTGGAGGTTGGAACCCTCCCGATACCAGGAGAGAGTGGGAGAGCCAGGGTCCCTAGAGCCCCTGAGCAGGAACATTCATATTCCTGTCTCCTCAGCCAAGGTATTCAAATAGTCTCCAGCCTCAGCTGTCACAGACATCTCCAGGCTATGTGGTCTCGGTCATTTTACCTTCTCTGATTCCTGGGTAAATGCTCTATCAGATGCTGGGTCTGTGGAAGTTCAGAGAGGCCATACCACAGCAAATGTGGAGAAGTGACTTTAAGTATTCACACATTTATGAGATTTCAGATTGCTCCAGTATTCACAAGGCTGGGGTACCTACATTCCAACGGAATATTCTGACGTCTCTTTCTTATCAGCCTGCAGTGCCCGGAAACACCTTGGAAACTGATTTAAGAAGGAAGTACTTGACCCAGGTGGATATATTGCCTCAAGATGAAGAGTATTTTAAGGTAATCTATGTGTGTATGTGCTGACTTGACTAGACGTTAACAACAGATTGGGGTGCAGTCGTCAGGATTCGGTGTGCCATCCTCAGAACCTGAGAAGGGTGACTATCTCCTTGATTTCCGTTTTCATATGCTGTCAGACCTTTGCTCTTCTTCAGTGAACACCCCAGAGGCCTAGACAGCATCAGGGGAACTCAGAAGATGAGAGTCACGCTGGAGGTGACTTGTCCACTGTCCTGGGGTAGCTCAGATCCAGTGGGGCCCATGGACCCCAAGAGCAGCAACAGTTCTTAGCTGCACAGTTGAGGAATTAGCAGCCCCCACCTTCCCTGGGGAGGCCTCCTCTTTGATCCCCTGCTTGCTGCTCCTGGTGTGAGGTGAGTGAAAGGCAGGCACGAAGAAGGCTGTAGGAGTAGCCTCTCTCCCAGCACAGGCTCGCTCTGCTATACTGCAGCGCTTTCTCAGCTTCTTCCTTCTACAGTCCAGGACCACCTGCCATGGGTGCCGCCCACAGTAGGCTGGGCCATTCTTGGTCAGTTAGTAATCTAGACAGTCCTTCACAGACATGCCGACAAAGCACCTGATAAAGACTGTTATTCAACTGAGACTCTTCAGGTAACTCTTGGGCTTTGACAAGTTGACATCTAATGCTAATTCGTACAGCTGGAGTTGGAGGTCCCCTTGAAGATGTCACTGCTAGTTGCCCAGTTCTGTCAGCATCTTTCATAAAACAAAGCACATCCTAATATCCTAATGCCACATGCCTGAGTAGTGTCAAATAACAAATACTTGCCCCATCATGGTGGCTGCAAGTTCCCATGAAATCGTTACTCTTTCTATGCTGGCGGCCAGCAGAAGCCTGTGTTTGGAGATCCCTTCATTGTCCTCGGAGTATATTTCCCTGCACCTAGAGTAGCAAGTAGTATACTTTTGGTTGTTATGTGATCAAAGGAAAAGGTTGGAATTAGGCCCAAGTTTGTCTGGCCTCTGCCCACGATCTCTATGGCCTTTGGCCATTCCGAGTAATCCAAGTGGTAGATGAGAGCCACCGATGGCCAGACCAGGAGTAGCTGTCACAAAAGTCTGTGTTTGTGGGCAGAGTTCTCAGATGTTTTGGGCCACCTGTTCCTTCTGTGGCTTGAAGACTAACTAGCCACTGTCACGTTATGGTACGCACTTGTTTTGAAGTGGGAATAACTGACATTATCCAAGGACAGTATATTTTTAGAGAGAGCCCAGATCCATAAATGCAAGGTCTTAACATCTAAAACTTTCTGATCACTGGCTCTGATTTCAGAACGCAGAGAAGAGAGGTGGAAAAGACACAGTCATGACTTGGGTTCCTTCCGTGACCTCATCTGTCACACCAGCCTCTGGTGAGTATGAGGGAGTAATTTGTCTTTCCTCTTTGGAGACTTGAGGCCCTTGGCACCACCTCTGGTGGATGTTTCACATGGGTGTGTGTCTCGGCGACAAACTGTCAGTGACAAGTGTGTGCTCTAGAAACTGTACCCAGGCTATGCTGCAGGTTTCCTTGATGAGCTAGTTCTCTCTGGAGTCATGATACCAGTTGCTGGATAGGTCTTTGCCCTCACCAGTTTGAACATTTTGAACATCTAGCAGCACAGGAGTGAGCAGCAGCCATCTGTCTGCCTTGTGCGTCACAGGTCACAGGTCGCGTTCATCTTTGCTTTCTCACTGATGCCCCTGGCACACATGTATGTACACAGGCGGTGTTGATTTATTTGGGTCATATATATAGCCAAGTACATGCCCCTAAATGTTTCACATGTACTTCCCAAGGACTGGGTGCTTCTCAGTGATTATGACAAGTTTAGAATGTGCCAAAAACTTCTCATTGGCATGCTACAATTTTTCCAACTGACCCACGATGTCCTTTGTGGCCACTTTTGTATTAGACTGGCTCGGGCAGCACCCACTGCGTTTAGCAGCTGCTTCAGTGGTCATCACTGGGGTAGCCTGTCTCAAGTGCTCCATTTGGGGCTGTTCCTGTTTCTGTAGGTTGGGTTTTACTTTTTGAGATCTATGAAGTACTCGTGTAATGTAGAAGTCATAGCTGCGTGGGTACCGCCTTCCTGGCCCTCCCTCTAGAGGTCAGGAGTTTGGGGTTATTTACAGTTTGGTTTTTTTGCCATGTATGTTTGTGGGGTGTGTGTGTGTGTGTATTCAGGTTTCACAGACTACAGAGGCCAGATGCCCCTGGAGCTGCAATTAAAGGCATTTGTTGCCTGGTATGGTGCTGTGAACCGAACTCGGATGCTCTGGAAGAGCAGCAAGGCTCTTAAGCCCTGAGACATCTCTTCTGTCCCCTTTGTTGGCTTTTCTTATTAAAATGTTTACGATGGTAGAATTTTTCTAATTAATTTTTTGAGGTTTTCATCTATGTGTGTATTGTATTGGCTTTTAAGCGGAAGCCATCTCGAAACAGTGTAAGGGGAGAAGAGTCCTTTTGCAAAGCTGGAGTGGAAGATTAGAAATCCAATTTTGACTGCTGAAATAAAGTCTGCTCCTTAACCCTTCTGGGGTTTTATTTATTTATTTAAACTGTCATGGTTTGTGATGCCCTCTTGAGCTCCCTGCCCGGTGGGTAAGTATGGGTGGATTGAATGGTGGTTTCTCTTGACTTTGTCTATTTCTCTCCTAGGATGCCAGGATGCTATCTCTGCAAAGAGCTCTGGTGGTCCTGAAGTATCTGCTTTGTCCTCTAGAGGCCAGGGTCCCTCATACCCTTGCCCAGCTGATATGGCCATTGTGGCTAGAAGTGATGGCCTCTCCTTACTTGGGACCAGCAGCAACAGCGTAAGCAGCCAGTCCTTTGAGGTTGATGACCTTTGCAATGTGACAATCAGCGATTTGTATGAAGGCATGATGCATTCCATGAGTAGGCTGCTGCGCTCAAAGCCATCCTGCATCATCTCCACCAAGACCTACATCAACCAGAGCTGGAAGCTCCGGAGGAGACCCTCACGCAAGCAGGGGCTGCACAAGAACAGGACACACTGCCCCCGGAGCAAGCCCTCCCAGAGGAGTGCCAGGAAGGGGCCTGCGTCCTGCTCAGAGCCCGGGAAAGAGGCCGGAATATTAAGAGACTACGGGAATTTACTGCACGTTGCTCCCCACAAGACAGGCTTAGAACTGAAAAGCGTTTCTCTTGAAGGAAGCAAACGCCAAGTCCATAAATCCAGTCCAGCTTGGAAGGAGCTCCAGATGATGCCGCAGAAGGACTTGGACTTAAACCGTGAGCGAGAAAATAGGGTGATGACATTACAGTGGCTAATTTCACCCGTCAAGGTGGTTCCCAGACCAAGGATGCTTCCAAGTCAAGTAGAGAAGTGGTATAGAGAGATTAAAATCAAATTTGACAAGCTTCATCAGGAATATTGCCTGTCTTCTGGGAAACAGCCTCGCCTGACTGACCCCACAGAGTCTTGGGCTGTCGATGTGTACAGAAGTGGTTCTAAGAGCCCAGGCAGCCGTCAGGATGTAGAAACCTGCAGGCCCAGTTCACCTTTCGGCAGAGAAAAGACAGAAAGGCCAGGTGAAGCTTTAGAAGACCTGAGGGGAAATGGAAAGTCTGTCAAAACAAAGAGCTGTCTTCTAAGGAGCTGTCCCTCTCCAGAGGGCAGCCCGTCACGGAGCCCCAGCCATTCTCAGCTGAGCTCTGGCCTTCAAGAGCACAATTCTGAACCTACTGGTAAGGCAGTGTGGCCCAGTACAGCTATTTCAGCACCAAGCATAGGCTCTCCAGGCTGTGGGAAGGATAACTATGATGAGCTTAAAAAAGAATTCAACAGACTTTATCAGAAGTATTGTCTGTCACCGCAGCGGGCGAAGGTGACTTCGTGTGGCAGAGTATCGCCAATGAAAGCTGCTGCAGCTCTTCCCTGTCAATCAGAGCACTTGAAGAGACTAAATCCAGACTCCCCACAACAGAGTTCCCAGAAACGGTCAATCTCTCCTGGCTGTCACAGAAGAGTCCTGCAGGATTCAACTGCACAGACTGCTAGTACACTTGTGAGAGACTCTTGGCTGCCAACAAAGAGGTGCAAGTTGTCATACCCGGTAGCTTGTGCTCACCAGGCCAAGTTTCACGATACCTCAGGAGCATCAGGCTGGCCCTGAGTGTCCTGAGTGCTGATTGCGTGTTTGTCTGTTGGACATGATGCTTATGTGTAGTCAGCAGCTGCTTTGAGGAAGAAGACCTCAGCAGAGACTTTTGTTTCTCCTTTTGGAGGACGGTCCCCAGGGCATCCTGTGTACTGAGCAGTCTTCCATTGCAGCTCCCTGTAGCCACTTGGCCTCTGTCCAGCCACCTCCCCTGCTCCGTATCACAGCATCATCTCTGTCCTTTCTTGTGGGATGTTGGTGCCTTGGGCTTCTCTAGCCAGCCTTGGCCATTACTGTGTCTCTTTATCTTATTCAGGGGATTCTCAGTGGCAGTTTTCCTCTTAACATGAATTACTTACAGTGTCTCTACTCCCCACTCCCCCATCTTCACCTTCCTCACTTCTGCTTCTGAGTAGGTGAGTGTCCTTCAGGAGAGCACGGTGTTAAATCCATGAGTTGAGTCATGACAGAACGCTGTTCACACCTCTCGGCTTAGTCTTAAGAGCGCTGGTTGTGGGGGTGGGGGAGATGTTTTATTTGGTTTTTGAGGCAGTCTTGCATAGCTTGGGCTGACCTTGGACTCCTTGGATAGTCAAGGTAACCATGAGTTCCTGATCCTCCTTTCCAAATGCTGAGGCTAGTTTTGTTTTCTGATTTATTTCCATGGATAAAAATACTTTGTGAACTGTATTTCCCTGGTTGAACTGGGTCTCTGGCTGCCTGGTGTGGCAGGAATCCCTGGCAGGGTATTCCCACCAGCTATCTCCCTTTGCTCTTGGCCTTGAGCTGTTTGTCTAGCTGCCTCAACCTCGTGAGCCCCCTTGACTTTCCTAGACCAAACTGCTATCGTGGTGTGCCTTGGTGGCCTGCTCCAGAAATCACTATGGAAGTGACTGTGAGAGTGGACTCGTGTCTAGGTCACCTTGGGGTAATCTGAGATTCTGATGAGAAGAAAGGTCGCTGGAGACCTTAGTTCAGAACCTGCATCCTTTTCCAGCCTGTGTCCCCAGCTGTCCCAAGAATACAGCTGTGTCCCTTGCCCACCCATCTGGGCCTGCCTTCAGCTCCAGAGCCAACGAAATCTTGCTACTTTGTCTTTAAAGCCTGTCTTGCTATATAGCCCAAGCTGATCTTGACCTTGTGGTCCTCCTGCCTCAGCCTTCCTAAGAAGCTGGGGTTATATGTGTGCAGCGTGCCCTGCCTTTGAAGTCCCACCTGCCTGGCACTCTACCTGGAGAAAACCTTGCTTTTCCTGCAGCCCGGAGACCTCGCTTGCCCAACTACTAGCAGGGACTTCGACTTTGCAGAGAATAGAATCAAGTTGCTGGTTAGTGGCAGTCATAGTGCCTAGAGCTTCTTCCCTGGTACCCAGGAGTTCCTCACCACTCCCCTGGAAGTTACTAGCCTATCCTTAGGGCCTTTACCAGATGCCTTCTCTAGTTCCATCTTGAGCCACATTAAACACTAAATGGCTTCATTTTCTGTTTCTTTCTATGTCAGCTATAAATTACTTGGAGAGGGGACCAGGTCTCTACATTCAGTGACAACATGAAGGATATTAGGAGCTAGTTCTTCCTCCTTTGTGCTAGACCAGTAAGGCTTTTATATACCTTGCTCTATCTAGCTAAGGACCCTTTGGTGATGTGGGCAGTCTCTCTTAGGAAGACAGTTTGTGTCTGCTGACTCCTCTAAGTTCACTCAAATTGGGCTGACATACCCAGGGCAAACTGCCGGGACAGCAGCAACCATTATCATTGCTGCTACCGTAGTGTGCCTTGAGTTCTTTGACAACAGGAGATTTCCCACAGTGGGCATAACACAGGTGCCTCGGGGTTTACACTGGGCAGTCAGGATGAAAAAGTGATTTTTTTTGATAGGAAAAATTTAAAGTTTAAACATTTTGTCTTGCCCCTTGCCTCTAGTTCTGCTTTTAGAAGGGGTCTCTGTCCCGATCACCTTGCTGGCATCAGATGCACCTCAAGCATGCTGTACCACAGCTGTCTGCCCTTCATGCTCCAGGGCAGCTGGTACCGTGGAAAGTGCCTGGGGTGGTTTTGCAAATAAAGGTATATGGTTAGCATTACCAATGTCGGTCTGCCCTGCGGACCTGTTTGTCTTCTCTGACTCTGGCATGCCGTCTAGAGTATGCTCCACATTTTGTGTTTTGAAACATCACTTGCTCGTGACACCTACAGTTGAGCCCCCAGACACAGTGATCCTTGAAAGTAAATAAGACTGTTCCGTTTTTTAAAGAGACAGCCAGCTGAAACTGCCTGAGCTTCACCCACAAGAAGAAATCCCAAGGTCTTGATGCTTTTAGAAGAAATATTTAAAACAATTCTGAATTCTTTCCAAATGTTCTTGCAGCCATGCAGCACCCACGAGGCCTCTGATGCTACTTGAGGTGGTGTCTAGTTGCCAATAGCTAGTATTCCTGAACAATTTCAGTTACCCCGTGGGTGGTAACAGAACTCAAGTGACCAACTATCTAGGGACAGTTGTTAGTACACTGCCTCTTGTGTTTTTCAATGTAAGACTGAAGAGCAGGCTTTTCTCCTGTCCTTCCCTTACAATGGTTCCTGAGTTCCCACCTCCACACCCACCCCATCCCCCACCCCCATTTGCAGTACTTGTGAGTCAGCTGTAACAGTTGACCATCATCTGGCCACCAGCCAAGCTGCTGACAGCAAACTGCTAATAAATTGCTGTAAGGGGAGAAGGCTGAGATGAGGGTGCAGGTTTGGCCTGTTCTGTTGAGGTTTCTTTCTGGCTATAGACAAAACACCTCCGGGAGGTGGAGCGAGATCCTGTGACAACAAAGTTCATGGCTGGGTACGCTGACTCACTCAGGATGCTAGCGTTAGAGAAGCTAAAACAAGAGGGTCACTACAGAGTAAGAGCCTGTCTCAAAAAAAAAAGGTACCATTTTTATTGTGAGGGCTCCATGTAGCCTTCCTGGCCTACACAGTGTTGAGCCCAGACAACACTGCACTGGGTTCAGGGCTTCATCTGAATTTGAAGAACTCGTGTTGGTATAGCAATAAATCTGAGAGCCTGGCACCTTGCAGGATGCCTATTTTGGCAGTGCATGAACCTCCAGAGTAGGCATGACCTCTGTAGCGAGACCAACCCTTCTTTGGGCCTGACCCTTCCTGAGAACACAGGGGTCCGGAATCCCCTAGTGGAGGAGGCTGAGCTGGCCTGGGCAAGGGTGGAAGTCGAGTATCTGAGCGCTGCTAAAGGAGCCGCTAACTGATAACTTCTCTGCTTTTAACTCAAAGAATATTGGCTACTCTGCAGGTTTGCTTCACAGTTGACAGGAGCTTGCCCCAAGGGAGCACTTCTTATATTGGAGGTGTGTCCCCAGGTAGTAGCACTGGTAGATGCGTGCACCTGTGGGCTGAGGTTGATTTCCCAGAGTGGTTACAAAAGCCCAGGCCTGACTTCACCCAATTCTCTAGTTTACTGTTTGTCTGCTTGGGCGTTTTTTGCTGGTGGTGGTAGTGAGTGAGTGGGTTTGTTTGTTTGCAAGTGGTGCCTGCTCTGCCCCCACATATCCTCATATCTGACACCAGGCCCTCACCAGATCTCTCGTCTACCACAAGAGTTGGCCTTGGGTTTCTAAAACTAAGTTAAACCGTTATATAGATTAGGAGTGTCCAGCCTCGAGTATTTTGTGATAGTGATAGGAAACTGGTGTTATCTGGAGGGGCCCACATGGGTTGTGGACATGTGTATGTGCACAACACTGCCACACTCTTAGAATGAATACAGTATAACTTGCCGAATAGCCTTTACAAATGGCTACCCAGTAGAGCGATGTAAGAGACGCTTCTCACCCATTGGTGCTCTCTGCTGGCAGTGACAAACATGGTGTGTCTTCCTTCACCTGTGGTGATTTTTTTTCTCTGCTTTTGAGGCACTAAGGATGAACCCAAGCTTCGTGCTTGCTTGTTGAGCGCTGACAGCCCCACACCCCAATCTGCTTTCATTTGAGGTTGGGCATACTGCCCTGACTATCCTGACTTCACCGGGGTTCTCAGGGCACTCACTGTTCTATTCACCTCTGTTAGAATTGGGTTTCCTCTTGAGTCCACACCACCCCATCTCATGTTATACAGATCACAAATAACCTCCCCTCTGTGATTTGTTAGTTTTCTGGTGTTATGCAGAGTTACATTTTACAATGGTTAGAGAGCTTAGACCTTTTACACTTTCTGAATTCTATTCCTTTTTAAAAGAAAAGTCCCATCAGAGACAGGCCCCTGCCCTCGGTTCTGCTGGTCACCCTTTGGCCTCTAAGTGTTCTGCCCAGGTGGAAGGGGAGCCCTGGGCACAGATGTGTGTGCATATGTTACGTGACACATCCTGGGCTAGTGTACAAGCACAGCCAGAGTCGTCGGTACCAGCACTTCTCTATTTACTCTATTGGAGCGGAAAGGTTGCAGAAATCACCGCTGTGAGAAGCCTCAGCAAGTGAATTGCTTCAGACAGGGTGAGCATCTCTCCTGTGGAGGTGCTGCCTTGAGCATTTTTTCCTGCCCTGGCCTCAGTAGCAACCCAAGGATGAGAAAGTTGTCCTTGCTCTCTTTTCTTCCCCTTCCAGATTTCTAGCCATGGGACTAATTACCCTTTTGGTTGCCCCACCAAACTGTTCCGGGCGGGCCCCACTAGACTCCTGATCCAGTGGCCCAAACACTGATAATCTCGGGTCTCTGAGAAAGGGGAAGGGTAGGCTTTGTGTGAGTACCGTCTCCCAGGTGTAGCGCTTCACAGTGTCTATGCATGCATCTGCCTTTTTGCTTTAGGAACAAGGTCCCTGGGGACAGGCTGGGCAGTAGTTTGATCTCCCCTTGCCTGTCACCATGCCCCGCTGTGAGTACACATCAGGACACATGGGAGAGCATGCTTGTCCACCCCCACAAAGGCTCAGCTGAGGAGGAAGAGGCCTACAGGGCTGAAGCTGCCCTTTGCCCCGTGGTTGGCTCTGGGATGTGATGGCCACACAGCCAGGAGCCTGCACTCGGGAGAGCAGTGGAGATATATTTCAGAGGGAGAGGAGAGTTGGATACCCATTCTTTTACAACAGTTTTTCTACAAATGAAAAGTGATTTGCCTTGCTGTGGCAGGTGTGACACCGATGAAGCAGTTCACTCGCATCAGGGCCACTTACGGCAGTCCTCTGGGTGACGCTAAGAGCCAGTGCTGATTGCAGCTGTCCAGGACTTTGAGGGTCTCCAAGGCTGCCCTCCTGACCCCAGCGTCTGAGTCTAGCTGCAGGTCCTGGAGAGCTGAGAGGGGACAAAAAGCACAGGTCTTTGAGTCAGGACCACATGCACTCAGCCCACTGCAGACTGAGGCAGGCCGACTCATTTTTCCACACCCTCCACAGACCTGTCAGGTGGCCTGACACCACTAACAGGGACAGCAGAAACATGTGAGAATGGTGCCCACCAAATGCTCTCCCTGGAAACCTCTCCCTACATTCAATTGTTCTCTCTAGGCCCAGCTACTCCTTCTTCCCCCATTAGCCCACAGCCAAGGGTCACCAAGCCCCTAGTGAGCCATCCATTTCTACCACTGAGTCCACGCTACTTAACAATTGCGAAGTCCCACAAGGTCCATCTTTTTCAGATAATGGGCAGACAGCTGCTTCATAATAATTCCTGAAATGATAGATGTACAGTCATGCCTTAACTCCAGTGAGGGGTCGCCAGGCCCACAGGGCTGGCTGCCTCCCAGAAAGAGAGGCAGGCACACATTGACCTGTGAAGACATCAGTCAAGTGTCTTATCTGGCTGAAGTTGGCAGTGTGCAAGATCAGGGGAGCATGAAACAGGACTGGCAGACCTAGTGTTGCAAGCTAGACTAGGGCTCGCCCTCCTCCCACCTCAGCTGCTTTGACTCCCCCATCCAAACCCAGGATTAACTATGTGGCTTCAAGATCCCCCCTGAACCTGGACACGTGTCTCACCCGCCAAGTTGCAGGCAGCAATTCTGATCCTTGACAGATTGTTTTTCATGAAGACTGTTGTTTCCAACAGGAAGCCACAGAGAACAGCAGGCTTTTTCTGGGCCTGCAAAAAAAAAAAAAAAAAAAAAAAAAAAAGTGCCACCTGGCTGTGGAGGAATCACATGGCTGTGGGGAATGAGATGGGAACAGGATGCTCCCAAAGAGCATTCCTTCCTGTCAGGGACCTTCCTGGACTTTGAAGATTGTTACCAACCAACCGACCAACAAATGCAAAAATACCACATAACAATTTTTCCCCTCGATCATATCTTGAAATGGCCATAATCTGGTTAGTTGGGGCTAAATAAATTCTTTAGACAAAATTAACTTTTGTTTCTTTACTCTCTGATAGTGGCAGTTAAAGAAGTTCACATAGGTGCCCCTGCATTGTCCTGTTAGGTATTTTCATGGTAAAAGGTAAAAATAGGGTCATAAACCCAACCTTGCCCCCTCACTTGGTCCTCTCACCAGGACGGAGCACATGTTTGTCTGAAAAACTGTCATCTGTTCATTGATGCTGTCGTTACTGTGACCAAAGGAACTCTCCAGGGACTTCCAGCCCCAGAAATGCACACACTGAAACATGGTGGCCACACATGCCTGAAGGGACGCAAAAGACAGCAGGAGAGAGGTCAACAAGCAGACCACTGGGTGGAATCTCCCCTGAGGAGAGAGAGAGCAGCCCCAGAAAGGGCTCTACAGCAAAGAAGAGTCAGGCTGGCAGCCCCTGGGAGCTCGCTCATGCATCCGTAGTGAGCCCCGGGGGGGGGGGGGCAGGTGCCCCTCACATGCCCCTACAGCCAACACCTTTGCCTTTATGGCAACCAGAGATGAAGCCAGGAGCTCAGTTGGGATGGACAGGCTTCCTACTCTACCTTCATCCACCCTATTCTTCCCACTCTTGGGATCTGGGACCTTACAGAGATGTGACAGACCAAGCCGAGCCCTCTCAACAGCCCTAGCAGCTAGCCACAGGAAGCCGTGAAAAGGGGCTTAAGGCCAATTTTAGATGGAACCCAGTCCAGGTATCTCAAAGTGGCCTGTAAGGTACTAGAAGGAAAAGGAGATAGGCAGACACTAGCTGTAGACAGCGACTAGAGCAAAGGGGAGCCATAGCATGCGTCCTCACAGAGAAGCCTTTTATAAGACCTCTTTAGGAGTCCCTGGGATGGTCCCTGTCTCAGTCTGCAGAAGGAATGGGGCGGGTGGAGAGTACAAGAGCTAGTAGCTCACTGAGCCAGCAGATGCAAGGTTTCCCTTTTCCTTTTGGCACTGTGGTCCCAGATCATAGGATATGGGGAGGGAGGGGCGTGTTACCTGGGCCACGCTGGGGCAGGGGTCCTGGCAGTGCAGCAGGAGGGAGACCCAGCCTCTCTTCACCTCCCCTTTGAAGAAATGCTTCTTGGAAATCCCAACCACTTTTGTAAGCTTCCCAAAGAGAACAAAGGCCTTCAACCGTAGCAGCTCGCTTTCCTGACATCAAGAGGCACAAGTGGGCTGCCATCAGGAAGCCCAGCAAAACCCCAGCCATTCCCCATGGTCAATCCCAATTCCTAGGTTTCCACCGAGCTGTCTGGATCCTTCCATCAGGGCAGTCCCTCCTTCCTCGAGACTTGTAACACTCAAGAGACTGGGCATAATGACTCTAGCTCAGGGGGGAGGGGGTTTACCCCAAAGGCATGCATAAGGGTTTATGTGGAATTTGAACACACTCCATTGCCTGCCCAGCACTAGTCTCCAGAGGTGCTGCCAAAAGAATGAGGTGAGCCCCAATGAATCACTGGAACGCCTCCCCTGTCACAGGATGGAATTCACTTGAGCACGCAGATTGTGAGGTGCTGATTCTCCAGCTCTTAGCATAAGGTGTGGTTGTTGCAAGGTCCCAAGATCAGCCAAGAACATTACCACTCCATATAGGACCAGCTCGTTCTGCCCTGGGACACATCACTTCTTCGGGCTTTGAGCAAATGGAGTGCTATGGCTTCAATGTGCCCCAACCTAGATTTTATGTGTTGGGAATTTAGTTCCCCAAATCGTATATACATGGCATTTTGGAGGTGGGACTCTTGGAGTTCATTAGCATTAGATGTGGTGCTGAGGTCATTCTCACAGTGACCTTTGTGGCTTTCAAATAAGGATCCAAGGCTAGCTTACACAACACAGCAGAAGGTCCTCTCAGATAAAACAGATCCCAGAACCGTAAGCTACATAGATCACTATGCTTCAAAAGTCATCTGATCTCGGGTATTTTCTTAAAGCAACAGAGCACACAGGTATGGGGTGGGCGGGGTGGGGTGGGGTGGAGGACTCACAGATATGGGGGTTGGGGAGGCTCTTGTCTGGACTCACGTTGTCGAAGAAAGCTCTGCACTGCTTAGAGATGGCTTCAAAAGAAGACCCTATATCGCCCTCTCGGAGCTCAGCCAGGACCTTGGTGAGGGCCTCCATGCCTTCCGCCATGGCACTGCTGCTCACCTGCCCCTGCAGGGAGCCCAGGCACTTCTCCAGCAGGAGTTTTCGATACTGCTTCACCTAGAGGAATCCAGGTCACTCAGCAGTGCCCCAAGCTTCCCTGAGGCATGTGCTCACACAGCCCTCAGTCCAGAGACCTTAGACCAAGGCCAGTTTGGTACCTTCCGGGGAGCACCGAGAGCCATGTTGCCCAAGGCACGCAGAGAGAGCACCTGCAAGGTCTCATCTTTGTCCTGCCCTGCACCCTTCTCCAGCATCAGCACCACCGGCCTCAGCAGCTTCTCCTGGTGCAGAACTGGGTCGCTCATGAACTAGAAGAGAGAGTGTTGCAGTTACCCAGGATGTCAGCCCTCACATGAAAAATGAGATCAGGTGTGGCAAAGGAGGGAGTATCTACACAAAGCAAAATCTGTCCCCTAAACTCAGGCCTTCAAAGAACAGATGCCTGCCGTGGAGATGTGGCACCCTAGGAAGCCCATGGACAACTCCCCACTGCCCACTGGCACCCCTCCATCACCCCCCTGGGCTGGATGCCTCACTTCTACACAGATGGCCGTGCTGCTGATGCAGCAGCTCAGGATCTCGGAGCCCATGCCCGTGAGCACCAGCTCTGCCAGCCTCTGCATGTAGTTCTCCATGTTCTGCATGCACAGCCTGAGGGGAAAGGAGGGTAGCACAGGGAGGGCGATCGGGACTGCTTTTTGTCCTCTACTTAGAGCCCAAAGTCAGCTTGAAGGGGGACTGAATCAGACTTCTTAGCATCTCTGCACCTTTCCCTATTCCCCAGGTAGTTGATGGTAGGGGCAGGGGTGTCAGTTAAATGCTCTCAGGGCTGTGGTGATGAGACCGGGATGCTCAGGGACGTACTGTGTCCCTCTCTCTGGCCTCTCATTCTCTGGCCCCACTGACACTCCAGAGTCCAGGACATCCATCAGTGTGGAAGTGTCCCCAGAGATGAGATATCTGGCTCTGCCATGCACAGGGATAATCCTCTGCAGAGCCCTTGAAGTCCTGTCAGACCTGGCCCCACCTGGCCATCAGGCTCACTCCCTCAAGGAAGGTGCCTCCGTTCTCCAGCAGGGACCACACAGACTGCTCCTCCAAGGCCTGCTCCAGGGGCTCTCTGTTGATCCTCTTGACCAAAAGCTGCATGGATTTGATAGTGATCCTGGAGAGAGGCAAACACAGGTGAGGCTGCTGAGGAAGACTGAAGGGGAATGGTCACAGGAGACAGGGGTCTCCACACTCTGAAACCTATACCATGCTGAACACGCATGGAGAAAGGTTGTGAGTAAAATCACTTCTGCCCACTCCCGGGAGGACTCGTGGAGTCTGTTGGCTCCTAAGGAAAAGCTAGAGGTCAGCTCTAGCCCAAGTTGGCTACCTTGCACGGAGCCCCTCCCTCCTGCCCACTTGCCCTTGAGCACCTCTGCAGGGTCATCTCCTGGGGCAGTGGCCCTGTGTGAACCAGTCTCCAGGTTTTCAGGACAGGGGAGGCAGCTTCTGGCCCATGGCTGCTGCCAAGCTGCAGCAGGAAGGTATACAGCAGGTCAGGAAACAGGTCTGGAAATTTGTCATCCTGGTCCATCTTTTCCATGAGGAGCTGGATGGTACACAGCGTCTGCAGGGAGAAGGGCTGGTGGATTCTACCCTGACTCCCCTGGGAGGCCCAGCACCTGCCTCTGCCACTCACCATCAGAGGGTCCACAGCGGCCAGGCGCCAGATGTCAGCCTTGGAGGTGGCATTTATCTTGGCAGTGAACCTCGACTGCAGCCGGCCCAGCAAGCCATGGAGCATGGTCCGTGCGAAGGGGACATTCTCAGCCACGGCCAGCCACACCTCTGTCAGATGGCTAGCCAAGGAAAGATAAGGATTGTGGGTTTTCTGGCAGCCTGCTTTGGTGGGATAGCACCCCTCGTGACACCCCCTGGGGACCCCTAAGCAAAGAGTTGGATTCTAGAAGGTCACCAGAGTCAGTTATGGTTATAGAATCAGGGCAGGTCCCTCACTTTCTTTAGGGTGCCAGCAAGAAAGCCACAGCCTCCTGGCTTCACCAGGCCTCCCATTTCATGACTTCCTAGGGACAGTCAATGATGTTAATAAGAGTCTAAAGAAGCACTGAGCATCTTGGAGTTTATTTATTACTTGTTTGTTTGTTTGTTTGTTTGTTTGTTTTTGGTCAGCTACTCCTCTCAAAATGTCTCCCCTGGGGACTTGGGGACAACAGTCAGAGGAGACAGAGGTATAGCAAATGGAGGAACTAAGACACACATGGGGGTACCAGGTAACTACTCAGAGCTGATATTCTGGGAAGGTATTTCTTTTCTTTCACCATATACCACAGAAAAGGAGACTAAGGCTCCAGAGGAAGGGGCCTGACATATCACCTCTGAAAATGGACTTCTTGAGATAGGCATCATGGTGCAAGTCTAAAATCCCTTATTCAGGAGTTCAAGGCAGGGGGGGGGGGATCAGGAGTTCAAGGCTAGCTTCAGCTGCACTAGGAGTCTGAGGCCAGCCTGGACTACAAGTCTCAGATCAAAACCAACAACAACAACAAAACCCAACAAAAAATAACCTGAAATTAGAAAGCAAATAGCCTCACTGGCCGGCCATGAAGTGAAGCCCAGGGCCCTGCTGGGAAAGAAAAGGTCAGTAGACTGAAACTTAGTGTGCTGGGTACAGACGGTACAGAGACCTGGGAATCTGGGAAAGTCTAAAGAGCTAAAGCAAGCAATTCTATAAATAGACGGGGAAACAAGGAAACTGTGTGTTCGAAACCAAGGAGCCAGTGCAGGAGTTCAGGTCAGAAAATCCATTGTGGAGAGAGATATAACGAGATGATGTGGATAGGAAGCTGATGCGGAGGTGGGTCCACACTGCTCCTTAACACCAAGTACAAAAGTGTCTGAAACAAAGGCGTATAGCTCCAGTCTGGATTCTACCAATACTATGTGCCCCTGGCAAGACTTTGGACTCTGAACCCAGCTGGGTGTCACCTCAGTGGCAGTCTGGTGTGACCCTGATGACAGGAACAGCTAAATGCTTCCAGGCTTCTGATCTGTGGAAGCTGTGCTAAATGCTACATTCCTCAAAAGTTTCTGCATCGCTGTGTTTCAGCAGCGAGCCAAGACTGGGAGGAAGTGACAGCTAGCATGTGGCATTGCCACCAAGAAAGCCATTGAGCCCTGCATATCTGCTGATATAGGTATGGTATGCATTGTATATGGCCCTGCCCACCCAATTCTGATCCTCCAACCATCACCTTCAGGAGGTCACCAAGTACGAACAGCCCTCCCCCTTGCACCCTGCAGGCCTCGCTTAGGAAATGCCACACCTCAGTGGTACCACGCCTGGGCTTCACACACATCAGCCCCTTTTGCTGTGGATCTGAGGCCTCTCAGGAAATGTTCCGTTCTCTACTCAAGTCGGCCTCACCTCACCTCACCTCACCTCACCTCACCTCACCTCACCTCACCTCACCTCACCTCACCGATCAACACAGGCTCAGCTCCTCCGGCGAGCTCCTCTGGCCTCTTTCTGGGCCTTGGTATCTTCCCAAGCTTACTTCCTGTTTTTGCCATGACCCTGTCTATACCCTGGTACTGGCAGTATTTTTAAAGGTACGGTGGGAAAGAAGGGAGTTGGTGCTGGAGAGAGAATGAGCTCAGCATTCACGAGCGTGCACTGCTCTTGCAGAAGACCCGAGTTCAGTAGGCAGCACCCACATCAGGCAGGTCACAGTTACCTACATCTAACCCCTGCTCCAGAGAATCTGACACTCTCTTCTGGCCTCTACGGGTACAGGCATACCCACGGAAATAAACAATGAAAAAGTAAGCTAGAAAGAGGGGAAATGTAGACACGCCACTTGCCCCTTTGGGACACAGGCTGAAATATCTCAGAGGCTCAGAGGCTCAGAGGCACAGGCCTGAGGAGCCATGCCTGTTTTTATCCATGCCTCTGTTCCCTGCAGGGAAGGGCCGCAATGAGAGAATGCCCCTGACTTTTTTGGATGTTGTCCTAGAAGGGACACTAGGGCATGGGATGATCTATGAGATACAGATTCAAGCTCAGCCTGATGAAATGATTAGCCTGGGATCTGGGTCAGTGGTTTGACAGGAGCAGAGGGATCCTACATGAGACACAGGCACAGGGTCTTGCCTGGTCTCTGGTGCTTAGGCTCTTCCTAGCCTTGTCCACCTCCCATGGCTCTCACCTTTCCATGGGCAGTGGCTGTCTCAGAAGTGATGTGAGGACGGTCTCCTGGTGGTAGTGTGCCAGCAGGAGGATGCCTTCAATGAGATGTCGCCTCACCTCTGGGTGATCCACCACTGGCAGGTGAACCAAGATGGCACCCAGTATCTCAGCCACCTGAGGAGGGGACAAGACATTTTCTTGGGGAGGCAGTGTGGGGCATTTGGGATTGGTGTTGGTTATTTTAAATTGTTAACTCAACCTAGAATCAACTGGAAAGAGAGTCTTAATAATGAATTATCTAGGTAAAGTTGACATGTGGGCAGGTCTGGGGATGGAGCGTTGCTTTAATTGTTGATTGATGTAGAGAAGACACAGTCCACCATGGGCAGCAGCATTTCCTAAGCTCTGTGCTCTGAACTATGGAAGAGCAAAGGAAGCAGAAAGCAAGCAAGGATGCATGAGTTGCTTTCTGCTCTTGATTTTTTTGTGTGTGTGTTTGTTTGTTTGTTTGTTTGTTTGTTTGTTTTTTCGAGACAGGGTTTCTCTGTATAGCCCTGGCTGTCCTGGAACTCAGCTTTGTAGACCAGGCTGGTCTCGAACTCAGAAATCCACCTGCCTTTGCCTCCCGAGTGCTGGGATTAAAGGCGTGTGCCACCATGCTGCTCTTAACTGTGGATATAATTTCACTAGCTACTTAATGAGTAGTGGTGAGCTATAACCTGTTTGACCATTGACTTTGCTAAATTGTGTTTGGTCAGTGTAGTTTATGACAGAGACAGAAATAAAGGTATTTCTGGGCCCCTGAAGGATACTCCTATCTTGGGAAACATGGTGTGTAGGTTAGACACCCGACTCCCAAAAGCCCTCTCTAGAAGCCCTATGGGTCTTTTCCTCCTACATGTTCAGTGTGTCTTCACTGTGCTTCACTGAAAAGAGCCTGGCACCAGTGGTCCCTCATCTACTCACTGACTAGTTACATCTCAACAGCTTTCTCATTCTAGAACTCTGTTTTATCCCCTTTAGCACTCCTGGTTTGGATGGAAGTGGTCAGTCTCCGTGTGTGCTACACAGGTCAGTCCCAGTACCAAGCATCCCCTGCTGAGCTTGGTTACCTTGTCCTCCAGCTCCTTGACCCGCATCTGGAGGAAGATGCCTATCCAGGTGACAGCAGCCCTGTCATGCTGCAGGTCCATGGCCCCAATGTTCTCACAGAGCTTCTGGATGAGAGAGACAACCTCGTCGCAGTTAAACTCTGGGCAAACCACCTAGGATCAGAGCAAAACAGAATTCCAGGCTTTCTCCACTCTTCTGTCCTAAGTTTCGAACTTAGAACCACCTGGAAAGAGAATCTTAACAAGGACCTCAACCTGCAGCTATACAAACTCCCATGGGCACCAGGAAGACTACCTCTGCCCCCTAGGCAGAAATGACTTTAAGTCCCGCTTCTTTAAAGGTCAAAGCCCATTTCATGGTTCTGGGTACTTGTATTTATCAGTATGCCACTAGCAGCTCAGGAGCTAATGCCAGTGTAGTGGTTTGAATAAGATCGGCCTTTATAGGCTCCTATATTTGAATTCTTAGTCACCAGGGAGTGGAACTCTTTAATGGGATCAGACGGTTTAGGAGGTGTGTCCTTGTTGGAGGAAGTGTGCCACTGAACTTTAAAGTTCCAGAAACCCAAGCCAGGTCCAGTCTCTTTCTCTGCCTGTGGATCAGGATTTAGCTCTCAGTTCCCTCTCCAGCACCACCCTGCCTGCTGCCATGCTCCCTGCCATAGTGATAATGGACTAAGCCTCTAAAACAAGTTCCTAATTAAATGTTTTCTTTTATAAGAGTTGTCTTAGTCATGGTGTCTCTTCACAGCAATAGAGCAGCGACTAAGACAGCCACTGTACAGGGTCTGATTGGACCTTTCCCACAGCCCTTTCCACACTCACTAGGGTCTTGGAGGACTCAGCTAGGGAATGTCAGGTATCTACTCTTTATGTCCCAGCTACTACAAGCCATTTCAATACAGGTGCATCAGGTATACCAAAGTCTGCTGAGAATTGATCTCCTGGGTGATAATTATTGACTATACAGCCGGCATAGGAGAGTGGGGCCCCACTAGCACAGCCCAGTGTCACCTTGGCGACTCTGGAGGAAGCACTGGAAATCTTGTTCATGTCGGTGTCCTGGAGGTCCTCCTTACATTTCTGCAGCTCCTGCTCCTTGGAAGTTCCCCATAAAGAGCACGTCTGGCTTACTGTTGGGAATACAGTCAGAGATGATCAGCAGGAGGGAGTGCCTGGGCTGCCCTCCAGCATATGCACACCCCTTCCCTTCTAGCCTCCATTCACTGTTCCTTCAACACAACAGCCTTTACACACACCACTTCCACACACTGTCCATGAATCTACTGTTCCTCCATCTCGGTTCTATCGAGTTCTGTGGCTCCCTTGGTATCTGCAAACTGGATAAGTCCAAGACTGTGCCTTCAGTGGGTCTGTCTCATCCTGTGAGCCCCTTTTTCTGGAAGCTTCTGTGACCTTCTTGGGGAGCTCTCTCCCCTCTGTTATAAGTTAGCCACGTGCTTGTCTTCTTGCCTGCCTGCACATGGGCCATACTTCCCCTGGGGCCTGCACCAGTACCCTAGGACTATCTGTCACTCCAACACATCCCTCATGTCCTGCCTCTTCTGTACCATGAAGATCTAGCAGACTGGACAGGACGTTAATCGAGGCCAAGCGGGTTCTTCTGTGGGCATCACAGGTACATGGAGCGATGAGTCCAACCAGTACTCCAAACTGCCCCAGCTTCAGCGGGATCTAAGAGACAAGAGACGTCAGGGCTCAGCTCTCCACACTCAGATACACAGCTAGGGCTGCCCAGGGACAGGGCAACTACAGTGTGCAAGCCCTGGCCACTCTGTGCCTTCTATTCATGCTCACATCTCCTCAGCTGCAGAGCTTGACTCTTAGAGATCAGTCAACCAGTATTAGAGAAATCCTAGCTCAGGATTCACCCCCAGTCAGCTCTGTTCTGCACTACTCTGGACTTCCAGACGTTTGCCATATTCCTACAACTGAACTTCAGGTTCCAGCGTGAAACGTACTTAGCAGATTAGTCACCTGGGCAGGCACTTCAGCAGTCCCTCAGGTTCCTTGTCTGTACAGTTGAGTTGAGCCCCTCCTCTTTCAGAGAGTGTTATCAAACGTGGATGGTGGACTCTAGGTGACCGATTGGGTGCGCTATCTGACCTTAAGCATTCTTTAGCATCCAGCTAGACTCTTTATCATGCCAAGCCTTCCTCCCCACCTCCATTCAGATGTTTTTGTGGCTTACCACACACTACCCCAAGACCTGAAGCTACCCTTACTCACTAGTCCTGGCAAACCACTATCCACTATCCTGTCCACAGCCATTTCTAAGACTAAGACAGCCAGAGCTCAGAGCCAACACAGGTAGAAGAGACCTCATGTTATGGGTGCTGATTGATCAACACAATACCACTTTGTTTTTAACTTCCTGGTGCGGGTGATACTTGTTAAGCTTGTTTCATGACTGTTTTGACTTATTTCAGTATTCTAGGGAAATGGTATCTTTCCTGTGTGGTAGTCTGCATTGGGTAACGACTGCATGAGCCTCAGACACCATGCAGCCTGGATCCATGCCAAGCTACGACCCCATCCTCTGCTCCCTCACCCACCCCAAAGCCCAGGCTTGCACATCGCTGCTGCCCCTTCCCAAGGGACTCCTGGGGTGGGTCTTGATCTGAGAGGTGCTCCATCCTCTGAAGAGGGTGAGGAGGTTTTCTACAGATACAGCATAGAGTGGCAGGCCATGGGATGGGGGGGGGGGTCCCTGGACTCACACAGACACCAATACTTTGAACGTAGATCTGCATGAGATGGAGATGGAGGGCCATGGCTTTCTCCCGTTCCCACTCTTTCTCTGACAAGATCCACTTCTCCAGGAGCTGTGTGTGGAGCCCAGAACACAGAAGCAGGGTTAGCATCCTGGCCACAGCCAGCTCCACCCCAGCCAGATTTCACCTCGTAGTCCCTCCCACTCAGAATCCGGCTGTCAACACTTCTGGCATGGTTCTAAACACCTTCTTCCCTAACCCTGCCATGAAGGGAATCAGGATTGGGGTCACTGGGATGTCTCCAATATCCTCAGGAGCACAGTACTTGAAAGATGAGCTTGTATCCCAAACCTTAGCTCAGGTGTTGCTTGACAGGACATTCTAATGTCAAAGGTGTGTTCAGTGCAATGAACACACACACACACACACACACACATCCGTACACACACATACACACACGGCTATATGTTAAAGCAGTGCCAGTCTGTGATGCAGCTGAGAGGTGATGGAATCTTTAGGCAATGGGCTTAGTAAAGGGGAATGAAGTCACGGTGACATGCCCTTACAGGGGATATTGGGTCCCGTTCTCCCTCTCTGTCACTTTTCAGCCATGAGGTGAACAGTCTTCATCTATCTTGCCCTTCTGCCATGACATCTTGTCTTACCACAAGCCCAACACAGTGAAACTAGGCAGCCATAGAGTAACATCTCTGAAAGCACAAGCCACACTAAGCCATGCCTCGCAGTGCAGCTCTCAGGGCACGATCCAGGAAGGGTGTGGCCACCTTTGGCTCTGGACCCCTCTGCCAGATAACTCACATGCACAGTGTCCTGCAGCCCCTTGGGGTCCAGCTGTCTCTGCAGGAGGCCCTCCATCAGCTGCTTTAGGGAACTCATGGTATTTGCATACAGGGTCTGAGAGGAGAGAGAGAGAGAGAGAGAGAGAGAGAGAGAATATTGTGCAGCCATGAAAGGCACATATAGCCTCTTACCAATACTCTGCAGGTGTCTCTGGATCAGGAGATGAGAGACACTAAAGTGGGCTATTGGGAATGTATTGTTGCTCACGGAAGGAAGACAAAATGGTTCTTGAATCTTCTGCACATGTTCTCATCCCTCATACTCTGGGACCTTTGAAATCATTTGCTAAAGCTGGGCCCTCTATCAGACTGGGTCCCTGACAACTCACAGGATGCATTTTCATGCATTCAGACCCTCACTGACCACTGGGCTCGCTGTGAATGAGAAATAAACTTGAATCTAGTGCAGTCTCTGAGGTTCCAAGGTTTACCTGTTACAGTGGCTAGCATTAGCTCATGTTTACTAATAGAGCTGCTCCAAACTGCTGCCTATGCCAACGTCAACTTCCAGGTTCTGACCCAGAGAATAAGGAGGCTTCCCTGGGGAAGGAATCCTACCTTAACAGACTCATTGTCTTCCCCTGGGGGTTGGAGGGAGATAACGGTGTGTATGCTGATATCCATCAACTCTGTGCTTTCCTCTGGAGAGTAGAAAGGCTTCATCGTGCTGAGGAAACACATTAGCAGCAGTAGTAGTCACTGGGAGCCAAGCTCATTCTGCACATGGCCTATTCTGGCCCAGGGAGGTGTGTTCCAGAATGAGGGGAGGGCACAATGCCTTGGCTGGGGACTCAGGCATGTGCCCCTGATTAGGAGCCTTGTTCCTCCTGACCACTATCCTACATACTATGTTTGTGGTGGAAGCTGGATTTGAGGGTACAAGAGTCAGTCTTTCACGTCCCGTTGCCTGCTCTGAGCAGACTCTTATATCTTATGCAAGGCCCGGAGGAAAACTCCTAGCTGCTACTTAAAATCACCTGGACATCCTTTTAATGCCCCCACCCTACCCCCAGGGACCATGACCAGGCTCTAGGGATTCTTTTGCATGAGTCTGGGGCAAGATCAGTTCTATCAACAACTCCTCGGAGCATCTATTGTGCTCCAGAGCTGAACGGAGACATCCTGCCCTCAGAAGCTCTGCCTGCCGGCCTGTTCACCTCTCTCTCTCTCTCCTCTCTGTGGAGATTGAACTCCCAAACGAATCTAGTCAGCCTGTGTCAGCTCAGGTCAAAAGTCAAATGTCAGCCTCCACTAGCCTTTTTGCCAGTTCCTATTGTGCAGAGGCCGAATTACCTTTTCATGGCAGGCCCTTTCTTAGCATTAGAGAGGGTGGTCAGCCACCTGCAAGCACATTCTTCTGTCAGCTCCTACCTGTCATTCTGTCTGTGCATTTGTCCTTTCTTCAAGTCCCGCCAGGCCTTGCCTGGCATACAACAATCTGTGCTTCCCTGAGGGGTGTGGCACGTATTCAGCAGCTCTGCTAAGAATAGCCCACATACCTGCCAGCCACCTTATCCCAGGAGAGGCACCCAACTTGAAAACCTTCACAGAGGAGTCTGGAGAGAGATGGACACTACCTACCATTGTCTCAGGGAGTCATTGCTCAACATCTCCGCCACTGAGGTGGAAAGATGAGGTCTGAAGGAGCCCAGAGGTGGGTACTGAGAGGCAGTCACAGACTTTGTCCCATCATCAGAAGGCAGTAGGAGCTCTGGCAGGCCCCGCCCCAGCTCACCTTAGTTGTGAGAGAGCATCCATTGCCATCGACCTCACGGGAGAAACCAAGTGGTCAGGTGGTTCTGCTTTGATGATCACCTGTCCGGCACAAGAAGGGTTGTGAATTGTTGCTCACCCGGAAGTTGAGTTAGGCAAAGGGGGTGGGGGTGGGGGTCACACCTCCTTATCTGGTGCCAGGATAAGGAGGGCCTGGGTCTTTGTACAGAGCTCTGGGGTTCACATGCCCACATTCTTTAAGGCTTATTTGGCAGCAAAGCACAGAGGAACACACACAATGGGCCTAGGCTTCTTACCCAGGGCCACCATGACTTGTGTGTCCTTGGCCACACAATGCAATTTCCCAAACCCAAGTTTCCTTGTCCTATACAAGACTTGATGCTTAGTTAACAGCTTGTGCCGGGCTCTTGTACTGTGACTGGGGATAGAAGGCAATGACCATCCATTTCCCTGCTCCTCCTGCCTCTCACTTTCCCCAAGGACTGCTGCTGATACGGTACAGGTGATACTCTCGTCCTTTGTCAGCCATGAGAGAGAGAGGGGACATTTGGGGGGGGGGCAAGGGTTAGCTGATGCACAGGTTCCATCAGTCTGTAGACAGTTGGCTCTAAACTTCACTGATGTTCTGTGCAAACAATTCTCTAGCTCTGCTTCTAAATGACCTCTGTCTGCTAAGCCTCTTCCTGTGGATAAGCCCTGGGGCTGTGTCTCTCATCAGCTTGCCCCCACCCATCCCCAGTGAGCCTCTGGTCCCTGAGCCAGCCTCTTTTGGGCACCCCTGGGCACAAGTCAATCAAGGTCCCACCCCAGTTTTTTGGGACATGAAACCCTCCAAAGCTGTTCTTAGAGCCTACTGTTCAGTTGATCAAATCAAGAGTGGGACAGGAAGGCTCTACAGCCCCCATAGATAGCTTACAGATATCTTCAAGGAAATTCAGCCAGGGCACAGTTGAAGAGCTAGATCCCAGGCCACCCAGGACTGGGGAGTCCTGTCCCACTCACAACTATGAGGCCAGTAAGAGCAGATTTGTGGGCAAACTGGAAGTCCTCTGGGTCTTGGATGCTTTTGATGGCGTTGGTGACCTGCACAACACTCTTCATGAAGGCCATTTTGAGGCTGATGTCCTAGGCCCAGAGGAAGAATGTGAGGGAGAACCTGTTTGCCAAGGACTCACGAGAGCCCTGAGCCATGCCCCTCACCCCTGAATCCTTCCCAGTCTTTGAGGAAGGCTCCACATCAGGGGTGCTCTGAGTGACAGCCCCCCTCACCTGTCTGTTCTTCAACCACGGTAAACTGTGGTTTTGAAAATGGCTACAGTGGTCAATTTTATGTTCCGTGCATCTTTTCATGGTTCCTGTTGACATGCTTGTGTGTGTGCATGTGGAAGTCAGAGGTCAGTGCTGGGTATCTTTGTCAATCACTGTATTTGTTGAGACAGGGTCTGATAAGCCTGGAGATTACAATCCAGTCAGACTGGATGGATCCTCCTATCCTCATGATAGATAATCCCTCAACACTAAGATTACAGATGTTTGTCACCATAATTAGCTTTTACGTGGGAGCTGGGGATTCGAACTTAGGCCCTTGTGTTTGTGTAGCAAGCACTTTCAGTGACAGAGTCGTCTCCCCACCTCCCACCATATGCATTTTATAACCACAAGTTTAAAAAACAAACTCTTCCACTTTCATCTACCTTGACATTCCAAGAAAGTATCCCACACCTCTGTGTCCTTTTGAAGACTGCCCACTTCTCTCCTTTATGAAAGTGAGCAGGCCAGAAGGGGGGGCGTGGGGAGAACTGGGGCTCACTTTGTATTTCTGGGGATTCACAGTCACCTGCAGCATTCAGGGGAGGACTGCTTTATCCATGCAAGCATGACCCCAAAGCTCAGGTGTGAGCACTAGATTCCCGGAGGATGACTAGGCAGGACCCCAGCTGCCTCCTGCACACACAACATGGGCTGACTCCCTGTATGTGGGCTACCTGGCAGCTGCTGGAGTAGTGGTGGATGATCTTAGAGGTGATGGGGCTGTCCACGTGGGTGAGGAGCATCTGGGGGTGGCAGTAAGAGGACACACAGCTGTACATCACCATTAGGGCACTCTTCACCGTCTCTCGCCTCCAGGGGTGGTCTTTCTGCAGAACAGTGAAATCGGATGCAGAAATGGGGAGATGCCTCAGTGGGGGGGGGGCAGGGAAGGGGGAATGCCTTGTGGAACAACTGTCAGGATCAGGAGAGGGTTAGATTCTCAGTGTGACAGGCCAATTACATTCTAGCCTCAGAAGGCAGGGGTGGGGTGGGGAAGTTGGGGTCTCGGACAGAGGATACCCCAGCCCACAAACTGGCTGGTCTGATCAGCCAGATCGGCAAATGCTGAGTTTGACTGAGAGATCCTGTCTCAGTGAATAAGCAGAAGAGTGAATGAGGATGGTTCCTGACATCAAACTAAGGCCTCCACATGTGCACATACAGGTGTACACCTGCAAGCATGTCACCTACACAGATGCCCACACACATGCAAGCACACATAGGTACATATCCATACCACACACATATATGAAAAATGGGGAAAATTTAAAGAGAGGGGAGCAGGCAGTGTTCACCGGGAGGGGCAAGCGCTGGGCTGGCTGTGATTGAAGAAGCCGTTAAGTCAGTGTAAGGGCTTCAGTGGACTGTTCTTTGGGTGTTAAAGCACCCGCTCATTCCCTGAGCACTTATACATTAGCAACTTTATTGGGCACCAATTGCATACCAGATACTGGGCAAAAAGAAGTGAACCAGACAAAGGACCTACCCACCCTGGGAAGCTTCCATCCAGTGACACATGCAGGGGAAGCTCGCATGGACAGCTCTACACAGAGACTAGCTGCCTAGGACTTACTTAGGCAGCTGAGCAGAAACCATGTCACCCTGGGGGCTGGCTAAGCACTAGATAACACTATTGAGAACAGTTTGCTAAAATCACCATTGTGTCAATGATGAGTTCGTTAGGTTCTTGTGGTAAGGGCTCCTTCTGATGTCCATTTTGCCATAAAGAAGGGTTAACAGGAGGGTGGGCAATTTAACTCCCTAGCTGGCAAGCTGTTGGACTCAACCTTGTTTCTTTGGCTGCCTCGAGCAAATGGACTGGACCAGTCAAGCAACAGGCTGGCCCTCACACCAGGACTGAGCATTGTGGATGCTCGGAAGATGCCTTGGGGAAGCTGCCTGATCACCCCAGTTGTCTTGGCTCCCTTCAAGGCCTGACACCAAGCCTTGAGGTGAGGAGCCTTACCCTCCAGGCACCGATCTGCCAGGACTGTTCCGACTCCTGGATCCTCTCCTCAAAGTCCTGAAGCACATTCAACACTGTCTTTACCTGGCCCCGGGCACACAGTCCAAAGCACAGGATGACGCCCTTCAGGGAAGCCGGGCCAAGGTGAGAGCAGGGGATACAGAGAGATATACAAGTTATAAATATACACATGCAAGAACATAAGCTAAGTCCCCCCACCTCCAGAACATGGAGGGTTGTAAATAAGAGGGGTCGAGGGTACTCTCACCTCCCGGTCAAAATCATTGCTGTAGTCTGTCTTGTACAGCAGCTCCAATAATAGCACTTCCACCCTGTCGGCCTCCAGACCCATGCCTAAGGTGAAACCCAGGGCCCTGTACAGAAAACCCTGCAGGGGTGGGAGGGAGGAGAACCTCAGGCCTTTCTACTCCCATACTTTGGATGATGCTATTGGGAGCCCTTGATACATAGTTCTGATTTTTTTTACAGGTATTTATATGCATTTTCTATATCCTGCTAAATAAATATTCAGTTTGTTTTGTGACATCAGACTGCACAAGGGCAGGCATATTATACATTTTAACAGTGAAGGCCAAATCCTTTCCTATCCAAGTTTCATCAGATATGTTCCTACCCACAAACCTGGGAGTATCAATTTTTTTCCCAGCTACTTCCTGGCATAGAATAACACTGGCAAGAGATGGAATATCCTTGTTTTATGTGTCAGTATGACAGGGTGGTGGCTTAGGGCTGCGGTGGTGGTGATGCACAATCTGGAGACACACTGCCATCTCAACTCTATCCATCAACCTGGGTTGCTTTCCTATTACCGAGATCCTCTCTGATTTCTTTCAATTACTTTTATAATTTTACAAAGAAAGAACAAGAGAAAATAGTTTACAAAAAAAAAGTACATGTGACCATGAACCAGAATGAGGAAGACAACAAAAGAGATTTTTAAAATCCTGAAAATCACTGAATTAGATTACTTTCTCTCTTCTTAGGACACTAAGCAGTCATGGGGCCACCTGATCTGATGTGAAAATGTCATGTGCCTATCCATCCCCGGAGGCTCCTCCCATCCCCAGAAGCTCCTCCCATCATCTCCTGCCTGAACTATGAGGTCCCTACGAGGACAAACCTTTTCCAAGGAGGGGCTGTCGAAGGTCTCGATCTGGTTGTTCAGCTCTTTGCTGAGCCGTAGGCTCCAGCTGGTCCCACGGGTCTTCTTGAGGGAGTTTCTCAGAAACTGGGAAGTCAAAGACGGTGGTGGGCGGAGGCGTTTGAACCCAGCCTTGCTCTTAGATGGGTTTCGGGGAATGCTGTGTGACCCTGAATATGGGCTTGTTCTTTCTGGGCCACCTTCTCTAGATGGCCATTCAGTTGATGGATGGCCAACCGAGCTCTAACATTATGTGTGTCTGGAGCACGACTGTGGCTTTAGAGGCTGCCGGGAGATCAGGTCTGTCCCCGCTGCTTTTCCAGGCACTTGGCTTGTTCAGTTCTCCCTAACTGATACACACAGACATAGGTGTCTTCTTTGTTAAGTCTGCTCTGACAGAGGGTAACGTGGCCTTCACAAGACCCTAATCTTGTCCACATCAAATGTCCTTCCAGGTTCCTTCTCTTCTCCCTTACTCTGGCCTCAGAGACAGTTCACCCCTTTACCTGAATCAGCATATCTTCCCAGGTCTTCTGGTTCCAGGTAAACTCAGTGTGCTCTACAGGAGAATATGCATGCTCTCATGGGCTGCTCCCTTCTGCTCCCCCCACCCCGGGGTAAACCTCCTTGCCCCAGCATCAGAAGCCCTCCGTGAATGAGCTCACCACATTCAGTATTTCCCTTCCCACATCCCCCAAGGTATGGGGTTCTTAAGGAGGTCTGTTCAGGTCCACCAGACCCCAGGTTCCTGTGATCCAAGTCACGTGACTAGTGAGTGCCCCAGCATGCACACAGAGTGGGCACTTCACCTTCCAGGTACTGGACTAGCAGAGGGATCTCCTGCTCCCACATGTCAGCCATGGAAGGAGCAATGCTCTGGCTTAGGGTCCGCAGGAGGTTGAGCATGGCAATCCCCCGGCCTTCTCCTTTATAGGGTGATGACATCAGCACCTGGAGGGCCCCAGGGAGTCAGTGAGCAGGGGCCAGGCTTCTGCTCCCTATCTGGGAGTCCACCATCTTCATTATAAAGAGGAAAGTGAGCGGGGTATATGATTTTCAAACAAAGCCCAAGGGTTTTCAGCATAGAAAGGCCTATAGGGGACTCTGCAGGCAGGAAGGAGACGAGAGGCCAGACCTGGGTTCCTTTCTGACCCTGAGACTCAATGGAGCATTGGTTAGTGCCCACAGGACTGAGCCTACCTGGGGCCATGATTGGTGTCCTGGTGGTGTTTTATGGCACAGAAATCTGAGAGCAGATCCTGGCCAGGTTCCCAGACATCTGAGCACACTGTCCCTGACATATCTGCCCAAGAAGGACAACACAGACCTCCGGACTCTATTCTGCCCAATATCCAACTTCCTCCCTGCATCCCAGGTCCCTCCTCCCTCTGGAGCATGGAGAACGAAGAGTTCAGGGAAGAGGTGTCACTGCGAATGGGTGCTCCAGGCCACGGTATGTCAGCCACTCACCAGGAGACGGGCCAGCAGCTTCTGGGGTGCAGGCAAGTCCACTGAGGAAGGAAAAGGAACCCCAGATAAGGGTGCCTGGCCCATTTCAAGACATGTTCTATAACCCCCAAGGGAGACACTTTGAAGATCATTTTCCAGAATTATGACTATTACCCCAGAGAAATAATCTACCAAAGGGAGTTTCTCATGAAGAACCTCACTGGCTCCTTCCAAAAAGAAGGGAGGATTTTGCTCATGAGCCAGGCTCACAGATGATGTGTTTTAGGTTTTGGATGTTTATTTTTGAATGGATCTGCCAGGGCAATGTCTCCTATTACAGACCTTGGCCTCTCTTCTACTAGGAGTGATTTAATTCCCTACCCCGGTTCCCTCCTGTCCAGTCGCTATATGCCTTGGGAACCAGTAAGCCCTTGAAAAACAATGGCACTCAGGTGTATAAGGCAAGGGAGAGGGCAGGGCTGCTGAGAAGCTGCAGGTGTGGAGACCCAGGAGTGGACTCAACATTCAGAGTTGAAAGGTCACAGCAAAATGGATTCACTTAAGCTTCTTAGCTTGAACTCAGACGCAGGCCCTGTGTCATCCTTGGATAGGAACGACCCTCCTGAATCACCCTACCCACTGTCATGCCTGACCTTGGGAAGCCCCAGGGGCCATGAGAGTATCCCCTTGGGACCGGACATAGCCGAGAAGGAGAACAGTGACATGACACAGATGGACGTGGTCACTTGAGAGCCTGCGTTGACTGTGCCCGCCCTGAGTGGACCACAGTCGTCAGCTGACAGAGAACTGGACAGAGGAATGCTACAGTTCCTCTAGATGGCTCAGAGAAGCTGGGCAAGGCAAAGACCCAGAAAGGCCACAGCTATAGCTAGGGTCAGGAGCCCCCTCCCTGCCCTGCCCTGCCCTACCCATAATGAGTGCGGGGGAGGCAGGGACATGATGAATGGGCCACCAGGAGAAAGTCTGCAGGCTTTTAACCCCTCTCTAGACATGACAGGGAGGATTCTAGATGTTTCTTGGAGAAGAGGAAATTTGGTTGATCAGGACTCTGTGACAAGGGTGACCAGGAGCCGTTTCACCTGCTCCTCCCCACCAGTTGACCCAGGGATGCCACCCACCATGCTTGCTCTTTCCAGCTATTCCAGCCTCCGTGTCTTTGCCATGAATTTGGTTCTCGGCCAGGTTCGTGAGGCTGATGCAGATGGGGGTCAGTGCCTCGGTGTAGTCTGTCTCCATGATGTAGCACAGGAGCCTCACCCAGAACTCCTGGAACAGGAACGGGGAGGGGAGGGCCCAGGACCAGTTAGAGGTGTCCTATGCTGCTCCCCAACCCCCATCCAGTACTGTCCAGGCTTTACCCACAGTGTGGACTCTACCTGGCATCCCCAAAGCTATCCCAAATACTCACCCGACTTTCCTGCCCACCCTGGATGTTTTTCAGGGGCATCCAGATGGCATCCATGCAGCCCTGCTAGCCGTGTATCCACTCTATATCCTGTACATCCTCTAACCAGGGCCTCCTCCTGGGTCCCAGGGGCCTCTGAGTTACAAACTAGTCCAGTAATCCAGGGGTGCCTGACGGTTGTGATGCTCCGGTGTATTTGTCAACTTGGCCGAGCAAGCATATGCTCTTATTAAACCAAATGCCAGTCCAGCATTGCTGTGCACACGTCACACAGCTGTGACAAAGCTCACAATCCGTAAAGAAGATTGCCCCTGAGTCCAGGCAGCCAAGAGGCCCAAAGAGCACAATACCTCAGAAGAAGAAATTTTGCCACAAAACAACACCTTTCTCTGCAGCCCTACAACTCAGGCTTGTGCCCTACAGCCTCTAACCCTCATCTCCAGTTTCCATTAGATAGGAGGCATCCAGCCTACAGCTTTATGGTCAGCCACTCGTTCCTTCTTGGTGATGTTATGGCATTTTTTTCCCTGTCTCGTTCCTATGTTTCTTCTCTTCCCATTAAAATGAGGTACACTGATTTATCCTATAACCTGGGGCCCTTGAGGTCATATAGAGTCTTCCTAGCTCAACTTACTGAACTGTAGAATGCCCTCCCCAAGAGAAACGTTCACACACACGCTTCAGGCAAACAAGGTGACTGCAACTTATTAAGAGAACACCTAGGTTCCTCCACCAGCCTTCAGAATGCAGCCAGGAACCATCATCAGGGCAATGGCCCGCTGGGTGGGGAGTGACTCACATTGGTCATGCCGCTGATAGAAGAAGTTATGATCTTTACAGTATCCATGGTTACTTTGTGAACCATCTTCTCTTCCAAATCCCTCTGATAAAAGCATTCCCGTCGATTTGTCTAAGAAGACAGAACCAGGGCAATCCTTCAGGCAGGGGCTTGCCAAGATCTCAAGTGTGGTCTCCCTCTTCCCCAGGGAGCTCCCTGCCCAGACAGTGGATCCTAGGATGCTAAGGGCTGGGCCATACTTGCAGGGTAACCAAGAACCTATACAGGTCCAAACAGGTTCTCAGTGCATTGTGTTTGCTTAGCACTTAGTAATCCATTTCTAAAGTGGAGCTGCCCTGTGGGATTGGTGCTGGGGCCACTCACCAGCTTGTAGGTAGATAAGGTGAGCTGGACAGACACATATTTCAGACCCCAGCCTTTGATCTTTTCCTGGAAGCCTGACAGAACCAGCTGGCCAATGATTCGCAGAATTGCCATCCGTACCTGTGGGGACAGGGTAGGGACAGCTTGGGGGGAAGGGCCAGGCTTCAGCATGGATATTTGCATCTAACGATCTTGTGGCTTGAAATGCCTGGGAACTGCTGGTGCTCTTGGCTCCGAGGGATTTCAGGGGCTACCTGGCTACTCCCCACTCTGCCCATCGCTGCTTGCTGCACGGTGGAACATCATTCTGCAGTGTTGTCACATGAGTGTCTCAGTTGGGCCCTTCATAGACATCTTCATTCCATTCTAACATTGGTCATAACAGCCTTGGTGCGGAAGCCTATATTAATATTTCCCCCTCTGGTCTCCCTCAGGTATACAGTAAAACGTAGGGGTGGGGTACAAAATGAGTCATGTTTCTTATGTCTTCGTGGCTCTATCTAAACGCCCTGCCCCATGTTCGCCAGAGCATCTCTGACCATCCCTTCCCTGACACTGCTTTCGCAGCATTCCAAGCTAGCTGCAGCTCAGGCCTGTGGTATTCAGCTAGGTGAGGATGTGCCCAGGAGTGTGTCTCCCCAGTCACTTTTCTCATGAGCAGTAAGATCACTAGACAGACCCTGTGTGGACAGCAGCCTTTCTTCCCTGCAAGGTAGAATCGGGGCACACTGCTTTGAAAGTCCCTGGTCTCAGTGACTGCGCTACAGCTGGCACTGGCTTGACTTTGCTTGACTGAGGTCCACTATTCCATCCTCCACCCCTTAGCCCTTAGCTACCCCAGCAGGGTCCCCTTCCTGTTACCTTGGACCGAGTGTCAGAGAGAGTGTTCTTGACGACGCGGATGGCCAGGTAGATGGTCTTGATATTAATTTTGGGGTCTGAAAGAGACAGACCAGCCTGAAGAACTGTGGCTCAAGAAGACGTCGGGTGGCTTGTCCCTGACACATCCCACTCAGCTCCCTTCCACAGAGCACAGGCTCAGGGTAACTTCCTTAGGACCCTCGCCAGTAGACTCCCCCTGAGCACAGCCCTCTCTTCCCACATGCACACATGCACACACACACACACACACACACACACACACACACACACACACACATGCCCACGTGGAGGTCAGTGGTCCATGCTCTGCATCTTCCTTATTTTTTTTTTTTCAGGACAGGAGCTCTCACTGAACTTCGAGTTCAGTTCAGCTAAGCAGGCTGACCAATGAATTCCAAGCTAGCTTCTGACCCCCATCCCCAGTGTGAGTTACAGACATACGCTGATACACACCCAGCTTTCTACATGGGTGCTCAGGGTCTGAGCACAATTGGTCATGCTTGGATGACAAGCACTTTACCCACTGAGCCATCCCCACAGCCTCCACATAGACTAGTCTAATGTTTTGTGTTAGCTCAGTGTTTTAATGAATATCTTGATCCGAATATCTTTGGGTAATTATTGCCCAGAGGACTGAAAAGAGGATGGTTAGACCCAAGGTTTGATTATTATCCAACTAAGCACCCATAATTGTTCAGTAATTTGAACCCATCAGTGACAGGTGAGTAACCAGTTTCTTGTGGCTCCTGGCTAGGACGAATCAAGGAACTGCTCACAGACTGGATCCAGCTAAATCCAAACAATCTGTGTAATAATGGTTTGTTTGGTTACTTACTTATTTTTATTTTTATGTGTATGAGTGGTTTGCCTGGATAAATGTCCACACACACACCAGGCATGTACCTGGTACCTACAAAGGTTAAGAGAAGATGTTGAAGGCAAATGTTAAGTTTGTAGACCTAGAGTTTTGTCTGCAAGGTTACGGCCAGCCTTACAACCAGCCTCCGACAGTTGGAGGTCAGCAGCAGGATTCAGGCTGACCGTGAAAGGCAAGCCCAGAGGGCAGAGGTATGGAGGGGCCGGGGTACTGGTTAAATTCAAGGCTGAGAAATATGAAGCAATCAAGAGACTTGGCCACCCAACAGTGACTACTAGAATAGGACAGAAGCCAGGTAGGAACTTCACTGTCTCCCTCATGGTGCCTGTCCACTGCAGCTGGCTCACCATCTGCGCTCACTACTGCCCTGATCAGGGCCAGTGTCCCCACACGGACAGCCTCTTTGCTCATCTCCACCTGGCTGAAGAAGAACTTCATCAGTTCCTTGGGGTAGGAGCGGGCTGCAGGGCAGAAGGAGCAGCATATCAGTCAAAGCTGGCGGGCTCTGCCTCCATGCCTGCACTGGGCAAGGGGCTGAGCCTCCCCAGGTCCCTGCAGACCTCACCCAGGGCTATGAAGCAGTGCACGATCTCCATCAGGTTCTGACTGCTGAACTGCTGCTGGGCTGGGGCCTTGGAGCACACCTAAGGAGTAGTGCATAGGGAGGCCCCATGCCTGCATGCCAGTGGGATGCAGTGGGGAGAGGGGAAACCATGCCCCGAGAGGCAGTTTCCTCCTGATTGCCTGGGGGATGCCCTCAACTGGCCTCACCTGGACGTGCAACTCTGTGAAAATGGGGTGTAGCAGCATCGGGGGGATAGGGGTGTTGGTGGTAACCGATGCTTCTAGAATCTGCCTCAAGACCTGCAGAAGGGATGGGCAGAAGGCTGCAGGTGAAGTGACTGCTCTACCCCTGGTTTCTTGCTACTCAGCAGGCCATTGTGTGATGGTACAGGTTCCCCGGTCCCACCCCAACCCCACACCAGCTGGCTGAGTGTAGAGGCTCGGTTTTCTACAAGATGGACTTGATCCAAGCCTGTATTTCCACCTTCCCTGGATGACTTGTGTGCCTGATAAACTTGGAGAGTGTGCTGGGGGCCACTGAGAAGGTCATTTCTTGTTCACCAGAGTAAGGGATGAATCCAAATCTAATCTTCATCCGCAACAATATATGCAGGCAGCTCCCTAGTCCTGTACTGTTCATTTCTGCTCCTTATTTTTACAATAAAGGCCAATGCCCGGTACCTTTGCTTCATTTCAGTGTGCATCAGCCGGGGCCAGGCCTACACTCAGAACCTGCAACATCTCCACCTCACACATCAGAGGGTGTGGAGGCCCCAAACCTATTCCACCCAGAGCTCCAGACTATATCCTTTTACTTAGACATAAAAATCTCTTTGGGTATAACTGCTCAAGGGTCCAAACACCCCATGGTTCTTAGTTACAGTGACCTAAGCAAAACCATAGCTTCCCTGTGGCCTCCTGGACCCTTTGAGATCCTTCTACCTGGAATGACAGCTTATTTCCGTAGTGCCAGGGTCGGGTGTAGGGTACAGATGTAGGGCCTGCTGGCACCTGAAGATTATTATTATTTCCATAGTGCCAGGGTCGGGTGTAGGGTACAGATGTAGGGCCTGCTGGCACCTGAAGATTCTTGAGGATCAGAGTTTCTTGAGTCTGGCCCTCACCTGTGTGACGAAGAGAGCCTCCAGGCCACCCTGGAACTCAGCCAGCAGCAGGGGGATATAGTCATACACCTGTTCCCTCAGGTCGTCATTAGGCAGGAGAAGGCTCAGCATGGGCCTGAGAGACTTGATGACTCCCAGTTTCACCTGTGTAGGAAGTGAGTTTCCAGCACCCCAGCAGGACCAGGGTCTTAGTGACTCAAGCACTCTCCGGCATCATACAGATGGGGTACTATAGATAGTGTCCAGGCTTCCCCCTAAAGCCCCCACCATGGTTAGTGAAGTGGGGCCAGACTAGCTGATGTGAGTTCTGCCTGTAAACCAAGTGACCGTGGGCACGTGCATAAAACAAAACAAAACAAAGCCCTTCTGTGCCTCAGTTCCCTTGTTCGTAAAAGTGGTCCTGCCTTACAGAGTTGATATGAGCACAATGTTCACAATCAGGATATCCAGGGAGGATCTGGAGTGGGACAGGTGCCTTCCAGTCTCAAAACCTCATCTGAAAGCTCTCTGTGGGCCTTTGCCCTTGACACAAGCCTCCTTTACCCGCTCCATCCAGCATTCACAGAGTCCTAGGGTCTCAGGGCTCCAGGAACAAGGTGGAACCCAGAAGCTTTGCAGTATCTTCTGGGAAGTGTAACCCAGAGAATACAGAGACCTCCGAGCACTGCGAGTCTCACCTCAAGGTCCTGGTGGCGCAGCCACACGGTCACGAAGTATCGGTACATTGGGAAGAGCTTCACAGCAAACTGGTCCTCCGTCATCACGGGATACAGGCTGTCCTCCAGGTGCCTCAGGTAAAACTGCACCGTCTCACAGAACGTCTCCATGGCTGCCAGAAGCAGGACAGGCAGGAGGGTTGGAGCCACTCCTTCCTGGTATTCTTGGGGTTACTGGGTCTCCTCCTCTCTGTTCTGTTGGCTGTTTGCAGCCCCCTGATTCCATGTGAGCACTGAGCATACAGGTATGTCTAAGCCCCTCCTCTTGGGGATACAGGATCAGAGTGGGACCACAATCTGGAGATTCCAGTTAGGACAGCAACAAACACAACCTCTTTTCCTTAGGCATCAGGGTTTTGGGACCCAAATTAGTGTCAAATAACCAAATCACAGGGCCAGATGCTCAGATGCAAATAGCCTCCAAGGACTTTGCTGAGACAAGCCCAACAGAGAACATGTGCACTGCCCTTTCCTTCCTGCAACTGTCTCTCACCTTTCTCTGAAAGTACAGAACAAGCTACACAGAGTCACAGATATGACCATGGTCTTCTAAAATGTACCCACATGCCCCCAAGGTGGCAGACCGCAGGCTATACTGGTTAGCTTTTAATCATAAACCAGAGTCATCTGAGAGGAGGGAACCTCAATTGATCAAACACCTCCATCAGACTGGCCTGTAGGCAAGTGTATGGGGCATTTTCTTGATCAGCAATTGATGTGGGAGGACTCAGCCCACTGTGGTGGTCCTTAGCTGTATAAGAAAGTAGGCTACGGTAACTCATGAGGGACAAACTAGTGAGCAGCTTTCCTTGACCTCTGCTTTAGTTTCTGCTTCCATGTCCCTTAATGCTGGATGTCAAGTTGTAAGCTAAAGTAAACTCTTTCTTCCCCAAGTAGCTTTTGGCTATGGTGTTTATCAAAGCATCAGAAACCCTAACTAGGATGTGAACCAAACAAACTCAGAGACTGAGCAAAGCAACCACTGGGATGCAAACCAACTTCTCATTCAATAAACCCTTATTCCCCTCCTCACCCCCTTTATCCCTCTGGTTAAGGCTTGACCCACAGGCCCAAGTGAGACACGCACCACTACAGATCACCTGGCGCATCTTGGCTTCGTTGGCAAGTCTCAACATCGTGAATATGGTAGCCAGGGTGATGCCCATGTAGGGCATGAATTCAAACACTGTAGAACATCAAGAGGCCACAGGGAATCAGGGAGAGGGTTGAGAGGGGAGAAGGTAGAGAGAGTGACCCTACCGCCCACCACCTTAATACTCAGGTGTCTACCAGGAAACCCTTTGCCATCAATAATATGGCAGGGAATAGGGTGGGATGCCACATGTTTAAAAAGGGTGAACTGAAAAGAAGAGAAGGGGGAGGATGTGAGAGGGAGCAGGGAATCGAGGAGCTACAGAGGAGTGGAGGGACAGAGAGCCACAGGACAGGGAGAAGGCTGATGTGGAAAGAAAGGGCAGGAGGGTCCTGGCCAGGGAGCATGTCTGCTCAAGGGCATATGTGTGACTCTTGAAGAAGACTCGGTGTTCTCTATTCTTGGATGGAGAAAGACAGCAGACAGGACTCACAGACATGAGAGAATCCCATAGGAGACTTCCAGAGTCTAGGTCTATTCTTCTTTCCAAACCTGGCACCTCCACTCAAGCTGAGAGCACCCCTCTACATTTCCTCAGATTCTAGACTCACAGTGCGTTTCTAATGATGAACTAATTCTCTCCTTCACTAAGAGCCCCAGCAAGCCCCATCAACCAGGATCCATTCCCAGCTGTGTACTACCTACTAAACCTGCCCCAGCCCTCCTCCATCTACACAGTGTTCAGAATTGTCTTCCTAGAACTGGAATTTCATCAGACAACTGCCCCTTAGAAATCTCTACTAGCTTCCTGCACCTTAAATGAAGCTAGAGTCCTGGGATTGCTGATCCCAGTCTGCCTTTCTCACCTAACGCCCATCTCCCCGCTAGGCATCTCCAGCCACAGGAACCTCTTGGGTCTTCAGATAAATCAAGTTCATTCCTGCCCCAATGCCTTTGCACATGGTGTTCTCAACAAGTGGGATTTTTTTTTTAATTCCATCAAGCTCTCTGCACACACGCCTCCCTCCCAAGTCTCAGCTAGAATGCAACTGTCTCACTAGGAGCCCTTTCCATAGCTGTTCTCACACAGTCATCTCGGCCATCCTCTTCATAGCTGTCATCTCCTAAGCATCTGTTTCCTTGTTTCCTTGTTTATGGTCCCTACAGAAGCCAGGAACTACATGGGTTTTTCTCACCATTGGGTCCCAGCACCCAGCACAGGCTCATGGGGCAAGAGTTCCATATGCTTTTGCAGGTGGAAAGAAGGAGTAGAAAATGAGCAGAGAAACAGCGGGGGAGAAACAAAATAGAGTAGGGGTGAGTGGGGAGATATAGGTGAAGAGAGGAGACAGACAGACAGTCAGACAAAGAGAAAGCGAATCAGAAACACAATAGAAGGGAATCTGAGTGGTAAGGACTAGGCATGTCACAGAGAAAGAGAGAGAAATGCAATGGGTAGGGCCAGAAACAGAGGTAAACTGAGTGACAGAAGAGCGAGAGGCCAGCCCAATCTGGCCAGGAACTGGGGTTAGGATCTCAGACCCCTACCATTGCCATTGGCCAGCTTGGCCAGGGTGACAATGACAAACTCGTCAGTGAGGTTGAGAGGCTTGAGATGATGCTGCAGTTCATACATGACCAAGCTGAAGTGGTTTCGGGACAGAGCCACTAGAGTCTCACTGGCCACCTCGGCGGTCTCAAAATCCTCCGCCTGCAGGGAACAAGAGAGACACCGCTAGCCCTCTCCTGACTTGATCAGGTTCAGTCTGCCTCAGTTTCATGAGACAGCCTGGGCCAGGCTCAACTTCAGTCCAGCTCCTGGGTCTGCAGAAGGAAGGCATGGTGGAATCCAGGGCCTACTACCTCTGTGATATCCCGCATCTGCTTGGAGGCAATGGCCACCAGCCTTTGTATACAGTGCTCCTCCATCTCCCCTTCCTGCTGGATGATCTCCTGCATGATGTTGTAGATGTTCATTTTGCGTTGGGTAGAAATCTAGGAGCAAGCATGGCAGGTGGCAGCAGGGGTGGGGCTTTTCCCCAGCACCACCCGCCATCTCCATTCCCCACCACCTTGTCTCAGTTCTCCTCCATCTGCAGCCCCTCCCAATTCTGTGCACTCACCCAACACTCCCCGTCCCTAGTGTCCCCGTCCCTAATGTCCCCATCCCTAGAACTTACAAGTCTTTTCTCTTGGCTCAGTCAACGGTCAGTGAGGAAGGTGTCATTTGGTCAACACACAAGGTCCTTCACACACTAAATAGTGTCAGGCTTGAGAGCCCAAGAGGCAAGGACTCAGGCAGGAAACAGCTTCTATGTGGGCAGCACTTATTACCAAATAAGGTGTCCTGGTTTAGGATGGAGTTGGGCAGATGGCTTGTGTGCCCAAGGCCATATCTGGATAGTTACATTTGAGAATGATTCTTACTATGTGCATGAGTGCATATGTGCATGTGTGTGTGCATGCAGACGGAGGTCAGAGGATAGCCCAAGGGGCTGTTCCTTAAATGCTGCTCACCTTGGGTTGTTTGGTTTTGCTTTTGTTTTTTTATTAGACAGTGTCTCTCACTGGCCTGGAGCTTGCCAGATAGACTGGGCTGGTTCTTCCTGTCTCTGCCTCCTGATTGCTGGGATTACAAGTGCACACTACCAGGCTTAGCATTTTTACGTGGGTTCTGAGGATTAAACTTGGGTCCTTGGGCTTGCAAGGCAAGCATGTTACTAACTGGGCTATTCAGTCATGGGTGACTTTACACGGAGCATCATGAGTCTAGGCTTTGAACTCTGAACACAGAGGAACAGTGAGACCATGGTAACTGTTCAGTAAGGACTTCATGGCACTAGTGGCACTAGACCAAGTTCTCAGCCTTTATTGTTATCATTGCCCCTGAAGTAGCCGTTTTTTTTTCTTTTGGTGTTTCCCTAAGTGTCCCTGCCACACAAACCTTAAAGCACAAAGACCAGCAAATAATCATGTTTTCTTTTTTGTACTTTCTGATGCCTTGAGGTCTGCAGATGAGCAATGCTGTAGAGCCTGCCCTTCCTGGTGGTAGCCAACTCTAAGAGATAGTTCACCATTTGCTTGTGTGAATGCTTTTTGAGGTAGAAAATAAAGTCTCTTATAGACTGAATTGGATTCCCTCAAAGATGTATATGTTGATGTAAACCCCCTAAGTTGAATGGCATTTTGAGGGGGGCCTTTGGGAGGTAACTTGGACTTAATAATGTCAGAAGGGTGGGGCCCTGATCCAAAGGGACTGGCAACTGTTTGGAAAAACTGGAGCTCCCTGTATCTGTCTCTCTCCATAAATCAGTGGTTTTCAAGCTTCCTAATGTTCTTAGGAACCCTTGAATACAGTTCCTCATGTTGTGGTGACTCCCAACCATAAAATTATTTTGTTGCTACCACACATTTTGCTACTGTTATGTAACTATTTGATATACAACCCTCAGAGGGGTCATGACCCACAGGTTGAGAATCACTGCCACAGAGGAAAAGCCATGAAGATGGTGTCAGGGCAGCTGTCAGTAGGCCAGGAAGAGCCTTAACAGAAACCTGATCATCGGGCATCTTGACTTTGGCCTTTTAGGATGCAGAACCGAGAGGAAATGCATATCTGGAATTTTAGCCACAGAGTTTATGACAACCTGAGCAGACTGCAATCCCAGTCAATCCTGAGACCAGTCCCCACCAGCCAGGGACCTCCCAAACCTACCACACCAGACACAAAATTGCCTCCCAAACAGATCACTCTAACCCCAACTAGCCCTGAGGAATATGAGTGCCTCTGGTGTCAGCCATCTCTGCATCTTGGCCCTTAACGCTGTGTTCATGGTGACTGAAAAGGTGTGCTGAATGGTAGGTGGACTCCCAGGCATCTAAATGTATCTGGTCAAAGAGGAGGTCTGGCGGCTTAGGGTGTCCCTACCTCTGGCATCTGCAGGCAGCGGATGAGCGCGTTCATCACTACACAGGGATCCGTGGTAGCCTTCTCTGTGATTATCACTGAAGCCAAGGTCTTCCGCATGTCCAGGCCTGGCCCTGTGGTGTCTGTCTTTGCTGATTCACTGTCCATGATGTTCAGGAGGTTGGTGACTTGGAAGAATGTACCTGACACAAAGATGGTGTAGGTGTGGTGTTGAGTGGCCCAAGAGGGACCAGTGGTGTGGTGATGTGGTTGACTTCCTTACCATCATCCTCTGGCTCTAGAAGTGCCAGATGCTCTGCTTCCTCCAACATGTCTTCATTCAACTCAGTGGCTTCTTTCATGTCTCCTCAAGTGCCTTCAAGATGGATGAGATTAATAAATACTCCATGTGACAACACTCCCTAAGAAGACCTCCCAGGAGCTCACAAACTTTTTAAAACTCTTCCTTCAGTGTGGGTAGAATCTGTGACTCCGTTTGAACCATTAAATAACGTAAAAGGAGCAGGATGTTCCCCTTAGATGCAATGCTTATAGGAATTCCCTCTCTTGAGTTGCTTGTGTTGTTGGCAAAGGTGATGGGAATTGACTTCCAGGATCACATTGTTCACATGGGGCTCTTCACAGACTAGAAAAAGACACTCTGCCATCACGGAGAGGAAAGATTGGTGATGTGTGCTGCCTATGGAGGGACCATGTGGTTTGAAACTGGGGTTCCCAGTCCTGTAACTACGGGAACTGAGTTGTGCCAACCATCACATGCAGAGGAAAGGTTATTGAGTGCAAAAGAGAAAAGTAACATTGCCCACAACTTGGCTGCATCCTCTAAGACCATGAGCAGTGGGCCCAGGCAAGCCACACCCAGACTCCTGCCCATGTAGAAACTGAGATAGTGGGAACTTTTTTAATCTACTAAAGTAGTTATACTTTGTCACACAGTAATAAACCAATATGCTTAGTAAAGACAATGCCCTCCCTCTTCTCTAGATATTACAAATTTGGGACTATGGAATTCAGCCATCTCACTAACTTCAACAGCTGTTCAATACCCAAAGTTTCTTAATAAAAGACGAACCAGAACAGAAGTCCCTCTCAGAGGACCAAAGTTCCCCAGATACTTCCTCCTCCAGCCCCAGTTCCTCAACCCTCAACCCAGAATAGCACTTCAGAGGATTCCCAGGACCTGAACAGTGGCCTTGTCACGAAGTCCTCGTCTGGGTAGAACAAAAATGTTGGCTGAGGAAGATCACTGCTTTTTATCTAATATCCACCAAAGAAAATATGAACAATGGGAGGACCCAATGTCCACCACAGACACTCGGCCTCCTCCATGGTAATCCTCATGAGGAACAGGACTCCTTGCATGGCTGGAGGTTTCATTAGAACCATCACAGTTATCTCCCAGACCCTTGGAACTTTGAGATCCAACTGCCTCCCCAAGGCACTCTCAACCAGAGCTCTGGGTACATTGGGCTGAAATCAAAGCTTCACATCAAGTTTCCATTAAATATTTATATACCCAGAGGTGTGTGCTGATGTATGGTGGCCTGTTTGGGAAAAGGAAATCACTAGTGGGGGTTACAACCAAGGATCAAAGGGGTGGAGGTAGAGCCCAGTATAGAAAGGTGGAGTCAAGGCAGCTGAAGGGAGGGAAGAGCATGGGATGGCTGTGAGGAGAGACCTCCTTCGTCACTAGGGCTACTCAACAGCCAGGTGAGGAAGTGTGTTCTAACAACTGGACCAGAAGCCAGGTGAGGAGGTGTGTTCTCACTGGGAGAGTCTCAGAAGATAAGGAATTTCAAAGACAGAGAAGAATAAGTATTCTTCCATAAACCAAAGGTGGACCTCAAAAGACCTCCTGGTCACCTGTTGCTAAGAGATCTGGTCAAGAGCAGCAGTTTGTACAACAAAAGCATCGGTCTAGGGGACATCCTTCATGCATTTCAGGTTAACAGATTGACTCCGAGTCATATTGACCCACGGCTTCTTTATTAAAATTCCATTTTGAGTCTGCCCATCTTGACAAGTGAGAGTTTGTACTGACTGATGGATACAATTTTGTTTTGTTTTGTTTTTGACAATTTGACATAAGCTAAAGTTGTCTGGGAAATGGGAACCTTAGCTGAGAAAATGCCTTCATCAGATTGGCCTGTAAGTAAGTCTGTGGGACATTATCTCTCTCTCTTTTTTTAATCTTTAAAAATTATCTATTTACATGTGTGGGTGTTTTGCCTGTGGGTTATATCTGTACAACATACAAAACTGGTACCCATGGAGCTCAGAAGAGGGCACTGGATCACCTGGAACTGAAATTAAAGATGGTTATGAGTCACCATGTGGGTGCTGAGAATTGAACACAGGTCTACTTCAAGAGTAGCTAGTGCTCTTAACATTCAAGTCATCTTTCCAGCACTGGGATAATTTCTTGATTCATGATCATGTCAGAATGCCTAGTCCACTGTGTGCAGTGCCACTCCTGGAAAAGTGGTCTTGGGTTATATGAAAAAGCAGACTAAGAAAACATGAGAGCAAGCCAGTGAGCAGCATTCCCCTGTGGCCTCTGCTTCAGTTCCTGTTTCTGGGTTCCTGCCTTGGCTAAACTGACTGTGATTGGAATGTATCAGCCAAATAAACTCTTTTCTTCCCAAGATGCTTTTGTTCATGATGTTTATTACATTGGAAAGCAACCCAGGACAGAGTTCCTTCACCTCTACCTGCTTGCTTCTAACTCTTCACTCCATCCCATTTCTACTCCATGCAATTTAAAAGGTTAAAATATGAGTTTTGGGGCTGGAGAGATGGCTCAGTGAGTGAATACTAGCTCCCTAAGAATAAGTGCCCTAGTTTGAACCTTAGCACTCACATAAAAAGCCAGTCACGACTCTGTGTGTTTTCATAATTTCAGATTTGGGGGTGGAGATGGATGACTCTTGGGAGCTTGGTGATTGACTGCCATGGACCACCTCAGTTGGGTATGGGGATCCCTGGAATGAGGGTCCTTGAAGCTAGGTGGGTAAGGATTTGGCGGTGACAAACAGAAACAAACACAGAGGCAGTTTGAATCTGAGTGTATTCTGCAGCTCTCAAGCAGGGGATTTTATACATTAAAAAACCAAACATTACATCTCTTAGAAACTATATCCAGTAAAACAATCACAGATACCAACAAAAATCATTTGGCACAGTAAAGCACAAAAATCATCCAAGCATTACAACTCTGAAACTATGTATTCAGTGAATCACAAACAGAACAGGTAACATCATTGTAAATCATCAAAATATAACAATTCTAAAAGGATGTACTTAGTGGGGGCTGTCGTCCAAGGCTAGTGGCATATCTCCAGGAGCAGGTTAATAAATCTTTAATGGTCAGTGCTCTCAACCACTGAACTAACTTTCCAGCCCCAGGGTCAATTATTTAACATCTAGTGCCTGATTTTTTATAATCTTCAATGTATAAATTTAAACTATTTTAATTCTTTCTAATTAAGGCTTTCTTTACCATATGCCAAAATCCACCTCCGATGATACACGTGTAGCCATATGAAATTTTATTGTTGGGAAAGTTTTTATCATAATAGTTTTGTAAATGATTTCGAAAGTCAAGTGTTGGTTTCCCTGGGGATAAGGTCATGTTAGTGGCCCCTTATCTAGGGATGGTTTCTTGCCCATTATTCTTGCTTAAGATCTTGGCCTAGGCTACCAGGAACATGTAAATAAGAAAAGGAATAAGAGAAAACAAAAAAGACAGGTTGCCATGAGAACTACGGCTCAATATTTTTTTCTCCAGCAAAGAGTTTCACAACTGGTTCCAGGAGGTCTCTCCCTTTTGAGGTCAACCGCCTCAGTCTGTGGGAACTTGTCACACAGATCCTACTGGAGGTGGTGTGGCAGCTGGCCAGCTAGTTAAAACAGAAATTTCAGGTTCAGTGAGAGACTCTGCTTCAAGGAAATAAGGTAAAAAGTGATAGAGCAGGATACCCAACATCCTTTTCTGGCCTCCTTACATAGTCTCATGTATACCTACTCATACACACACACACACACACACACACACTGGCAAAATTAGAATGACTTCCCTGCACTCCACACCAAATACATCTTTCCCATAAACCCCAGCACTGTTCCTCATTCTGGCCATTGGAGACACATTAGTCAACATGAAACAAAATATAAAGACAGTTGTTCACAACATCCTCTCCACCTCCCCACTGGGCCTTCTCATGACCTTCAGTGATCTCTCAAGTCATATGTTTGGGGTTAAAAACTATGTGTGTTGACTGCAAGCCTACCAGGTTTGGCTAAGCATGTTTTCTGTTGTCCATGTGGATACAGGACTAGAACATGCCTTTGCCCTCTGGGGTCTTCAGATATAATACACAAGTATTGTATGGGTTAGAACCAGAAGTAAATGTGTCAGCAATTGATGTGTACCAAACATTTTCAAAATTCAATGTCTGAAACAACAAATTATTGTCTACAGGTCACCTAGCTGTGCTGAGTTGGGTCACATCTAGCTAAGTACAACTGGAGTCACTTTGTGCAAAGGGCTTGCTGTTGGCAGAGAAGATACTAGTGTGGAGGTGCCATATGGCAAGGCTCACTCGGGTAGTTCTCATTGCAATGCAGCAAGATCCAAGAGAATGAGGAGAAATGAGGAATCCTGGTGGGGACTCAACTTTGAATGGGCACCAATTCCTTCTATGAGCTGAGGCAAGCCAGGACTCTAAGGACAAAGACATGCCTCACCTTGAGGGGAAGAGTTTCAGAGTCATACCAAAAGGCTGTAACTGTCAGCAGGGTAGAGATATGGAACATCTTTTAAAATGGCACCCAGCATGAATGTGCAAAGCATAACAAAAAGCAAAATGCCAAAGCTGGAGGGATGGCTTGGTGGTTAAACTATTGCTGAGAACCTGGGCTTGAGTCTCAGCACCCACATGACAATTTCTAACCAACTCCTGTTCTAGGGCATCTGATCCCCTCTTCTGGCATCCACAGGTACCTGCACACACACAGTGCACATAATACATGCTGGCACTCTGTACTGGCTGCTTTTGTGTGTCACCTTGACACAAGCTGGAGTTATCACAGAGAAAGGAGCCTCCCTTAAGAAACTGTCTCCATGAAATCCAGCTGTAAGGTGTTTTCTCAATTAGTGATCAAGTGGGGAGGGCCTAACCATAGTAGGTGATGCCATCCCTGGGCTGGTAGTCCTGGGTTCTACAAGAAAGCAAGCTGAGCAAGCCAGGGGAAGCAAGCCAGTAAGTAACATTCTTCTATGGCCTCTACATCAGCTCCTGCCTCCAAGTTCCTGCCTTGTGTGAGTTCCAGTCCTGACTTTCTTTGGTGATGAACAGCAATGTGGAAATGTAAGCTGAATAAACCCTTCCCTTTTCAATTTGCTTCTTGGTCATGATGTTTTGTGTAGGAATACAAACCCTGACTAAGACAAACACACACACACACACACACACACACACACACACACACACACACACACACTTTTTAAAAGCAAAATGTCCTTTAATCAATTGTCTATAGAGGGCACTTGGACAATGAAGCTGGTAAGTAATTAGTGGGCTATATTGGTTTTCCAAGCCAAAATTTCTTTTTCTTTTTTTAGCCTTAAGTTTATGACAATGATGATTGATTCACATACGATTAATTCTTTTGTGTCCCAATTCCATTAAGCTTTCCAGCTTCACTTCTTTGGGTACTAATCAGGAAGCAAAAAATGAACCTAAATGTATATGTTATATAAATCTCATATTTATCAGTAAATTGTTTTTTGTGAAGATATTGTAGAGAGAAAACTGGTACCAAATGTGAAATCATTACTCTCCAGAAGTTTGAAGAACTGTTAGAATTGATTAATGGGAGAATTTGGAAGAGAATTCTCGAGAAGGCTTACAATGCTGAGATGAGCTGGTAATGCTCATTCTTTGGTCAAAGAATCAGAATAATATGGATATACTTTGTCGCTGACCTGAGAGATAGTGTGGGCTAAGCAGGTCTTATGTTGATCCATCTGGAGATGAATTTGTGCTGGGTGGGACATAAAGAGCTCATTTCATTCTTCTACATGTAAGTTTCCAGTTTGAACAGCATCATTTGTAGAAGGTGCTGCCTTTATTCCAACATGTGGGTTATGTGGCAAAAAATACAGTGGCTTTAACTGTGTGATTTATCTGCATCCTCAATTCTGTTCCATTGATTAATGTTTCTGTTTTCATGCTAGGACCATGTTGTTCTTATGACTACAGCTCTGGACTATTAACTTGAAACCTGGAAGGTGATACTTACCAGAGTTTTTATTGTTCAAGATTGTTTCAACTATCATGGGTTTTTGGGTTTCCATGTAAAATTTAAGATTAGTTTTCAATTTTCTATAAAGAATCGCATTGGATATTGATGAATTACAACGAGATGGCGTTTGGTGAAATGACTATTTTCTCAATATTAATTATGCCAATCTATGAACATGAGAAGTCTTTTCATCTCCTGGAATCTCCCTCAGTTTCTCTTTTCAGTATATTAAATGTTCATTGTATGAGTCTTACACTTTCTTAAATATATTCCAAGATATTTTTGAGACTATTAGGAATGGAATTACTTTCTTGATTTCTTTCTTGGTATATTTTTCACTTGTATCTTTGGAGTTGCTGGCCACTGGGATTCTTCTGGACTCCCCCAATAATACAGGCAATTGCCAATGCTCTTGATTACCTACCAGAATTTGACGGTAAAGCACTATTGTTGAAAACACTACATACTTGAGTCACAGAGCCCAAAGAACTCAAAATAGTAGTCTTCCAGAAACTCCACTCCTCCTTGCTAATTTTCATAGTGATGTAAGATGCAATGTACACTACCTGACAGAAACTACTACTCCTTGCTAATTTTCATAGTGATGGAAGGTGCTATGTACACTACCAGAGAAAATAATCACCAATCCTACCCCAATGTATGAACACAGTGAGCTACAATAATGACTGGCCAGGCAAGACATGCTCACTAGTACAGTGGTGGCATGAACATCATAGGAGCAACCAAGAACTTTCTGAATGAATTTAAAGCACATGCCATAAGTTGAAATTTATACTTGGCATTAATTTCCAGTTCAAGATTCCATGTGTAGACAGGTCATAGTTCCAAAAGAGAGCCTACTGCTACTGTTGCTCTACTAGATGGCCATTGCATTAAACTTGTTCCTAATGATGCATTGCTCTACCTGTAGATTAGTGGATCTCTCAACCCTCATCAGAGGAGCTCCTTTTGGTAGTAGATGATGATTACCATAAAAACTCACAACTGATCAAGATGCAGAGAATAAGAGACTTTAGACTGTTCAGCCTCCAAGATAATATCTATATCCTACATCCTCCTTCCAAGACTCAGAGGTTTTGTGGAAGTAGGGGAACAGAAAGATTGTAGGAGTCAGAGGCAATGGATGACTGTAAGAAAAAAAAATGTTTCCTGGATACATTAGGGCAGTTTCTCATATGAATACAAAGCAGTTAGGACAGCATGCCCAAGACCTGTGCAAACTCAAGACAAGTAAAATCTGTTTCTAAGCTTTTCCAATGGTTCCAGGAGATAGAGGGCACTTTGTGTTCCCATGGCTATCCAGGTTTCACGTCTCTGCATCCAGCCAGCCTCTATTCCATATTTTCAGCAAAAGACTCAAATGTCATCATTGGATGCTGGTTTTACAGTTATGCAAATTATAAGTTATGTGGTCATGGAGGCTTCCACCAGATCTCAAAGCCTGGGAAAACAGGCAGAGCTGTTTGCCACACCCAATGCAGTGTTAAGCAGTAAAGCTGAGGGAGAGAAGCCAAAGCTATAATAAAGATCCAAGGTCAGAAGAGATGCAATCAACCTGTCAAACAGGGAGGGAAGGATCCAGGAAGTGTGAAAACCAGTTTGAAAGGGCAGGCACAGTAGGATCCAACCTCTGAAGCCACAGAAGTGCAAATGGCCATGCTCATTGGGAGTGTTCATTCCACCATAGTGAGTCCTTGGTACCAAAGATCTTTGGTGTTTGATGTTTCCCCTTTTCTTATTTCTCCATGACTCCCGTTCAGAATAGGGGACGTTTACATGATGTCTGAGCTCCAATGAGTTTGTGTGTGATTTGGGTTTTGTTTTGTTTTAGTATTTGTTTTTCTGGTTCTTTCTTTTTACAGAGGCTCACAACTGTCCTGAGTCTTGATGAGACCTTGGACTTAAACTTTTATTGCTAGAACAATAGATCTTGGGACTGGCTTTAGACAAAGAATTACTCCATTATGAGGTCTCAAATGTCTTGGAACTTGCTTTGTGGACCAAGGTGCCTTTGTACTCAGAGATCTACTTGCCTCTGCCTCTCTAGGTTAAGGTCTGGCATTAATCTATTTTTTTTTTAATTGCGAAATGGACATGAACTTTTGGAACTTTTGGTCAGAATATATAGCTTGAATCTGAAATGCCCCCAAAGAGCCATGTGATAAAAGCTTGGTCTTCAGTGTGTGCTATTGAGAAGCAGGGAAAACTTTTTTTTTCAGGTAGGGCCTATTAAAATGCCCATAGGTCATTAAAGATCTTCCTCAAAGAGGATTGTGACAGCCCAGACTCTAGCTCCCTGTTCCTGCCTCAAGATATAATTCATGGTTTGTTCATGTACATGCTCCTGTTTGATATGCCACCTTCTGTTACCCTCACAGAACTGAGCCAAAGCAAGATAACCTCTAAGTTAAACAGCCCTTCTCTCTTTTAACTTACTTGCTTTGGTTATTTCATTATGCTGATGCAAAACTGACTAATACAGAATGTCTGTAATGTTTTATGTGTATTTGTCAAAACAATAGGTATGTTAATAAACTTTATGTTACTGTAACAAATACCTGAGATGTAGCAACTCATGAGCAAAGGTTTATTTTGGGCTAGCTATAGACTTTTCATCCCTGATCATGTGGTTATGTTGCTTTGGGACCTGTGTAAGATAAGAGAATACTCAAAGAGACTGTCCGGGAACCTTCTTGTTTCAGGATAGTATGGGAACAAAGAAAGAGAAGGTACCTCTATCCCTGTATCTCCTTCAAAGGAACACCTCCAGAGACCTAGCTTTCTCACACTAGACTGCCACTTAATGGTTGCACAACTTCCCAGTGATATCACAGGCTGAGCATCAGCAAGGCTGCAAGCCATCAGCCAATGCACCTTTGGAAGACTCAGAATCAAACTAGGCAGCAGCCATGGTTATTCATGAGCACTGTAATTACAGCTGGTTCCTTTCTTGTGTGTATGTATACCTGTGTGAATCTGTTCTAGTTTTCAAGTTCTGCATCATGATCATGTAGTGCTTTTACAATTAGAGGATATACTTTGACAACAAATAAATATAACACCAATGAAAAGAAGAGTAGTGATACAATTTATATGAATTTATTGATAAGTTCTTGGTTTGGGAACACAATAGAAGATGTACTTGCCTTAGAACATACTTTGGTTTTCATCAAATTCCGGCACAAGCAACAATTATTATCTCAAACACAGGGCCATCAGTGTCACAGCCTCATCTCTTCTCCCAAAGCTCCAAAGGTCTTGCCACCCATAATGCATGAACACAATGAAGAATGACTAACACTGGAGAAGGCCACGGCAGTCTGAGAATCCAGGGGAGAAAGCCGTCAGCTGGCGGGAGCAGGGGAAACTGTGGGGCTGTCACTGAAAGCAGAGTGCCAGACTTTCTGTAAATTACCAACAGATGGCAAGAGTTGTCTAGACTGAAGATACTGGAAAAGCACATCACATATACTAGAACCTTCCCTGATGGGTGTGGCCAGCAATTAGATTGTTATTATTATTATTTTTAAATGTGCTGAATGTATAATGTATGGTGAATTATTTCCCTAACAAAAACAATATGGATTTAACACTTGTTTCCAAGTTTCAACTGATCAGATAATGAACTAATACTTCTCCTTCACTTCCCCCCACTTCTCAATGGGTCTTGGATTTGTGTGATTTCTTCACTCGCCCCTTTCCCCCAAAGCATTTCCGGCAGCCATAGGCACAACATTTAAAGACAATGAAGACCACTGTCAACACAATGGCCAGGAGGAAGCCAATCACATCCAAGGAGTGGTACTGATACCAGGTGAGGTCATGGGCGGCCGGGCGCAGGTGTGGTGCCCCCTTGTGCCTCATCACGTATTCCACCCAGAACACAGCCAGGTCCAGAGGCTCTATAGGACGGTCCTTGTGAAGGCTGGAGAGGCGCATGATGTTCTCCTTGTAGCTGAACACAAGGCAATTGTTAGTGCCTGGAACACCCATGTAACAGACAGCATTCCCTTACGCTTGACTCCAGTTAAGAAGAGAAGCGTACTTCTAATATAACCAGATTTTTTTTTCTTTTTTCTTTTTCTTTTTCTTTTTTTCTTTTTTTTTTTGCTTTTAGTGATTTCTTTGTAGGAAATTATATTATGCCTTCCTTATGGTAAAATGAAGTTGAGGAGGCATGAACTACAGATGAAAGGGTAGTGTGGTTTGAATGTGCTGCCTACAAGCTCATGTGTGAGAACTTTGGTCCCCGAGGTGAAGGTACAGAGAGGTGTTAGAACTTTTGGGAGGTGAGAAGCCATTGAGAGAGATGGCGGCCTTTGTCCCCAGAGCTGGAACGTGTCACTTTGAGAGCAGGTTGTGATCAAGCATGGATGTCATTTGCATTTTGTCTCTTGCATATACACATCCTTTGAACCTCCAGGTTTCTACCATGTGGAGAGGCAGCATTAGACCAACAACTTCTAGAACTGTGAGCCAAATAAACTTTCATCCTTCATAAGTCATGGCATTCTGGATATTCTGTTATTGCAGCAGAAAACAGGCTAAGGCATGTGCCTGAAACTTTCACATACATGTTCTCATGAGTACACCAAATGCTGCTGCTGGGTTAAATCTACCACTGGCCACTATTTCTTCTAAAATTTTGTGGTATTGCTTTTAAGATATTATTTTTATTGTGTTTATGTGTTTGAGTCTCTATGTGTGTGCACACATGAGTGCAGCGTCCATGGAGGCCAGAAGGGGGCACTGGATTCCCCTAGAGCTGGGAAACAAAGTAAGGTTGTATGGAAGAGCAGCAAGTGCTCTCCTAACTGCCGAGCCATGGTTCCACCTCCCTACCTTTTAAATTGTTGTCTGGAGATTTGCTGTTGTTTATTTGTGTTTGTTTGGTTGGCTTTGTCTTAAGATAGAATCTTGACTATATAGCCTTGAACTCTTCTTGAACTTGTAGCAATCGTCCTGTCACCAAAGTGCTGAGATTATAAATGTCTGTCACCATGCTGGTCTTTCCAGAGCTTTTCAACAAAATAGTTCCAGTAACCTTGACAGCAATATACTAAATTTCAAGTAGAGATCAAGCAATCTCATGGTGTGTGTGTGTGTGTGTGCGTGCGTGCACGTGCAGTCATGTGCACTCACACATCTGTGTCTGTGCAGACATGTGTCGTCTATGCTTTCACTCAAGGGCTGTAAGACAATCTTCTCCTCTGTGGCACTTCACTTTATTTCTTTGAGACAGTTTCTCATGGGATCTAGATCTAGGCAGGTGGCTAGCAAGCCCCAGCAATTCTCCTGCCTCTCCCTTCCACTGTGCTGAGGCCTGGCATCTCACATAAATGCTGGAGGTTGACTCGGTCCTCTGTACTACACAGCAAGAGCTCTTACCCACCCACAGAGTGCTGCATCTCTCCAGCACCACCCCTACACATCTTTTAATGGGACATTTCTCTCTTGGTAGGATCTTAGAGATGAGATGCCTACTCTGGTGATATTATTTTTAATTGAAGATTTTAAATCCAGGGAAATTATATTTTAAAAAAAACTTTTATGATAAAATGTAGTCATTTTATAAATAGGAATAACTCCCACATTATCTTATATAAATATAGATTTTTTTAAATGTATTTGTTATTGTGCTGCTTGTAAATGCTGTAGGTATGAATACAAGTAGGGTTTTTTTGGGTTCTTGGTTTTATTTGTTTTTTATTTTCTATTACCTACCTCTTGTTGTTGATGACAGTTTTAAGGGCATTTTCCAAATCATCAGCAGTCATTTCAAGGACATTCAGGGTCACCCCAGCTCCCCGAGTTTCCATGCGCTTGGCATTGTCCATCTGATCGCCAAATAGGGGCATCATCACCATCGGAACTCCATTGCATATTCCTTCATAAATACCATGGGAGCCAGAGTGTGTGATGAATGCCCGAGTCTTTGGATGACCTGAGAAGTACAACAGACAAGGATGCTGAGCTCGCCAGTCTCACAGAGTCTGGATTCTGAGAATACCCCAGGGACTGTTATCTACATGTGACCATTGTAGAAAATTGGGGTGGGGGAGGGGGAGGAGTGATGTATGCAATGTCTTATGTGTACGGACCACAATCAAGCTAAGATGTCATTTAAAACATTCATGTTTGTCATTTTTTTTTAATTTAACCCTGGTTTGATTTTCCATGTCAGATGCCCCCAACCTACCAAGCAGATCATTTTGGGGTAGCCATTTGACAAGAATTGTGTTCTTTGCAAGATTCGATGGTCTAGTTCCGGTGTAGCGCCACAGGACCTCACAGGGGCAAAAAGCACAATGTTTAATAAAAGAACACAATGTGATTTTTTTTAATTGCAATACTAGCTAGAAAGGCCAGTTATCTGGAAAGAACACCTATGGCCTCTGCATGTGGGAGGTCTGGTGCATAGGAAGTCCCTGGAGCTCAGACAACACTGTATCTTGATGCTGAAGCCTGGTGATTTGAGTGTGAGAAGCCACCAAGCCAGGCACTGGGAAACTCTTCACTTTTCTTCACTGCAAAGGGAAACTTTCTTAACAAAACCAGTGAATGTCCAGAGCTAACCAAGGAAGAGCAAACCAAAACTAAATCTTTTTGGTAAAACATCCTCATTTGGTATGAAAAAGAGTTCCATGCTTATTTTTAACTAGTTTCTCCCTAATACTTTGAAGTTTCTTAGAGAAAAGGAGAAATCTGAGTGAAATAGACCATAGTGTAGGAGTACCTGAATGAAATTGAAAAATATAATAATAAGATACTAATGCTAATGCTAATAGTAATAATAATAATAACAACAACAACAACATTGGAGGATGTCAGAGGATTTCCAGACCCCTGACTCTGGAACCAGAGTTCTCAAAACAGCTATGACGGAGCCATGCAGAACCATCTTACCGTCTGAGGAATTCTGCCCAAAGCCTCAGCAATTTCCATGGCTTTCTTCTCCGGAATCTCTGAGACCATGGATCCCAAAGAGAAAACAACGATGCCATGCTCCCCAGAGGCGTTGACATAGGCTTCAAATTCCTAGAGTAGAAAAAGATATTTCTAGTTCATCTCTTGTCCCTCACATTCCTTGTGACCTAAGCACATTAGATTACAAGTTACTTCCCTCTTATGGAAGTCAGTGAAAGGGTGTGTGCAATAGACAAGCATCATCATGGCAACTGTCTCCTCATCCCCTGTCAATTCAGGAGGATGTCTTACAGGGTTATCTGTAGGGTTCCCTGGAGATGCAGAATCCATATAATGTGCTGACTTCCCATAAGAAAAGCAGAGGCACATACGTGAGTGTGCATACACCTGAATGTACATCCATGAACATGACACAGGTCCATACACATGTTCCTACTTGTGGCCCCACACAGAAAACAGACTCTAAGTAGCATGGCAGTTCTCCCATGCTGTACATTATTAATAAGCTAACTAACCACCAAGAGTCTCTGATGGACTCAGCTGTTTCCAAAGAATGTGGAGAACATTAGCATGATGGTATGACATGCCAGGCTGCCCGCAGCTGAGGAGCTGCCTGGAACCTGGTACTTTTATTCCTTAAATCTAAATTTTCCTGGGCAAATCATGTCCTGATATCCCTACATGTAAGATACAGAGAGATGACTACCAAACTCTATCATGAACACATGAGGATCACAAACCCTGGGCAACCTTCCCAGAGGAACAGCCCTCTTCCACACACCTGAGGGCCAGGCTCTTGCAGCCCCCTGGATCATCACAGCAGTGGCACCTTGGTCTCACCCACTGGACCCATTTAAAGAGTGAGAGAGGCCAGGCCAGGCTTTTCTGCCATGGCTCTGGATTTTGATCTCTTTTAAGAGCATACTAGAGTTGGTTGCTCTAAAGCCTTCCTTGTCTAGGATTGCCTCTTGTTTTCCTTCCCTCCTCAGAGACTTCTTTCCTGGGGGCAGGCAGCTCACATCCTAGTGCCCTTTGCCTTCCTGCTACCTCCAGATAGCACATAGCTCACCTACAGTCTATCTGGAAAGAGATCAGTCTAGTTTTCCCTCCTGCATGGCCTCCCACCCCTACTTGGCAGCCAGTAGTGTGTGATTGGCACAAAAGCAGCTCTGTAGGGTCATAAACATCCACAGTCAGATAGCAGGATTCAGCCGAGGCTTAACTAGCACGCAAGCTTGTGAGCTACAGAGGCAGCTTGGACAATGACTCTGCATCAACTTTTGTGGATTCAACAGAGGTGAGTTCCCTCTACTTGGCACAAGATGCCCTAAACCTTGCCACAACATCACAGTCCTTGGGACAGCCAAACAGTGAGGCAACATGTTAGCTGCAAATGATCTTTGATCTCAGACTTGTTTCTTTCTAAACATGACAAATGCTCCAAAAGGAAGACCTTCTCTCTACGGATACTTCACTCCAGCTGACGAGACCATTAAATATTTCTTACATTCTACTAAGAGCTGCATAGTTGGTTCTGAACTCTGAACAAAACATCTTTTGCTCTCCTAGAATCCATTTAGACTACCTGTTAGACGCCTTTCCCTTGAACCAAGTACAAGCTTGCCTGCCTCCATGATTGGTCTCTTTTGCCAGTATCTTTCTATCTCTGGCTTCTCTGATCTCCTTATTAGCTATTTACTTCAGACTCAACATGTATGACTGTGGTCCTGAATTGCTTTCTTTTACCAAGATTGTCTCTTGCTCAGACAGAGGGATGACACTTTGCCCTACTGGAAGAAGAGAAAGACTGCAATATTTAGTTTTCTGTTAGGATATCTAGACATTAGAATGATAACAAGGACCATAAAGGTAGTGACTCCTGCCAGGATCCATAAGGGTTAAAGAACAATTGCATCAGACTTAAGCTACTAGTGCCTGAATCAAGAACATGAGTTCCAAAGGGATGCTTCGTAGTACACAGCTCTGTTCTCTGAGAAGTGTCCCAAACACAGTGGTTCTTCTGACAATTAATGCTGGCTGCATTAAATTGAATTCCCCAGGATAAAATGCCTAAGATATGTATTTCTCAGAATACTGTATACAAAGAGGTAAGTCAGAAAAGGATGCCAAGGACAGACAAATTCAAGACTGTGAGACTTAGGGGATAGAAGTTAACAAGAGAGAACACTTGAAACCATACAAGCCTCCCTGAGATCAGCACATACCTATGGAAAGTTCCTTTCTCCCAAAGAACAACAGGCCTGGAGAGGCGCCAATACACACCTGGGATAGGGGCTTTTTCTGAAGGCAATTTATACCACCAATAAAAACCATGTTGGGCATGATGGGCCTGGGGTAATCTTTCACAAAGTCACTTCTCATCAGCCAGATAGATGCAGGGCTCAGAAGATCCTGGACAGTCACTTCTTTCTGTAAGATTTCAGTGGCAAGTGACCCATAGGGGGAATAAACCACTCTGCACATAAAGTTCTCTGACACGGCCAGGAGCACGTTCTTCACTCGCTGTAGGAAGTTCATGCGGTCTGAGTTGAAAGACAAACTCTTGGGCACGTAGGACAATGGGACGGGGCATTGGGTAGCTTCTGAATCCAGGCTGCATGGCAATTTATTCAAGAAGTACACAGTGGGCACAGTCAGGTACTGGGCCACAATGGAGCCACAGGGAAGGAAAGGGTCTGTCAGCAGAGCATCAAAGTGACTTTCTTCCAGAGAGGCCATAAACTCGGCATTGTGCAGCAGGTGGGAGCAGCCAGCTAGGAGCATACTGGAATCCCTTTTGACTTTCATATATATTTTGACCACGCGCAGCAGAAAAGAATCTTGATTAAAGGCAGTCCGTCCAAGTTCCACCAAAGTAGCTGTCACATTTTCCTTCTGGAATGGCACAGGGAACTTCCTCAGAGTGTAAAATGATCCTTCTTTTATGTGTATTGAGGCTTCAGGTGCTATGACCACAACTTCGTGCCCCTTCTGCTGGAGCTGCTGAATAACTCCAAGCATACTCAGCCAGTGGCTTCCATCCATAGGGAACACTAACAGCCTCCCAGCGTGGGATGCAGAGGGACCGAACACACACAACAGAAGGTACGGAAGAAGCAGAAGCAAACGCGAGCTCCAGCACACCACAGTCATGGTATCTCTCTCTCTCTGATGCTGCCAGAGATCTACTCAAGCTGGCTCATGACACACGAGGAGAAACCTGTGCAACCAGTTAATGATTGATTGTGCCCCATGACTAAAGCTGTCAATGAGCTGGCAAGACCGTGGAGCATTTGTTTTCCATGACATAGTGGGAGGAGCTTTACTGAGTTCCTTAACAAATAACAGCAATTGAACTGACAGCTACTCCTTCCTCTAAGTAGCATGTTTGGGTGAATATAGCTGGCCCAACCATCTCTGGCCATTTTGGACTCATTAAACTAGCATTTTTGTAAGTCAAAAAGGGTTAACAGAGAGGGAAAAAGGACCGTAAAGTGCCAAAGCATAACACTTTCCCAAGAATAAGACTGACAGTTACTCAGAAAGTCTTTTGGAAAGAAAAGAGCATTGTGTTGAAACGTCACTTTTGTCCATGGAAACCCTCCATCATTCACTCAGGGTTCCTCTTAATCATTTCCATCATTTAAAAAAGTGGTGTGTGGAGGATGTGGAGAAAGAGGAACACTCCTCCATTGTTGGTGGGATTGCAAGCTTGTACAACCACTCTGGAAATCAGTCTGGCGGTTCCTCCGAAAATTGGACATAGTACTACCGGAGGATCCCGCAATACCTCTCCTGGGCATATATCCAGAAGATGTCCCAACCGGTAAGAAGGACACATGCTCCACTATGTTCATAGCAGCCTTATTTATAATAGCTAGAAGCTGGAAAGAACCCAGATGTCCCTCAACAGAGGAATGGATACAAAAATTGTGGTACATTTACACAATGGAGTACTACTCAGCTATTAAAAAGAATGAATTCACAAAATTCCTAGGCAAATGGTTGGACCTGGAGGGCATCATCCTGAGTGAGGTAACCCAATCACAAAAGAACTCAAATGAAATGTACTCACTGATAAGTGGATATTAACCCAGAAACTTAGTATAGCGAGATATAAGGTACAATATGTAAAACATATGAAACTGAAGAACGAAGACCAAAGTGTGGACACTTTGCTCATTCTTAGAATTGGAAACAATCACCCATGGAAGGAGTTACAGAGACAAAGTTTGGAGCTGAGACAAAAGGATGGTCCATCTAGAGACTGCCATATCCAGGGATCCATCCCATAATTAGCCTCCAAGCGATGACACCATTGCATACACTAGCAAGCCTTTGTTGCAAGGACGGTGATATAGCTGTCCCTTGTGAGACTAGGCCTAGCAAACACAGAAGTGGATGCTCACAGTCAACTATTGGATGGATCACAGGGCCCCCAATGGAGGAGCTAGAGAAAGTATCCAAGGAGCTAAAGGGATCTGCAACCCTATCGGAGGAACAACATTATGAACTAACCAGTACCCCAGAGCTCTTGACTCTAGCTGCATATGTATCAAAAGATGACCTAGTCGGCCATCACTGGAAAGAGAGGCCCATTGGTCAGGCAAACGTTATATGCCCCAGCATAGGGGAATGCCAGGGCCAAAAAATGGGAATGGGTGGGTAGGGGAGGGGGGAACTTTTGGGATAGCATTGGAAATGTAATTGAAGAAAATACGTAATAAAAAAAAGGAAAAAAAAGTGGTGTGTGTGCGTGCGCGTGCGTGCGTATGTGTATGTGTGTTGTAGGCTAAAGAGTAATCTTGGGTGTTATTTCTCAGAGGCTGTACATTTTGTGTTTGAGGCAGGCTCTTTCACTGGAGTGGAGACTACCAATTAAGCTACATACAGGGAGGCTGCCAAGCAAAGAAATCTCCCTTTCTCTAGCTCCCCAGTGTTGGGATTCCAGGCATGCCCAGTTAGTTGTCTGCAGAATTTTCATGTGGCTTCTGGGGCTTAATCTCGGGTCCTTATGCTTGCAGAGGATTTTACTAACTCAGCCTCTGCCACTTTCTTCTTAGTGAATCTAGGACAGGGCTGGGTTTCAAGATGGCAGCTGAGACCAGCACAGAAGAGTGCCCTGACTCAGCTATGAAGAGAGTCAGACTCTCAGCTCAAACTGATAAATCAGCCCTTTGAAGATACAAATGAATGGAACCAGGCTGGGGTAGAAAATGACCAAGAAGGCATGGGTCTGTGGACAGAAGTCCTCTCCAAGAGTTCCCTCAGAGAGACAGTGAGAAAACATTCTAAACAGAAAATCAAACTAGGTAAGCACCAGCTAGTAAGTACACTTGTGCTCATCACATTTGCCTGATGCCAAGAGGAAATTCTAATGCTTGAATTGAAGGCAACAAAATCGTGCATGCTATGTGTTAAGTGCTGTCAAGCTGAACACTCTGTAACACATCCTATCCCATAGCACTGTACTGTAAAAACAGATTATATATCCCTTATTTTAGAAACATACCGAGGCTGACAAAAGCAAAGACATTTGCCGAGTTCTTGGCAGAGCTAAGACACAGGCCCTGAATGTTGGTGCCCAAAGCCTACACTCTTGACTTCCAGTCTCCAGAAGTACCCAGACACGTCTCTAGTGGAAATTCCACCTAGGTAGAAATTGAACGGGAACCAGGGTTGTGAACCTAAGGTCATGACCCCACCATGATGAATGAAGAAAAAGCAGAAGGGAGGACTTTAAGCCCAAAAAGGTGTTCAAATAGCACAATCTGGGGTACTTGGAGACTAGGTGAAGAGCTGCGGAATGGAAATGACTCCCAAAGGGAGCAGCCAAAGTGAGGGTAAAACACAGCCTATTACTCTTTGTGGGGATCCACTGATGTTCTATACAGTTCTAGGAAGAAAGCCCTGATCCCAGTGTTGAACACAGTACTAGTCCTACCTGCATGTGGCTGTGCTGAGAACACTAAGGAGAAACAACTTAGCTTTAAAGCTTTGGTGTTCTAGGGTACACAGTTGACAGGACCCTTCTCCTTCCTCCTTTTTCATGTCTTCACCCTTCCTCAACAGAATTCCAGTTTTGCTTATGTGTTTTAAACACACATGCCCCCTACCCCTGAGCGTGCACGCGCACACGTGCACGAGCGCACACACACACACCATGCACTCTGAACTCTTAAGTCCTTCCACACACTAAATAGCTCTATCACTCTTAATTATTGGTCAGTGGCAAAGATATAGCAATGCCTTTGCTTCTGCTGTGCCTTTAACTAGATATCAAAGCTCACAACCCAAATTAAGCTTAAGGATCAGTAATCCTTGCAAACCCCATTTTGTGAGAACTCACCTGCAGCTTATGTGGGGCAAAGAGCCTGGAAACACTGTAATGCCTTTATGACTCTGTGTTCCTGTCATCATTCAGAACCTTGAGCTTTTTTATTTATATGGTGCTGGAGATAGAGCCCAGGGTCACAGGCAAAGCAGACAGTGTGCTTCCTCAGAGCTTCTTGCAGCTACTAGGCACTTGAATGGTTGGGGCCTGTATTAGTCAGGGTTCTCCAGAGTCACAGAACTTATGGATAGTCTCTATATAGTAAAGGAATTTATTGATGACTTACAGTCTGCAGCCCAATTCCCAACAATGGTTCAGTAGTTGAATGGAAGTCCAAGGATCTAGCAATTACTAGTCTCACACAGCAAACAGGCAAAGAAGCAAGAGCCAGACTCACTTCTTCCAATGTCCTTAAATTGTCTCCAGCAGAGTACACCTTCTAGATAAAGCTGTGTGTTCCACCACACCTTTAATCCCAGATGAAAGGTGTAGCCCAGATTAAAGGTGTGTTTTATCACACCTTAAATCCCGGATGACCTTGGACTCAGAGATTTAATCTTCTGGAATCCATAGCCACTATGCCTCAAGATCTCCATACCAAGATCCAGATCAGAAACTTCTATCTCCAAGTCTCCAGATAAGGGTCACTGGTGAGCCTTCCAATTCTGGATTGTAGTTCATTCCAAATATACTTAAGTTGACAACCAGGAATAGCCACTACAAGGTCCAACCCTATCTTGGATGGAACACAGTTCACTGATCAAGATGCAAGGCAATCTACATCTCTTATGATCAACAAGGAGAACCACTTCAAAACAATCCAATGACAGGTCTTCCCTGAAACATGAGCAGACCCAACCCCTTTCAACTTTAAAGTGAATTCTACTGTGCTGGGTGCTATGCTAGGTTCCAGAGCCAAAACCCAAATAACCAATAGCCACGGCCTGTAAGGAGGGATCCAGGAGTCAGAAAAGCACTTAAACCAAGCAATCACAGGGTACCACAAGATGCTTTGTATTTCTGTGGAGGCCCTTGTTGAATGCAGTGTCTTCGAAAAGTCCCATGGGAGGGATTTCTTTTTAAGCTGGAACCAGAAGTTAATATTCCCATCTATGGAACACCTAGCTCCTTAGATGGCATAAGAATGGGTCCTGATACTAAACAAAGCACACAAGCTCTCTGCCCTCCTGAGGATCAACTATGGATTCTTAGAGGGAAAAGGCAGTTTTCCTCAGATCTCTGCAGCATTTTCCCCATCCTACCTCTCATCATCTAGAAGTTCCCACAGCTGCCTATATCCAGAATAAATGGATATATTTCTCATAGGCAGGGTTTCAACCCTGAGGCCAATCCATAGCTGTGCATTCAGTAACTGTTTTTGTACAAACTCCATCTACTTTTACTATAGGCCCAATACTTAGGCCAAGTGTTCACTCTTAGATCCAGCTGCTTTGGTCTTATCTCAGAGCTTCAGCCTCTAGGCCGTCCTTCCAGCCCACTTTATCAGTTTGCCTTTGTATTATCCCACTCCACCACTGCTTCTCTGGTACTTTGGTCAACAGCTTTACAGGGCCCACAGGAAAACTCAAACCCTTTAGCCTTGCTCTTCCTTAGACCCTGGGTCACTTTGAAAGGAGTTTTCCTCCTCTTTGGCTCTCCTGATTAGTCAAATCCATCTACCCTTTCCTCCTAATGAGGACTCTATTACTGTTTATTGCATGTTTACCAAGTGCCAGGCCTAGAGGTTCAAGTTCAGTCACTGGGCGTGACATAAACTCAAATGACTGTTCTGGCATACTAGAATTTCTGATTAGACCTAGTACCCTTCATGATAGAATCTTTAAACATTTACTGGTTAACCATTTCCTTTAGAACTAAGTAATCTTTAGAGATACATGTTGCCTCACCACTGATCAAATAAGGTAATACAGTGGTTTTTGTTTGTTTGTTTTTTAAAAAAAAGCCCTCAAGAAAGTGGGGATAAAAGCAAGTGTCAAGCAAAGGCAGAAGGAAGGCCAGAGTCATACTACAACAGTATTAGTGGCAACAAGAACATTTCACCTAAGGTGCTTCAAAAACAGCCACAAGTTCCAATTATTTTTGTTCAGAACAACAATGGTTCTCCAAGTATAAACTAGAACCCTGAAGATCCCCCAAGGACCTTTCAGAGGAATGTTACAAGGTTGAAACTATTTCCATTAACAGAAATATTAACTTTTAAAGATCTAATTTTCTCATAGGCATATGGTGGAGTTTTCCAAAGGTTACTCTATGAGATCAAAATAGATTGCAGAAGAATCCAGCTCTATGAAGCCCAATGCTGGAGTGATTTGAAGAACACAAACACACATCACCCTTCTGAAGTTTTGTTTTGAAGAAGTTATTTTCTCAGAACATGTTTTATGCTAGTGTGTATTTAATAGATATGTTTTTCATTGCTTTACTTTCTCTTAGAGCCATATAAATGAAAGGGGGGGGGATGTCCTATGGCCAAAAATGTTTAAGAACCTGAGTCCTTCACAAGCCACTGTCCTTCAGACCAGGCTCAGGGTCAGACAAAACATAATCCTGACAACCTTCCTAATTTCCTGCCTGGCTGACGAAAAGACAGCTTGGGGCAGGGCACAAAAATCCATTTAAAAAATCCAGTTTTGTGAGGCACACTTGTGCCACAATGCACGATGCTGAGGCAGCAGGGCATTACTGCAAGTTTAAGGCCAGTCTGAGCTACACAGCCGGGGAGAGAAGGGCGAGCAGCATCAGGAGAAGAGGGAAAGGAGAAGAGTGAAAAAAAGGAGAGGTAGAGAGAAGGCGAAGGTGCGGGGAAGGGTGAAATAGTACTTTTCTATAGCAGCCAGAGTCAAAGCCTCTCTCCCCTAAGTCGTCCTTTGTTCGCCCTACCATAGGACAACCCAATCACCACTGCAAGGATACTAGACTCGGTCCTGTCTTTAAGCGTCACTGAGCATCTCTGGGAGCACAACGGATCCCTGGGCCCTCCATTCTGATAGGCTGAGGCACCGCCCGCCTCCGCCAATGAGAGACGTTTGCGTCACAAGGGAGTGTGGCGCCGGCCGGTAGGCGGGCGTTCAGCAGCTGCCACCGCCGCTCCAGCGCCGAGGCCGCGGGCCGGCCAGCCGCCATGGTGGACTACTACGAGGTGCTGGGCGTGCCGCGGCAGGCCTCAGCCGAGGCCATCCGCAAGGCGTACCGCAAGCTTGCGCTCAAGTGGCACCCGGACAAGAACCCCGAGCACAAGGAGGAGGCCGAGAGGCGGTTCAAGCAGGTGGCGCAGGCCTACGAGGTCTTATCGGACGTCCGCAAGCGCGAGGTGTACGACCGCTGCGGCGAAGTGGGCGAGGTGGGCGGAGGCGGCGCGGCGGGCAGCCCGTTCCACGATGCCTTCCAGTACGTCTTCTCCTTCCGAGACCCCGCGGAGGTCTTCAGGGAGTTCTTCGGGGGCCACGACCCTTTCTCCTTCGACTTCTTCGGGGGAGACCCCCTTGAGAACTTTTTTGGGGATCGGAGGAGCACCCGTGGAAGCAGAAGCCGAGGGGCTGTACCCTTCTCTACCTCCTTTACCGAATTCCCAGGATTTGGGGGTGGCTTCGCTTCGTTAGATACTGGATTCACATCCTTCGGTTCTCCAGGAAACTCGGGCCTTTCTTCTTTCTCCATGTCTTGCGGCGGTGGGGCGGCAGGCAACTACAAGTCGGTGTCAACCTCCACCGAAATAATTAATGGCAAAAAAATCACCACCAAGAGAATCGTTGAGAATGGTCAAGAAAGGGTGGAAGTGGAAGAAGATGGAGAGTTAAAGTCCCTGATAATTAATGGCAAAGAGCAGCTGCTTCGCATCAATACTCAGTAAAGACTAAAGTGTCTTTTAAGGACTATCAGGACTTTTTTGTTTAAACGCGTTTTCAAGGGAACTCTACTTTCAGAACAACTGTATTCCAGACATTATATGCAGCTCATGTCGGTGCCTCTTGTTATTGTTGGGATCGCAGGGATAGGATCTCTCTTGGTCTTTATGCCTGTTGTAAATATCTGTATGCCTTTGGCACTTATTAAACTTAATCCTGAGGCAGACCACTGTTATGTTCTAGTGCTAGGAAACACTGTTCACAACACCTAAAACCACACAATCTCCATTTTGTTGAACATTCGACTCAGAGCTTTCCTTGAACTTTATAGCTCCACTTCCCCACATGCGCACCAAGGTGAAAGATGGGCATATATTGAGTCTTTCGTTTAAGATAGCTAAGTTGAAAAGAGTGGCTTTTAGTTTACCTAAAGTCATGCTGACATAGGAACAGTTGACTACTGTTTAAATGAAAGGCTAAAACTAAGCAGCTAAACTGAAGAAAGTAGACTTAAGTATATTCTTGTTATTGCTGCAACAAATTACCACGAACTTGGTAGTGTGTATATCACACTTATTCTTCCCATGTTTTGTAGAAGTCTGAAATTCACTTCAATGGGCAAAAAGGAGGATTCCTAGGATAGTGCTCTCTCTGAAGGTTTGGGGTTATGTTTATCAGTCAAGGTCTCAACATTTGGCTGGTTAGTGCCTAAGTTTGTTCTACAACAGTGGAAGATGCTGGAAGTGAGAAGTGCCTTTTGAAGGATATACAAGCTCCTTGGTTGTATATATATATGCAATAGAGTCCATTCTATACCACAGTTGGGTGCTTCCTAGACCTCGCAGAAGATGTTGCCTTTAGAGAATACAACACAGAATAATCTACCTCACTTCAGTGTTATTTAGGAAGACTTCATAAGGCATGGAAGCAAAATGGATCGGAATAGGTTTTAGATGCCATGCTTTGTAATTCTCTCCAAAGAGGTCATAGGACCTAAGCACATTATCATAAATTCAGACTACACGAAATGGCCTAGGGTTTTCAGTGCTTACTAGGCAAGCATCCCCAGAATCCCCAGAAACCTAAAGGTCTGGTGTGTGAGATAGTCCTCAGAGACACGAGGTCCCCAGAGCATGCTGGCCGGCAAGATGAGCCATATTGGCTAAGCTCTGGATTTTTTTTTTTTTTTTTTTGAGAGACCCTGGATAAAGTGCAAGAGTAATTGAGGGTGATTCCTGCCATCAGCCTTGGACCTCCATGTGTGCATTTGTGCACACACACACACAAGACACACACACCATGCAGACACATATGCACATACATAAGGAAGAGTCACTGAGTAGTATGTTGGTATGGGTTTGTATCTGAACTGATAGAAGGTATCAAGGATTTGGGGATAATGAACACATACAGTTGTGTGATGATTAAATGTGGAAATCATCATCCTGGGTGGGACATGAGTGGATCTGAAACTACACAGTGGATAAAAGATTGTCAGGAGAGTTTCTGTGGTAGGCAAAGAGCCTGGCATAGCAAGGTTACTCAGAGACCATGGGTCTTCAGCTCTGTTTTAAAAGTTGAGAGCAAACACAAGAATCAATAGTCATCTAGATGTCTTGGATTAGTGCTACTATAAATGTAAAGTTCCTGGTTGGACTGAAACTCATTATGTAGGTCAGGCTGTCCTTGAACTCACAGGAATCTACTCTGCTTCCTAAATGCAGGGATTCACAGCATGTGCAACCAGGCCCAACTATAAAAAACATTTTTTAAAATGAATTGTCAAGCTTGAAACTTTCTTCAAAAATGGCTTTGTCTCAAAACACTTGTGAAGACATTCATTCCTGTAGAAGGTCACCTTTTAGGGAAGGCTTGTCATAGTGGTCAAAAGGCATTTCCTGTGCCTCTTGAATCCACAAGTAGATCTGTGTGTAAAAGCATATTCCAGTACAAGTCTGACATTTTGACTTTGATTCCTGGGAACCTAAGATGGAAGGAGTGAACCAGCAACCAGAAGATGAAGTTCTTGACTTCCACACAAGCACCTTGGCACACATGCACACAGCACCTAGTTTTTAAAAAGGCATTCAAATACACTGTAGGATATTCTCTCATGGTATCACTGGGAGCATTTTTCTAGAATACACCAGACAAGGAAGGAGCAACACACTGTAAGCTCTAGAAGACTAGGAGGCCCTGTTCCACCTAAAACAAGATCGACTTTAAAAAGCCAGTCACACGGCGTGAGGTTCACATGCAGCTTTAGCGTAGTCGACATGGCTGAAAGCATTCAAAAGAAACTACTGTTTCCAAGTAACCCCTTTCTCTTTGATTTGATGTCACAGCCTCCAAATGGGACGAAAGGTACCCTCTCCATTGTAGGAAGTCATTCATCTGTATCAGCTTCCACTCTTAGAATTTCAAATTCTACATTCTCAGTTCTCTCCTCTCTCCCATACTGGCCCTCATCTCTTCTTTATCCTGCCCTCTCTTCTCCCTCCCTCTCCTCTTCCTCTTCCTTCTCACTTCCCCTCTCATGTTTTCATTATTTATCCTTGCTCCAGCTTCATTATGTAGCCTTGATGGACTTGTACTAATCCTAATCCTGCCTTATCTTTCAAAGTTCTAGGATTACTAAGCCAAGCTCACAGGTTTCCTCATTAAATACAGACTCATTTAACTTCCTTAGATCTCCATTAAACTGTTTGAGTATATGTTCAATTACTTCCTGACAATCTGACTAGACTGGGAAATAACCAGTAGCCTCAGGAGTAAATGTACAACTTACTTTCTACCTGTACCCTATGATAGAGTAAAAAGTTTTGTTATGGTAGACTTATCTAGACTATTTTTCTTTTAGCTTTCTATATACAAAATTTGAAATAGACAATTTTGTTATATCATGGAAGATCTATCATACAGGAGCTGCGCAGTTACACACAGTTGACTGAGCATTTGATATGTGGCTAGTCCAAAAATTGATCCTATAAACTAATGATTCTCTTGCTTCCAGATCTGTTGAGTGCTCAAGTGTTGTGTGCATAGCACTCATTTCACCTCTGAGAGCAATATTAAAAGCTTTCACATCAACAACTACAATTTGCTGATTCCTTTAACCTTCAGAAAAAAATCTGAAAGCAGCACACCTTCTGGTGGGTCAGGCCACAGCTCAATTTCTCAGCTCCTGAGCAGAATCAGGACACTACCAATAGCAAAACCATGTCTGGATATGTGGGCAATCTCTGTTGAGTCTCACTCCAGCACCTCAGAACTAGGCCCCTCACCTTAGCCTTAGTCCCAAAGTATGTCATGGTGAACACCTTAATACGTTAATTTAACTAAAGCCTCTCAGGAAAGAAGAGATACCTTTGGAAAGATGAGTTGGATAAATAAGAATTTGAAAGTAAAAAATAATTTCCCTGGAAAATCCTTGAGATAAAAGCAGAATACAGACCTGAGAGAGGGGCTTCTTGGTAACACAGTTTATGCCCCCAATGAAGACCATGTTAGGCATGATGGGCCTGGGGTAGTCGAGTACAAAGTCCCCTCGGAACAGCCACACGGATGCATGGCTGAGAACCTCCACTAAGGATACTTCTCTCTGCAAAAGCTCAGAGGCCAGGCTTTCATAGGGAGTGATTGATAAACGGCAAATGTACTTCAGGACCAGATAGTACAGCATGTTCTGGACCCTTTGCAGGAAGTCCATGTGGTCAGAAAGCCTTGTGAGTAGGTTCGGAATATAAGAGGAAGGATTTGGACATTGTGTGGCCTCATATTCTATGCCACAGGAAAGAGAACGCAGAATAAACACAGCAGGAATCTGTAGGTACTTGGCCAGTACTGCTCCACAGGGGAAAATGGGGTCTGTTAAGATCACATCAAAAAAACTGGAATTCAGTTGCTGGATCAGCATCTTATTGTGCAATAAAGCTATACAAGAATTTGAGTAGAGGTCAAAAAAGTTTCTTATAGATGCTGTAGTTTCAAAAAAGGCCTTCACAAAATGTTGTGTTTTAAAGGTCTTCTCAATGTCGCTCAGTATTTCTTGCTGATATTCTTCCTTGGTATATGGAAAGGCATAGGTTTTGAGGGTGAAGAAGTCTTCTCCTTTGATGTGCACAGTCACCTCTGAAGCCAGGACCACAGTCTGGTGACCTCGGGCGTGGAGCTCCCGCACAACATCCCTCATGCTCAGCCACTGGCTGCCCTCCATGGGTAACACCAGCACTTTTGCACCTTCAGCCCAGGGCAGGGCACACAGCAGGAGCAGCAGCCCTGAGATTCCTCGAAGGGGCACACATAGTCCCGTGTCCATCTCCAAGTTCTGTTCTCCTGAATGCTGAGGGCTGTAGGATCCTGCACTTAGTTAAGGGACCTAGGTAAACATTAATCTGGGTTTTCACCGCATTCTGAAGTTGTTGGTCAGGTCTCCTTCTACAATCCATGTCAGACAAGAATCCTGATAAAGTCGGAATTCTCCTATGTAGTAAGCATGGACTACAATGGTTTTTTGGTTTTTTTTCCCCTGAGGGCACTGGGCTGAAAGTCAAGAAAAGATGAATTTGAGGCCCAGGTCGGGGGCAGGACTCCAGGGTTAGGCACCATGTGCATGACCATGAATCTGGCCCTGCCTCAGAGAAATCCTCCCACATGTGATGAACAGTTGCTGCCACCTCCTACCTTCACAAACTCTGAGGCATCACTCTCTCCTGGGCAAGCCCCTGGGGTGTCCTGCATTCTGTCTCTCCATATCAGTGTCATTCTGCTGTGCCAGCCAGGCTCAGGCTTTCCTCTGGAGAGAAGCCACGCTCTGAGGATCCAGACCTGGAACTGACTCAGGGTGAGCCCCTGCTGCCATGTACAATCTGCCTCTGCATTTCACCCTTTCATGAAGGGCAGGTGTTTAGAAAAATGTTCTGCAGTTTCTCTTCCAAAGGCAATTTTTCAGCCTTTTTGTCCTGCGCCTGCCTCTTCTCTGCATGTTTTATCTCAAGGCAAACCCTGTCATTTCCCTTCTGTGTCTGTCTATGCAGAATTACCCAAGTGTAGGTTTTAGCCTCTCCTGTCCATGCCATGCCTGTAAAAGGAAACGAACAGAGGAAGCAGGTGGCTGAGAACACAGAACCTGAATCTGTGCTCGCTGCTTGTCGCCATTGTTGTCAGCCTGAATGGGGACACTCCCAACACTACTGCTAGTAGAAGAGCCCCACTTCTTCCCAGACTCACGATGCAGCTCCTTTGCACCTGTGCTAGTGAAAACTGAACTAAGGCAACATTGATTGTTCCCCTCCATGTGAGGGCCAGGCTTGCAGATCTAAAGCACAGAAGAGCCCGATACCAAGTCTGAGCAATGTTTCTATGTATAAACTAGGTCAAAGAAATACTGCTAATTCTGCTGACCAAGTGCCAGAAATGTAGCATGTATGTAGCAGAATGAGAAGCATGAAGAGGCACACGTGGCAAAGACTGGCCCTCACAATATTCTTGTTTCCCGTTTTGTTTTAAACTGTCAATAGGTGCATGGTGCCTTGGGTATTTATTATAATTAATGCCTAGGCAAACAGAACTATTTCCTGGAACTAGGAAATGATGTTTAGTGCAGCACTGTGATCCCTGCATTTGCTCTGGGCTGGAAGTGTGCAGGGCCAGGTAACTAGCATTGGACACTTCACCCATCCTGGTGAAACACATGAGCACTTTTTTTTTCAATTTTTTATTAGCTGTTTTCTTCCTTTACATTTCAAATGCTATCCCAAAAGTCCTCTATACCCTCCCCCCACCTTGCTCCCCTACCCACTCACTCCCACTTCTTGGCCCTAGCATTCCCCTGTACTGGGACATATAAAGTTTGCAAGACCAAAGGGCCTCTCTTCCCAGTGATGGCTGACTAGGCCATCTTCTGCTACATAAGCAGCTAGAGACACGAGCTCTAGGGGTACTGGTTAGTTCATATTGTTGATACACCTATAGGGTTGCAGACCCCTTCAGCTCCTTGGGTACTTTCTCTAGCTCCTCCATTGGGGGCCCTGTGCTCCATCCACTAGATGACTGTGAGCATCCACTTCTGTATTTGCCAGGCACAGGCATAGTCCATCAAGAGACAGCTATTTCATGGCCCTTTCAGCAAAATCTTGCTGGCATATGCAATAGTGTCTGCATTTGGTGGCTAATTATGGGATGGATCCCCGGATGGGGCAGTCTCTGGATGGTCCATCCTTTTGTCTCAGCTACAAACTTTGTAACTCCTTCCAAGGGTATTTTGATCCCCATTCTAAGGAGGGACGAAGTATCCACATTTTGGTCTTCCTTCTTCTCGAGTTTCATGTGTTTTGCAAATTGTATCTTGGGTATTCTAAGTTTCTGGGCTAATATCCACTTATCAGTGAGTGGATATCATGTGAATTCTTTTGTGATTGGATTTCCTCACTCAGGATGATACTCCCCAGATCCATCCATTTGCTTAAGAATTTCATAAATTCATTGTTTTTAATAGCTGAGTAGTACTCCATTGTGTAAATGTACCACATTTTCTGTATCCATTCCTCAGTTGAGGGACATCTGGGTTCTTTCCAGCTTTTGGCTATTATAAATAAGGCTGCTATGAACATAATGGGGCATGTGTTCTTATTACTAGTTGTAACATCTTCTGGATATATGCCCAGGAAAGGTATTGCTGGATCTTCTAGTAGTACTATGTCCAATTTTCTGAGGAACCTCCAGACTGACTTCCAGAGTGGTTGTACAAGCTTGCAATCCCACCAACAATGGAGGAGTGTTCCTCTTTCTCCACATCCTCGCCAGCATCTGCTGTCACCTGAATTTTTTATCTTAGCTATTCTGACTGGTGTGAGATGAAATCTCAAGGTTGTTTTGATTTGCATTTCCCTGATGATTAAGGATGCTGAACATCTTTTCAGGTGCTTCTCAGACATTTGATATTCCTCAGTTGAGAATTCTTTGTTTAGCTCTGTGCCCCATTTTTTAATGGGGTTATTTGATTTTCTGGAGTCCAGATTCTTGAGTTCTTTGTATATATTGGAAATTAGTCCCCAATCAGATTTAGGATTGTTAAAAATCCATTCCCAACCTGTTGGTGGCCTTTTTGTCTTATTGACAGTGTCTTTTGCCTTACAGAAGTTTTACAATTTTATGAGGTCCCATTTGTCGATTCTCAATCTTACAGCACATGCCATTCCTGTTCTGTTCAGGAATTTTTCCCCTGTGCCCATATCTTCGAGGTTTTTCCCCACATGAGCACTTTCATAACATGCTTAAGTAACTTTGAAATAATTTACTTGTACACGGATGTTGCCAATGTCTTAATAGTTAACCATCAATCTTGGCTAAAAATTAAATCTTGCCCTTTTAAAAGTAAAATTCCTGACAAAATTGGAATTCTTAGTTTTTAATTACTCTCATATCAAGTCATAACATACTAGATGACTTAAATTCACATTTAATCTCTGCATGGTTTGGAAGCCACACAGCTATGTTACCAGGACCACACTTTCTCTGAAGGCCAAGGACAAAATAGTTAAGCACATATCCTAAGATTTGGAGGTTGACCGGTGGGACGTCAGGAATGGCCTTAGTTGCAACTTGGTTCTATATTATGGCAGATGTTGTTAATAGAACTGTTTCACAAAGGCTATGCAAACCTCTCCATTTTCACAAAGGGCACACTGATTAAAGCCTAACAAAAGGCAGCTTTAACCCTGAGCATTTTAAAATAAAATGGGAAACAAGAATATTGTGGGGATATAAATGCTATAAATCTAAACAAGCCAATTACAACAGCACAGTCTATGTCTGATGTAAAGGGCTTCTGTGGCATGTAGCCTTGGGAGAGCCCAGCACCAAATACTGCTTCTCCGTGGTTATTGGTATGGGTCGAGTAAGGTCTGAAAGAAGCAGGACAAATGCGATAGATCAAAACACAAGTTTTTAAACCTTGGTAGAACATTCACAAACTGGGATATAAAAATGGCTTTGGATACTGGTCAGTGTGCTTAAAGTGTGAAATAAATGCAATAACACACACGCACAGGGAGAGGGAGAGGGGGGGAGGGGAGAGGGAGGGGGAGGGGGAGGGAGGAGACTCTTTGTATTTTACCATTTCACCTTGTATGGAAAGTAGGAGTCCAGGTAAATGCTGTGCAATTTCTCCTTCAAAATCAGTTCCCTGCTTTCATTTCTGCATCTGCTTCCTACACCTGCCACCTCTCTGCATGTTTTACCTCATATCAAACCCCACCGTTTCCCTTCTAGGGCTATCTATGGAGAATTAACTGAGGCTGGGCAGTGGCCACTCCTGTCCATTCTGTGCCCATAAAAGGAAGGGAATAGAGGGAACAGGTCTGATGAGAGGTCAGGCCCTGAAATCTGTGGTTGCTGCCTCGGCTCTTGCTCACAGCATTAGAAAGAACATTCCCCATGCCATGTGGAGTGGAAGAGGAAGCCACTTCCTTGAGAAGGGACCCCAATCTCCTGGTCAGGCTCAGTATGCACCTCCTGGGTACATATGATTCTGGAGGAGGCCTATGGAAGAGAAGAGCACGGTAATGTTGATGGCTCCCTTCACTGTGAGGGTCTGCCCTATGCTCAGAGCCCAAGAGTACCTATGAGCCAGGTGCCAAGTTTTAAGAAATTGTATATATGCAAACTAGGTCTAGTGGGTACCATCAGCTCTGCTCACTCAGAGACATAAAAGTAGCTAGACTCACGAAGAAGCATGCAGCAAAGATTGGACTTAGAAATATTCTTTAAAACTTTTGAAACAGTATCTCTACTTGCTGAGCCATCTCACTAGATGTAACACTAGCCTTGATTCCACTGTTGTTTTACAATGTTGAAGATGTGTGTGCTGCTTCACATCTATGAAAGCCACCAGCCACACATGCCCTACATGGGCATCCTGTGTTCTGAGCTATCCTTCCAGAGGGCCATAGGAGCTCACCTACCTTACCAGGCTCTGATTCCCACACTAGTTTAATCATCATCTTATCTCCATGCTCCCTAACATTCAGCATGTCATTGTGTGGCACAGTGCCCTCCTTTGGTTAATCTTTGCAGAATAAGTTCAGGTTCAGTTCTTACCCTTCTGACTCTGCACAATGAGAAACCACTCTTATGGTCTCTGCTAGTAAAACTTGTGACCTGTGGCTGTCCTCTAGCAGACATCAGAGTTCACCTCTCTTCTCCGATATCCAAAACAAGGTTCTGCACACTCAATTGATTTTGTCACATCTTTCTTTGTCAGCCATTTAAGCTCTGTAGTATGTATGAGAATGAGGGTAGTTAGTATGAGAATGGCCCCCTTAGGCTCATATATTTGACTGTGTGGTTCTTAGTTGGTGGAATTGCTTTGGGAGCAATTAGGAGGCATGACCTTATTGGAGGATGTGTTACTGGAAGTGGGATTTGAGGTTTCAAAAGCCCATGCCAAACCTAGTCAGTCAGTCAGTCAGTCCCTCTCTCTCTCTCTCTTTCTCTCTCTCTCTCTCCTCTCTCCTTCTTCTCTCTCTCTCTCTCTCTCCCTCTCTCTCTCTCTCTCTCTCTCTCTCTCTCTCTCTCTCTCTCTCTCTCTCTCTCTTCCCTTCACCTTCTCTCTCTTCTCTCTGCCTTCAACTTTGGATAAGTTATATACTCTCAGCTACTGCCCCAGTGCCATGCCTGCCAGCCTTCCTGCCATGATCATATTCTCACACTCTGAACTATTAACAATCCCCCCAATTAAGTGCTTTTTAAAATAAGTTGCCCTGGTCATGATGTCTCTTCACAACAATAGAAAAGTAACCAAAACAGTTGGTGCCTACTGTACCCTCTGCTAGACCTGATGTACTCAGAAACACATGCAGGGTTCTTCTCTCTGCAAGCTGTGTCAGTACATCACAGAGCATTAATAAGTCAGCTTTGAGAAACAAAGAGGTTGCTGGATCTCCATACAGGTGCATTTCCTGTGCTGTGGCATAACTGTAGTAATCAGGGACCACATGTTGCATATGTCTGGCCAACGCCAAATTTCTGCTCTCCTAGGTGCTGAGGGCTGCATGCTTCTGCACTCCTTTAAAGCCTCTGGGTGTACACTAATCTGGGTCTTCATTGCCTCCTTCTCCTATGGATTCTGGTCAGCCTCCATTTTACAGTTTTGACAGCTCAAGATTCTTACAAGATTGGATTCTCTGAAATATCATGGGCCATGATCTTGTGGGACACTGTGCTCAAGTGTCAATTTGGCAAAGCAAATTTGAGATGCAGCTGAGGGCAGGACTGTAGCTGTGAGGACTGTGTACATGATCAGGAATCTGGCTCTGTCTCGAGGAATTGCTCTCATTGAGTGCTAAGCAGTTACTGCCACCCCTTCCTTTACATGCCCTAGGACTCCACTCTCCACCAGGTGAGCTCCGCTTGGGTACCCTGCCTTCCACACACACGTGTCTGTCTGCCCATGGTTGTCCAAGTTGAGATTTCTCTCTGCAGCAAAGCCACATCCTTAGTATGTTACTGGCAGTAGACTCAGCAGCTGGGCAGATGTATAAATGAAAATGGCTCCCCTGTGCTGCTACCACACTGTATAAGAAGCCTTTGCATATCACCTTTCATGGAAGGTAGGAGTCCAGATAATTCCTATGCAATTTCTCCTCCAAAATTAGTTCCCTGCTTTCTTATCCTGCATCTGCTTCCTACACCTGCCACCTCTCTGCATGTTTTACCTCATATCAAACTCCACCGTTTCCCTTCTATGGATATCCATGCACAATTATCTGAGGCTGGGCTGTGGCCACTCCTGTCCAGGCCGTGCCCATAAAAGGAAGAAAACAGAGGGAGCAGGTCTTAAACAAAATACAAGTAGCCTAATAGAATGGGTATTATTGGATTCCTATCATTACTCTAACAAGTCATTGAAAGAGAGCTGACTAATGCTCTTGATGCCTTAGCAAAGAACATCTCCCAGCTTTGAATGAGATCCAGGGCTCATTCAAATGGATTGACTGCTGAAGACAAAGTAATGACACCAGAATGAAGCTCATATCCTAATTCTTAGAACCTGAGACAGTGTTACATCACATGGCAAAGAGATGATAGCTGTCCTTGAGGATCTTGAAGTAGAGGGGCTAGTTCATATGGCTGGTCTAATATCGCAAAAGAACTTGTTAGTAAACAAAGGAAACATGGAAGAGACACCATGGTCTACAGCCCCTCCATCAAGAGACAAAGTGCTACCAAATTACAGATGTAAGATCAAAGATGGAAATTTTAAATAATCATGTAAAAGGGACACGTTTATACTAAGTAGGAGAAGTCAAATCCAATCCAACCTATCTGAATAAGCAGAACTCGTACACCAAGGGAAAGCAATAGGAGTTGAGTTTTAAAATACTGTTTAAACGTTTAACCAAAATTCTTAAAATACTTAATTAGAAGTAAAGGTCAGAGTAATATGAAAATAGCATAAATCGGTGAGATTGCAATCTGATAGGTGGGATATAAAAGATGTCACTTAGTGCTAAGCGCCTCCACGTAGAAATCCAACTTCCATATTTACAGGGTAACAACTATTTAAAAATGCTAATCAAACCTCTGCAAATATTGGTGACAAGATGACAGGAAATAGAGGGTAAAAGATACCTCCTTGGGAACTAAGGAATCTCAGGAATACATTACACGTGCAGAACGTAACAACGTGACAGTTTGGATCATCCACAGGCCATTTAGAAACATTGATCACACAGCAATGCCATGAATCTGGAGCATTGTCATGACTAGTAAAAACTGAGGTGAGATGTAAACAAAATTACATGCTAGGCTACTTCTGCTTCTGTTCTCAGGCACCACTTAAGTACACATCCAGCCCTTCCCAGAGAGAATTGTTAAGGACTACTGGGTAAAAAGTTCCTTCATCTTGCTCACTGCCTGCTGTAGACTAAGGAATACCCCACACTGGAGCCAACATATGAGCCCCAGAACATCTGAGAGCCAACTCGGCTTCTCTGGTCCTGCCCAGGTTCAGGAGATCTCATGTCTAGGAGATACTGTCTTTTTGGTGGACACATTCTACAGGGTACCAGCACTGCTCAATTAGAGGCCCTAATTATTGCCTCTTGAGATTCTCACCAGACACAAAAATCCTGTTATACCAACTATGAATGCCTTAAAGATTTGATACACCAAAGTTCCTGGGAAGATGAGCAGGTAAGTGAGCAACTCATAACGAGACATGGAAACCAATGTTGCTGGACCACTCTTTGCATGAAGGCCCAATACAGACCTGAGAGAGTGGCTTCCTGCTGACACAGTTAATTCCCCTAATGAAGACCATATTGGGCATGATGGGCCTGGGGTAGTCAAATCTGAAGAGCCATATGGATGTGTGGTGCAGGATCTCCAGGAAGGACACCCCTCTCTGGAAAAGCTCAGAGGCCAGGCTCTCATAGGGAGTGAAAAAAAATGGGGGCAAAAGAGCTTAAATGACAGAGGATAGATGTTCTTGACTCTCTGCAGGAAGCTCATGTGGTCTGAATTCCTTGTGAATAACCTTGAAACATAAGAGGAAGGGCTTGGACAGGGAGCAGCTTCAAACTCAGCATCACAAGGCATGAAGCACAGAAAAAACACAGCAGGAACATGCAAATACTTGGCCAGCAGCGCCCCGCAGGTGTACACAGACGCTGGATTAAACCCTTGCTGTGCAGGAGCTCTATACAAATTCTCAAGTAGAATGTTGACAGCTTTTTTGCAATTTTTGAATCTCTTAAGGTCATAGTTAGAGGATCTTCAGTTGTAAGCAACATTTGAAAGGGGCTCAGCAACTGTTGCTCATATTCTTCCTTGGTGTATGGAACAGCATAGGTTTGCAGAGTGTAGAAGTCCTCTTCTTTGATGTACATGGACACATCTGGAGCCAGGGAATGGCCTCAGGCATGGAGCTCCCTCACAATGGTTTTCATGCTGAGCCAATGGCTGCCCTCCATGGAAAACACCTGAACTTTCCCACCCTGAGCCCAGGGCAGGGCCAGAGCAGGAGCAGCAGCCCTGAGAGTCCTCCCAGAAACACATGGCTTCCAGTGGCCATGTCCAGAGAAGCAAAGAGCAGAGGATTTTCCTTGCCTGTCTGTCTCTATCTCCAACATGAGTTTCTCTATCTTATATCACCATCAAGTGACTTTGTACCATGACATGTCATTAGTAGGTGCAATGTTTTCCTTCAATTAAATCATTGAATAATTAATCCATGCCTGGCCTTCAGTATTATCCTAACCTTCTGGCTCTATTCAGAGAAAACAGACCTGATTGATTATTTACTAAAAGAACTCTTGACACCTGCTGTTGCTCTCTGACGAACCTCACAGAGTCCCCTTTTTCTCCTCTGATTTTCACAAAAATGATCTGCACAATCCTGACTTTTTTTTTTCTCTGTCCATCATACGTCAGCAGGATGCTATTGGGAAGTGCCTGATGACTGAGCAGCTGCTGTAACCACCCCATTAAACACGACATACTCAGTAGTTCTTTGAGGTCTCTCTTAGTATTCTCAAGAAGCACTCAGTGAGGCAAGCTAGGTTGGTGCATCTCTGACAATGTAACTGCATGATCAGGGACACTGTATTTGAAGTGATAGGTGGTTATCTAATAAGACAATGCTGGAAAGATCTTGAATTCATAACTTGGGGATGGGATTCCACTGAATGGTCAACTGAGAATTCTCTCAGCTCCTCATAATAAATAAAGCAGATGCTGTGTGGATCACACTTGAGCAAGACCAGCCTCTACATGAATACAATGTATGGAGGTGGTGTCCTGCTCCAGTGATCCACTCCCTTTGGGACTAGAAGCAGAAAGACAATGTTCTGGGGTCTGGCTCAGTATGACATTCAGTTCTGCTTAATTCGGAGGGCTGTACAAATCTGCCTACTCTTTAGGGATATGGGCAGAAGGCTTCTTTTAAGCCTTCAGCGGATCTTGAGACTTATAACTGCAGCTCTCTCACCATTCATTCTAGCTATGAGTTCTGATATGGACAATATCTATCATATGAACATCATGGGGTACATTTTGGTGGGTCACAATGTTCCATTTTCCAAATGCAGAAAGCAAACTCAAGGACTAGGTGAGGTACTAGGTACATGCGCTAGGCAGAATTTCTATTGCTGCAACAAAACACCATGACCAAAAAGCACATTGGGGATGAAAGGGTTTATCTGGATTCCACTTCCACATCATAGTCCATCGCTGGAGGATGTCAGTACAGGAACTCAAGCCCAGGATGGAACCTGAAGACAGGAATGCAGAAGCCATGGAGGGGTGCTGCTTACGAGCTTATTTCCTATAGCTTACTCATCTTGCCTTGTTATATAACCTAAGGCTCCCAGCCCATGGATATCCCACCCACCATGGGCTGGGCTCTCCTCAATGATCACTAAATAAAAAAATGCCTTACATCTGGATCTCATGGAGGCATTTTCTCAACCAGGGCTCCTTTCTCTGATGACTGCAGCTTGACACATGGAACCAGCCAGTACAAGAACCTTGTACATGACAGGCAATCTGTTCTTGCCTCAGGAGATTTATCTCGGGTGTGCTAAGCAGTTTTTTACAGTTTTCTAATTTACTTCATATTTATCTTTCTGTCCTGTGTGCTCAGACAGGACCTAGATAGAGATCTTCATTCAGAAGAAATTCAACCATCAGGCATATGAGCCTATATGCATGGCGCTTCCACTGTGCCACTGACGTCCAGTGCTTAGGGTCTTATATATCCCTAGGATCAAGAAAACTCCAGGAAAAAAAATTCCATTCTGTCTTCACAAGCCATTGCTCTGGTCTTTTTCTCTGGATTGTCTTTGTGTCTCTGGCATGTCTATATGGTTATGGGTCATCAGTCTCTGACATCTATATGCAGTGAAAATCTAGTATATCTCTTCTATGGATACCCACAGAAAAACTCTGAAGTTCTAGCTTCCTTTCCTACATAATGGTCATAAAAATAAGGACATGGATGAAGCAGTTGATAAACTCATATTTAGTATCTCATTGTGTTGGAGGATCAAAATGTGTCTCTGATGGCTGAAGGCTGCCACACCCACTCCAGTGAAGGCTGTGTGACAAACCTAAAAGCCTGGAAGCAGTCCCTAGGCAAAGAGTTTCATGGAAACTTAACCTCCTGGAACCTTGGCATTCTCATAGAATGTATGCTCCGAACCTGTCCCCATGTTAGTCGGGTGTATGGATCTGTGTACTTTCTTTCAGTTTTGTTTTATTATAAGTGCCTTTGAGGATTGGATTTGACATACGGCTAAGTTAGATTAGCCTCCACCAGTGTTCCAATGTCCTAGGCAGTCTTTGAGCTGACTCTGAACTTGGAATTCAGTAAGAATGTTACCTATTCAGTAACATTCAAAATTATCTCTAGTAGAGATAGTGAAAGTAATCAGGCATTACAATTTACTTAAATAGAGCTAGAAATCTCAGAGCTAGTCTACATAGTAAATACTTAAAACAATAGCCGAGTCACTCCCATACACAGGAATTTACAATGGCCTAGGAAGAAGGTAGGTTGTGGTTTTAGGAGGAACTGAAGTATTATTCATGAAAGGGTTAGTAGAACAGAATTCCCCTGGTGCATGTTTTTCACTAGGCCCAGAGGAATAGCATAATCAGGTATTTACTAAAGGACCCCTGGTAGTGGGTTTAACAATAGACTAACATTGCATCAGACCATTCATCTGGCTCATGTGTTTAGCTGATCTTAGATAGGGCTGTTACTATCTCAGTTGTAAACACTGCCTGGATCCCTGTAGCTTTTTATGTATGCATTTTTCTTTGTTTTGTGTTAAGAACCGTTATACCTTGGCAAATGTATTCGCCCAGCTTTTTTGTTTTTCTTCTGTATTATAAGTCTGGTGCTTGCTTTTGAGAAAATTACATTCAGGTACAACACTCCCTTGTGTCTGTGTCTGTTTGTCACACTTTTTGCCAACTCCTGCCCACCTGTAACGGAACCCTGAGTTCTCCTGTGGAGGGGCCAACTAAGGTCAGTCTGCAGCAGAAGGCCATAATTCTACATCAACCCCTTCAGGTTCCATGTTGGTCAGATACATACTAGGCTAGTATTTGGCCCTAACTAGATTCCAAAACTATGATAAATGTTGACAATAGGAAGAAGCTTTTAAATAAGACCTCATAAACCCTCCCACTGTTATTAAGTCATAAATATAAGATCCTAAGGCCAAAGAGTACCAGTGAGTAACATGTAATATACAGAAAGAACAGGGACTGAGCTATGTGTTGAAGGAGCACACAGGATCTGTGGAATCCTCAGGCAGAGGCCAGTCAGGGAGGCACCTTGCCAACCATGCTGTACATAAAAACCAGAATAAAACTTTGGGAATGTGTCTTCATTTATTCCCTGGACATTAACTCTCAGATTGAGGAAGTCAGTAATCTGAATACATGTCATTTAGTAGTAAGATAAAAGCTATATCATCAAAATATTATTTACCTTGGTCCACCAATTTAACTGCCACATACATGTCCAGGGTAAAACCACTGAAATGCAAATGGAACTTAAGCAAATACCAGCACTAGACATTTACTTGGGAACTGGGCAGATTCAGACACAAGTTTTGATGCACAAAACATGAATGTGTGCCCCAAGACATTCACAAACAGTAACCATGCAACAATCACACGACTGTGGAGTACTTAAAATGTGGCTTGCCTCAAGGTAGGCAGGCTATAAAAGAAAAAGACCCATGAGATTGCTCCCACATTGACTGAGTGACCAGGTCTCTTGTGAGCACACAGCACCCCTACCCATCGTTGAAGACTATCATGTCAACAACTGCTACTTGCTAGATTCTCTGTCTGTCTCTGTCTGAGAAGAACACACCTTGTGATTGGATATCTCTGGTCCTCCTCTGATTCAGGAAATCTCATCTCCAGGAAGGCACAGTCTGCTAGTGGGCAGACTCAGTGGAGTTCCACCATCCAACTCTCCTCAGTCTTATTAGAGACCTTGAGTACTGCCTCCCAGCCCTCAGTGATCACTAACAACCTGAAGTAGCAACTCTGAATGCCTTAAGAATTTAACTCACCACAGACAATGAGAAGAATTTTAAAAAAGAAAGAAAGAAAGAAAGAAAGAAAGAAAGAAAGAAAGAAAGAAAGAAAGAAAAAGAAAGAAAGGAAGGAAGGAAGGGAGAGAGAGAGAGAGAGAGAGAGAGAGAGAGAGAGAGAGAGAGAGAGGAAAAGAAAAGGAAAAGATAAGAAAAAGAAAAAGAAAAAGAAAAGGAAAAGGAAAAGGAAAAAGAAAAAGAAATCCCCAGAAAAGTGAGTGGGCAACTGAGCAATTCAGAGTACTTTTACTTTTGTTTGTTTATTCTTTTTAACACAATCTTGCTGCAAACTCATTTGAATAAAGACTGAATACAGACCTGAGTGAGTGGCTTCCTGTTGGCACAGTTTATGCCCCCAATGAAGACCATGTTGGGCATGAAGGGCCTGGGGTAGTGGAACACAAAGTCCTTTCTCAATAGTCACACGGATGCATGTCTGAGAACCTCCACCACGGACATCTCCCTCTGCAAAAACTCAGAGGACAGTCTCTCCAAAGAACCATAACTAACATGGCAAAAATACATCCATGGCAAAGGGTAAACCATGTTCTTCACTCTTTCTAGGAAGCTCATGTGGTCAGAATTCCTGGTTAGAAACTTGGGAACATAAGAAGAGGGGTTTGGACTGCTTGTTGCCTCAAATTCTAGTTCGCAGAGCATGGATTGCAGGAAAAAAATAGCAGGAACGCGCAGGTGCATGGCCAGTACTGCCCCACAGGGGAAAAAGGGATCTGTTAACACCACATCGAAGGAACTGGAGTTCAGATGCTGGATCAGAGCTGTGTTGTGCAGCAGACCCATGCAAGATCTAGTATAGAATGTTGATATATTATTTACAGCTGCCATATTCTGTAAAACAAACTTCAGAGAAAATTCAGTTTCAAAAACTTTTTGAAGGTGGCCTAGCAATAGGTACCTGTACTCTTCCTTGGTGTAAGGAACGGTGTAGGTTTTGAGGGTGAAGAAGTCCTCTTCTTTGATGTACACAGTCACCTCTGGAGCCAGGACCACAGTCTGGTGACCTCGGGCGTGGAGTTCCCTTACAACATCCCTCATGCTCAGCCAGTGGCTGCCCTCTATGGGGAATACCAGCACTTTCTCACCTTCAGCCCAGGGCAGGGCACACAGCAAGAACAGCAGTCCTGAGAGTTTTTGCAGGAATACTTGAATTCCCATGGCTAAGGATGGAGAAGTCCACAGCAGTCTACCCTGCTTACATGTCTATGCCACTTAAGCTATTTCCTATCTTCTTATTCCCAAGTCCATACGTTAAGTCATTGGGTGGCACAGTACCTTCCTTAAGTTAATCATTGCTGAATAAACCCATGCCTGGCTTTTATTATGGCCCTAACTTTTTGCCTTGATACCAAGGAACAATTTTTTTTATTACCTCTCTACTAACAAAACCCTGTGATGTGCAACTGCTCCCTAGGACCATCAGAGTTCATTTCATAAAACAAACAATGTAAGATATAAAGATGGCGATTAATCCCAAGACAAAAATGGGTGACTTCAGTAGCCCACACTCACCAATATACAGGTCATTCTAGCTAGAAAAAAAAATACACAAAGATATCACCTAAATGGCATCATAGGTCAAATGGATGAGAGATCTGAAGAACATTGCATCCAAACACTGCAGGATACACAATATTCTCAGCTGTCCCTGTAACTTTCTCTAAATTAAATTATGTAATAAGACACCAAGAAAGTCCTAATTCATGTAGGCAACCTGAAGCAATTTTTGGTATTCTACCTAACCACAATGGATAAAACTAGCAATCAACAGCAAGAGAAACAGAGAACACACACAGAATCATTGAGACTGAACAACACAAGACTGAATAATGACTAAGTCACTGGGAAAACCAATAAAGAAAATTAAAAGTTCCTAGAATGTAATGGAAAAGGAGACACACTTTGCCAAAACCTATGGGACACACAGAAAGCAGTCCTAAAAGGGATGTTAATACCTACAAGTTTATAGCTACCTTTAAAAAAATTAAAGAGCTCCCAATTACATAATGGGTATACTTTGTGTCCTTGAAAATGGAAATAAGCTAAATCTCAAATTAGTACAAGGTAAGAAAGAAATAAGTTCAGAGCAGAAAGAAATGAAATATAATTTTTAAAATATTTCAATCAACAAAACAAAAACTCTGTTCTTTGAAAAAAATAAATATAATAAGCAAATCCTGAGTCAAACTAACCAAAGAAAAAGAAGACCTAAATTAATAAAATTAGAGAGAAAAGGAAAGCCATGATCACTAGTAACAAATTCAGAAAAGTATCAAGTGTAACTCAGAAGCTTATACTCCAGTAAGTTAGGAAATCTAAAAGAAGTAGAAGAATCTCTACAGGGAGTCGCCCATCAAGAGTAAACCAAAATGTCAGAAACAACTTGAACAGATCTACAATTAGCAACAAGATTGAAGCAGGGGTAAAATCCCTCCCAACAAAAAAATAAACCAGAACTCAGCTGAATTCTATCTGCCTTTCAAAGAGAAGGGAACACCATGCTCCTCAAACTATTCGCTAAAACAGAAAGGGAGGGGGCATTATCAAAGTTTTTTCAGAAAATCAGCATTACTCTATGCTAATCAGCATTACTCTATGCTAATCAGCATTACTCTATGCTAACATACAAAACCAGAAAAAGATATAACAACAGAAACAACAACAAAAAATTTAAAAGCCAGGCTCCCCAATCAACATAGATGTAAATTTTATCTATAAAATACTTGCAAGTGAGGTCAAGAATATATCAAAAGGGTCATCTACTATTATCAAGCCAACTTCAGTCCAGTGTGCAAATTTGGTTTGACCTAGGGCAATCAATAAAATAAATACAGTACACCACAAAAGTGGATTCAAGGACAAAAAATAAATAAATCACGTGAACACCTCAACAGGTGCTGGAAAAGTTTGGGGGAACTGTAGCATCCTCTCACAACAAAGGCCCCAAAGAAACTTGGGACAAAAGGAACTCATATCAACACAATAAAGGCTGTGTATCACAAAACTGTAGCTCACATTATACCAAAATCTGGAACAAACAACGGTGCCTTCTTTTCCCATTCCTATTCAATATAGTATTCGAAGTCTGGTTAGAGCATCAAGACAAGAGAAAGGAATAAAGTAGGCGCAATAGGAAAGGAAGAAGTCAAAGTGTTGTTATTTGCAGATGATATTGTTCTGTATATGAGAGATGACAAAGACTCCCCCAGAAAGCTGTTAAATATAATAAACACTTTCATCGCCGGGTGATGGTGGCCCACACCTTTAATCCCAGCATTCGGGAGGCAGAGGCAGGCGGATTTCTGAGTTTGAAGCCAGCCTGGTCTACAGAGTGAGTTCCAGGACAGCCAGGGCTATGCAGAGAAACCCTGTCTCAAAAAACAATAATAATAATAATAATAATAATAATAAATAAACACTTTCATCAAAAAAGGTAGGATGTAAACTAACATAGGAAATTAGTTTCCTTCGTATATATCAGTAGCAAATATTCTGAGAAAGAAATCAAGGAGACAATTCCATTAACAATTACCTCAGGTGAAGGAACCCTACAGAGAGCATCCTGGGGGAGAAACTGAAGAAGACACTAGAAAATGGGAAGATTTCTCATGCTCATAAATTAAAGGAGTTAATATTGTTAAATTGGCTTTTTCAGCAAAAGCCAAATTCAATACAACTCCCATAAATTTATAGTGCCTTTTTTCTTTTACAATAATAGAAAAAAAACCCTCAAAACTTTTATGGAAGCACTGAGGATCCTTATTGGGAGTAATCTTTCATACATTGTGTGAAGGCTGTCTCTGTATATTCAATCGTTGATTGCTGGACCAGCAGAGAGCTGAGTACTGGCCAATCTTGGTATTCTTATTTCTATGGCCCATCACTGGTCTCATATTTTGTAAACTTTCCTCCTTCACCACTCACCTACTGGATCTAATAAAGAACTGACAGATAACAGCTGAACAGGAAGTGGAAGAACTTGCAGGAAGAGATAGGGACTCTGGAAGAAGAGATGGGACATGGGCATTCACCAGCAGACATGGAGAGGAGCAGATGCAGTGGAGATGCAGAGAGGTACAGAGCTTGATGGACCGTAGGCTAGTCAGTCACGTTAAGGTTAGATAGCTGGCTAGGAGACTGCCGGAGCTAAAAGACCTAAGCATTCAAATATTAAAAGACTCCATGTCATTATGTGTATAGCTGGTGGGTCTGAGAAAGTTCCTCTAGAGAGTCTGAAGAGCCAAAGCCATCCTGAGCAGAAGGAATAATGCTAGAGGTATCACCACACCTGGTTTTGAATACTAAAGGACCACGGCAGTAAGAATAGCATGGCACCAGCACAAAACCAGATAGGCGGATTAATGTAACAGATCAGAGGACCCAGACATGAACACACATCTACAGATACCTACTGCTTAACAAAGTTGTCTCCAATGGACATTGGAGAAAGTGGGGCTTTTTAAAAAAACTAATAAGTCTGGGAAAATTAGAATTACACATAGAAAAATGAAGCTGGATCCATATCTCTCACCCTGCACAAAAAAATAAACTGAAATGGATCAAACATCTTAATGTTACACCAAGAACTTAGAATTACTATAGGGCAAGATGGCAAGAAAAAAAATCCCAAGAATTGACAAATGGGATCTTATAAAACTGGAGCTCTGAACAGAAACAGAAATAACCACCAGAAAAGAGACAGCCAACACAATGGAAAATAGTCCTTGCCAACGACACATTGACACATTAGTCAGGAGAATAGAAGGGACTATACAACATAAACACCAGAAAAATCTAAATCATCTGATGAATCAAAAGGCTGATGAAGTGCATAAAACCTTCCTCACAGCATCTCAGCCAGAATGGCCATCAAGCAAACAAAAGAAAAAAACATGCTGGAGAGGATTCAGGGACAGAGGAAGTCTCTTCAGTGCTGATGGGATATAAACATGTGTGGTCATGTTTACAGAAATCAGCATGAAGGTTCCTCAAAAGTCTAAAAATTGGCCAACTATATGCCCGAAGCAGCAGCACTCAGGGTGCCAAGGCAAGAGCTTCCTCTGAGTTCAAAGCCAACAGGTCTACATATTGAAAGGATGTCTAAAAACAAAACAAGACAAAACCATGAAGTAGAATTATCATAGGACTCACCTATACTGCTCTGAGTATGCATCCAAAGAGCTCTCAGGCAACTTATCACAGGAACGCTTGCAGGCACACACCTATTGCTGTAGTAGCTACTACAGAAAGGAATCAGATCAGACAGCATGCCCAGAACAGATAAAGAGCTAAGCAGATAAAGAAATGTGGTACATATACACAAAGAGCTTTTATTCACACATAAAGAAAGATAAATTATGACATTTGTAGGAAATTGATGAAATCATAAATCATTATGCTGAGGAAAATAAGCCAAATTCAGAATATAAATCTTTTTTCTGATATGTAAAAACTTGATTTTGACTTTCTCTCTCTCTCAGTGTGTGTATGTGTGTACATATGTATGTATACATGGATATATATAAGGGTGTATGTATATATAAGAATGGATGAGTATATGTATGTATGTATGTATGTATGTATGTATGTGTGTGTGTATGTATGTATATATGCTATGTAAGACACAAAACCAAAATGAGGATTATGAGACAGGAGAAAAGTCCTAAAGGAGGTAGGAGATGGAGTAGATAATCAGATGTATGCACTACAACAGCAGAAGTAACTTGGGGAAGAAAGAAAACCAGCTGGAGCAGGAAGGCAGCTTGTAGGAGGGCTTTTGGGAAGGGAAACAAGAAAGAACAAGACATAACAGATATACTGGAAGGTGGCAGCAAGTAATGGTTTGAATGAGAATAACCCCATAGGCGCATAGATTTAAATACTTGATCCCTAGTTGGCGGAACTGTTAGGAAAGGATAAGAAGGTGTGGCCTTATTTGAGCAGGTGTGTCACTAGGGGCAGGCTGTCTTTCTGCTTCATAGTTATCTCAATGTAAGCTCTCAGCTACTGTTTCAGCTCCATGTCTGTCTGACTGCTGGCATGCTCCCCACTGTGATGGTTCTGACTCTAATCCTCTGGACTCTCACCCAATTAAATGCTTTCTCTCCTTAAGTTTTCTTGGGCATGGCATTTTTGTTACAGCAATTAAAAAGGTAGCTAAGACACAGAGTGAAAGAAATTTCTTTGTGTGTTAACCTAAAAATTAATTTCAAGAAAAATAAACAGAAATAAAAAGAACATTTCTTAAGAATCATGTAGATTTATAATTGGTTTTAATTTATAAAAATAAAAAAGAAATATGAACTGTATGGTTGTGTCCATGAACATTTACAAACATGAACCATGAAGTGAGCACATGACTACAAGGCAAGCAAAATGTAGCTGATGTGACATGAGACGCGCTGGAAAATGTAAGAGCTCTTCTTGTATTTCCTTAATTTCCCTTGAGAACCCATAACACCTTCCCAGAGAGTACCTGATGCACACACACCAACACCACCAATTGACCAGATACTTCATCCTCCTTCTGTGATCAGTCAGCTCCCAGTCTAGAATTCCACTTTCTTCCCAAAAGCAACTTCTCTGTTGGTTTTTTTCCTGGCTCTTTTTCCTGTCCTTGCCACTTCTCTGTAAGTTTTACCCTATCCTCAGTTTCTGGCCTTTAACATACAGCAAACCCTACTATTTTTCTTCTCCCACAACCACGCAAAATGCCCTCTGTGTAGGCTGAGGCCTCTCCTGTATGTTGCAGTGGTCAAAGAACATCTGAAGATGATGAAGACAGCCTTTGGTCCCTGCTTCAGCTGTTCCTACTGTTTGCAAGAAAGCCACCTGCTCCATATCCAGTGAGAGAGGCAGCTACTTCCTGGTGGTAGGACCCTAAAAAAGCAACTGAATAAACCAAGGAGAATTGGGAAAGAGCTATCAGAGGCAGTTGGTGACATTCCTTCCTCTATGGCAGAAATGCTGGGAGCAATGGCTTAAGGCAAAGTGACTCAGAAAGCCTGTATTGAGCTTCCAGAGACAGGCATTGGAAAAGCAGAAAAAGAGAGAGGAGGAAGACACATAGAAAGAAGGAAGCCTTATGAAAATCCTCTCTAGATGGACTAGAGAAGTTTGGAGTAAAGATTTTTGAGAGGAACCCTGTTTTGTGGGCAGCTTGGTCACCCCAGACCCTCCCTGAAGCACACACTCTGAAAACCAGAGGAAGTGCTGTGAATGAGAATTCCTGGGGATGGGGATGGGGGTGGGGGGAGGGCAGGGGTGGAGCTGTGTCTGCAAAGGCTGACTGATGGGGTAGAACTTGAATGTCGTGGAGACAGGAGAATTTTCTAGGCCCAAAGCCTACTTACAATTTATCTTGGACCATCTTTATCCTATTAAACAGCCATCCTTTGCCCCACTCTGTCAGACCATAGCACAGAACCTATTGAACCTTATATCCTAACAAACACATAAAAATCTTTTGGAATATTTTAATAAAAAACCTGAGTCTCAATCAAAAGGCTTAGAGTGTTGTCTGATAGCATCTAAGACCTGTAATAGAGTTCTCCCAATCTGGCTATAACCTGCCCACCTGTTATGTACCCACCAATATGTTTGAAAAGTGCTTGACTTGTGGATTTTTTGTTATGTTTTGTTTCTATTAAAAAAATTCATGAAACTGCTACCTCATTGGAACATAGTATTTGAGGAGACCTCAATCTGTATTCTCAGGCTGTGGCCACTCATACTTGACTCCAGAATAAGCCATATCTTTTATTCCATGGAGCTGAGAACTGTTTCTTTCACCAACAGTCTCATAGAACTATACACTGAAACTTAGCCCACAGAATACCTCTAGATATCAGGCAGTAAACTTTGAATCATGACCATGCAGTCTTCAGCAAGGTTGAAAACTGATCAGAGCCAGAATCTGCAGTGTACCTTGGACACAAATTCCAAATGAACACTGGGCACCAGGTCTAGGAGCATGACTAGCATTTCCAATCAGACCTTTAAGTGACCTCTCATGGATAGGTTCAGCCTCTGTGATCCAACATTACAAAGGTCTGCCTAGAGGTGTGACCAAGATCCTTAAATGGACCAGTGAAAGACCACCTAGGAACACCAACTGCATCTGCCACCTGACCTGTGAAAGCCTGCCCTGGGGTGTGCGACCTCAATCTGTGAGCCTAGAAAGGGATGTCCAGTGAGGAACAGAATCAGCAGAACCCAGGGGAGAGACCAAGTACAGGCGCTATACCCTCTCCCTCCTTTCCTGAATGTTCATTCCCCCCTTCCTTGGTACACAATGGTGTCTTAACCATCCTATTATACAATTCTGTTTGTCTTCTTCCTTTCTCATTCCCTTCTTCTTTTCTCCTGTTCTAGTCTTTCTAAGTTCCCTTTTGAAAGGTTCTCCAAAGAACAAAGGCTGCCTTGGTTTTCAGGTCTCTGTCTCAGTCTCTCCTGAGCTGGCACTGTTAGGGTGTTGGGTTGTATTTCTTTCTCTCTTTCTCTTCTCAGTCTACATTTAGTTGGAACTGCTTCCCTCTCATATCCATCCCCATTGCTCATTCCTTCTATTTAGTTTCCCTGTGTTTCTCTACCATCCCAATACCAATCACTAGTCTTATTGGACTTTTAAATTTTCCATTTATACTTTAAGTGTCTAATATTATAGAGTATATAGTACCATTATTGCTATTTGGATACTTCAATTATTGGAGTTGAAGGATTGATTTTTTTTTTAATCAACTGCTACTGTATTTTTGTAGTAGGCTACCCTTTAGATATAGGTGTAAGGATGTAATATTAGAATCCACCCTCTGGTCAGGCCTCCTCTCACAGATACTGACAAGTGTCCCCTGGGACTCTGTCTCTGGGCTCTGAGCCGGTACACTTGATAGACCCACAGTGGCTAGCCCTGGAAGTTAGTTTATACCAAGAGGACCAACCTCTCCATCCTCAAGAAGGTATATAAAAAACATACTCCTCACTGCTACCCCTGCCATTTGCTCTCTGATTCTCTTTAGAGTTCCTGCCATGGGTCTCTCTGTACCCATGTCATTGGTACTAGGACCTGACCTTTCTTTCAAGGCCCTGACAAGCTGATGTCCCTTTGTCTGACTGTATGGTGCTGATAACTCTTCAAATAAATTCCTTAATTCACACTGGTTAAGCTCAGCATCCTCTTGAACCACCTGCCCCCACCTAAGACCTAACACGGGGTCTAGGCGATGGTTTTCAGAACTACATCCCAAGGCTCCAGGAGATAATCCCAAGAACTGGCAAGTGGGAGGACAGGAAACTGAAGCTTCTGCACAACAACAGAAACAATCACCTGAGTAGGAGACAGCCAACCAACAGAGAGCAAGAGTCCATGCCAACAACACAAAAGACTGGAGATGGATAGCCAGGAGGCATAAAGGAGTGTAGAGAATAAACAACTGAAGCCAGGACCACAGTCTCCTGGCCCCTGGGATGGAACTGCCTCACAATGGTCTTTATGCTCATCCAGTGGCTGCTTTCCATGGGAAACTGCCAATACAACCCCCACGCCAGGCTATAAAACCAAGAGAATTGGGGTGAGCATGTGGGAGCCAAGTGGGAGCTTGAAGTTTGTAGTCGTTCCTGCCAGTTCTGCTCTCAGTATAGAAAAGACACTGCCCACAACCTGTCTGATGAAAGAGTCTGTCAGGACCTGGAGGTGAAAACCCACTCCTTTTGCCCAGGTTCAAAGTACACCACTGGTCCACCTAAGACTGCAGTAAACAGCTATGGGAGATCATTTCTGGACAATGTTGGTATTTCTTCTCATTGTGAAGTTCCAGTGTTTGTTCTCAAAAGCATACAAGGCTCATTCAAATGCCACATCAGAAGAAATATTTTACCTATAAAGTAGGTCATGGGTGCTGTGCAGCTCAGCTGAGTCAGAAACATAACTCTAGACTAGAATTATGAAAAGGCAGGCACACAACAGATATTAATTATAACTGTCTTAATTTTATGTCTTTAAAGATGTTGAGAAATTGTGGTTGCTCATTTGTTCTTGACAGGAGGAAAAGTGTTTGCCCCACAAGCTGCCAATCTTCCACTTTACATTTTGCTAGAAATGTTGTATAAGGTATATACTTGCTCTGAATCATTTTTAACTATACTTTATTTTACAACTTCATAGTGAAGGATGTTAAGAACATTAATGGTGCTTTGGGCTTAAATAAAAAGCTGGGTGTGGATGGGCACGCCTTTAAGTTCAGCACTATGGAGGCAGAGGCAGGCCAGTCTTTGACAGTCTGGACTACATAGTGAGTTCCAGATTGGCCAGAGCTAAATAACAAGACTCTGCCTTAAATGAAATAAAATATGATTTTCAAGCACTCATAAATAGTTTAGAGTCATTTGGCAATCAACATAGATGTCAGGCCAATGTGCAATGGAAATGCGGTACATGAGCACAACGAACACCATAAAGAAAAATGGAATTGTGGAATTTGCAGGTAAAAGGGTGGAACTAGAAAACATACTGAGGCTACAAAGACAAAAGTCACATGTTATCTCCCATATGTGGTTCCTAGCTGTGAGGAGCCGCCCTTACAATTGCCATTACAAGATGGCGCTGATATCCGGTGTTCTAACTGGTAAACAAATAGTCTGCGTATGTGCTGGGGTATTTTTCCATTCCTTGTGCCCTGCCTGTCCCGTGGCATCATCTGGGCTGATAGTGAGCAGCCAGTCAGGGTGAAATATGTCTCCAACCCCTCTTGTGGTCTATGTAAGGACTGAGTTTCCTGTGTTCTGGGCCTCCTCCCCCAGAAGCTAATCATCTTTCTCTCGAGATGGATTAAAGCTATGCTGCAGAAGGATCTGAGTGTGTCCTGTGTGTGTGTGTCCTTGCTGGTGAGACTTATCATCACAGACACATCTGGTGCCAAGATCCCGGGAACGCCACAACATCGCCGGCATTGAGGAGGTCCCTCGGAAACAGGGAAGATCCAGAACTGCAGTGGAAGGTAAGTTCGGAGAGTCATAGCTGACCATGAGACAGCATGTCAGAAACCAAATGGAGTGAGAGATAAGGAGCTCGTGAGAAAAAAGACATGTCTAAGGAAAAAGGACTTCCCTGGAAGTTAAAAGAAAAAGGGGGAGTGAAAAAGGAGAAAAGAAAAAAACAAAAGATAATATAAAATATAAAGATACAAAAGATAATATAAATTATAAAGATACAAAGGATAAAAATTAAAATTAAGTCAATTTACCCTCCTCTCGAGGACTTTGACTAAAGAGGCAGCCTTCATTAAAGGCTTAAAGATAGCTCTCAGGGTCACTGTACCTCCTCTCTCTTCTCTGGCAGTATTCCCAGAAGGAGATAAAGAAGTGGAGTCTGAACATGAGAGAGAGAAAATAAGTTTTAGAAAAGCAGTTATCCCCTGTTTGAGATCTTTTAGCAAAAAAGAGAAAAAATGAAAATAAGCTATTTCAGAGCACTCCTGGGGAACAGAATAAAAATGGGAGACGTCCTTTTTTCTCTCTGACTCCTATGGAGATTTTCTTAGCTCTGGTTAAAATATCTGTGTCCCTTTGAGACACCAAGTTCTATTCCCTGTCTGTCTATTGTCTGTTTTTGGTGCACCAAAACAAATTGTCCATATGTCTGTCAATTCATGTTTATTTTTGTTTTGTTGTTTGAATGATTACTGTTCTGTGTTTCATGTTGAAAAATATAAATGGTTAAAACTTGTTTTAATAGCAGCTTTAATTTACACAGTACAAGCTGATAAGTTAGCTACACTGTGGCTGGGAGCCAAGTACAGCTGAATAAGCCTTGCTGAGAGCCGATTACAAACGGAGCTCTTAAAGGGGCAGGCAGCCTTTCACTTGTAACAGAAAGTTAGCTTAAATTTGGGAATTCAAGGTTAGAGTCTTTCTAAACAACATGAACAAACACAAGAAAACAAGTCTTTAAGGATACTTCAACATAGGGATAATCTTTGAGCCAAGACCCTGGCAGAGTGTTCAGATTGAGAAAAGTTTGCATTTGAGTTGAGGCAGAGCTCAGAGAGGAGCAGCCTCAGCGCAGCTTGTGTGGCACTTCTTAGAGCCTTATTACAGACCTAGCCAGATGTTGTTCTAAATAAAATTTAAATTCAAAAGTTTATAAAAGGTCAATCAGGCTATAAAACTTATAAAGGCATTTCAAAATAACTTGCCTACTTCATATAAAATTATTATAGATTTAAAAGTTTAATTTTTTCCATTTGTAAAGAGTTTACTTCTAGTGAACTGGTGACCATTAAAGGTTTTTGCCCCTAGGTATGGCTAACATAGCTTAACAATATGTAAAAAATTTTTATTATCAGCTTCAATACTAGAAGCAAAAGGTTTAAATATTTCAGTATATATTGTTTCCTAAGTGAAAAGTATTTTATTAGCTAATGTCTCTAAAGGGAAGTTTAAAGTTCTGGAGAATAGTTGTTGCTTCATAAGATTAAGAGGCAATATCTTTTTTAATAATTAGGGTTTCAGTTATACTGGAAAATTGGTACAAATTTACTTCAAAATTTTATTTCCAAAAGCTTACGGGATATGTTAATTGGCTAAGACCTCACCTTAAACTCGCCACAGGAGAACCTAAGCCTTTGTTAGGTGCTATCAAGTGAGATTCCAATTAACTGGTGAGAACCAAAAAGGCTTTAACAGAGAGTAGAAGAAACTTCTGTAATCTATTGGTATCAATTGTAATTGGTGGTAATCAAATATTAGTTACATATTCTAGTTATTTTTATTAAATGTGTCCACAGCTATTTTTTGGCAAAAATAAACATTAATGTAAAATCATCCTTCTTCTCCTCAAAGTTTTAACATCCTATTATAAGGCTGCTGTGGTGCTAATTAAAAATTAAGAATTCCTTGTTCCAAACAGCAATTGGTTATTGCAGATTATTGATATTTGACCTATTATATACCATCATTTTAAATAAAATTGATACTCATCCTAAGATAAGTTAAAAATTGCATATGCATGCTTTTGTATCTTCATGCATGCTTATATCCCATTTACTGTATTTAAAAACAACCCTTCTATGGGAGAAAAGTATATGTAAATTAAATCACATGCTTATCCTGTTTCAGCACAGATAATTAAATTGTGTGCTGAAGATGGTGTTTAAAAATGTTGAAAAATTAAACTTTAAGTTGTATATTAATAGTCAATATTATATCTCATAGCTTGCAATTGCTTATGCAACTTATAAGGAAAAAATACTGTTTCTTTAAGAAAATTGTTTTTGGGCAGTTAAGAACTTGTCCTGGATTGCCTGGAAAAGACCCCCAGGATTTGCTTTTGTGTTATAGAGGTTTACATAAAGCTTTAACTAATAAAGATTACAGATAGCTCCTGAAAAGATACAAACTCAGGATTCTTATATTTATTTGGGTTTTAAAAGATAGTTATTTACAGAGACAACTTAAAGACTTTCTCTAATTTCTGATTAATAAATAAATTATATACAAGTGACTATAATGACTTTTCAAGCATTCTAGTTACAATCTCTCTTCAAGAGAAACAATTGAAAGTGTAATTAGTCACTGTTCATGTTATATTAAAACTGACTAACAGTTCAGTATCTAAAATTTTGATGAAAATACAAGATTGTATTTTGATGCGTGAGCACCCCTTTTATATTCAACATATTAGAGCACATGCATCATTACCTGGCTCCTATTCAAGAAAAAAATCCCTAAACTGAAGTTAGCCACTGACAAGAAAGACTAAACAGATAAGTCCTAGCTGTTTATTTTGTAAATCTAAATAGTATATATGACTGGGCTGAATAGCCACCCTAGAAACAAATGTTCTGTTCTTGTTAGTCAAAAACATTCATGACAGTTTTGCCATCAGATAATTGTGACTCATCTGACTGGCCTTCCTTATAATCCTCAAGGACAAGGCATTGTAGAATGTGCCCATCGCACTCTCAAGTCCTATTTAATTAAACAAAAAAGGGGGATAAAGGCTATGATGCCAAAGATGGCTCTATCCCTTATAACATTTACTCTTAATTTCTTAAAATTGGATAATGCTGGGAGATCACCAGCTGAAAGGCACAGACAATGGCCTCAATCACTCAATGAAATGGTCAAGTGGAAGAATGTCCTTGATAATAAATGATATGGCCCGGATCCTATTTTAATAAGATCCAGGGGAGCTATATGTTTTTCCACAGGAGGAAGATAATCCCTTTTGGATTCTGGAGCGCCTCACTCGAAGGATCCAGCTCTTGGACAATGAGTCACAGGAACAAGATCCCAAGACATCGATGGATCATACTTCTCATGCTGGAGATTCTGGTTCCTAGTATATCTGGAGAGTTAAGATGGGGAATTATGTCAACCTTCCCTCTTCCTATGCCAGTTATGCATAATGCACAAATATTTCCACGCTTTTTCACTACAGATAAGAACTGGGACTTGCTTATTTACCCTTAGATGAACAGATTCAGGCTTTACTAGAAAATAGAACCTTCTTCCTACAGGGAAGCCTGTGCTTTATGTTAATTTCCTCATTACAAGATAAGAGCCAATGTATATCCTTGCATTATCAATCAGCAGCCTGGTTAAGAAAGAGCTCTTGGGGTGTAACAACTGATATAAAGGCTGATACCATAGTTATTAGAGGATGGTGGCCTAGTCGAAAACCTGGAAATAAGCTGCCTTCACAACCAAGAATGGCACCCTTTTGCAAGGAAGGGTCCATGGAAGATGTAATGTTACCTTGGACAGGTTGCCAAGCTAAAAAATATACTTGGGCAGTAGACAAATATTTTTCCTTTTCCCCATATATTAGTAGAGAGTATAATGATACTTTTGCTGGATATGATTTTAGTACTATGGACCCCCTCCGAACTAATACTAACCCATTTGATCAGTGGTTGCTTTGTGGGGTTAATGGAAGCTGTACTGATCTCGCCCCCCATGGCAATGATTGGAGGAGGTTCTAGTGAGAAAGGAGAATTGACCTTTGATTGGAAAAGTACCTTGAAGACCGGCTGGTCTGATAAGCAGAGTCCAAATTCTTTTAAATGGACCATCTCCAATGTAAGATATAAAAAACAGAAAGAGGTAAATTTTACTGCCACCCCGGTATGTGTATGGCCCCCGTTTTTGTGGGTGGTAAGTAACACAAGTTTAAATCAGAATCAGATAGAGATAGATTGCTCACAAGAAAAATGTTTTTATGCCTTATGCTGGGATGCTAAGAAATATCCTTTTGCTTTGGTTACCCGCATGCCTAGATTTGTTCCTGTTCCTGTAGATGCCCCTAATAGCTTGACTTTGTTTCGAGGGAAAAGAGATTTTGGTATTTCTGCTATCATAGTTGGACTGGTGGCCACAGCGGTGGTTGCAGCCTCTATCACGACCTTGGCACTCGCTCTATCTACTACTGTTCAAACAATACAAATTATTAGCCAGCTTTCTATGACAGTCACAACGGCCTTAGATAAACAGCCCACAGCCAACTCACAGATACAAGGAGGGTTGATGTTGATAAATCAATGCATCGACCTAGTCCAAGAGCAAGAGGATATTCTTTGGCAGTTGGCTCAATTGGGCTGTGAATACAAGATGCCTGGCTTTTGTGCTACTTCTGTTCAGTTTAAAAATTCTACAAGCAAACGCTTCGAGAGTTGAGAGTTGCTATTCTACAAGTGAATTCTACGCATCTCGACCTTTTGCTGACGAAGGGCTTCTCCACCTGGATTTCCTCTGCATTTTCCTACTTTAAGGAGTGGGTGGGGGTAGGCTTGTTTGCCGTGATTCTATGCGGTGGAGCGTTGCTTTTGCTCTAGATGGTCTGTAAACTTAAAGCCCAAACAAAAAGGGACAAGATGGTGATAGCCCAAGCACTTGCAGCATTAGAACACAGTACCTCCCCTGATATATGGTTATCTATACTTAAGCAATAGGTTGCTGGCCGCTCAGCTCTTGTACCCCACAAGGCTAGTCTCATTGCATGGGATAGAGTGAGTGTGCTTCAGCAGCCCGAGAGAGTTGCACGGCTAAGCACTGCAATAGAAAGGCTCTGTGGCATAAAATGAGCCTATTCTAGGGAGACATGTCATCTTGTATGAAGGTTGAGTGTCCAAGTGTCCTTCCCCCTGGAAAAACGACACGGGAGCGGACCAAGACCCCTCCGGGTGACGAGCCTGGGAGAAGGATTTGTGTAATGCCCCTATTTTTGCACACTGGGGATTTGACCTCTATCTCCACTCTCAGTACTGGGTGGCCTGTTGCCTTTTAAATAAAAGAAAAGGGGGGGGGAGGATGTGAGGAGCCGCCCTTACAATCGCCATTACAAGATGGCACTGATATCCGGTGTTCTAACTGGTAAACAAATAGTCTGCGTATGTGCTGGGGTATTTTTCCATTCCTTGTGCCCTGCCTGTCCCGTGGCATCATCTGGGCTGATAGTGAGCAGTCAGTCAGGGTGAAATACGTCTCCAACCCCTCTTGTGATCTATGTAAGGACCGAGTTTCCTGTGTTCTGGGCCTCCTCCCCCAGAAGCTAATCATCTTTCTCTCGAGATGGATTAAAGCTATGCTGCAGAAGGATCTGAGTGTGTCCTGTGTGTGTGTGTCCTTGCTGGTGAGACTTATCATCACAGACACACCTAGCTCCAAATCTTCAGATGTCAGGAGTATATAAGGTGGAATAACCACTGAAGCCAGGAAAGTAAAAGGTCTCTTGTGGGTGAGAGGGCAGGGAGCAATAGCAGAGAACAAATGATATGAAAAGAAAATTGGGGAAAAACAGAGGGGCCTTAGTTAGGGAGGATAAAGAAGGCTGATGCAGAAGGAGAGAGGAGGAGCTGGGGAATGTAGCACTAAAGATGTTTGGAAGCCATAAGAAATCATATTATTCTTTACTTACCCAAAATTACATACAATACAGTTAAGTGTATGTATGTGTATACCTATACACATATAGTTTAAATAAAGTTCAGCCATGGGCGAAAAATGCTTCCAAGAGCCACAGACTATATCTTATAAAAAAACAAAAACAAAAACCAAAAAAAAAACAAAAACCAAAAAACAAAAAACAGCACCTACCTTTTGAGTCCTTGGTCAGAATAGACTCCCAAACACTACAGGCTCTTGATGTTGCCATTAGTTGCCTCACAGAGGTTGAAGGTAGGTCCCTATTGCTGAAGATACCATGCTATTTTGATACAGGACTTGGAGTGTAAAAACTGGATAAAACTGAAAGACCCTCCCTAAGGACTAACTTTAATAGTTCTGGAAGGTGCTAAATAAGCTGCCAAGGGATAGGGGCCATGGGGGGGGGGGGTGCTGTGTAGCAAAAGTCATATCCAGCTGTGCAGCCTTCGAATCACAATGACTAACATGACAAGATTCCCCTAAAGGTGCAATAGTGATACTTGTATCAGGTGACAACAACAGTTCTCTAATTAGATTAATGATGCACTCAACAGGAGGGAAAGCACACCTGGTACTAGAAACCTAGTCAACAACAAGAGGTTAGTGAGATCTTAGAGCTCAGAGGAGTGCCTACTACCACCAAACCAGAATATTTCCTAAATGAATTCTAACATTCTAAGTACTTCTCTTTAGACAAGCAGGCAAACATAGCCCCTAACTCTTACTAAAGAAGTTTCTCTTTGCAACAGATGGAGACCATTATAGAGAGCCACAATGCAAATCACAACAACTGATCAGGAAGTGGCCAGCTTTAATGGATAGATAGAGCTACAATACAGTGACTACACTGAAAGCTCAGGAGACATGCCAGAAGAAGGGATAGAGAGACTTAAGAGCCAGAGGAACGCCCCCCCCCCAATCTGTTGTAAAATTGTCTCCGAGAAATGACAGGAAAGCTTCACCAACGATACCCCAGCAATGTAGCTTCCTAACCTTGACCTGAACAAGAAAAAAAAATGCTAAATCTGCTAATGTTGATGGGGGATGTCTTGAGGAGTCCCACCTTTATACAAAGAACTACAGGCAACTAAGGGATGCTGAGAGTGGGAGAAGTAGTCTTCCCCCAAGGAGCCCCCAAACTGGTTATTCACCACCAAACTACCAGCCCTGAAATAATGTCCATGCAACACCAAGTGGACTTAGTAGATAGATTGTATTTATATAATTATGCATATGTGTGTGTGTGTGTGTGTGTGTGTGTGTGTGTAAGTAATTAAAGAAAAGAAGATCAGAAAATTGAGAACACGAGAGGAAGTGGGGTGTGGGAAGAGTTGGAGTAAGGAAAGGGAATGGAAAGAAATTGTGTAATTATATTTTGAATAGATGAAAAATCAAAATGAATTCAAAATGATGGCTTTCAGCCACACATAAAAGATGAGGAGCCATTTGATCACTGTTAAGATGTCAATCCAGACTAAAAAATTAGGGAGATGTGAAAGAGGGATCCCACTAGATGCCTATTACCTCGAACACAGTACTTTAAATCAGCTCACTGTTTACTCTTCAGAAGGCAGGGCTCGAAATGCTTAATTGAGAGCCTCAAGGTTCCATGGTGGTTAGTGGCATATTAGCATGGTGGTCAGCCCCAGCTTAGGTTCTACAACAGTGGCACAGGCTGGAGAAAAAAACCGACATTCTACTTAAGTGTACACATCTCCCCATTTTCACTCGGGGACACAGACCAGAGGAGAAGCTGACTGGATGTGACACTTCTTATCTGAGAAGTCCATGCTTTTAACATAGTCCTTGCCCCACATTCAGACCATTTTTGGCATGCTCACCTTGGGACAGTCCAGCACAGAGTATCCCACCCTCCATGGATTTCTAAGAAAAGTACTTAAGACATTAAACGGAATTGAAAATAAAACTGACCTAAAAAAATACATTTCTTAATCCTCTGCACACATGTAAAAGGATCAAAACACGCTGGCACAAGCTAGGACCCCAGGAGAGTCCATCTGGTGCTTTCTGAACTAGGAAATAGGAAATCAAAGCAGGAACTTAAGCCCTCCAAACTCAGCACCTCCGGGTCCACATGGGGAACTGCTGAATTTTACCAGGCTTTCAAAGAACTAACACCAATGCTTTTCAAACGACTCCACAGAAATTGACAAGGAAAGAACACTTTATATAGATGCTTCTTTATTAAGCTATCATTACCTTGATTCACAAACCACATAAACATATAAGGAAAAAACAAAACAACAACAACAACAACAACGAAACAAGCCATGAACCAATCTCCCTGATGAGAACAGGTGAACTTCTCAATCAAATACTTGCCAAATTCAAGAGCATATCAGAAAGATCACTCATGATCAAGTTGATTTTATATCAGAGGTGTAACGTTGGTTCAACACAGGCAAATCAGTCAGTGCAGAATAGCAGTAAAGTAGACAGAAGGACTGAGCTCACAGGTCATCCCAATAGACACAGAAAAGGCTTTCAGCAAAACCTAGGATCAATTAATGCAAGAAGCCCTGTAGACAATACAAATTGAAAGGACATATCTTAACATAATAAAATCTATGTAAATAAATAAATCTATGTAAATAAATAAAATCAGAACTGTAGCCGACATTTAGGAAATGGGAAGAAATTCAAAGCACCTCTACTAAAATCAAGGTGTCCATTCTGTCCACTCAACGAATCTAGTACCAGGGTTCTTGTTAGAACAAAACAAAAGAAGAGAAATAGCAGGAAACAAAAAGAAAAACAAACAAACAAAAAAAGGCATCCAGGCTGGAGAGATAGCTCAGCGGTTAAGAGCACTGACTGTTCTTCCAAAGGTCCTGAGTTCAAATCCCAGCAACCACATGCCATCCATAATGAGATCTGATGCCCTCTTCTGGGGTGCCTGAAGACAGCTACAGTGTACTTACACATAATAAATAAATAAATCATTTAAAAAAAAGGCATCCAAGCATCCTCATTTGGATATTTGCATATGACACAGCAGCACACAAAAGTGACCATAAAGACTCCACCTGAGCTTGCCACCAAGCCTGCTGACCTGAGTTCAAGCCAAGGACCCAAGTTTTACTATGACACACATACACACAAACAAATGTAATAAAGGATTTTAAATTGAAAAAAAAAAAGACTCCACCTGAAAATCCTAGAGCTGAGAAACACTTTCTTCAAAGTGGTAGAATATGAAATTAGCAGTTGTCTTCCTAATCACCAATGGCTGACACATTGTGAAAGTAATCTAGAACACAACCCCAGTAACAATTGCCTCAAAAAATAAATACTTTAGACTAAAGTTCACCATGGCCAGAAAAGAACTCTACAATGAAGTTGTTTTGTTTTGTTTAACACTGAAGAAAGATATTGAAGGGGACACTAGGAAATGGTAGAAATGCCCATAGAACTAACAATGGCAATTTGAAGTTCCTTTGTCCTCACCTAGAAATACTTACGTTGAACTCATCGTAATAGGTCAGCAGCTCATTATCTCTGTTCCTGCCCCAGTTTGGAAATCTCACTCTCAGGAAAATAATAAACTGCCACATGGATAGACTCAGTAGAGCCCTCCCCCCACTTCAGTCCATTACAGACCCTCACCACAGCCACCAGTCCTACCAATGGCCAAAGAAAAATAGAAGAATCTGAGGCTGGAGAGGTGGCTGCTCTTCCAGGGGAACTGAGTTCCAAGGACACACATGATGGCTCACCGCCATTTGTAATTCTAGTTCTAGGGGATTCAATGTTTTCTTCTGGCCTCCATGGTCACTGTATGCATGTGGTGCACAAATATACATGGCATACAGGCAAAAAACCATACACATAAAATAAAAACAAAAAGACCCAAATAAAATAGTTTATGTTATGAAGATATGAGAAAAAGGGGAAGAATCCTTTTAAAGACCAGAAGGAAAGTTAGTATTAGAAAATATATTCTGCATAGAATACTGATTGCTTAAAAATACAGACCTGAGAGAGGGGCTTCTTGGTAACACAGTTTATGCCCCCAATGAAGACCATGTTAGGCATGATGGGCCTGGGGTAGTCGAGTACAAAGTCCCCTCGGAACAGCCACACGGATGCATAGCTGAAAAGCTCCACTGAGGACACTTCTCTCTGAAAAAGCTCAGAGGCCAGGCTTTCATAGGGAGTGATCAATAAATGGCAAATGTACTTCAAGACCAGATGGTACAGCATGTTCTGGACCCTTTGCAGGAAGTCCATGTGGTCGGAAAGCCTTGTGAATAGGTTCGGAATATAAGAGGAAGGGCTTGGACACTGTGTGGCCTCATATTCTATGCCACAGGGGATGTATCGTAGAAAGAACACAGCAGGAATACCTAAGTACTTGGCCAACAATGCCCCACAGGGAAACACGGGATCTGTAAAGACTACATCAAAGGAGCTGGAATTCAGGTGGTGGAGCAGGGACTCGTTGTGCAATATATTTGTACAAGTCTTTAAGAGAACGGTTGACATGTTTCTCAAAGCCTCAGATGTTTTAAAGATTTTCTTCATATAGTTTCCTGTGTCAAAAAACACTTTAAGGTTTTCCATCATTTCTTCCAATTCTTGTCTTGTATAGGGAACGGCATAGACTTTGAAAGTGAAAAAGTCCTCTTCTTTGATGCGCATGTTCACCTCTGGAGCCAGGACCACAGTCTGGTGACCTTGGGCGTGGAGCTCTCTCACAACATCCCTCATGCTCAGCCAGTGGCTTCCCCCCACAGGAAACACTAGCACCTTCTCACCTTCAGTCCAAGGCAGGGCACACAGCAGGAGCAGCCCCACTAATCCTTGTAGGGGCATGCGGAGTCCCATAGTCACTTCAGTGGATGCGCAGAAGAGTCAGGTTTCCTCAGCAGGGTATGACTCTTACTCCTCTAATTTCGTATCCAACCTTGTCACGCCACTGGGTGGCCCCAGCTCCCAGACATTAATTATTAAAGGATAAATCTGCCCTTGGTGCCCGATCAATCCTGATTTCAGCCAACATATTCCTGATCTTGTTTCTCTCCTAGAAAACTGGCAGAACTCTCTCTTTAGAAGATATCAGAGTTGATATTTAGCTCTCCTCCATTTAAAAAACTATGGCTGTGCACACCCATTTCATTCCATGGCCTCATTCTCTGCTAACCACATTCTAACAGGCTGGCCTGAGCTTTGAGCATTGCCTGGTATTTGGATTTACATTGCAATATTTCAGACTGTCACCCTATTGGTTAACTCTCTAAAGTCTCCCTCCACATCCACAAGGAGCACTCACTATATTTTCAGATAAAAAACATTGCTGAGTCAGCTTGGCACAAAAGATCTCTAATTCTATTTTAAACTTCCAGGATGGGCAAGTCCATGGAGATGGCAGGGTAAAGGTTGTCCAGCATTATGGGATGGGATTATGGGTTATGGGATGTCATTTGGAATGAATAGGAATTGTTGTGGGGTAAAGGCTGTCCAGGGTTAGGGTTAAGAGATATCTTTGGGAATGAGCAGGAATTGTCATGACTGTCGACCAATATGAACATAAAAATATTATACATACATTTAACTAGTTGGTAGTTTTGGGTTTTTTGTTGTTGTTGTTGTTGTTGTTGTTTCACGACAGGGTTTCTCTGTGTAGCCCTGGCTGTCCTGGACCTCACTCTGTAGACCAGGCTGGCCTTGAACTTAGAAATCTGCCTGCCTCTGCCTCCCAAGTGCTGGAATTAAAGGCGTGTGCCACCACACCCAGCCTAGTTGGTAGTTTTAAACTACAGACAGGACACAACCTAAATTCACCTGACAAAGGAGTCTCTCCACTGAGGGATCACTTAGGGCAGACTGGTCTATGGGCTTGCTTATGGGAGATGTTCTTGATGCTCAGTTGCTGTGGGGGTGGGTGCTGGGCTCACTGTGAACACACTGCTCTCTGGGCAGGTGGCCTCAGCTATGTGAGAAAACTACTTCAGCCTGAGCCTGAGTGAGGCAGCAAGCAGCTTCTTCACAGGGGGTCTGCCTGGCCCTTCCTGCTTGAGTTCTTGTCCTGACTCCACTCAAGTCTGCAACCTGCAAGAGTAAGCCAAAGAAATCCTTCCCTTCTCTAAACTGCTTCTGGTCAGCGTACTTTATCACGGCAACAGACAGGAAACTAGAACAACAACAACCCAAAAATCACTAAGCTGTAGTCATTAAATGAGTAAGTATATCATATGCAATTGATATCTGAGATGATTAAAAGCCCACTAATGAGAGAACGATAAAAATATATATGCAAAACAATTTGAGAGATTTAAAAGTCATTCATCCCATAATCAGCTTCCAAACGCTGACACCATTGCATACACTAGCAAGATTTTGCTGAAAGGACCCAGATATAACTGTCTATTGTGAGACTATGCCAGAGCCTAACAAACACAGAAGTGGATGCTCACAGTCAGCTATTGGATGGATCACAGGGCTCCCAATGGAGGAGCTAGAGAAAGTACCCAAGGAGCTAAAGGGATCTGCAACCCTATAGGTGGAACAACATTATGAACTTACCAGTACCCCGGAGCTCTTGACTCTAGCTGCATATGTATCAAAAGATGGCCTAGTTGGCCATCACTGGAAAGAGAGGCCCATTGAACATGCAAACTTTAAATGCCCCAGTACAGGGGAACGCCAGGGCCAAAAAAAAAAAAAAAGGGAATGGGTGGGTAGGGAAGTGGAGGGGGGGAGGGTATGGGGGACTTTTGGGATAGCATTGGAAATGTAATTGAGGAAAATATGTAATAAAATATATTTAAAATATATATATATGCAAAACAATTTGAGAGATTTAAAAGTCATTCATCGCCGGGCAGTAAATAAATAAATAAATAAATGTCATTCCTGTGATCTGGTATTACCTAAATTATTAGCTACATCTCTGGCTATTTAGACACTGATGTGGAATACTGCATGGTAACTTACTTTATTTGCAATAATATATTCTTTCCCCCTTTCCTATTTATTCTCCATTTCTCCATCTCCTTCTCCCTCTCCTGCCCTCCTTTCTTCTTGACTTCTCTTCCCTCTTCCCCTCTCCTCCCTCACTTCTGTCTTATCACTGTCTCCTTCATTCTACCATTTTCTTTGGTGTTGCTTGTATTTAGTTTTCCACTATGTCTGTTGATATCTTTTTAAAACTGTCCCTCTCACACACCCTGGGCCTTCCTCGCCCTTGCTCATTAGACCACATTTAAACAGGCAGCCAACTTTGTCCATCCTATTAACCTTCCTGGAGATACTAGGTTTCTTATCTTCATCTCCACTAATGAACCACCTCCTCTCCAGTGGGTCTTTGCTGTTGTTGAAAGAAAACCTGGAGGGAGCTCTGGGGATGACAGCAGACCTGGACCCTGGGAGGTTGTGGAGAAATGGCTCTCTATCAATGCTTTGACACTTTCCTGCCAACTTTGTTCACAACAAGAGAGAAGCACTAACTTAACAGAGGACATATTTGATTTTCAAAGCAACACAGAGCCCCATCATCCTCAGAATTCTTAATCTTTGCCTTGTGCTATGTATCTTTGGGCCTATGTGGCTGTATCTATAAAGGATGCCAATCTTATAGGGTGTAACCCATCCTAAGGATCTCATCTTCACTAAGTCCATCTGCAATGACTATGCAATCAAGCTCAATTTCAAAGGTGCTGACCACTGACTTCAGTGTAGTTTCTCAGGACACACAAGTTAGGCCTTAACCCCCACCCATATCTCCACACGGTACAAACCTCAGAGTGCAGTTATGGCCAGGCTTCTATGAGGTTTGCCAACTGAGGTTGCTGCCTAAGCAAAGGACAGTAGTTGTAACCCCTGTAGCTTTGAAAGAAACTAAAATTAGCTACCTCTGTTTACACGCACACACCAGCATGAGCACACATACTCACAAGCATGAGCACACACATACATGTGCACATGCACACACAGGAATGAACACATGTGTGCACACACACACACACACGCATACACATACACACACTCATACACAAATGCACAACACATAAGCATGAGCACACACACACACTCACAAGCATGAGCACACACATACATGTGCACATGCACACACAGGTGGGAGTGCATGGGCACACACATGCCACACCAACCCCAGTAGAATCTGTGTGACAAGTTCCACAGACTCAGGGGAAAACTTCAAAAGAAGGAGGCCTCCCAGAACTGGTTGTGCAACTCTTGGCCTGAACAAAATACTGAGCCATAATTCTTATGGTAATTTATTTGTTTAATTTTCTTTTATTCCTTTTCTTATTTAAGACACGTTTCTGATAGCCTAGGCTAAGATATTAAGTGAGAAAAATGGGTAAGAAACCATCCCTTGAGATGGGGTCACTAGCCTTACCAATGACCTTATCATTGGGAAAACAATGCGCTTTACTTCATAAAGTATTTTCAAAATTACATAATAGTGTTATGATAGATAAAAACTTTCACAACAGGCTGGAGAGATGGCTCAGCAGTTAAGAGCACTGACTACTCTGCTAGAGGTCCTGAGTTCAATTTCAAGCAACCACATGGTGGCTCACAACCATCTGCAATGGGATCTGATAAACTCCTCTAGTGTGTGTCTGAAGACAGCTGCAGTGTACTCATATAAATAAATATTTTTTAAAAATAAATAAAAGCTATCTTAAAAAAAACTTTCCCCAAAATAAAATTTCATATGGCTGCGTGTGTTTCATTGGAAGTGGGCTTTGGTATATGGTAAAGAAAGCCGTAATTAAAAAGAATTAGAATAGTTTAAATTTTTGCCAACTGAGGTTGCTGCCTAAGCACTTTCAAGGTTTATAAGAAAATTGGGTAGTAGATGTTAAACAACAATTGACTATAAAAATTTATTAACCTTCCCAACTCAATTCTTCACCGAGATAGAAAGGGCAATTTGCAAATTCATCTGGAAAAATAAAAAACCTAGGATAACAAAAATTATTCTCAACAATAAAAGAACCTCTGGTGGAATCACCATGCCTGACATTAAGCTGTACTACAGCGCAATTGTTATAAAAACTGCATGGTATTGGTACAGTGACAGACAGGTAGATCAATGGAATAGAATTGAAGACCCAGAAATAAATCCACACACCTATGGTCACTTGATCTTTGACAAGGGAGCTAAAACCATCCAGTGGAAAAAAGACAGCATTTTCAACAAATGGTGCTGGCACAACTCACAGTTATCATGAAGAAGAGTATAAATTGATCCATTTTTTATCTCCTTGTACAAAGCTCAAGTTGATCAAAAACCTCCATATAAGACCAGAGACACTGAAATTAATAGAGGAGAAATTGGGGGAAAGCCTTGAAGATATGGGCACAGGGGAAAAATTCCTGAACAGAACACCAATGGCTTGTGCTGTAAGATCAAGAATTGACAAATGGGACCTCATAAAATTGCAAAGCTTCTGTAAGGCAAAAGACACTGTCAATAAGACAAAAAGGCCACCAACAGATTGGGAAAGGATTTTTAACAATCCTAAATCTGATAGGGGACTAATATCCAATATATACAAAGAGCTCAAGAAGCTGGGCTCCAGAAATTCAAATAACCCCACTAAAAATGGGGTTCAGAGCTAAATAAAGAATTCTCAACTGAGGAATACTGAATGGCTGAGAAGCACCTGAAAAAATGTTCAACATCTTAATCATCAGGGAAATGCAAATCAAAACAACCTTGAGATTCCACCTCACACCAGTCAGAATGGCTAAGATCAAAAATTCAGGTGACAGCAGATGCTGGCGAGGATGTGGAGAAAGAGGAACACTCCTCCACTGCTGGTGGGATTGCAAGCTTGTACAACCACTCTGGAAGTCAGTCTGGAGGGTCCTCAGAAAATTGGACATAATACTACCAGAAGATCCAGCAATACCTCTCCTGGGCATATACCCAGAAGAAGTTCCAACTGGTAATAAGAACACATGCTCCACTATGTTCATAGCAGCCTTATTTATAATATCCAGAAGCTGGAAAGAACCCAGATGTCCCTCAACAGAAGAATGAATACAGAAAATGTGGTACATTTACACAATGAAGTACTACTCAGCTATTAAAAACAATGGATTTATGAAATTCTTGGACAAATAGATGTATCTGGAGGATATCATCTTTAGTGAGGTAACCCAATCACAAAAGAAGTCATTAGATATGCACTCACTGATAAGTGGATATTAGCCCAGAAACATAGCACACCCAAGATACAATTTGCAAAACACAAAAAAATCAAGAAGAGGGAAGACCAATGGGTGGATACTTCATTCCTCCTCAGAATAGGGAACAAAATACCCATGAAAGGAGTTAGAGAGAAAAAGTTTGGAGCTAAGATGAAAGGATGGACTATCCAGAGAATATCCCACCATCCATCCCATAATCAGCCACCAAACCCAGACACTATTGAATATGCCAGAAAGATTTTGCTGAAGGGAGTCTGTTATACTTGTCTCTTGTGAGGCTATGCCACTGCATGGCAAATACAGAAGTGGATGCTCACAGTCATCTATAAGATGGAACACAGGGTCCCCAATGGAGAAGCTAGAGAAAGCACCCAAGGAGCTGAAGGGGTCTGCAACCGTATAGGTGGAACAACAATATGAACTAACCAGTATCCCCAGAGCTCGTATCTCTAGCTGCATATGTAGCAGAAGATGGCCTAGTTGGCCATAACTGAGAAGAGAGGCCCCTTGGTATTGCAAACTTTATATGTCCCAGTACAGGGGAATGCCAGGGCCAAGAAACGGGAGTGGGTGGGTAGGGGAGCAGGGCAGAGGGAGGGTATAGGGAACTTTCGGGATAGCATTTGAAATGTATAGAAAAAAATCTAATTAAAAAATTTATTAACCTGCTCTTGGAAATATGCCACTAACCTTGGAGGACTGCCCCACTGAATACATCCTTTCAGAGTTGTATTCTTGGATGATTTCTATTGTGTCAAATAACAATGATGTTACCTGTTTTATCTGTGATTATTTCACCGAACACATCTTTTGAGAGTTGTACTACTTGGATGATTTTTGTGCTTTACTGTGTGTCATGGTTTGTATATTTTTGGACCAGGGAGTGGGACCATTTGGAGGTTTGGCCTTGTTGGAATAAGTGTGACCTGGTTGGAGTAGGTGTGTCACTGTGGGTGTGGGCTTAAGACCTTCACCCCAGTTGCCTGAGAGTCAGTCTTCCACTAGCAGCCTTTGGATGAAGACGTAGAACTTTCAGCTCTGCCTGCACCATGCCTGCCTGGATACTGCCATGCTCCCACATTGATGATAATGGACTGAACCTCTGAACCTGTAAGCCAGCCTCAAATAAATGTTTTTTATAAGACTTGCCTTGGTCATGGTGTCTGTTCACAGCAGTAAAACCCTAACTAAGACACTGTGCCAAGCGACAATGATGATATTCGTGACTGCATCACTAAACACATCCTCTAAGAGTTGCAATACTTGGTTTTTATGTATTAAAAACCCTTGTTTGAGAGCTGCAAAATACACTCAGATTCAAACTGCTTCTACATTTGATTCTGTTTGTCACCGCTGAATCCTTACCCAGCTAGCCTCGAGGACCCTCGTCCCAGAAACTCCCATACCCGACAGGGGGTGTTCTGTGGCACACACACACAACTATAAACATACTTTGATGTTTCCTTATTATAAGACGTAAAATCCAGGCTACAACTCCTGTTCTCCAGCAACATAAAACCCATGTGGTTTTTCAAGAGAGATAACCTTCCCACCTGAAACAGAGATGAAGGAATACATACATCCAGAAGTCACTCAATGAAAATCTATCTTAGTACATACAATCTGCTTAGCACATGCTCTTAGTCAAAGGGCTGTCTATGAGATCTGAATATCACTTTGCGACATTGTCTTTCTCCATATTTATCCATAAATAGCCTTCCACATACCAAAGACCCACATATAAATTCTTTAGCAGATACATAAAACCATGTATATATATATATATATATATATATATACACAGTCCTTATCTGTAAACCTTGGTTCAATATATCCAAATTTTATAGGTATATAGATATAAAATCATATACAGCTTTAATATCTGTAAACATTGGAGTGGTGCAATGAGCTACTCTAATATCACTATTGTTCAGAATTTCTGGTCCCACCCTGGGAAAGAGGGCAAGGGTGCATGCATGGTCTGGTTTGTGCTTGGCAGTTTACTGATCGGGAGTAAAGGGGAGAAAAATATCTCTGAGCCAGCTGACTCATGCTCCTAAGGTCCTGCCATCTGCTACTCCCTTGCGTGACTTCCTCAAGAACAGACAAACATACCTCATGCTTTAAAATTTATTTAAATTGTGCAATCCCTGTGTGCCCTTAGAGACCAGAAGAAGGGCATCAGACCCTCTAGGACTGTGGCTGCAGAAGATGAGCCCCTGTGTGTGTGTAGAGAATTGCACCAGATCCTCTAGAACTGCACTTACCCCTGAGCCTTCCTGCTGCCCCCATTCCTCACTTTGACACAGATAAATCTGTAGGCTCTACTTTGTAGAAGGAACATTATTTCACTTTGTCAAAGAAGTTTCTTTGCACATGAAAATATGCCAATTTGTGAGAAAATGTGGCTCAGTTACAAGGTCTGCTGGACCTTAGAAGTGGCCAGAACCACAGTCAGCAAAGCACAACCCATCCCTAACCAAGCTATGCACTGAGATAAGACACCAGAGATTAGGTAGGATGCACTGGCCAAGAATGTTACCATCGACTTCATCAAAACATTTGTACTTACAAGTGATTGGATCACAATTTAAATAAGCCTGAACCCACAATATTATTCCATAATATTTTAGAGTTATGTGTTCTTTCAAGAGAATAATTTCAGGAGAGAAAACCCTGTGCATACGACAGTATACAGAAACTTTTCTATAACTAATCAAAGATCAGGAGTGGCTATATACAAGATGCATAAGCAAAACCAAAGCAGTGCTTTACCAGTAACCGTTACCTTAAACCAGAAAAGGAAATCACCCATTTGTACTATAATTTCTCCCAAGTCAATAAAATACCAGGGAGTAAATTGTAATTTAAAAAATGCACATAATGTAGTTAACAAATCTTTATCAACAGATTTAAAGCAAGATCTGAAGCAGAAAAAAGGCAGACTGGTTCTAAACAGGAATATATCAAGGTAAAATCTTGCTAATGTTTCTCAAATTAGAGAAAAAGATATTTAATGGGATATTAACAGGGTCTAGTGGTATGCTCAGGTTTTGTTTTGGTTGGTTGGTTGGTTGGTTGGTTGGTTGGTTGGTTAGTTGGTTGGTTGGTTGCTTGGTTGGTTGGTTGGTTGGTGGTTTTAGAATCAAACAAAACCATTTTAAAGTTTGGGAAGAAAAGTGTATATTGGAGCTCTACAAGAAAATTATGAAAACCAGGAGAACAACTGGGGAGAATGTCTTCCGGACACTAACCCACTCTAAAGCTGTTCAATCAGGATAGGGTCTGAGCATACACTGTGGACAAGCCAGTGGGACAAGGCACACAAATGAGCAGATGTAAGGAATTTGGGAATTTAAACATGATAAATAACCATTTTAGTTTAGAGAGGAATAATGGACCTAACAGTAAATGAGATTAAGGCTCTCCTTGGCGGGCGGTGGTGGTGCATGCCTGTAATCCCAGCTCTTGGGAGGCAGAGGCAGGCGAATTTCTGAGTTTGAGGCCAGCCTGGTCTACAGAGTGAGTTCCAGGACAGCCAGGGCTACATAGAGAAAACCTGTCTTGAAAAAAAAAAAAACCCAAAACAAAACAAAAAACAAAAACAAAAACAAAAAAAGGCTCTCCTTGGAGAAATCACACACAATGTATTCTTTATGCTATGCCCTTTGAAAATTTTTTACCAAAAGAAATAAATAAGTTTGCTGACCAAGGAAGAATTAAACATTTTAACTCTAGCATGGAGAAAATGTATGTATGTGCTTGGCTTGTAAAAAAAATTTAAAAAACTAAAATACAAATGTTACCAAAGATAAATTTCATTGATTTGATTCCTGAGAAGTGAAAATTCCAAATGGGAACAGATGAAGAGCCACAAGGAATACTGTAGGCCATACAAAAACGCTAGGTGTCGGGATGCCGCCTATTGCTCATGATGCTTACAGGGCTCGTTATTAAACATCCCTGCCTTGGCTATAGAATGTGCATATGTAACTCACTAAAGTAAAGACGACACTGGTGGCTCACATGTCCAGGAACACAAGCAATGAAAAAAGATGCCACTCAGGAGGATGTTCCCCCAGAAAATCAACAGATTTTAAAACATGGATACTCTCAATATTTGGCAAAAATATGAAAAGACCAAACTCCCATGATCTATTTATGTTAGTATGGAGGCTTGAAATTAGTTTCTCAAACACTGTAAAATATGTGAGCTGTGTATATTTCCCACCTTGCTCCCTGGTGAAGAGCCAGTGTGTGGAAATGCTGAATGTAGGGAAAGCACCTAACAGCACTTAGCACAGCCTGATTTTAAAAGCAAAAGTTGAGAAATATCTCTCCACACTTGCTGGTTGAACAGATCTTTGATGTAACTAAAATAGAAACATTTATAAAATCATTTAAATGAGGAATGTCAAGAAGTACCTGGAATAAAACCTAGGGTTCACTAGAAAGTCAAGAAAGGAAAAATAAAGAATATTATGCCGAGTCTGCCACAGGATCCTACAGTAATTTCAGGTGCAAGGATTGTTTACGTTAGACATGTGCATGCATGCAACACTTATGCTCCCATAAGGAATAGCTCAGGATTCACAGCAAGGAAATCCTCACCCCTTGTTATGGTTTTTACTATTACTTTTTCAGAACAGTAATAAGAAAGCAGCTGAAATATGATTGGTGACTGTATATCAGTGAGGACAGATTTATAAAAATCTTCATGCCCACAATAAAAAATTTGTCACAAAGTAATTCAGTAAACCAGAAATCCTAATTGTGGTGAATGTACATGAAAAGAGCAGTTAAAAATCAAAATTTCTTCTTTCTCAATGTCAAGAGCCTGATTCATGGGTATTTTAGTTAAGATTTCTATTGCTGTATTGAAAAACACCCTGACTGCAGTGGTTTGGATAGGTGTGGCCCCACAGACTTATATCTTTGAATGCTTGACTGTAGAATGTGGCATTATTAGGAGTAGGTGTGCCACTATGGAGGCAGGCTTTGAATAAATATAAATATGCTCAAACTATGCCCATTGTGGCTCACAGTCACCTTCTGCTGCCTGTGGACCAAGATGTAAATCACTTGGGTCCTTCTCTAGCACCATGTCTGCCTGCATGCCACCATGCTTTCTACCATGATGATAATGGACTGAACCTCTGCAACTGTAAGCCAGCCCCAAATTCAGTGGGGTTTTGTTGTCGTTGTTGTTTTGTTTTGTTTTTTAATAAGCATTGCTGTGGTCATGTTGTGCCTTCACATCAATGGAAACCCTAACAAAGACAATGATCAAAAGCAACTTGGGGAGGAAAGGTTGTAGTCTCCCCTCCCCCAGCCTGAAACCTGCTTGCTCAGGGGTGGAGCTTCCCGCTCAATCGTTCTGCCACGCCCACTGCTGGAACCTGCCGCTTTGCTGTTTGGAGCCATACACGGGGTCACCCTGCTACTGGAGATTCTTCTTCTTATTATTATTATTATCATGAGATTATTTGGCGGGAATCATGCCCCCTTCCCCTGCTTCATAACTGCGTGCGGAACAGTAAAATTGAGCTTGGATCAGAATCTGCCTGTCTTAGCTACATTTCTTTCTCCCATTGGCTAGCCCCTCTTCTCTTCCAGGTTTCCAAAATGCCTTTCCAGGCTAGAACCCAGGCTGTGATCTGCTGGCCGGACACAACAAAAGGTTTCATTTTGTCTTACTTGCTTATAGTCTATTGCTAAGGAAAGGCAGGGCAGGAACATGAAGGCAAGAACTGAAGCAGAGACCAGGGAGGAATGCTGCTTACTGTCATTCCTTATGGGAAAGCCTGTTTCTTATACACCATACCCCAGGACAACCTACTTACAGATGCACCAACAATGAATTTGGGACTCCTAAATCAAGGACTAATTAAGAAAATGCACCACAGATTGCCTGCAAGCAAATCTCTTACAGAGATTTTCTTAATTGAGAGACCCTTTTGGAAGTGATCTGAGCTTTTGTCAAATTGACATAAAACTAGCCATACAGTATAAGTAGGGCTACTGGAGTTAAACTCAGGCCCCACACATTCTAGGCAAGGATTCATGAGGGAACCCCATCAATCCAGATCATTCTCCATGAAGGAGAGAAAATATAGCTAGGGCAGTGGCTTTCCCTGATGACAGTTGACACCATCAATGAAGACTATGTTACGCATCACAGGTCTGGGAAACTACAACACTACAGCAGTGTTTAACACCCAAATGAACACTTGGCTGAAGAGGTCAGGCACTGTGACAGGTATCTGAGATTTCAGAGGCAAGTTCTAGGGCAGGATAGAAAAAACAAGGGCAAAATGCACACTCCCACATGTAGCAGAGATGGTACCCCACTCATTCTTTGAAAGTCATGGTATCAGTGAATCCCAAAAGGGCTCTGTGAATGTAACAAAAAAATCATTGAGCACCCTCTTTAAGATGGTGGCAAAAAGAGTTCCCTGTTGAAGGCCATGGATGGGGTGAAAAGTACTTAGCTGAGTCAAGCCACACATAGCAAAAGGATGGGGAAACACAGCAGCAAATGATATCTGCTTCAAGTACTCACTAGCATGTTGTTACTAGACAAATTCCTTCCATGTGTGAAGAAAGATTCAAAAACACCATTTGATAAAGTCATTAATAGAGAAAGTTATTATCTTACTCTGTCTTTCCCTGTCAATAAAAATCTTCAATTTGTGGTCCAGATCCTCCTGAGTGTGAGACATTGACTAAGACTTTACCATAAATTCAGAGATTGCACCAGGTGCCAACTCATCTCTGGCATGACTCCCACCACCTCATGCCCTCTGTGGCTGAGTTTCTCTGCATGGTAAACCAGTGATAGTCATCTATGGGCACCAGCATCAGCCTGCCTGCCTGGGCAAAGCCAGAGACCAGCAGCAGACACATAAACACACACACACACACACACACACACACACACACATACACAGAGAGACAGAGACAGAGAGAGACAGAGAGGCAGAGACAGACAGAGAGAGACAGAGAGAGAGATAGAGAGACAGAGACAGACAGAGACAGAGAGAAAGGGAGGCTGGAAACCCTCCAGGAGCTGTGGGAGGAGCCAGGCCCTAGGCAATCCAGCCTTGGGTCTTTGCTGCTCTGATTCATCCTGGAAGATCAAACCTTCCCTTGTGGAGGGCATGGACTCACAAGCCATCAGGGCATTCTCGCAGACAGTGGGTACCGATAAGAGAAATAAGAAATGAGCAGTTCTCTTTGGGATACCTACTTATATGTTTACATAATAAGAAAAGCTTAAACTGTTAGTACTGGATGGAGATGGGCAATGTGCCACAGGGCAATTTACAAACCCTTGTGAAGAAATGTGTGAGACACCAAGTAGTAGGTGTCTGTGCAACTGAAGAAATGTGTGTCACCCAGGTAGAGGAAAGTGAATTTCAGAAGTGCTTGCACTTCGGGAACTGGTTTCAAAGCAAAATCAGTCCAATTTCTTCAGGCGACTAGACTCTGCTCAGGAAAAGGCAAGCTGCCTCTGCTTTCAAGGCATGAAGGGGAGGCTTGCCACCTCCCCAACCCACCTCGCCACCTGCACAGTCATGCCACAGACAGTGAACAGACTCTCCCTGGATGGGTGCATCAACATCACAGCTCCTCTACATTGTGAAAGAGGGGTCACAAAGAAGATAAGAGTTAGAACCCCAGGAAGTCTGTGGTGAACCTGCCTCTCCATGTAAGTGAAACCAGAACAAAGGCAAGATGAACGTGGAAGGGGGAGAATTTCTCAAGGTCTCACCCCTAGACAAAGAACTACAGGCTACTGGGAGAGTTGACCTCTCCCAGGCACGAGTCCTTGATTGATTGTCCAATATCAAGTGTTCAGCCCTGATACCAAATACACACAAACAACAAAAACAGACTCAGCAGCCTATACCTGTACTTTTGTTAAACACACACACAAACACGCACGTGCGTGCATGCAGAAAAATAGTTAGCAAAGAAGAGAGTATCAGTTTGAGACTGGGAAAACACAGGTAGGGTTGGAGAGAAGATAAGATAGGAGGGGAGTCATGATGTAATTCTATTCTGTTTGAAAATGTTAAAAAAAAGTGATTAAAAAATATAATTACAGGAATCACATTACAGGAATTTAAACACCCACACAGGATAAGTGATAAAACCATTCAGATATTTGAGATTCACAGAAAGCCAATCATGGTGAAATCTAAAATATTTTAAGAAAAAATTACCATTCAAAGCAAAAGGGCAAGTTAACCAATTTAGACTCACACAAATAAAAACCATGTAGATCAAAAGAAAACAGCCAGAAAAGAATCAACAAGGAATAAACAAACAAACAAAAAGCCCTAAAAAGCATGCAGCACATACATGAAAGTCTGAGTGTTACTATCCCCAAATGAGACAGGGTCTTTGCTAACTTTGGTTAAAGATGTGAGTGTGTAATTTCCAATGGAGGAAATGCAAATGGCCCCACTAGCTAAGGAAACAGATGTCAGAGACTGAAGCAGCTCCACAGAAAGAGGGAGAGGACAGGAATAAGCTAAGTGACCCTTCATTTCTTACTGTGTCTCTCACTCTTTTGCCAAAAGCAATGCAGGCTGGTGATTATAAATGAGAATGTCAGCGGTACACACACATCCGTAAGCAAGATTTATCAGCTGCACAAACGCACAGTTAAGTGTGAATGGTTAAAAGAAATCCATCAAAAGAACTGAAAAAGAAGAACATAAATGCCAAACCACCATCCAGCAAGGAATAACTTTATCATCCAAAGCCGAGCTCTTCATGTGCTAAAGGGAAGATGGTGTACCTTGAAAAGTGGCTTTCCCTGGTGGCAGTTGATCCTACCAACATAGATCACATTGGGCATCATGGGTCTGGGGAACTCCAAGACAAAGTCTCTGCCTAACAACCAAATGGACGCTGGGCAGAAGAGGTCTGTCATAGACACTGGGGTCTGGAGAACGTCAGAGGCAATATCTGCAGCACTTTTGAAAAAAGTATGACAAAATGCACTCTCCCCCATGTAGACGAGAAGGTTCCACACTCTTCTTGAAACTCATGGTGTCTGTATATTTCAAGAGAGCTCTGGGGACAAAAGAGGGAGGCCTGGGGCACTGGGTGCCATCTTCAAGATATTAACAAAATATTCCCCTGCTAAAGACCACGGATGGGAGAGAGAAACACTTGACTACAATTAAGCCAAAGACATTAAAAGGATCCAAAAACACAACATTAAAAGAAGTCTGCTTAAAGTACTCCACTAACTTCTTGTCGTTAAACAAACCCCTACAGCATGAAAATAAGAGTTCAAAGAAAACTTTGGCTGGACTCTTCAGTAGAAGAAGTGTTCCCTCTTCTTGGATTTTCCATTGAGATTCAGTAAACACTCGGTAAAAATCCTCGAGAGTGTGAGAGACTGCGTATGTTTTCATTGTACAATTTAGGGATTTACCCAGCTGCCAACTCACCTCTGGTATGACTACCACAACCTCATGCCCTCTGTGAATTAGTTTCTCCACAACTATCTGCATGGTGAACCAATAGCTCCCACCCAAAGGCACCACCAGCAGCGTCATTGCCTGGGCAAAGCCAGAGGCCAGGAGCAGGCACCCACAAAGAGGAAGGGAGGCTGGAAAGGTTGCAGGAGCCATGGGAGAAGCACAGCCCAAGGCAATCCAGCTGCTGAGATCTGTGGTCACCTAACACAGCAGAGGATGTGTAGTGGAAAGAAATATCTACCCACTCAGGAGTGCATGTACCTTCAAACAGTCATAGACACGGACTGACTTGGGAGAACATTAATAAATGAGCATGAATTATTAAGAAAACAAACAGACTTGTTTTGTGAGTTTTTTCGTGGGCATAATCACACAATGTGAGCTTAGAAATTGTTATGAGGAAATATACTAGACCCTAAGGAGTCCAAATGCTTATACAAAAGGAAGCAAGTTTCAAAGAAGCTTATATTTCTAGGATTGGTCTCAAAGCAAAATCTGGACACTTTCTGCAGGTTACCAGACTGCGTTCCAAAGGGATTTATTACCTCTGCTTTCAAGCTTCAAGGGAAGGGTCCTGAAGCTGCAACTCCTCTCAAGAGACAGAGAATCAACTCTGCCAGAGAGCAGGGCTGCTGTCTCTGTGCACACAGTGGGATTCTTGTTCCATTTTCAAACACTCTTTCATCTGCCTTGCTGACGCTAGGCTGACAACCATCTTCACAAACCAATCCAGGGACGGGAAGGAAGGTGACATCAACCTCCTTACAAAATCCCCTCTGAGTCACTGGAAGCCATAGGCAGACATTCTCTATGAAGAAGCAGAGAGAGCTCTCCTGTGATGCCCCTCAGTAGCCCAGGGACCTTCTCCACAGAGCAATGGCTCTGTCTCCCATGGCACTGCAGTATCTGCAGGGTTGCTTCCACCTTGTGGCTACTTTGAACAGTGCTGCCATCAGCACTACATGCAGGGTCTTCTCAGGAATTGATCTCAAGTCCTTCAACTGGGATTAAGGCTGCTAGCTCAGGAGGAAGTTCTGGTGCTCACTGCTAAGAAACTATTAGACAGGTCTACACGGGGCGGTAGCATTTTAATTTCCATCCAGACCTCCATTACTGCCTGGCCTCCACATCCACTCTGAAGCTATTTTTACTTCTGTTTAGTGTACTCTTCCTGGTGCTGGGCACGACATCTTGTAAATCTTGTAGATCTTGCCTTTGACTCTCAGCACAGCACGGTTTCAGAAAAGTTGCTCTACGTAGACAGAAGCCCCTTGAGCTGCATAGACACTGGGTCTGGTTAACCTCACTATGTGATATTTTTATTAATCTGCAAGGGTTTTTTTCCCTTTTTTAAAAATTAGGTATTTATTTCATTTACATTTCCAATTCTATCCCAAAAGTCCCACACACACTCCTGCCCCACCCCACCCCCCACACTCCCACTTCTTGGCCCTGGCATTCCCCTGTACTGAGGCATATAAAGTTTGCACAACCAATGGGCCTCTCTTTCCACTGATGGCCGACTAGGCCATCTTCTAATTCATATGCAGCTAGAGACACAAGCTCCGGGTGGGTACTGGTTAGTTCATATTGTTGTTCCACTTATAGGGTTGCAGATCCCCCCAGATATGCAAGGTTTTGGTTCTAGTTCATTTTGGTTTGGTGGTTTTACATGGGGTTTCTCTGAATAATCCTGGCTGTCCTCAAACTCGCTCTGAAGACAAGGCTGTCCTTGAGTGTACACAGATCTGCATGCCTCTACCTCCTGAGTCCTGGGATTGAAGCCATGCACCATCACTGCCTCGCATATATGCAAGTATTTTTGAATAATAAAGTCTACTTGATACTTTTGAGACAGGCACATCAAGAATTATTGTGTGTGTTCTTTGAAAATTATTGCTTATTATTTATGTCAGTGTGTCTTGCTCCATGGATGTATGTACCCCACATGCATGCAGTGCCCGTGGGGATCAGAAGAAATCTGTGACCCTGGAGTTACTTTAGAGCTGTGATGGGGTTCCTGGGATTTAACCCTGGGTCTTTTGAAAAGTGAGAGCTAGTCTCAACCACTGAATCATATCTCAAGCTCCACAAATTATTTTAACTAGTCATGAGGATGAGGAAAGTTTGTTATTATTTTGATTATTTTAAATCTTAAGCAATATTGTAATTGGGGTAACAGTATTGAAAACTATTCTGTTTAATGAATAGATTATTTTGCTTGATAAAGTACTGTAAACATTTTACACACAAAAAATACAGAGTGCATCTTTCTATTGTATGCTATCATTACTTTAAAGATAAACAAGTAAAGTCTTGAAACAGTGAAAAATCCAGAATGGGAATTAAAACACACATGTCTGTTGTTATAAGTCAATTCCAGAGGAAGCAACAGAGTGTTAGACCTGAATTCAAGTGAATCCTAACTTAAACAGCTTAGGGCAGCCACTCATTCCAAACTCTAAAAGGCTGTCTTAGTTAGGGCTTCTGTTGCTGTGTTAAAAGGCCATAGGAAAAGCAGCTTGGGAAGAAAAGGGTTTCTTTCAGCTTTCCACTCTCAGGGCACAGTACCTCTGTAAAGGATGGCAGGGTGGGAAATCCAGGCAGGAACCTGGAGGCAGGAACTGAAGCAGAAGCCAAGGATGAATGCTGTTGACAGGTTTGATCCTCATGGCTTGCTCAGTCTGCTCCATTATACAACCCAGAACCACAGCTCCCATAGCCTGGGCCCTGCCTCTCATAGCCTGTTCCCTGCCTGACCAATCACTAATGAAGAAAATGCAGGAGAGGGAGAAGAGCCTGAGGCAACCCAGAGGCTGCCATTCTCACTTCTTTTAATTTAGGAGGGTGGAGGTGGGGGAAGCTTGTAGCAGCTAGACACTCTCCCTCCAGAGAAGGGTGTGTCCTCAAATTCATATCAGAAGATGGCCTAGTTGGCCATCATTGGGAAGAGAGGCCCCTTGGTCTTACAAACTTTATATGCCTCAGTACAGGGGAACTCCAGGGCCAAGAACTGGGAGTGGGTGGTTAGGGGAGTGGGGGGGGGGGTAAGGGGTACTTTTGGGATAGCATTTGAAATGTAAATGAAGAAAATACCTAATTAAATTTAAAAAAAAAAAAGCAAGTTCCACCTTGCCAGGCATGGTGGCTCATGCCTTTAATGCAAGCAGAGGCAGGTTGAATTCTGAGTTCAAGGCCAGCCTGGTCTACAAAATGAGTTCCAAGACAGCCAGGGAAATACAGAGAAACCCTGTCTCAAAAAAAAAAAAAAAAAAAGAAAGAAAGAAAGAAAGAAAGAAAGAAAGAAAGAAAGAAAGAAAGTAAGAAAGTAAGTTCCATTGTCACCACAGTGGATGCCCAGAAGAACCAGGTGTCCTCACAGGGTTATGACCCTAGCATTTGACTCTTACTCCTCTAATCTCTCATCCAACCTTGCCACGACATTGGGTGGCAAAGCTCTCAGACATTAATCATTAAAGGATAAATCTACCCTTGGTGCCTGATCAATCCTGATTTCAGCCAACATATTCCTGATCTTGTTTCTCTTGTAGAAAACTGACAGAACTCTCTCATTAGAAGACATCAGAGTTGATATCTGGTTTTCCTCCACTTAAAACACCAAGGTGGTATGCACACCCATCTCATTCCATGGCCAAGTTCTAACAGGCTGGCCTGAGCTCTGAGCACTTCCTGGTGTTTGGATTTACAATGCAACATTTCAGACTGTCACCCTATTGGGTAACTCTCTAAAGTCTGCCTCCCCATCCACAAGGAGCACTCACTATACTATCACATAAGAAACATTGCTGAGTCAGCTTGTCCCAGACAAGAAGGGGTTGAGGCTCTGCTGGGGTTCATTTCCCTGGGCTTCTCTGTAATCATCAGGGAACAGTTTTAGAAGCTGCTGGTTGTTGTTCTGTGTGGGAGTAAAGGAAGATATTTCACACCCAAATGAAATGACTTGATTGTAAAGCAGGGTCTACTGAGAGTTCTGCTTACAGTCATGGATGAGAGTCACCAAAACCCAAAGCACTCTTGGGCTGGACCAGGTTAAGTATTGATGTAATAAAGTAGGCTTAATGAGTGCTTGCTTCCTTCCCATAAGCCCCAAGCCTTGGACTGCCTGGGATGTGGCTCAGCCTAAAGGTCCATTTTTCTGAATGCTGGGGTTGCAGGCTTCTGTATTCATCCTGGACTCTGAGTGTTTCTGGGAAATGCTGCAAACTTGAAGCTTGCAGCGACAGATACTTCAGTACTTTAACTCACCAAAGACCAGTAGAAGACAGTGGGTGGTATTTGGAAAGATTAGAGATGTAAGAAATGAAAATCAAGTTCTTAAAGCATGGACATGGCCTGAACCATAAGCTGGGTAAACACACCAACAGAGACCTGATACAGTAACCTGTTGCTGGGATGTGCACATCACCAGTACTGAGTCACAGGGATAAATAGGACCTGTGAAAAACATATATGAGGAACTTGGACTCATTGCCCAGAGACATGTGCAGGAGACCCAGGCAAGACTTCACAGGGAAGGCAGATAACTTTTTAAAATATGCCACACCTTTAAAAGTGTCCTCAGGTATTTCAGGCAAAAGGATTTTTGAGAGGCACCAAGCAACGGTATTTGTGTTCTTCCTTGGTGTAATGAATGGAGTGTGAATTGACCCCTGAAGCCAAGATCACAGTCTGGTGGCTCCCTCACATCCACCATGCACAGACAGTGGCTGCTCTCCATGGGGGACATCAGCACCTTTCTACCTTCAGCCCAGGACAGGGCATCCCTGCCTCATATCACATGTGGACCAGGAATCCTGCAGCCATCTTTTCAGAAGCCCTGAGCAGTTAACTCTCCTCACCAGGTTCTGTGCTTCCAACATTAAAGTACCTGGTACTTCCTACATTGTGGGATCTTCTTTTTCCCAACTCCTATCCTGGTTTCACTCCCTAACTCTAGATGGGAAAAAAAGGGAAAGATAGAGGAGAGAGAAAGATAGAGGATCCTGAATCTAATTTATTTCTTTAGGTTTGACTACTCACAGACCACACCCAGGAAACCCTGTCCTGCCCCGTATAAAACAAGCAACAATACCTCCAACTATCAGGGTCCTACTATTCATATGTCCTCTGAAAAGTTCCCAGAATTCCAAAGGTCACACAATCACAGCAACTGTCTGCAGCTGGCAAAACCATGCCTCTGCTAGAGCACAAGGCAAATCACAGTCAGCTGCTGTGGACAGTCTGAAGCAGCCCCATATCTCTGGGATTAAAAACTAAAACATATTCTCATATTTCTGTTTTTAAAGAAATTAAAATGCCAAAATTACTGCTACACTAGTTTCTTCATCTTACCACCAGGCCACCTGACAAAGTGGATTGACACAGGACAGCATGTAATTCTCCAGAAGTTAGTCAATACAGAATAAATCCACCCAAGTCCTTCACCACTCTCCTGTCTTACATCCTCATTTTCAAGGACTCTAACCTTCTCACTTCCATCCAAGAACTATTCCCATGACCCACTGCTCCCACAAAGGGCACAGTTCACATCTTTTTCCAATCCCAGAGAACGGCTATGGCAACCCATTTCATTTCACTTCCAGCCTCCATATCTAACAAGTTGCAGTTGAGCTCTGGACAGTGTCTGATGCCTTGGACCCTGGTGCAATCACTGCATGTGATCTCAGAGCTTTGATTTGAAGTGTGCCATTAAAAAGGCTCACTGTTGAGAGCTTCGGCCCCACCTGGTGGCACTATTGAGTCAGTGGATGGTGAAGGGGCTGACTCTCCACAGGTACATTTATACTTGCCTGTCCTTTAAGGAATAGCCACTTCCTGATATCCTCTCTGCCATAATGTTCCTGCTTTGCCAAAGGCCTAAAGAACATGGAACCTGCCTACAATGAGCTGGTGCTTCTTAAATCACGAGTCAAACTAAAACTTCCCTGCTTTAACCTATGTCTCTTAGAAACTTGTCACAGCAGTGAAATGTCTGTTTAGTAAAATTTAAGTCTCTCTTCCCATTCTTAAGAGGGACCCAGTGCATGATGAATATACATGATGGCTAGGACAATACAAAAGGAAACCTCAAGCCACCATTGGCTCCCTCCTATGGTTCATACACTGCAAAGCTATAGTGACTGGATACAATATTGGCAGGTGCTTGTTGCCATCACAGATGGGATTAGCTAGAAGAAACACAAACTCAAGAACCATTGATGTGATTCTACGAGGGAACTTTTCAGAATTCTATATCTACTATAAAGAAAGAAGCTACATAGTTTGGGGGCATCCAGAGGAAAGAAAAAGAACAGGGAGGAGGGTATTGAGGACTGCAAAGTACAGGATCTCAGGACTGGAGAAGAGTAAAACTCTGTGAGGAGCCAGAGGAAAGAAAGTGAGTGTGCTGGTTGCTGGAAACATTCTGGAAAACATGTTCAGAGGGCCAAGAGCTGCAACTTGTGTCCCTAAGGCCTGCAAGAGGACTGTGACCCACAAATTTTCCACCTACTGCAGCTTCTTCCTCAGCAAGGAGGGAATTACAAGAGGTGGGGTGGCACAGCCCCACTGTGTTCTTAATAGGGGTGGAGGGGCAGCTGGAGTGGTCAGCCTGAACCCATGGTTGTGCACAGAGAGAGTGAATTAAAAACACTGCCTGATCTCCAGCCATGTGAACGCAGGAAACAAACACGTCCACCAGGGGGCGAGCAACAGTAGCAGAGAGAAGGCTCCCAGATCTGAGGATCATCCAGAACTGCAGTGGGAGGAGGATGCCCTGGGAACAGCAAGAGGGCTCCATTTGCACTTCATTACCACAGTAGTGCTTTAGTCGTATATTAACCAGGAAAAAGAACAGGGAACAACTCTTTACTCCTTTTCATATTCCTAAGACACAAAAGGTTAAAAGAAGAAAGTAAAATTAGTTAAGTTGGGATTAAACAGATGGCTCAGCACTTGCTGTTCTTGCAGAGGAACTGAGTTGTGTTCTCAGGATCCTCATCAGGTGTCTCCAACTCCAGGGGATGCATCGCCCTCTTCTGGCCTCTGTGGGCACTGCACCACAGTCTCTATTCCTCTCTTCTCTCTCTCTCTCTCTCTCTTTCTCTCTCTCTCTCTCTCTCTCTCTCTCTCTCTCTCTCTCTCTCTGTCTCTCCCCCTCTCTCCCTGAAAAATTTTCTCTTGGAAAAAAGTTATTTCTAAAAGTTAAAAAAATGAGAAAATGGAAAAAGGTCATATTTAGAATATACCAAGAGACTTCACAATTTAAAAGTAAGTTAAACAACAAATGTCAACATAAGAGTTGATGAGTTTCCTGTCTGAAGATGTGCTCAGTAACTTGGAAAGAGCTGTAGAAAGCATCGTCAGTCATAAAAAAGTGGCAAACCATAACTGGGATGAGATTCAACAGAAAAATTCCAATGGCTAAACAGAAAATGTGCTAATAACACACGTTAATGAGAAATGAGTAATTGAATCTCATATAAACCACTCTCAGGTATAAAATAGTCCAACTGCTTTAGAAAATAGCTTGGTAATTTATTATGGAAACTTGGGGTTCAGGAATCCCAATTTTAGGCATTTACCCTGGAAGATGGAAAAACGATAGCCTGTGGAAAACCAAAAAGAGGTATTTGACAAAGCAGCCACAACTTGCTTGGGAAGGGGACCTGTAGTGGAAGGGACTCTATCACAACACAGGATACTGACGGGTGACAGTGAATCTGAGCAAATGCAAGGAACATGTGCATGCCACAATCACAAGATAACACCATTGTTGGTACCATGGGCATGTGGAAGTACATCTACTCTGGGTAGATAGATAGATAGATAGATAGATAGACAGACAGACTTTTAGATAGATAGATAGATAGATAAATGATAGATACACTTATAGATAGATAGATAGATAGATAGATAGACTTATAGATAGATAGATAGATAGATAGATAGATAGATAGATAGATAGATAGATTAGATAGATAAGCAAGCTTCGCAGGCTGGAAAGAAATACAACTCCTGTCTTTTAGCTGATACAATCTTCCATTTAGAAAAATCCTAAGACATCTGCAACAAATTTCAACCATAAATAAATACAGCAAGATTAAAAAAATACATCATTTATATGAAAAGTGAACCATATTTCTAGTAATATAAAATTCAAACTTAAGCTAAGATAATCTTATTTAAAACTAAAATATGTTGGCCAGAGACAGCACAACAGTTAAGAGCACTTGCTATTCTTCCAGATGATTAGACTTGGGGACCAAGTAACTATGTCAGGTGGCTCAAAATTGCCAGTTACTTCAGCTCCAGGGATTCTACACCCTCTTCTGGCCTCTGATGGCACCCACACATACATGCACATAACTCCACACCAACACATGAACAAACACTCATACAATATCATAGTGATAGGTTGAAAACATAAGCCTTAAAAGAGAAGAACCTAGGAAATATATTAAAGAAGACCAAAGCACTCAGAACAAAATCCCACATTGACAGAACAGAGCTGGTAACACTGTTAGGATGAATCACAAGAAAACTAGGGGGACTGGCTCCCTGGGGAGTGTGCTGACAGCAACAGGGCTGACAACTGGAGCTCAGATCTCTAGAAGCAACATATAGCAGATGTGGATGCATGCATCTGTAACTCCAGCACACCTACAGAGAGATGGGAGGCAGAGACAAAAGAATCCATAAGGCTATTGGCCCATCTAGCCTGACTCCACAGCAATGAACAACTGTCAACCCTGTTTCAAACAAAGGCACAAGGTTGTGTTCTGACCACCACATAAGCTCTCCTGTACCTGCACGCAACTACAAAAATACACATGCATGCACGCACATACACATCTCCCTCACACTTACACACATACAAAGAAACTATAAAGGAATATAAAGTAAGTATATCATATGCAGAGGACATCTCAAATTTTCTTTCTTTAAACTCACTTATAAGAGTAAGATAAAAAGATACTTTGGGGAGAGATTTATATTTAGAATGCATATATTCTACGTGCATTAGAACTCAGCCACAACTACAGAAGCAATTTTGAGACATGCAATGGCCTTGGTGTCCTCCCCACAAAAGACATGCAAGTATCCAATAGGCATTTGAAGAGATGGTGACTATCAAGCCATTATGGAAATGAAAATAAAAACTATGAGAAACCATTCATGCCTGCTAGGATAGCCTCAATTTCTAGGTGGAAAATAACAAGTATTAACAAAGAGGTTGAACAAGTGGAATCTTTTGATCACTAATCATAAATATTTAGTGAGAATATAAAATAGTGACAAAACTGAAAGAAATTTTAGGTCTTTCGTAATTTAAACATACAGTTGTTATGAGGCCCAGCAATTCCACTCTTGAACATATATTCAAAAGCACCAAAATTGTATTCAAAGCCTTGTACCAAAGTGTTCCTGACAGCACTGTTCTGAATAATGGTAACTACTCATATTATGTAAACTCTTACACCATTAAACTGATAAAATGCGAGATATTCATACCCATAATAATAGTCACAAAAGTGAAGTACATGCTACAACATGGATAAACCTTTAAAACATACTAAGAAAGTTGGCACAAAAGATCTCAAATTCTACTTTAAATTTCCAGTATAGGCAAGTCCATGGAGATGGCAGGGTAAAGGTTGTCCAGGCTTATGGTTATGGGATGTCATTAGGAAACGAACGGGAATTGTTGTAACTGTCGACCAATATGAACATAAAAACATTATACATAAACTTACCTAGCTGGTAGTTTTAAACTACAGACCTGACACAACCTAAATTCACCTGAGAAGGGAGTCTCTCCACTGAGGGATCACTTAGGGCAGACTGGTCTATGGGCTTGCTTATGGGAGATGTCCTTGATGCTCAGTTGCTGTGGGGGTGGGTGCTGGGCTCACTGTGAACACACTGCTCTCTGGGCAGGTGGCCTCAGCTGTGTGAGAAAACTACTTCAGCCTGAGCCTGAGTGAGGCAGCAAGCAGCTTCTTCACAGGGGGTCTGCCTGGCCCTTCCTGCTTGAGTTCTTGTCCTGACTCCACTCAAGTCTGTGACCTGCAAGAGTAAGCCAAAGAAATCCTTCCCTTCTCTAAACTGCTTCTGGTCAGCGTGTTTTATCAGGCAACAGACAGGAAACTAGAACAACAACAACCCCAAAATCACTAAGCTGTAGTCATTAAAAGAGTAAGTATATCTATCATATGCAAACAAAATCTGAAGTTTTCTTCCTTTAAACTCACTTATAGGAGAAAGATAAAAAAATATGCAAAACAATTTGAGAAATTTAAAAGTCACTCCTCTGATCTGGTATTGCCTAAATTATTAGCTAAATCTCAAGCTATTTAGACACTGATGTAGAATTTTGCCTGGGAGCCTGGACTTCGTCCAGCCTTTATAACTGATTAACAGAAAATGGCAGCCCAATTGTTTCCTAACCTCCAAGGAGAGAAGGCAAACACTGAGGGAAGCCACAGATCACAGGCAGTGTGTGCACTGCATTAAAGAGTTGCTTCCAAAAGTGCCTGCTAAGGATGAGTCAGCATTTGTGGGGAGGGGAATAGGGAGGACACTGTACTTAAACCCAACCCAGGCTTTATTTTCTTTGCAATGTTCTATCCTCTCTCCCCTTTCTTCTGTGCTACTCTTCCCTCCTTCCCTCTCCTCCTCCCTTCTGTGCTCTCCCTCATCCTCCCATTTCCCTTTTCTCTCCCTCCCAGGCTGTCCTTGAATCCATCATCCAACCCCTCAACTTTCCAGAGTGTCCAGAGTGCTCAGATTAGAGATTTGTGCCCTTACAAGACCTTGATCTTCTTATACACAAAGCAAGAGAACCAACCAACCTTCCTTCCTTCCTTCCTTCCTTCCTTCCTTCCTTCCTTCCTTCCTCCCTCCCTTCCTTCCTTCCTTCCTTCTTTCCTTCCTTCCTACCCTTTTCTCTCTTTACATCTTTCTTTCCTTTGCTTCTGTTTTCTAACTGTGATGGGAATTGAACTCATACCCTCACATGTGCTTGGCAAACAGGAGTGTACCCCACTTAGCTACATCCCAAGACGGGATCACCCATAGAATGTTTACAGCCCTGTGCAACCAGGAGTCCCCCTGGCTCCAAGCATGCCTGTCACAGTAGGTGTGAAAAAATCAGACAGGATCTACTTGAGGGTTTCTTTCAGATGACATGAAAGACATGTGACCTGAAGACCTTCAAAAGTCTTGAATTCAAAACTCAAAAATACATTAGTACTTTCCAGAGCAACTGTACATCCTAAGTCATAAAGTGATGCTTGTTTCTTTCTCTCTGGTAAAGGCCAGAGGGCAAGTGATCAGAGTTTGAAGCCACTTAGATCCTGCCACACACTCTTTCACAGCTGCTCTCAGCATCCCTTTAAAGCTGTCCATACTTTCTTAGCTGCGAACCATGTGACTTCAAGACCCTGCAAGCTAGAACCTCTGAGGTTTGTTGGCTCACCTCTGGCTTAGAGTCCAAGGAATAAGCATGTCACAGAGCTGGTTGAGAGGGCTTTGACCTGAACCTGTCCCTTGAGTCAAACCTTCACCTCTCTTAGAAACCAAATGTTTCTAAGGTTCATTTAAAGATTCTGTGACTGCCACCAGATCACCAAACTAACTGTATTTTCTCCTGGTGCCTAGCAAAAACCCTGAATTTATTCAGCTTCAAGTACACACATCCTCATACTCTGAGCCTGGCATTCTCTTGTCTACCACTGTGTCAGGTGACCCTCTTCCCAATGAGAGGCAGCCTAGGCCAAATCCAGGAGGGGGTGCAGCCTAAAAGAACCACATCTGCCAGAGAAGAGAGAATACAGCCAGAAGGCATCAGTCACCCACCTGAGTCAGCTTTCCCTTCTTCTTACAGTTGATCCCTCCTAGGAAGATCATGTTGGGCATGACCGGCCTGGGATATTCGAACACAAAATCGTACCGTAACAGCCACAGAGAATTCTGGTGTAAGGAAGGTAGGGACACATCTCTCTTGAGGAGGTCTGAGGCAATGATTTCATACTTTGAATACAGACAATAATATAGGTAGTTTTCCAAGATGTTAACAATGAAGTTGGCCAGCCGTTGGGGAAACGTCATGTGGTCTGAGAATTTGGTGTAGAATCTGGGCACATAGGACACAGGGCTTGGGCTTTGACCAAGCATGTGTTCCAGAGAGCATGGGAAACCTCTGAAGAGGTAGACAGAGGGCAGGTTGAGATACTCAGCCAGGATCACACCACAGGGCATGGCTGGGTCTGTGAACAGAGCATCAAACTTGTTCTCCCTGAGGAAGCTGAGGGTGGCAGAGTCCTTCAGGAGGCTCTGGCAGTTGGAAAAGAACATGTCCACGACAATCATGTTGTTCCTGTACTCTCTTAGAGGACCCATCAGGGAGGCACCGGGAAGAAAGTGGTTGTTTCCAAAGGTGCGAAAACGGGTCTGCAGTTCTTCTAGGCTGTAGGTAACTGAGAAGATTTTCCTCCTGTAGTATTTGGATTCTCCCAAAAGCAAATTGACTTCTGGCACTAGGACCATAATGTCATGTCCTCGTTCACTGAGATGTTCTACTATCTCCTTCATGCTAAGCCAGTGGCTTCCATCCTGGGGGACCACCAGCAGCTTGTCACCTAGAACTGAGGCCCAAAGCACTAGGAAGAGAAACCCTGCAGGAAGTGTCTGAGCAGCAGGAAGAAGGCAAGCCATCCTAGGGAAGGGAAGGCAACAATGAGTACCCCTGAGGCTGCAGGGCCCTCAGCTACCCCCACACACACACTCAGTGACTGACCTCAGGACTCCCTGCCTTTCTCTCCCTTATTCTAAAGCATGCCCTGTAATATGAAGGGAGCTAAATTAATATTTAACCATATTAAGCAGGTGGCTGACTCTGTGTAGCCTATCAGCCTTTATTAGAGATTCTAGTTTTCTTATCTTTTTCTCCATTAATGGGCTAATCCTTCCAATGAGTCTTTGCTACTGTTTAAAGAAAACCTGGAAGGAGCTGACCTGGGCCTTGTGAGTTTAGCGGAGAAATGGCTCTCTGTCAATGCATTGACACTTTCCTGTCAACTTTGTTCACATAAAGGGGGAAGCACTAACTTACCAGAGGACATATTTGATGTTCAAAGCAACACAGATGTTCAAAGCAACACAGAGCTCTCTCCTCCTCATAATCTTAATCTTCACCTTCTTCTGTGTCTTTGGGCCTATGTGGCTGTATCTATAAAGGATGCCAATCTTACAGGGTGGGACCCATCCTAAGGATCTCATCTTCACTAAGTTCATCTGCAATGACTATGCAACCAAGCATGCTGGCCACTAAGCTTAGTGTAGTTTCCAGGACACACAAGTTAGGCCTTAACCCCCACCCATATCCCCACACAGTACAAACCTCAGAGTGCAGTTATGGCCAGCTTTCTATGTGCGAGAAACTGAGGTTGCTGCCTAAGCAAAGGACAGTAGTTGTAACCCCTGGAGCTTTGAAAGAAACTGAAATTATCCACCTCTGCCTAACTGTTTACAAACTCTTGGTCTTTGAATTTCTTCACAATCATCAAATGGTTAAAAATGATGGCAAGTTTAGTTTTAAAAACTCAACGGAGAACCAGGGATGAAGTTTGGTTGGTAGAACACTTTCTTAGTCGGTAACCTTTGCACTCTGGGAGGGAGAGGCAGAAGGATCAGATGTTCAAGGTCATCCTAGCTACATAGTGAGTTTGAGAACAGCCTGGATTTCATGAGTGTTTGTCTGAAGAACAGAAGTGGGCCTGAAGAGATGGCTCAGCAGGTAAGAACACTGACAAGTCCTCCAGAGGACCGAAGTTCAAATCCCAGCACCCTCACAGCAGCTAACAGCTATGTGTAAACCAGGCTCCAAAGGCTATGCTACTGTCTTCTTACCTCAGTGGACATATTCACAACACACATATTTACATATAGACAAACACCCATTCACATAAGACTAAAATCAATAATATGTCAAAACAAAGTTTTAAAAGAGAACCTAAGTGGATTTTACTTGTACTTTTAAAATCAGTCAGCACCTCACATAGAGTGAGTGTGTAGTGAGCCAACTAGGAGAGAGTCTAAGTCTAATATACAAGGCCTTCAGAGACCTTCACAATGTTCCTGTGGGCTAAAGAAGTCAAAGGGACTATTTTAAAAATCAAAGTTGACATACCCAAACACACGCAGACACTTCCTGGCTAACATTCAAGAGAAGAATAAATCCATTTTGTTAACATACAGCAGGTTGGGAGGACAGAAAACTGTCTAAGAGTTGCTTTGCTTGATGTTTTTCTCCAGTCCATTAACTGGCTGGCCTCCTAGGGAACAGCTGGAAATCTCTAATTTGCATTACAGTTTGTTCTGTTGCAATGCTACATAGCCTGAACCTTCGAGAAATTCCACAGCACCCTTGGGGAGGATGCTCTAGGAAAGCAAATGACCATTTTGGTATTGCTAAGAGAAAACTGTGTTCATTTCCTAAAATGGGCTCCAAAATGCCAATGGGCTCCTAGAATGTATTTTGAATCTCCTTGTTTGATATCAAATAAACTTTCCCACCTATGGCCCAAGCCTTTCTTATTGATGCATGGCATTGATCTCTCTGAAATGACAGAACTCTGGAGAGTGAGAGCGACCTGGAGCACATATGATAAGCATGTTCCAGGGACAGCAGAGCTCAGGGCTGATGTGACCAGAGGTCTGCAGCTTTCTAGCCCTCCTTTTGGTAGTTTAAATGAAAATGGCCCCTGTGGGCTCATAAAAAATTGCACTATTTAAAAAGTTAGGAGGAATGGCCTTGGAGTAGATGTGGCCTTGTTGGAGGAAAGGTGTCACTGATGGTGGCCTTTGAGGTTTCAGGGGCTCCAGCCAAGGCCCAATGTGTCTCCCCCTCCCTGTTGCCTGCCAATCCAGATGTAGAATGCCTGGCTTCTTCTCCAGCACCATGTCTGCCTGCCTGCTGCCATGCTTCCTGCCATGACCATAATGGACTAAAGCTCTCAAAAGTAAGCCAGGCCCAATTACCTGTTTTCCATTCTATGAGTTGCTGTGGTCATGATGTCTCTTTATGGCCTTAGAACCTCTAAGATGCTCCCCCTAGATGATATACATAATAAACACGATGTCAGCTCTGATCACCTACTTCCTTTAAAGTTCTGCTAGTGTCCCATCCGTGACACCTTCCCTGTTGAGCCCAGGGTCCAGCAGCCCAGTCTGTGGCCCTGGGCCTCCTTCCCTTCCTTGCTATCATTACCTCACCTTCTGTGTATTTATGCATCCCTCTCCCAACTATTAGTAGCATGTGCAGGGTGGGATCAATCATTGTTCTAATGTCCCTCTCTACCAAACTCAGTGTTCCTCTCTATTGAGTCTGCAGCATGCAGATCAGTGTCCAGCATACAGAAGGCTCCGAGTACCAGTTTGTGTGTGAGTAAACTGGCATTGGGACTGTCTGTCCATTTTATCCTTGTGCCTCATTTTCAATCAAATAGTAAAAGGTTACTCAAGGAAGGATAAGACAGAACCAGCTCCCTTGTGAGGAGTTGGTCGCTGACCCTTCGACATGTGTATAAGGGAAAAACCAACGACCCTTTCCTTCTGCACACTTTCACTCACACAGCTCTTGTGTTACCAGGCATGTATGAGTCAAGTCAACCACTTAGCAGAGTTGGCTACAGACCAGAGGCTCTTTTACTCAGCCTCAGAGCAGCTCTGCTCAAACCACTCAGAGAATCACTCAGTCAGAGGTTCATTACAGCAGCAGCACCCATAGTGCAACAAGACAGCAGTGGAGAAATGCCAAGAGCTTGGGGGAGAGACATGGCCGCTCTCTGTGTTCTTGGTGCAACCTATCCTCCACACCTTCAGCAACCTGGCAGCTCCCCAACCCAATCCCTCTGTGCTTTCATAGGGGCCGCATCATGAAATACAGGGGATGGGCTGATTGATTAAATTACCGTTGATCAGTAATCAACCCTAACTTCAATCCCTTTCTCTGCCCTTCCCTCTAATCTCAAAGCTGGTTCCAGACCCCATCCTTACAAACTTTCCAAAAGTTGCCCCTTAAGCATAAGCTTTAAGAAAACAGTACAACAGCTTATCACAAACAAACAGCACAGGTTTCCCTCCCACCCCTCATGAAATCAACAGGCATTTGGGAAGCTCTGCACAGGAAGACAAAAGCCCTTATCTTTCAAATTCTGTATTGCTCTCTCACCACACATAATCTGTTACTTGCCTGTCAGATAGTAAGGTTAGAGACCTGTGCCTCTAGGTAGCACGTGATGAGGGCCCTTGAGCAAGAGTAAGAAATCTGGAAGTCGGTTTCCAGTCAGCCACCATCAGCCAGCATCTGAATTCTGGGTTTTCTAACCACCACCAAAGAGGGAGGGTTACATTTGTTCTGTTTGTTAATCACTGCTGAGGGCGGGCCAGGGAGTTATGGATGTTGAAATCAGGCTGCCCTGGAGGAAATTGTTCTTTGAATCAAGGAACTGGCTCACCCAGACCTTGTCAGGCATATGCATATTGGAACCAGCTTGCCAGTACTTGCCTTAACCTTGGCACCCCAGTCGGTTGGGGCTCAGGAAAGCAGGACTGAAGGGGCCACCCCAAAGGGCAAGCAGGAACATAGCCAAGATGAAAGTTCTTTCTTTAAGGCTTACAAAGACTCCACTCAGTCCAAGCAGGGGTGGAGGATCAGCGTGGGAGGGAGGAGGGGAGTTGGAGTTTTTTGTTTTGTTTTGCTTTTAATTGATTCTTTGTGGGTTTCAAATTGTGCTTCCCAGCCCACTGGTCACCCATCCCCCTGGTGTCTGTTCTTTGCCTTTAACACATAAACAAGCAGGCAAAACAAAAACAAAAAAGCATTGAAAATATCTCATCATGGAAGCTGTAATACTGTCACAGTGTGTCCCACAGTATGTCTCTCTGTCTACACATGTTCACTTGCTAATGTTCATTGCAGTGAGGCACTGGTCTGGTTTGAGATCTCTGGCTTTTGTGACATAAACAGGATTTTTGACTCAGAATGAAAAGAGACAAGCTTACAGCAATGAGAAACCACTCCCCAGAGACTCATAAAGGAAGCACACTGTAGCTCTGTCCTTCCTGAGTGGCAGAGCAAAAGCTCTCTGAAGAATGTCTTTAAGCAAGCTGGCATGAATTGGGGAAAGCACGAGGAACTGTACCCTCGTATTCTTTATGACAGACACACAATTTACCGAGGCCTGGGCCCTTCCTAGGAAAATCAGGTTCACCTGGGTACTGACTGGCTTGTTCTTGTTTCCAGCAAGTCCATGGGGTCATAGGTTGAAATCAGGAAGAAGGCAGGAGAGGACAACAAGGTTCTGTCAGAGCATCACCAGAGGGTGCTTTGCAAGCTTTGTTCATGAGATTTGACTCTACTGTTTCTTAGACTGGTGTGTGTGTGTGTGTACATGTGCACAGAGAGAGAGGGGGGGGTGTGCAGCTGTCAGGAGTATTTCTGTACTGGGCACCAGAAAAGGGAATGTGGCATGCCTGGCACTTCTAAGTTTTATCCCTCCTGCTGCCCAGGAGGCTCAGTCCAGTCCAGCGGGAGGATACAGGCTCAGGGTGTCTTGCATAACATTACTTCTACCTATACAGGGGAAGGTCAGCTTTAACCTAGGGATTTCTGAAGAACAACAAATGGGGCTTGGGGCACACACCAGTGGAATGAAGGCATAGATCCTGGGATAGAACCACACTGTATGGGTAAAAATGCCGCTCCCCAAAGTGAATGAAGAACAGCTAGCATCTGGAGTAGGAAGGAGGTCTGAAAGTTGACAGGGGACAGTTTCATTCCAGAAGCTGAGGGCTATCTGAAAAGGTCAGCCATGTAGAGGAATTCCCTTCTCAGGAACTCACCCTTCCAGATCCTTCAGATACCTAAGCCCAGGAATTAGAGGCCCAGGACCTACAAGATGACAGAAGACCTACAGAACAATTTCAGACTTGAAAAATCTCAATTCAGAACACAAAAAAAGGCAAAACCAAATCCATGAATTTCCCTGGTTTTGTTTCTGCTGCTGTGGTAAAATACTCTGATAAACAGAAGCTTAGCGGACACAGGCTTATTTTACTTGCAAGTCAGATTCTAGTCCATCCTTATGGAGAAGGTAAGATGGCAGAACCTGAAACAGCAGACAGAAGATCTTCAAGCAAGGGCAGAGAAAAATGAACATGTGCACGATTAGGACTTAGCTAGCTTTCTCTATTCGTATGCTGTTCAGGGACCCAAAGCAGGGAATGATGCTTCTCGCTCTCAGGTGGGATCTACATCAATTGCAGCAAGCAGAACCATCTGCTACGGATGGACACTGCCATAGGCCAACCCAAAGTAGATAATCTAGGTGAGTCTGGGTTGTATCAAGTTGGTGATGAAACCAACAGTTCTTTTAAAGTTTAAACACACATGTGTATAATTATAGGCACATAAGGATATACTCAACTCAATTCATCAAGTTACTTAAACAATCCATGCAAATTTAGAACCTGAGTTTGGACCCCCAATGTTTACAAGAAACTTGAAACGTAGGGAGTGTGAGCAGCCCCCAGTGAGTGTAGTGCCTGGTGAATGAGTATTTTGACATGAGCATGACCTGTCTAGGATTCTGAGAATTATCCATGACAAATTGGCAAAGTCATTATCCACATTGGTGAGCTAGGAAGCAGAGAACCTTGAGTAATCCCAGCATTGTTGTGTTGTGTGCCTGTCCTGTCTTCTTCCTCTCATCACCACCCCTAGCCAGGCATCTGGTACCCAAGCGAATCAGGAAGCAGCATCCTGACACCACAGCATGGACTTGCAATCCCAGCTCTGGGGAGGCAGAGAAAGAAAGAGTCCTGGTGCTCACTGGCTAGCCAGTCTAGATGGGTTGATAAGTACAGTTACAGTGAGAGAGAGATGGTGACTGAAGAAAGTAACACGGAGTACAATGTGATGTCGTCTTTCATGCTTATACACGCATACACACACATACATGCACACTCACTCACAAGCCTGAGCACACATACATGCACACTCACTTATTCACAAGCATGAGCATACATGCACACTCAAACACACTCACAAGCATGAATATACAGATACACACATGCGCACACAGGTATGAGAGAGAGAGACACAGTGACAAAGAGGGAAGTAGAAACACAGACACAGATAGATGGATAGATGGATCAATGAATTGATAGACCTAAGGAAGGATGGGTGGATAGAGTAGAGAGGGATGGTTAGTAGAACTTGTGTCCCTGTGTTACTGGAATATGGGACAGGGGATGCACTTGCCATCATCTCATGGTTTCCCCACTGGGCCCCTTGTTATTGGTTCTCTCTGTGCTCATACTTCTGTTTCTTCATTAGTCAGCAAACTTCTGCCTGGCTAAAGCTACCTCCATTCAGTGGTTGCATCCCTAACACTGAGCCAGGCACACAGAAGGTTTTCATGGATGGCTGCTGAATGAAAGACTCTCTGACAAAACCCAGTGCCCTGTCAATCTGTAACATCATCAAAACTAACACACAAATGCTGAGGGATTACATTCAGAGGATCTAAGTCAACACTTTCCCATGCTGAAAAAACATCCTTGTGGGGAACATTCCAAAAAAGACAGAGGCAAGATGTTTCTCAAGGGTGCTGACTACACAGATGGCAGCCAGCTGACTGCAGAGGGTACACAAGTGGCCTTCAAACTTAAGACTGGAAGTTTGGAGCTTCTGTTGCTGTGCCTATGACCACTGGCCTCCCAACTCCAGAGCTACCAAGGCCCCAAATTGCCCACAATGACATGAATCAATAGTGGTGGGACTCAGTACTAGATTCTACTAAAACTCACTGTAAAAATGAAAAGGCCTGGACTGGCTATTTCCTATTAAATCAATTTTTAATATATTTTAATAATATCTTTCCATACATACTAAAGTATGTAATAGCATCTCTAAATAATATTAGAATTTATTCAGAATAAATACAGGAAGATTTTGTTCAAGGAAGCACTCAAGAAAATTTGCTTTAAAGGGGGCCAGAGTCAGAAAACATAACCTGTACACAGTGTGTACTTATACACATGTGCATGCATGTACATGACACACACACACACACATCCATGCACCCACACACATGCATATATGCACACACACACACACACACACACACACACACACACACACACACACAATTATACAAAAACTTTCTCCCCAGGAAATGGTTCCTTCCTATCAGACACATGTTCTTCAGCAACATAAAACTCATGGGGTTTTCCAAGATAGATAACCTTCCCACCTGAAACAGGGATGAAGGAATACATACATCCAGAAGTCTCTCAATGAATATTTACCTTAGTACATATGCTATGCACATGCTCTTACTCAAAGGCTTTCTGTGTATCCTAACATCCCTTGTGACATTGTCTTTCTTCATATTTATCCATAAATAACCTTAAACATACAAAAGACCTTTACCATATATAAATCCTTTAGGAGATACATAAAACCATATATATATACATATAAAGAACCCTAATTTATATTACCACACTTCATTACAGATTTTATAGGTATGTAGTTATAAAATCATATACAGCTTTAATATCTGTAAACATTGGAGTGGTGCAATGAGCTACTCCAATATCACTATTGTTCAGAGTTTCTGGTCCCACCCTGGGAAAGAGGGCAAGGGTGCACACATGGTCTGGTTTGTGCTTGGCAGTTTATTGATCAGGAATAAAGGGGAGAAAAATATCTCTGAGCTAGCTGACTCATGCTCCTAAGGTCCTGCCATCTGCTACTCACTTGCGTGACTTCCCCAAGAACAGACAAACACACACCTCATGCTATAAAATTTATTTAAATTGTGCAATCCCTGTGTGCCCATTGCCCTTAGAGACCAGAAGAAGGGCATCAGACCCTCTAGAACTGTGGCTGCAGAAGATGAGCCTCTGTGTGTGTAGAGAATTGCACCAGATCCTCTAGAACTGCACTTACCCCTGAGCCTTCCCGCTGCCCCCATTCCTCACTTTGACACAGATAAATCTGTAGGCTCTACTTTGTAGAAGGAACATTATTTCACTTTGTCTAAGAAGTTTCTTTGCACATGAAAATATGCCAATTTGTGAGAAAATGTGGCTCAGTTACAAGGTCTGCTGGACCTTAGAAGTGGCCAGAACCACAGTCAGCAAAGCACAACCCATCCCTAACCAAGCTATGCACTGAGATAAGACACCAGAGATTAGGTAGGATGCACTCGCCAAGAATGTTACCCTCAAAACTCCATTCAGTGGACTCATGAATAGGGAAAGTAATGTTCTCCTGTAACTTTCCTTGTCAATGACAATCTTCAATTTGAGGTTCAGATCCTCCTGAGTGTGAGACAATGACTAAGACTTTACCATCGAATTCAGAGATTACACCAGGTGCCAACTCACCTCTGGCATGACCCCCACCACTCATGCCCTCTGTGGCTGAGTTTCTCTGCATGGTAAACCAGTGATAGTCATCTATGGGCACCAGCATCAGCCTGCCTGCCTGGGCAAAGCCAGAGGCCAGCAGCAGACACATAAATACAGAGAGAGAGAGAGAGAGAGAGAGAGAGAGAGAGAGAGAGAGAGAGGGAGAGAGAGAGAGAGAGAAAGGGAGAGAGAGAAAGAAAGGGAGAGAGAGAGAAAGGAAGAGAGAGAGAAAGGGAGAGAGAGAGAGAGAGAAAGAGAGAGAGAGAGAGAGAGAGAGAGAGAGAGAGAGAGAGAGAGAGAGAGAGAAAGGGAGAGAGAAAGGGAGAGAGAGAAAGGGAGAGAGAGAAAGGGAGAGAGAGAAAGGGAGGCTGGAAACCCTCCAGGAGCTGTCAGAGGAGGAAGGCCTTAGGCAATCCAGCCTTGGGTCTTTGCTGCTCTGATTCATCCTGGAAGATCAAACCTTCTCTTGTGGAGGGCATGGACTCACAAGACATCAGGGAACTCTCGCAGACAGTGGGTACCGATAAGGGAAATAAGAAATGAGCAGTTCTCATTGGGATACCTACTTATATGTTTACATATAAGAAAAGCTTAAACTATTAACACTGGATGGAGATGGGCAATGTGCCATAGGGCAATTTACAAACCATTGTGAAGAAATGTGTGAGACACCAAGGATTCCAAAAACAGCAGAAAGTGAATTAACAAACAAACAAACAAACAAACACCTTTGCATTTCTAAAACTGGTCTCAAAGCAAAGTGGGAACAAGCCTCTTCAGACAACCAGACCCTTTGCTCACAAAGGATGGGTGGCCTCTGCTTCCAAGGCACTGGGCAGGGGAGATAATTAGCACAGATGTTTTCCTTTCCCAACACCATGCACGGGCTTGCCATAGACAGTGAAAAACTCTTCTGGGATGGGTACATCCACATCACAGCTCCTGCCCACTGGGGAAGAGGGGTAACAAAGGCAGTAACAGTCAGAACACCAGGAAGTCTGTGGTGACCCTGTCTCTGCAAAAATGAAACCAGAACAATGGCACTAACAATGGCTATGCCAGTGTGGAAGGCGGAAAATTTTCTCAGGGTCTCACCCCTAGGCAAAGAACTACAGGCTACTGGGAGAGTTGGCCTCTCCTAGGCACAAGTCCTTTATTGACTGTCCAATACCAAGTGTTCAGCCCTGATACCAAATACACACAAACAACAAAAACAGACTCAGCAGCCTATACCTGCACTTTTGTGAAACACACACACATATGTAACAATAATTATCAAAGGAGAAGAGGCTATCAGATTGAGAGTGGGAAAACACAGGTAGGGTAGGAGAGAAGATAGGAGGGGAGTCATGATGTAATTCTATTCTGTTTGAAAAAGTAAAAAAAAGTGAACAAAATATATAATCACCGTTATAGGAATTTAAACACCCACACAGCATAAGTGATGAAACCATTCATATAGTTGAGATCCACAGAAAGCAAAACACGTTGAAATCTAAAAATTGTAAGAAAAAGCTGCCATTCAAAGCAAAAGGCAAGTTAACCAATTTAGACTCCCACAAATAAAAACCATGTAGATCAAAAGAAAACAGCCAGAAAAGAATCAACAAGGAACCAACCAACAAACAAAAAGCCCTAAAAAGCATGCTGCACATACATGAAAGTCTGAGTGTTACTATCCCCGATGAGACAGGGTCGTTGCTAACTTTGATTAAAGATGTGAGTGTGTAATTTCCCATGGAGGAAATGCAAATGGCCCAACTAGCTAAGGAAGCAGATGTCACAGACTGAAGCAGCTCCACAGAAAGAGGGAGAGGACAAGAATAAGCAAAGTGACCCTTCATTTCTTACTGTGTCTCTCACTCTTTTGCCAAAAGCAACTCCGGCTGGTGATTATAAATGAGAATGTCAGCGGTATACACACATCCATAGGCAAGATTTATCAGCTGCACAAACGCACAGTTAAGTGTGAATGGTTAAAAGTAATCCATCAAAAGAACTGAAAAAGAACATAAATGCCAAACCACCATCCAGCAAGGAATAACTTCATCATCCAAAGTCTACCTCATCATGTGCTAAAGGGAAGATGGTGTACCTTGGAAAGTGGCTTTCCCTGGTGGCAGTTGATCCCACCAACATAGATCACATTGGGCATCATGGGTCTGGGGAACTCCAAGACAAAGTCTCTGCCTAACAACCAAAAGGACACTGGGCTGAAGAGGTCTGTCATACTCACTCGTGTCTGGAGAACGCCACAGGCAATATCTGCAGCACTTTTGAAAAAAGTATGACAAAATGCATGCTCCCCCATTTAAAGGTCACTTATTTTTCTCCTTGAAAATCATGGTGTCTGTGTATTTCAAGAGAGCTCTGTGGACAAAAGAGGGAGGACTGTGACACTGGGTGCCATCTTCAAGATATTAACAAAATATTCCTCTGCTTAAGACCACGGATGGGAGAGAGAAAGACTTGACTACAATTAAACCAAAGACATTAAAAGGATCAAAAAACACAACATTAAAAGAAGTCTGCTTAAAGTACTCCACTAACTTCTTGACGTTAAACAAACTCCTACAGTGTGAAAATAAGAGTTCAAAGAAACCTTTGGCTGGACTCTTCAGTAGAGAAGTGTTCCCTCTTCTTGGATTTTCCATTGAGATTCAGTAAACACCCGGTTAAAATCCTTGAGAGTCTGAGAGACTGCATATGTTTTCATTGTACAATTTAGGGATTTGCCCAGCTGCCAACTCACCTCTGGGATGACTACCACCACCTCATGCCCTCTGTGAATTAGTTTCTCCACAACCATCTGCATGGTGAACCACTACCTCCCATCCAAGGGCACCACCAGCAGCCTGCCTGCCTGGGCAAAGTCAGAGGCCAGGACCAGACAGAGAGGAAGGGAGGTTGGAAAGGCTGCAGGAGCCATGAGAGAAGCACAGCCCATGGCAATCCAGCTGCTGAGATCTGTGCTCGCCTAACACAGCAGAGGATGTGTAGTGGAAAGAAATATCTACCCACTCAGGAGTGCATGTACCCTCAAACAGTCCTAGACACTGATTGACTTGGGAGAATGTTAATAAATGAGCAAGAATTATTAAGAAAACAAATATACTTGTTTTTGAGAGCTTCTTCATGAGCATAATCAAACAATGTGAGCTTAGAAATTGTTATGAGGAAATATACTAGACCCTAAGGAGTCCAATTATACAAAAGGAAGCAAGTTTCAAAGAAGCTTATATTTCTAGGATTGGTCTCAAAGCAAAATCTGGACACTTTCTGCAGGTTACCAGACTGTGTTCCAAAGGGATTTATGGCCTCTGCTTTCAAGCTTCAAGGGAAGGGTCCTGAAGATGCCCCTCTTCCCAAGACACAGAGAATCAACTCTGCCAGAGAGCAGGGCTGCTGTCTCTGTGCACACAGTGGGATTCTTGTTCCATTTTCAAACACTCTTTCATCTGCCTTGCTGACGCTAGGCTGACAACCATCTTCACAGACCAATCCAGGGACGGGAAGGAAGGTGACATCAACCTCCTTACAAAATCCCCTCTGAGTCACTGGAAGCCATAGGCAGACATTCTCTATGAAGAAGCAGAGAGAGCTCTCCGGTGATGCCCTCAGTAGCCCAGGGACCTTCTCCACAGAGCAATGGCTCTGTCTCCCATGGCACTTCAGCATCTGCAGGGTTGCTTCCACCTTGTGGCTACTTTGAACAGTGCTGCCATCAGCACCACATGCAGGGTCCTCTCAGTAATTGATCTCAAGTCCTTCAACTGGGATTAAGGCTGCTAGCTCAGGAGGAAGTTCTAGTACTCACTGCTAAGAAACTATTAGACAGGTCTACACGGGGATGTATCATTTTAATTTCCCTCCAGGCCTCCATTACTGCCTGGCCTCCACATCCACTCTGAAGCTATTTTTACTTCTGTTTAGTGTACTCTTCCTGGTGCTGGGCACAACATCTTGTAGATCTTGTGGGTTCTGCTTGCATTTGTGTAATCACTCCCATCTCCTGCCTCATTTTGCCAGGACAGGAGAACAACACTTGAATTTGAAAGTCCTGACACTGGAGTTGCTAATATTCAGAAATACCACTGTCTCCCTTTCCCATCAACTGGTTGGAAATCTCTCATTCACCAAATACACAAGAATGTGAGACAAATACTCACCTACAGCAAAGCCTTTGACTCTCAGCACAGCATGGTTCAGAAGAGTTGCTCTAAGTAGACAGAAGACCCTTGAGCTGCATAGACACTGGGTCTGGTTAACTTCACTATGTGATATTTTTATTCATCTGCAATGTTTTTGTTGTTCTTGTTAATTTTCCTTTGGTGGTTTGAGATGGAGTTTCTCTGTGTAACCCTGGCTGTTCTAGAACTCGCTCTGGAGACAAGGCTGTCCTTGAGTGTACACAGATCTGCATGCCTCTACCTCCTGAGTCCTGGGATTGAAGCCATGCACCATCACTGCCTCGCATATTTGCAAGTACTTTTGAATAATAAAGTCTACTTGATATTTTTGAGACAGGCACATCAAAGATTATTTTGTGTGTTCTCTGAAAATTATTGCTTATTATTTATGTCAGTAGTTTTGGTCCATGTATGTATGTGCTCCACATGCATGCAGTGCCCGTGGGGATCAGAAGAAATCTGTGGGCTGGAGTTACTTTAGAGCTGTGATGGAGTTCCTGGGAATTAATCCTGGGTCTTTTGAAAAGTGAGAGATAGTCTCAACCACTGAATCATATCTCAAGCTCCACAAATTATTTTAACTGGTCATGAGGATGAGGAAAGTTTGTTATTATTTTGATTATTTTAAATATTAAGCAATATTGTAATTGGAGTAACATTTTTGAAAACTATACTGTTTAATGAATAGATTATTTTGCTTGATAAAGTACTGTAAACATTTTACACACAAAAAATACAGAGTGCATCTTTCTATTGTATGCTATCATTACTTTAAAATAAACAAGTAAAGTCTTGAAACACTGAATAAGGCAGAATGGGAATTAAAACACACATGTCTGTTGTTATAAGTCATTTCCAGAGGAAGCAACAGAGTGTTAGACCTGAATTCAAGAGAATCCTAACTTAAACAGCTTAGGGCAGCCGCTCATTCCAAACTCTAAAAGGCTGTCTTAGTTAGGGCTTCTGTTGCTGTGTTAAAAGACCATAGGAAAAGCAGCTTGGAAAGAAAAGGGTTTCTTTCAGCTTTCAACCCTCAGGGCACAGTACCTCTGTAAAGGATGGCAGGGCGGGAAATCCAGGCAGGAACCTGGAGGCAGGAACTGAAGCAGAAGCCAAGGATGAATGCTGTTGACAGGTTTGATCCTCATGGCTTGCTCAGTCTGCTCCATTATACAACCCAGAACCACAGCTCCCATAGCCTGGGCCCTGCCTCTCATAGCCTGTTCCCTGCCTGACCAATCACTAATGAAGAAAATGCAGGAGAGGGAGAAGAGCCTGAGGCAATTCAGAGGCTGCCACTCTCTTCTTCTTCTATATTGGGGGAAGCTTGTGCAAGCTAGACACACTCCCTCCAGAGTAGGTTTGTCCTCAAATTCATTAAGAAAGTTCCATTTCATCTCAGTGGATGCGCAGAAGAACCAGGTGTCCTCACAGGGTTATGACCCTAGCATTTGACTCTTACTCCTCTAATCTCTCATCCAACCTTGCCACGACATTGGGTGGCAAAGCTCTCAGACATTAATCATTAAAGGATAAATCTACCCTTGGTGCCTGATCAATCCTGATTTCAGCCAACATATTCCTGATCTTGTTTCTCTTGTAGAAAACTGACAGAACTCTCTCCTTAGAAGACATCAGAGTTGATATCTGGTTTTCCTCCACTTAAAACACCAAGGTGGTATGCACACCCATCTCATTCCATGGCCAAGTTCTAACAGGCTGGCCTGAGCTCTGAGCACTTCCTGGTGTTTGGATTTACAATGCAACATTTCAGACTGTCACCCTATTGGGTAACTCTCTAAAGTCTCCCTCCCCATTCACAAGGAGCACTCACTATACTATCACATAAGAAACATTGCTGAGTCAGCTTGTCCCAGACAAGAAGGGGTTGAGGCTCTGCTGGGGTTCATTTCCCTGGGCTTCTCTGTAATCATCAGGGAACAGTTTTAGAAGCTGCTGGTTGTTGTTCTGTGTGGGAGTAAAGGAAGATATTTCACACCCAAATGAGATGACTTGATTGTAAAGCAGGGTCTACTGAGAGTTCTGCTTACAGTCATGGATGAGAGTCACCAAAACCCAAAGCACTCTTGGGCCGGACCAGGTTAAGTATTGATGTAATAAAGTAGGCTTAATGAGTGCTTGCTTCCTTCCCATAAGCCCCAAGCCTTGGACTGCCTGGGATGTGGCTCAGCCTAAAGGTCCATTCTTCTGAATGCTGGGGTTGCAGGCTTCTGTATTCATCCTGGACTCTGAGTGTTTCTGGGAAATGCTGCAAACTTGAAGCTTGCAGCGACAGATACTTCAGTACTTTAACTCACCAAAGACCAGTAGAAGACAGTGGGTGGTATTGGGAAAGATTAGAGATGTAAGAAATGAAAATCAAGTTCTTAAAGCATGGACACAGCCTGACCCATAATCTGGGTAAACACACCAACAGAGACCTGATACAGTAACCTCTTCCTGGGATGTGCACATCACCAGTACTGAGTCACAGGCATAAATAGGACCTGTGAAAAACATATATAAGGAACTTGGACTCATTGCCCAATCAGAGACATGTTCAGGATACCCAGGCAAGACTTCACAGGGAAGACAGATAACTTTTTAAAATATGCCACACCTTTAAAAGTGTCCTCAGGTATTTCAGGCAAAAGGATTTTTGAAAGGCACCAAGCAACGGTATTTGTGTTCTTCTTTGGTGTAATGAATGGAGTGTGAATTGACCCCTGAAGCCAAGATCACAGTCTGGTGGCTCCCTCACATCCACCATGCACAGACAGTGGCTGCTCTCCATGGGGGACATCAGCACCTTTCTACCTTCAGCCCAGGACAGGGCATCCCTGCCTCATATCACATGTGGACAAGGAATCCGGCAGCCATCTTTTCAGAAGACCTGAGCAGTTAGTTCTCCTCACCATGTTCTGTGCTACCAACATTACAGTAGCTGGTTCTTCCTACATTGTGGGATCTTCTTTTTCCCAACTCCTATCCCCCTGGTTTCACTCTCTAACACTAGATGGGAAAAAGAGAAAGATAGAGGAGAGAGAAAGATAGAGGACCCTGAATCTAATTTATTTCCTGAGGTTTGACTATTCACAGACCACATCCAGGACACCCTGCCCCGCCCCCTATAAAACAAGCAACAATACCTCCAACTATCAGTATCCTACTATTCATATGTCCTCTGAAAAGTTCCCAGAATTCCAAAGGTCACACAATCACAGAAACTTTATGCAGCTGGCAAAACGATGCCTCTGCTAGAGCACAAGGCAAATCACAGTCAGCTGCTGTGGACAGTCTGAAGCAGCCCCATATCTCTGGGATTAAAAACTAAAACATATTCTCATATTTCTGTTTTTAAAGAAATCAAAATGCCAAAATTACTGCTACACTACTTTCTTCATATTACCACCAGGCCACCTGACAAAGTGGATTGACACAGGACAGCATGTAATTCTCCAGAAGTTAGTCAATACAGAATAATCCCACCCAAGTCCTTCACCACTCTCCTGTCTTACATCCTCATCTTCAAAGACTCTAACCTTCTCACTTCCATCCAAGAACTATTCCCATGACCCACTGCTCCCACAAAGGGCACAGTTCACATCTTTTTCCAATCCCTGAGAAAGGCTATGGCAACCCATTTCATTCCACTTCCAGCCTCCATATCTAACAAGTTGCAGTTGAGCTCTGGACAGTGTCTGATGCCTTGGTCCCTGGAGCAATTACTGCATGTGATCCCAGAGCTTTGATTTGAAGTGTCCCATTAAAAAGGCTCACTGTTGAGAGCTTTGGCCCCACCTGGTGGCACTATTGAGTCAGTGGATGGTGAAGGGGCTGACTCTCCACAGGTACATTTATACTTACCTGTCCTTTAAGGAATAGCCACTTCCTGATATCCTCTCTGCCATAATGTTCCTGCTTTGCCAAAGGCCTAAAGAACATGGAACCTGCCTACAATGAGCTGGTGCTTCTTAAATCACGAGTCAAACTAAAACTTCCCTGCTTTAACCTATGTCTCTTAGAAACTTGTCACAGCAGTGAAATGTCTGTTTAGTAAAATTTAAGTCTCTCTTCCCATTCTTAAGAGGGACCCAGTGCATGATGAATATACATGATGGCTAGGACAATACAAAAGGAAACCTCAAGCCACCATTGGCTCCCTCCTATGGTTCATACACTGCAAAGCTATAGTGACTGGGTACAATATTGGCAGGTGCTTGCTGCCATCACAGATGGGATTAGCTAGAAGAAACACAAACTCAAGAACCATTGATGTGATTCTACGAGGGAACTTTTCAGAATTCTATATCTACTATAAAGAAAGAAGTTACATAGTTTGGGGGCATCCAGAGGAAAGAAAAAGAACAGGGAGGAGGGTATTGAGGATTGCAAAGTACAGGATCTCAGGACTGGAGAAGAGTAAAACTCTGTGAGGAGCCAGAGGAAAGAAAGTGAGTGTGTTGGTTGCTGGAAACATTCTGGAAAACATGTTCAGAGGGCCAAGAGCTGCAACTTGTGTCCCTAAGGCCTGCAAGAGGACTGTGACCCACAAAGGTTCCACCTACTGCAGCTTCTTCCTCAGCACGGAGGGAATTACAAGAGGTGGGGTGGCACAGCCCCACTGTGTTCTTAATAGGGGTGGAGGGGCAGCTGGAGTGGTCAGCCTGAACCCATGGTTGTGCACAAAGAGTGAATTAAAAACACTGCCTGATCTCCAGCCATGTGAACGCAGGAAACAAACACGTCCACCAGGGGGCGAGCAACAGTAGCAGAGAGAAGGCTCCCAGATCTGAGGATCATCCAGAACTGCAGTGGGAGGAGGATGCCCTGGGAACAGCAAGAGGGCTCCATTTGCACTTCATTACCACAGTAGTGCTTTAGTCATATATTAACCAGGAAAAAGAACAGGGAACAACTCTTTACTCCTTTTAATATTCCTAAGACACAAAAGGTTAAAAGAAGAAAGTAAAATTAGTTAAGTTGGGATTAAACAGATGGCTCAGCACTTGCTGTTCTTGCAGAGGAACTGAGTTGTGTTCTCAGGACCCTCATCAGGTGTCTCCAACTCCAGGGGATGCATCGCCCTCTTAGGCCTCTGTGGGCACTGCACCACAGTCTCTATTCCTCTCCTCTCTCTCTCTCTCTCTCTCTCTCTCTGAAACATCTTCTCTTGGAAAATATTCATTTCTAAAAGTTAAAACAATGAGAAAATGGAAAAAGGTCATATTTAGAATATACCAAGAGACTTCACAATTTAAAAGTAAGTTAAACAATAAATGTCAACATAAGACTTGATGAGTTTCCTGTCTGAAGATGTGCTCAGTAACTTGGAAAGAGCTGTAGAAAGGATTGTCAGTCATAAAAAAGTGGCAAGCCGTAACTGGGATGAGATTCAACAGAAAAATTCCTATGGCTAAACAGAAAATCTGCTAATAATGCAGGTTAGTAAGAAATGAGTAATTGAATCTCTTATAAACCACTCTCAGGTATAAAATAGTCCAACTGCTTTGGAAAATAGCTTGGTAATTTATTATGGAAACTTGGGGTTCAGGAATCCCAATTTTAGGCATTTACCTTGGAAGATGGAAAAAGATAGCCTGTGGAAAACCAAAAAGAGATATTAAGACAAAGCAGACACAACTTGCTTGGGAAGGGGACCTGTAGTGGAAGGGACTCTATCACAACACAGGATACTGACGGGTGACACTGAATCTGAGCAAATGCAAGGAACATGTGCATGCCACAATCACAAGATAACACCATTGTTGGTACCATGAACATGTGTAAGTACATCTACTCTGGGTAGCAAGATTGATCGATCGATAGATAGATAGATAGATAGATAGATAGATAGATAGATAGATAGATAAACAGACAGATAGATTAGATAGATAAGCAAGCTTCCCAGGCTGGAAAGAAATACAACTCCTGTCTTGTAGCTGATATAATCTTCTGTAGTCTCCCCTCCCCCAGCCTGAAACCTGCTTGCTCAGGGGTGGAACTTCCTGCTCAATCATTCTGCCACGCCCACTGCTGGAACCTGTCCCTTTGCTGTTTGGAGCCATACATGTTGTCACCCTGCTACTGGATCCCGAGATTATTTGGCGCGAATCATGCCCCCTTCTCCTGCTTCATAACTGTGTGCGGAACAGTAAAATTGAGCTTGGATCAGAATCTGCCTGTCTTAGCTACATTTCTTTCTCCCATCGCCTAGCCCCTCGTCTCTTCCAGTTTTCCAAAATGCCTTTCCAGGCTAGAACCCAGGCTGTGATCTGCTGGCCGGACACAACATTTGGCGAACCAACACGGGACTGAGAAACGGCAAAGGATTTTTGGAAGAGGCACTGCTGGTTTGGAGCTCCATAGAAGAAGAATATAATTAAAGGATAAAGGAAATTCATACTGGAGAAGGTCGGTATGGGCTAAGCTGAAACAGCGTTAAACCCGAGCGCTGGTTCACTTAGGTTCAGCAGTGAAGCTTAACTGGAGCTCGTTACTGTAACAGACAGTAGGCCGTGGCTCGCAGAAGCTACATTTTTAGGTGTGAGAAAAGAAAGGGTTTATTAAAAGGAAATTAATAATCAGGCGGATTGCATCATGAGGGAGGAAAATGTCCCAAAAAGCAGAGAGAAATTTCAGGAGTGCCATGCTTTGTTCTCTCTGGGCCTTATTGCAGAAGTAGTACTGTGTCCCCTTTTGTGTCTTGTCTAATATCTGGTGCACCTATCTCTTCTCCTGTCCAATTCATGTATGTTCGGTCAAGTCTGTATGAATGAATGTTCTATGTTTTATGTTGGATAATAAAGATGGCATAAAAAACTTTATCTGCAAAGCCGAGAGCTGCCACGTGCTTCAGCCAGGAAACAAACACATGGCAGGAGGGCCCCTGCTGGAAAAACTGTTCGTTTTAGGAAAAAAGGGCGAGTGCACATCCTCTCAGTTTCAGAGTAAAAAAGCTGATAAATGGTTCGTGATTAATGTGTTTGACAAATGGTAAAGTGCCTTTTATTCTATGATTGTAGCTACAAAAATTAATATTCTCTGAATGGTCTAAATGTAACTGCTTCATTTGGTTCCTTTTTATCGGTAATGTGCTCTGAGTGTTTTCACAATCAGCTCATAAGTTGTTGGTTAAGATTAATAATTGTTACATTGCTACAGATGGTTAATGTTAAATTTGATAACTCAAGTTTAGAGTCCTTCCAACACATGGCATAAGGCAGGCCAAAAGGCTGGGTCTCTAAAGATATTTCTAGTTTAGATAATAATTAATGTGGTTCCTATCCTAAATAGTAAAATTTAAGATAAGATTTAAAGCAATGCCTCTTTATTAAAGCATTAAAGCTTGCTTTAATAGGTATTAATTGGCAGCCAAACTTCGTAATATGATAGTAATGCTTCTAATATTGATTTTAAAGATGATAAATTGTTTTAAACTTGGGTTTTGCTTTCCAAAGGTTGTAGATATTATCCTAACGTTGCACAAGAAACCTAAAAATTATGGTTAAAACTGCCAGTGTTCCATTGACTGTAGCTTGCAGTTTGATTACAAATTTAAGATTTTCTACTCACCCATATATTGTTAATTAAGATAATTATAAGAGTAATCATCTTTTGAAAGCGCTAATACAGCTCACTTCATACAAAACTGTGACAAAGTTATCTAGTTATGTTTGTCTTTGTGAATAGATTAGACCCTCAAACAATCAGTTTGGCTATAGTTGCTACCTGGCAGGAAACTGCAGTATGGGCAATTTTTTCACAACACTAAAGTTGTGAAGAACATTTTAACTGTAGGTCATCTTAAGATAGAGTATCAAAAATTAGAGGCATAGACAGTTATATTGTTTCTCTAGAATCGGTCCTTATTACAGGAGGGCCAGGACGCTCAGATTAAAAAGTATTTTACGTTGAGTCAATACAGGGCTCTGGGCAGCCCCAGAGCAGCTTGTGGCCTTCTTGTGTTTTGCAAACAGTGCCTGAGAAAGTTTTTCCCTGTGTTCAAGAAAATTTCTTTTTAACAGTGTTGCAGATCTATTCAGATGTTTAAAATAATGCTTAAATTCAAAGAGTTTTGCTTCTGGTGAACTGGTAATCACTAGAAAATTCTGCCTCTAGGTATGGCTAATGTAACTTTACATTATGTAAGAAAAAATTTTATTGTTTCTGCTTCTATACAAGAAGCCAAAAGTTTTAAACTTTCAGTGTATATTGTCTCCTAAGTGGAAAGTATTTTATTAACTAATGCTTCTCAAGGGAAGTTTACTTTAAATCCTTGCTCTCACCCAAGAGATTCAGAGACAATATCCTTTTATTACTTAGGGTTTTAGTTTACTACAAAAGGTTTTACAAAAAATAAAGAAAGCTTTTATAATTGTTATTAATTATATTCACTGGTAATTAAATATTAGTTGTGCCCAAGACAATTCCTTGGCCAGAAAAAACATTATTGCAAAATCATTTTTCTCATCCTCCCAGCCAATCTTTGACCCACGTGGGCTAAACTAGCTGCTGTGGGACGGAGTCTTAAGGCACACAGTTTCCCCTGTTCCAGCACAAATAATCTAGTTGTGTGCTGTAGATGTTGTTTTAAAATGCTGAACAATCAAACCTTAATTTGTATATTAATAGTCAATGCTATATCTCTGAGCTCATAATTGCTTAAGATTGTTCGTCCCTCAGATGCTATTAATTCTCAAATTTGCAATTGCTTATGCATATACAACTCATAGAAAAAATGCTGTCCTTTTAAGAAGGTAGTTTTTAGACATTTATTAAATTGTCCTAATTGCCTGGACATTTTTAAGACAATGCCAAGATAAATTTGTATCTCAGACAGTCCAAAGGCCATCCATATAAATAGGTTGGATATATAACCTCATTCTTTATATATTCATAACAGTTATGGTTTAAGATAATATTTTAGTATTCTTAAAAATTGTGCATGTATAATTCCTTTTAGTGACCTCAGTTACTACTTGTTTCCACATAATAGTGTTAATTTTTGAGGACTTTTACTTAATAATTTGCTACAAATAAATGCTCTTATTTCTAGTTAATAAATAAATAAATTATGCACATGTGACTCTTAATAACTTTTCAAGCTTTCTAGTTACAACCACTCCTTAAGAAAAATGATTGAAAGTGCAATTAGTCACTGCCCCTTTACAGCCAAGTATTTAAAATATTTTGTCAACAAGTTATTAATTCAAAAGGTTAGATATTGTAAAATTTTAAAACTTTAACTTCTTAAGAGACAAAAAAGAGAGAAATTGTATCCCCGTACATACTATTTAGTGCATTCCCATGCACACTATTTAAATCATACCTTTATTTTAAAAATTTAAGATTTAAATGTCAAGAATTTAATAAATGCTTTATAGTATCTTAAAAGGCTTATAGATTGATCCTAAAACAGCTACCTTATTGGGAAAGGGAAAAACAGGTTCTCTCCACAGAATGCTGCAGAAGCTTATTAGTAATTCGTGTGACAAGCTGGCAGGTAAGTTGACTCAGTGTCCTGATTGAGATGACTATAAAACTAAATTAAATTCATGTTTTAGATCCATCCTTGCTTGCCATTTTTCCAGTTTAGACTAGCGTCTAGCCTTTTAACTTTATGGCAATAGTACATCAGAGACTGTATATTCTGACTTAGTAAAATTAGTCATTTAATACAGTCATAATGATTTTTCTCTTTTCTTCAGTGTGACCAGTCATTCTAACTCAATCTTAGACTGGTCTAATATTCAGTCCAATGTTAGAGATTCCTATATTCTAAATTACCTAGCAAAGTTAATTCAGAGCACATCCCCCACTTCCCCTAGATCCCTAACCTCAGAAGGATTGCTGGCCTTACAGCTAGTGGAAAAAGCTATTGAAGAGCAATTTGTCACTTATATAAATTACTCCTTGCCCCTGCATCTGTAAATTTTTAATACGACTCATGTGCCTATGGAACTGCTATAGCAAAAAATTTTCTATAATGTGGATACACTCAAAGATTTCTCCTAAATGTAATATCTTGCCATATCACAAAGTAGTGGCACAGATGATGATCACTGGAAGAAGGCAGACAACTTATTTTGGCAAAGAGCCAGATATCATTGTTCAGCCTTGTAAGGGAACTATAGACAGCCACTACCCCCAAGATAGGTTGATAAAATTTTTAAATGTACGTGATGTGATATTTCCTAAAATGACTTCCTTACAGCCTTTATATAATGCTCTATTGATTTTTACTGATGGCTCCTCTAAAGGGCGAGCTGGATATCTTATTAATAATCAACAAGTGATCATAGAGACTCCTGGCCTTTCGGCTCAGTTAGCCAAATTAACAGCAGTACTAAAGGTCTTTCAGTCTGTACATGAGGCTTTTAATATCTTTACTGACAGTTTATATGTTGCACAATCAGTACCCTTATTTGAGACCTGTGGTACATTTAACTTCAATACGCCATCAAGATCCCTTCTCTGCATACAGGAGAGGCTTCTAAAAACGTAATTGATCATTGCCTGCAAGCCTTTAATGCCATGGGATTGCCTAAACTTATTAAGACAGATAACGGGCCATCCTATTGTAGTAAAAATTTTATTTCATTCTGTAAGGAATTCGGTATCAAACATAAAACTGGAATTCCTTATAACCCCATGAGACAAGGAATAGTTAAACGTGCTCATAGCACCTTAAAGAATTGGCTTTTTAAGACAAAACAGGGGCAGTTATATCCCCCAAGGTCACCAAAGGCTCATCTTGCCTTTATTCTAAATTTTTTGCAAACTGATATTAAAGGTCAGTCTGCAGCGGATCACCACTGGCATCCAGCTACTTCTAGTCTTATCATTGGTAAAATGGAAGGATCCGCTGACTAACGAATAGAAGGGTCCAGATCCGGTTCTAATCTGGGGAAGGGGCTCGGTTTGTGTTTTTTCACGAGATGAAGATGGAGGACGGTGGCTGCCTGAGAGATTAATTCGTCAGATGAACACAGATTCGGAATCTTCTTATAAGTATCACCTTGAGGACTAAAATTCCTCTTTTGCTTAAAATTCAGCTGGAAACTGAAGCTCCCAGGAAAGCTGTTTTCCTGCTACTCTCTGAGCCAGCTCCCCGACAGGAGGCCAGACACTAGCCTTAGCTTTAAAATTTGCAACTGAATAAAGTACCTGAACTACCCCAAAAGAAGCTTTGTGATGTTACTCTTCACTGTCTAAGATTTTTGTCTTTCAAGCAGGTCAATCTACACCTTCAGCTGGACTGCAGTGGGCATGCATCTCCCCCCTCCCTCCCCCTCCCCCAGAGCATACAAGAGGCAGCTACTATTTTCATTTCAGTTTTGTGACTTTTGGTCTGAGTTGAAATTTAGGTTTACCAAGAGGGCTAGTAAGGCAGATATTTCAAATATTAAAACAGGTTGGTTTTTATTTTGATAGACGGGCTTAGTCCCTTAGCTGGCCTCTGGCTTTTTACCCTTGCTGTTACTGCAAGGTCCCCTTAGTTCCTCAGGCTGTGGGAATAACAGAGACAAGGAGGATGACTTCCAGCTCCTATTTCAGCCACAAATCGTGGTGTTACTAATGACATAATTCTTGCCTAGGCCTTGCTAAATCTGAGGTTGACAATTCTCCTTTAGGAGCTGCACAGTACTCAGAACTGTGCATACTGATTCTTGATCATATGAATATAGTATGGCTACTGCTTGGTGCAGAGAATTACTGCAGGGGTAGATCCAGCCTGACCATTTCTGAGTTCCCTGTGTGATATACCCGTTTGATGGAGGTTGGTATCTAATTCCAGCTAAAAACCAAAAATATCTAAGGCTCTGCCTCCCCTCCCCAAAAGATACCAAGAGCCACAGGTGTGGGTCGTGACAGCACCCACGTGAGGAATCGGGTCAATGTCCACCCAAGCCAAGGTTAAAAGCCCACTCATCTACGGATAAGAAAATCACTTGATTAAACTCAATTTAATAAATTTAATTAATAGGGGGGAGAGAGGTTGGAGACCGTACTGTCTGAAGGGCAAGCCCTTCACAGCCTCCCACCGTAAAAAAGCCAATTGGCCTTGTACTACGGAGCTGATCATACCCCTCCTCCCTGTTTTCTGACTGTCATCTAAAAATGCGGAGGAATATCAACTCAGTGTTATTCTTAAATGAGTGCATTTCAAATTTGTTCAGTCAAACTTCAACTAGGAAGTTACCTATTCAGCACTAATTAGCATTATAAAGTCAGAGTCTACTGCTTAGGGCTTTTCTGTTAGTTGTTTACTAGGATAGAAAGGGCAGTCTTATCCAGATACGGTTTTCAATAAGAAAAGGTAGGGAATCCCACGGAGACAAGTTTTTTCTTTAGCCCTAAGAATTCAGGCAGAACTATTGAGCATAGATAAATTTTTTGCCTCAGGCCAGCCATTTCTTCTTTTTTTTTTTTTCTTTTTATTTTTATTAACAACAGGGAGGAGATATAGTCTCCCATCCCCCAGCCTGAAACCTGCTTGCTCAGGGGTGGAACTTCCTGCTCAATCGTTCTGCCACGCCCACTGCTGGAACCTGCCACTTTGCAGTTTGTACCCATACACATGGCCACCCTGCTACTGGATTCTGAGATTATTTGGCGGGAATCGTGCCCCCTTCCCCTGCTTTATAACTGCGTGTGGAACAGTAAAATTGAGCCTAGATCAGAATCTACCTGTCTTAGCTGCATTTCTTTCTCTCGTTGCCTAGCCCTTCTTTGTTCCAGGTTTCCAAAATGCCTTTCCAGGCTGTGATCTGCTGTCCAGACACAACAATCTTCCATTTAGAAAAATCCTACACATGCTCCACTATGTTCATAGCAGCCTTATTTATAATAGCCAGAAGCTGGAAAGAACCTAGATGCCCCTCAACAGAGGAATGGATACAGAAAATGTGGTACATCTACACAATGGAGTACTACTCAGCTATTAAAAAGAATGAATTTATGAAATTCCTAGCCAAATGGATGGACCTGGAGGGCATCATCCTGAGTGAGGTAACACATTCACAAAGAAACTCACACAATATGTACTCACTGATAAGTGGATATTAGCCCCAAACCTAGGATACCCAAGATATAAGATATAATTTGCTAAACACATGAAACTCAAGAAGAATGAAGACTGAAGTGTGGACACTATGCCCCTCCTTAGATTTGGGAACAAAACACCCATGGAAGGAGTTACAGAGACAAAGTTTGGAGCTGAGATGAAAGGATGGACCATGTAGAGACTGCCATATCCAGGGATCCACCCCATAATCAGCATCCAAACGCTGACACCATTGCATACACTAGTAAGATTTTATTGAAAGGACCCAGATGTAGCTGTCTCTTGTGAGACTATGCCGGGGCCTAGCAAACACAGAAGTGGATGCTCACAGTCAGCTAATGGATGGATCATAGGGCTCCCAATGGAGGAGCTAGAGAAAGTAGCCAAGGAGCTAAAGGGATCTGCAACCCTATAGGTGGAACAACATTATGAACTAACCAGTACCCCGGAGCTCTTGACTCTAGCTGCATATATATCAAAAGATGGCCTAGTCGGCCATCACTGGAAAGAGAGGCCCATTGGACTTGCAAACTTTATATGCCCCAGTACAGGGTAACACCAGGGCCAAAAAGGGGGAGTGGGTGGGCAGGGGAGTGGGGGTGGGTGGATATGGGGGACTTTTGGTATAGCATTGGAAATGTAAATGAGCTAAATACCTAATAAAAAATGGAAAAAAAAAAAAAGAAAAATCCTAACACATCTGCAACAAATTTCAACCATAAATAAATACAGCAGGATTAAAAAAATACATCATCTATATGAAAAGTGAATTATATTTCTAGTAATATAAAATTCAAACTTAAGATGAAACAATCTCATTTAAAATTACATCAAAAACTAAAATATGTTGACTAGAGACAGCACAACAGTTAAGAGCACTTGCAATTCTTCCAGATGACCAGAATTGGGGACCCAGCAACTATGTCAGACAGCACAACAGTTAAGAGCACTTGCTTTTCTTCCAGATGATTAGACTTGGGGGCCAAATAACTATGTAAGGTGGCTCAAAATTGCCAGTTACTTCAGCTCCAGGGATTCTACACCCTCTTCTGGCCTCTGATGGCACCCACACATGCATGCATATACCTCTGCACCAATACATGCACAAACACTCGTACAATATCATAGTGATAGGTTGAAAACATAAGCCTTAAAGGAGAAGAACCTAGGAAATATATTAAAGAAGACCAAAACACTCAGAAGAAAATCCCACATTGACAGAACAGAACTGGAAACACTGTTAGGATGAATCACAAGAAAACTAGGGGGGACTGGCTCCCTGGGGAGTGTGCTGACAGCAACAGGGCTGACAACTGGAGCTCAGATCTCTAGAAGCAACATATAGCAGATGTGGATGCATGCATCTGTAACTCCAGCACATCTACAGAGAGATGGGCGGCAGAGACAAAAGAATCCATAAGGCTATTGGCCCATCTAGCCTGACTCCACAGCAATGAACAACTGTCAACACTGTTTCAAACAAAGGCACAAGGTTGTGTTCTGACCACCACATAAGCTCCCCTATACCTGCACGCAACTACAAAAATACACATGCTTGCACAAACATACACATCTCCCTCACACTTACACACATACAAAGAAACTATAAAGGAATATAAAGTAAGTATATCATATGCAAAGGACATCTCAAATTTTCTTTCTTTAAACTCACTCATAAGAGTAAGATAAAAAGATACTCTGGGAAGAGATTTATATTTAGAATGCATATATTCTACATGCATTAGAACTCAGCTACAACTACAGAAGCAATTTTGAGACATGCAATGGCCTTGGTGTCCTCCCCACAAAAGACATGCAAGTAGCCAATAGGCATTTGAAGAGATGGTGACTATCAAGCCATTGTGGAAATGAAAATAAAAACTATGAGAAACCATTCGTGCCCGCTAGGATAGCCTCAATATTTAGGTGGGAAATAAGAAGTATTAACAAAGAGTTTGAACAAGTGGAACCTTTTGATCATTAATCATAAATATTTAGTGAGAATATAAAATAGTGACAAAACTGAAAGAAATTTTAGGTCTTTTGTAATTTAAACATACAGTTGTTCTATGGCCCAGCAATTCCACTCTTGAACATATATTCAAAAGCACCAAAATTGTATTCAAAGCCTTGTACCAAAGTGTTCCTTACAGCACTGTTCTGAATAATGGTAACTACTCATATTATGTAAACTCTTACACCTTAAACTGATAAAATGTGAGATATACCCATAATAATAGTCAGACACAAAAGTGAAGTACATGCTAAAACATGGATAAACTTTTAAAACATACTAAGAAAGTTGGCACAAAAGATCTCAAATTCTACTTTAAATTTCCAGGATAGGCAAGTCCATGGAGATTGCACGGTAAAAGTTGTCCAGGGTTAGGGTTAAGAGATGTCCTTGGAAATGAATGGGAATTGTAGAGACTGTCAACCAATATAAACAGAAAAACATTATACATAAACTTACCTAGCTGGTAGTTTTAAACTACAGACCTGACACAACCTAAATTCACCTGAGAAGGGAGTCTCTCCACTGAGGGATCACTTAGGGCAGACTGGTCTATGGGCTTGCTTATGGGAGATGTTCTTGATGCTCAGTTGCTGTGGGGGTGGGTGCTGGGCTCACTGTGAACACACTGCTCCCTGGACAGGTGGCCTCAGCTGTGTGAGTAAACTACTTCAGCCTGAGCCTGAGTGAGGGGGTCTGCCTGGCCCTTCCTGCTTGAGTTCTTGTCCTGACTCCACTCAAGTCTGTGACCTGCAAGAGTAAGCCAAAGAAATCCTTCCCTTCTCTAAACTGCTTCTGGTCAGCGTGTTTTATCACGGCAACAGACAGGAAACTAGAACAACAACAACCCAAAAATCACTAAGCTGTAGTCATTAAAAGAGTAAGTATATCTATCATATGCAAACAAAATCTGAAGTTTTCTTCCTTTAAACTCACTTATAGGAGAAAGATAAAAAAAATATGCAAAACAATTTGAGAAATTTAAAAGTCACTCCTCTGATCTGGTATTGCCTAAATTATTAGCTAAATCTCCGGCTATTTAGACACTGATGTAGAATTTTGCCTGGGAGCCTGGACTTCGATTAGACTTTATAACTGATTAACAGAAAATGGCAGCCCAATTGTTTCCTAACCTCCAAGGAGAGAAGGCAAACACTGAGGGAAGCCACAGATCACAGGCAGTGTGTGCACTGCATTAAAGAGTTGCTTCCAAAAGTGCCTGCTAAGGATGAGTCAGCATTTGTGGGGAGGGGAATAGGGAGGACACTGTACTTAAGCCCAACCCAGGCTTTATTTTCTTTGCAATGTTCTATCCTCTCTCCCCTTTCTTCTGTGCTACTCTTCCCTCCTTCCCTCTCCTCCTCCCTTCTGTGCTCTCCCTCTCCCTCATCCTCCCATTTCCCTTTTCTCTCCCTCCCAGGCTGTCCTTGAATCCATCATCCAACCCCTCAACTTTCCAGAGTGTCCAGAGTGCTCAGATTAGAGATTTGTGCCCTTACAAGACCTTGATCTTCTTATACACAAAGCAAGAGAACCAACCTTCCTTCCTTCCTTCCTCCCTCCCTTCCTTCCTCCCTTCCTTCCTTCCTTCCTTCCTTCCTTCCTTCCTTCCTCCCTCCCTCCCTTCCTCCCTCCCTCCCTCCCTCCCTCCCTCCCTCCCTCCCTTCCTCCCTCCCTCCCTTCCTTCCTTCCTCCCTTCTTTCCTTCCTTCCTACCCTTTTCTCTCTTTACATCTTTCTTTCCTTTGCTTCTGTTTTCTAATGGTGATGGGAATTGAACTCATACCCTCACATTGCTTGGCAAACAGGAGTGTACCCCACTTAGCTACATCCCAAGACCGGATCACCCATAGAATGTTTACAGCCCTGTGCAACCAGGAGTCCCCCTGGCTCCAAGCATGCCTGTCACAGTAGGTGTGAAAAAATCAGACAGGATCTACTTGAGGGTTTCTTTCAGATGACATGAAAGACATGTGACCTGAAGACCTTCAAAAGTCTTGAATTCAAAACTCAAAAATACATTAGTACTTTCCAGAGCAACTGTACATCCTAAGTCATAAAGTGATGCTTGTGTCTTTCTCTCTGGTAAAAGCCAGAGGGCAAGTGATCAGAGTTTGAAGCCACTTAGATCCTGCCACACACTCTTTCACAGCTGCTCTCAGCATCCCTTTAAAGCTGTCCATACTTTCTTAGCTGCGAACCATGTGACTACAAGACCTTGCAAGCTAGAACCTCTGAGGTTTGTTGGCTCACCTCTGGCTTAGAGTCCAAGGAATAAGCATGTCACAGAGCTGGTTGAGAGGGCTTTGACCTGGACCTGTCCCTTGAGTCAAACCTTCACCTCTCTTAGAAACCAAATGTTTCTAAGGTTCATTTAAAGATTCTGTGACTGCCACCAGATCACCAAACTAACTGTATTTTCTCCTGGTGCCTAGCAAAAACCCTGAATTTATTCAGCTTCAAGTACACACATCCTCATACTCTGAGCCTGGCATTCTCTTGTCTACCACTGTGTCAGGTGACCCTCTTCCCAATGAGAGGCAGCCTAGGCCAAATACAGGAGGGGGTGCAGCCCAAAAGAACCACATCTGCAAGTGAAGAGAGAATGCAGCCAGAAGGCATCAGTCACCCACCTGAGTCAGCTTTCCCTTCTTCTTACAGTTGATCCCTCCAATGAAGATCATGTTGGGCATGATTGGCCTGGGATATTCGAACACAAAATCGTACCGTAACAGCCACAGAGAATTCTGGTGTAAGGAAGGTAGGGACACATCTCTCTTGAGGAGGTCTGTGACAATGATTTCATACTTTGAATACAGACAATAATATAGGTAGTTTTCCAAGATGTTAACAATGAAGTTGGCCAGCCGTTGGGGAAATGTCATGTGGTCTGAGAATTTGGTGTAGAATCTGGGCACATAGGACACAGGGCTTGGGCTTTGACCAAGCATGTGTTCCAGAGAGCATGGGAAACCTCTGAAGAGGTAGACAGAGGGCAGGTTGAGATACTCAGCCAGGATCACACCACAGGGCATGGCTGGGTCTGTGAACAGAGCATCAAACTTGTTCTCCCTGAGGAAGCTGAGGGTGGCAGAGTCCTTCAGGAGGCTCTGGCAGTTGGAAAAGAACATCTCCAATGTAAGCATGCTGTTCCTGTACTCTCTTAGAGGACCCATCAGGGGGGCACCAGGAACAAACTGGTTGCGTCCAAAGGTGCGAAAACGGGTCTGTAGTTCTTCTAGGCTGTAGGGAACTGAGAAAATTTTCCTCCTGTAGTATTTGGATTCTCCCAAAAGCAAATTGACTTCTGGCACTAGGACCACAATGTCATGTCCTCGTTCACTGAGATGCTCCACTATCTCCTTCATGCTAAGCCAGTGGCTTCCATCCTGGGGGACCACCAGCAGCTTGTCACCTAGAACTGAGGCCCAAAGCACTAGGAAGAGAAACCCTGCAGGAAGTGTCTGAGCAGCAGGAAGAAGGCAAGCCATCCTAGGGAAGGGAAGGCAACAATGAGTACCCCTGAGGCTGCAGGGCTCTCAGCTACCCTACTTACAAACTCAGCACCGACCTCAGGACTCCCTGCCTTCCTCTCCCTTATTCTAAAGCATGTCCTGTAATATGAAGGGATCTAAATTAATACTTAACCATATTCAGCAGGTGGCTGACTCTGTGTAGCCTATCAGCCTTTATTCGAGATTCTAGTTTTCTTATCTTTTTCTCCATTAATGGGCCAATCCCCCCAATAGACTTTTCCTACTGTTTAAAGAAAACCTGGAGGAGGCAGAACTAGGCCTTTAGTGGTTAGTGAAGAAATGGCTCTCTGTCAATGCACTGACACTTTCCTGCCAACTTTGTTCACAACAAGGGGGAAGCACTAACTTACCAGAGGACATATTTGATGTTTAAAGCAACACAGAGCCCTCTCCTCATAATTCCTAAATTTCACTGTCTTCTGTGTCTTTGGGCCTATGTGGCTGTATCTATAAAGGATGCCACACTTATAGGGTGGGACCCATCCTAAGGATCTCATCTTCACTAAGTTCATTTGCAATGACTGTGCAACCAAGCCTAATTTCATAGGTGCTGGACTTTGACTCCAGTGTAGTTTCTCGGGACACACATGTTAGGCCTTAACCCCAACCCACATCCGCACACAGTACAAACCTCAGAGTGCAGTTATGTCCTGCCTTCTATTTGGAGAAACTGAGTGCAGTTATGGCCAGCCATCTATTTTCGAAAAACTGAGGTTGCTGCCTAAGCAAAGGACAGTAGTTGTAACCCCTGGAGCTTTGAAAGAAACTAAAATTATCCACCTCTGCTTAACTGTTCACAAACTCTTGGTCTTTGAATTTCTTCACAGTCATCAAATGGTTAAAAATGATGGCAAGTTTAGTTTTTAAAACTTAATGGAGAACCAGGGATGAACTTTGGTCAGTAGAACACTTTCTTAGTCAGTAACCTTTGCACTCTGGGAGGGAGAGGCAGAAGGATCAGACGTTCAAGGTCATCCTAGCTACATAGTGAGTTTGAGAACAGCCTGGATTTCATGGGTGTTTGCCTCGAAAAAAGAAGCAGGCCTGAAGAGATGGCTCAGCAGGTAAGAACACTGACAAGTCCTCCAGAGTACCAAAGTTCAAATCCCAGCCCCCTCACAGCAGCTAACAGCTATGTGTAAACCAGATTCCAAAGGCTATGCTACTGTCTTCTTACCTCAGTGGACATATTCACAACACACATATTCTCATATAGACAAACACCCATACACATAAGACTGAAATCAATAATATGTCAAAACAAAGTTTTAAAAGACAACCTAAGTGGATTTTACTTGTAGTTCTAGAATCAGGCACCGCCTCACATAGAGTGAGTGTGTAGTGAGCCAACTAGGAGAGAGTCTAAGTCTAATATACAAGGCCTTCAGAGACCTTCACAATGCTCCTGTGGGCTAAAGAAGTCAAAGGGACTATTTTAAAAATCAAAGTTGACATACCCAACAAAGTTGACATATTCAAGAGAAGAATAAACCCATTTTGTTAACATACAACAGGTTGGGAGGATAGAAAACTGTCTAAAAGTTGCTTTGCTTGATGTTTTTCTCCAGTCCATTAACTGGTTGGCCTCCTAGGGAACAGCTGGAAATCCCTAATTTGCATTACAGTTTGTTCTGTTGCAATGCCACATAGCCTGAACTTTCCAGAAATTCCACAGCACCCTTGGAGGAAGATGTGCTCAGAAAAGCAAGTGACCATTTTGGTATTGCTAGCAGAAAACTGTGTTCATGTTCTAAAATGGGCTCCAAATGCCACTGGGCTCCAAGAATTTATTTTGAATCTCCTTGTTTGATATCAAATAAACTTTCCCACCTATGGCCCAAGCCTTTCTTATTGATGCATAGCATTGCTCTCTCTGAAATGACAGAACTCTGGAGAGTGAGAGCGACCTGGAGCACATATGATAAGCATGTTCCAGGGAAGGCAGAGCTCAGGGCTGATGTGAGCAGAGGGCTGCAGCTTTCAAGCCCTCCCTTTGGTGGTTTAAATGAAAATGGCCCCTGTGGGCTAATAGGAAGTAGCACTATTTAAAAAGTTAGGAGGCATGGCCTTGGAGTAGATGTGGCCTTGTTGGAGGAAAGGTGTCACTGGTGGTGGCCTTTGAGGTTTCAGGGGCTCCAGCCAAGGCCCAATGTGTCTCCCCCTCCCTGCTGCCTGCCAATCCAGATGTAGAATTCCTGGCTTTTTCTCCAGTACCATGTCTGCCTGCCTGATGCCATGCTTCCCACCCCCCCACCCCCCGACCATAATGGACTAAAGCTCTCAAATGTAAGCCAGCCCCAATTGCCTGTTTTCCTTTCTACAAGTTGCTGTGGTCATGGTGTCTCTTTATAGCCATAGAATCCCTAAGAAGCTCCCCCTAGATGATATGCATAATAAATACGATGTCAGCTCTGATCACCTGCTTCCTTTAAAGTGCTGCTAGTGTCCCATCCGTGACACCTTCCCTAGTGAGCCCATGGTCCAGCAGCCCAGAATGTGGCCCTGGGCCTCCTTCCCTTCCTTGCTATCCTCACCTTCTGTATATTTATGCCTCTCTCCCAACTACCAGTAGCATGTGCAGGTGTGGCCAATCAGTGTTCTAATGTCCCACCCTACCACACCCAGTGTTCCTCTCTATTGAGTCTGCAGCATGCAGATCAGTGTCCAGCATACAGGAGGTTCCGAGTACCAGATTGTATGTGAGTGAACTTGCATTGGGACTGCCTGTCCATTTTATCCTTGTGCCTCATTTTCAATGAAATAGTAAAAGGTCACTCCAGGAAAGACAAGCACAGAACCAGCTCCCTTTTGAGGGAGGAGCTGGTTGCTGACCCTTCCACATGTGTATAAGGGAAAAACCAACGACCCTTTCCTTCTGCACACTTTCACTCACACAGCTCTTGTGTTACCAGGCATGTATGAGTCAAGTCAACCACTTAGCAGAGTTGGCTACAGACCAGAGGCTCTTTTACTCAGCCTCAGAGCAGCTCTGCTCAAACCACTCAGAGAACTAAATCACTCAGTCAGAGGTTCATTATAGCAGCAGCACCCATAGTGCAACAAGACAGCAGTGGAGAAATGCCAAGAGCTTGGGGGAGAGACATGGCCGCTCTGTGTTCTTGGTGCAACCTATCCTCCACACCTTCAGCAACCTGGCAGCTCCCCAACCCAATCCCTCTGTGCTTTCATAGGGGCCGCATCATGAAATACAGGGGATGGGCTGATTGATTAAATTACCGTTGATCAGTAATCAACCCTAACTTCAATCCCTTTCTCTGCCCTTCCCTCTAATCTCAAAGCTGGTTCCAGACCCCATCCTTACAAACTTTCCAAAAGTTGCCCCTTAAGCATAAGCTTTAAGAAAACAGTACAACAGCTTATCACAAACAAACAGCACAGGTTTCCCTCCCACCCCTCATGAAATCAACAGGCATTTGGGAAGCTCTGCACAGGAAGACAAAAGCCCTTATCTTTCAAATTCTGTATTACTCTCTCACCACACATAATCTGTTACTTGCCTGTCAGATAGTAAGGTTAGAGACCTGTGCCTCTAGGTAGCACGTGATGAGGGCCCTTGAGCAAGAGTAAGAAATCTGGAAGTCGGTTTCCAGTCAGCCACCATCAGCCAGCATCTGAATTCTGGGTTTCCTAACCACCACCAAAGAGGGAGGGTTACATTTGTTCTGTTTGTTAATCACTGCTGAGGGCGGGCCAGGGAGTTATGGATGTTGAAATCAGGCTGCCCAGGGAGAAGTTGTTCTTTGCATCAAAAAACTGGCTCACCTAGACCTTGTCACATATATGCACATTTGAGCCTACATGCCAGGGCTTGCCTTAATCTTGGCACCACAGTGAGCTGAGACTCAGGAAAGCAAGACTGAAGGGGCCACCCCAAAAGGCAAGCAGGAACATAGCCAAGATGAAAGTTCTTTCTTTAAGGCTTAAATAGACTCCACTCAGTCCAAGCTGGAGTGGAGCATCAGCAGTGTGGGGATAGGGTGTTGATGTTTATTTATTTTTTAGTTTGTTTACTTTTAGTTGATTCTTTGTGGGTTTCATATTGTGCTCCCCAGTCCCACTCATCAACCATCCCCGTCATATCTGCCATTTGCCTTTAACACATGAACAAGCAGGCAAAACAAAAACAAAAAGCATAGAAAATATCTCATGGTAGAAGCTGTAATGCTGTCACAGTGTATCCCAGAGTATGTCTCTCTGTCCACACATCTTCACTTGTAAATGTTCATTGCACTGAGGCACTGGTCCAGTTTGAGATCTCTGGCTTCTGGGACATCATCAGGGTTTTTGACTCAGAATGAAAAGAGACAAGAGAGGATGCTGCCAACCTGGCTCACAGCAATGAGAAACCACTCCTCAGAGGCTCACAAAGGAAGCACACTGTACCTATGTCCTTGCTGAGCAGCTGAGCAAAAGATTTCTGGAGAATGTATTTAAGCAAGCTGGCATGGATTGGGGGAAGCAAGAGGAAATGTAGCCTCGGATTCTTTATGACAGACACACAATTTACCGAGGTCAGGGCCCTTCCTAGGAAAACCATCAGGTTCACCTGGGTACTGACAGGGGTAGGCTCATTATTTCCAGCAAGTCCATGGGGTCATAGGTTGAAATTAGGAAGAGGGCAGGAGAGGACAGCAAGGTTCTGTCAGAGCATCACCAGAGGGTGCCTTGCAAGCTTTGTTCATGAGATTTGACTCTACTGCTTCTTAGACTGGTGTGTGTGTGTGTGTGTGTGTGTGTGTGTGTGTGTGTGCGCGCACACACACACACAGAGAGAGGGGTGTGCAGGTGTCAGGAGTGTTTCTGTACCGGGCACCAGAAAAGGGAATGTGGCATGCCTGGCACTTCTATGTTTTATCCCTAAAGAACTGCTGCAGGAGACTCAGTCCAGTCAAGGGCGAGGATACAGGCTCAGGGTGTCTTGCATTACATTTTTCCTACCTATACAGGGGAAGGTCAGCTTTAACCTAGGGATTTCTGAAGAACAACAAATGGGGCTTGGGGCACACACCAGTGGAATGAAGGCATAGATCTTGGGATAGAACCACCCTGTATGGGTAATAATGCCGCTCCCCAAATTGAATGAAGAACAGCTAGCATCTGGAGTAGGAAGGAGGTCTGAAAGTTGACAGGGGACAGTTTCATTCCAGAAGCTGAGGGCTATCTGGAAAGGTCAGCCATGAAGAGTAATTCCCTTCTCAAGAACTCACCCTTCCAGATCCTTCAGATACCTAAGCCCAGGAATTAGAGGCCCAGGACCTACAAGATGACAGAAGACCTACAGAACAATTTCAGACTTAAAAAATCTGAATACAGAACACAAAAAAGGCAAAACCAAATCCATGAATTTCCCTGGTTTTGTTTCTGCTGCTGTGGTAAAATACTCTGATAAACAGAAGCTTATCGGACACAGGCTTATTTTACTTGCAAGTCCAGATTCTAGTCCATCCTTATGGAGAAGGTAAGATGGCAGAACCTGAAACAGCAGACAGAAGATCATCAAGCAAGGGCAGAGAAAAATAAACGTGTGCATGATTAGGACTTAGCTAGCTTTCTCTAATCATATGCTGTCCAGGGACCCAAAGCAGGGAATGATGCTTCTCGCTCTCAAGTGGGATCTACATCAATTGCAGCAAGCAGAACCATCTGCTACGGATGGACACTGCCATAGGCCAACCCAAAGTAGATAATCCAGGTGAGTCTGGGTTGTATCAAGTTGGTGATGAAACCAACAGTTCTTTTAATGTTTAAACAAACATGAGTATAATTATAGGCACATAAAGATATACTCAACTCAAGTCATCAAGTTACTTAAACAATCCATGCAAATTTAGAACCTGAGTTTGGACCCCCAATGTTTACAAGAAACTTGAAACGTAGGGAGTGTGAGCAGCCCCAGTGAGTGTAGTGCCTGGTGAATGAGTATTTTGACATGAGCATGACCTGTTTAGGTTTCTGAGAATTATCCATGATAAATTGGCAAAGTCATTATCCACATTGGTGAGCTAGGAAGCAGAGAACCTTGAGTAATCCCAGCATTGTTGTGCTGTGTGCCTGTCCTGTCTTCTTTCTCTCATCACCACCCCTAGTCAGGCATTTGGTACCCAAGCGAATCAGGAAGCAGCATCCTGGCACCACAGCATGGACTTGCAATCCCAGCTCTGGGGAGGCAGAGAAAGAAAGAGTCCTGGTGCTCACCGGCTAGCCAGTCTAGATGGGTTGATAAGTACAGTTACAGTGAGAGAGAGATGGTGACTGAAGAAAGTAACACGGAGTACAATGTGATGTCGTCTTTCATGCTTATACACGCATACACACACATACATGCACACTCACTCACAAGCCTGAGCACACATACATGCACACTCACTTATTCACAAGCATGAGCATACATGCACACTCACACACACACTCACCAGTATGAATATATATAGATACACACACATGCGCACACAGGTATGAGAGAGAGAGAGAGACAGTGACAAAGACAGAAGTAGAAACACAGACACAAATAGATGGATAGATGGATCAATGAATTGATAGACCGAAGGAAGGAAAGGTGGATAGAGTAGAGAGGGATGGTAAGTAGAACTTGTGTCCCTTGTGTTACTGGAATATGGGACAGGGGATGCACTTGCCATCATCTCATGGTTTCCCCACTGGGCCCCTTGTTATTGGTTCTCTCTGTGCTCATACTTCTGTTTCTTCATTAGTCAACAAACTTCTGCCTGGCTAAAGCTACCTCCATTCAGTGGTCGCATCCCTAACACTGAGCCAGGCACACAGAAGGTTTTCATGGATGGCTGCTGAACGAAAGACTCTCTGACAAAACCCAGTGCCCTATCAGTCTGTAACATCATCAAAACTAACTCACACATGCTGAGGGATTACATTCAGAGGATCTAAGTCAACACTTTCCCATGCTGAAAAAAACAACCTTGTGGGGAACATTCCAAAAAAGACAGAGGCAAGATGTTTCTCAAGGGTGCTGACTACACAGATGGCAGCCAGCCGACTGCAGAGGGTACACAAGTGGCCTTCAAACTTAAGACTGGAAGTTTGGAGCTTCTGTTGCTGTGCCTATGACCACTGGCCTCCCAACTCCAGAGCTACCAAGGCCCCAAATTGCCCACAATGACATGAATCAACAGTGGTGGGAATCAGTACTAAATTCTACTAAAACTCACTGCAAAAATGAAAAGGACTGGACTGGCTATTTCCTATTAAATCAATTTTTTATATAATAATGTCTTTCCATACATACTAAAGTATGTAATAGCATCTCTAAATAATATTAGTCTGAATAAATTCAGGAAGATTTTGTTAAAGGAAGCACTCAAGAAAATTTGCTTTAAAGGGGGCCAGATTCAGAAAACATAACCTGTACACAGTGTGTACTTATGCACATGTGCATGCATGTACACCACACACACACACACACACACACACACACACACACACACAGCTATGCACCCATCCACATGCATATATGCACACACACACACACACACACACACACACACACACATATATACAATTATACACAAACTTTCTCCCCAGGAAATGTTTCCTTCCTATCAGACACAAGATCTGGGCTACAACTCCTGTTCTTCAGCAACATAAAACTCATGGGATTTTCCAAGACAAATAACCTTCCCACCTGAAACAGGGATGAAGGAATGCATACATCCAGAAGTCACTCAATGAATATTTACCTTAGTACATATGCTATGCACATGCTCTTACTCAAAGGGCTGTCTGTGTATCCTAACATCCCTTGTGACATTGTCTTTCTTCATATTTATCCATAAATAACCTTAAACATACAAAAGACCTTTACCACATATAAATCCTTTAGGAGATACATAAAACCATATATATACATATATGTATATATAAAATATATATATATATTTACATAACCCTAATCTATATTACCACACTTCATTACAGATTTTATAGGTATGTAGATATAAAATCATATACAGCTTTAATATCTGTAAACATTAGAGTGATGCAATGAGCTACTCTAATATCACTATTGTTCAGTTTCTGGTTCCACCCTGGGAAAGAGGGCAAGGGTGCACGCATGGCCTGGTTTGTGCTTGGCAGTTTACTGATTGGGAATAAAGGGGAGAAAAATATCTCTGAGCTAGCTGACTCATGCTCCTAAGGTCCTGCCATCTGCTACTCCCTTGCGTGACTTCCCCAAGAACAGATAGACGCACCTCATGCTTTACAATTTACTTAAATTGTGCAATCCCTGTGTGCCCATTGCCCTTAGAGACCAGAAGAAGGGCATCAGACCCTCTAGGACTGTGGCTGCAGAAGATGAGCCTCTGTGTGTGTAGAGAATTGCACCAGATCCTCTAGAACTGCACTTACCCCTGAGCCTTCCCGCTGCCCCCATTCCTCACTTTGACACAGATAAATCTGTAGGCTCTACTTTGTAGAAGGAACATTATTTCACTTTGTCAAAGAAGTTTCTTTGCACATGAAAATATGCCAATTTGTGAGAAAATGTGGCTCAGTTACAAGGTCTGCTGGACCTTAGAAGTGGCCAGAACCACAGTCAGCAAAGCACAACCCATCCCTAACCAAGCTATGCACTGAGATAAGACACCAGAGATTAGGTAGGATGCACTCGCCAAGAATGTTACCCTCAAAACTCCATTCAGTGGACTCATGAATAGGGAAAGTAATGTTCTCCTGTAACTTTCCTTGTCAATGACAATCTTCAATTTGTGGTCCAGATCCTCCTGAGTGTGAGACAATGACTAAGACTTTACCATCGAATTCAGAGATTGCACCAGGTGCCAACTCACCTCTGGCATGACCCCCACCACTCATGCCCTCTGTGGCTGAGTTTCTCTGCATGGTAAACCAGTGATAGTCATCTATGGGCACCAGCATCAGCCTGCCTGCCTGGGCAAAGCCAGAGACCAGCAGCAGACACATAAATACACACACAAAGAAAGGGAGGCTACAAACCCTGCAGACCAGGAGCTATGGGAGAAGCACAGCCCTAGGCAATCCAGCCTTGGGTCTTTGCTGCTCTGATTCATCCTGGAAGATCAAACCTTCCCTTGTGGAGGGCATGGACTCACAAGCCATCAGGGCATTCTCGCAGACAGTGGGTACCGATAAGGGAAATAAGAAATGAGCAGTTCTCATTGGGATACCTACTTATATGTTTACATATAAGAAAAGCTTAAACTGTTAACACTGGATGGAGATGGGCAATGTGCCATAGGGCAATTTACAAACCATTGTGAAGAAATGTGTGAGACACCAAGGATTCCAAAAACAGCAGAAAGTAAATTAACAAACAAACAAACAAACAAACACCTTTGCATTTCTAAAACTGGTCTCAAAGTAAAGTGGGAACAAGCCTCTTCAGACAACCAGACCCTTTGCTGACAAAGGATGGGCTGCCTCTGCTTCCAAGGCACTGGGCAGGGGAGATAATTAGCACAGATGTTTTCCCTTCCCAACACCATGCACGGGCTTGCCACAGACAGTGAAAACTCTTCTGGGATGGGTACATCCACATCACAGCCTCTGCCCGTTGTGGAAGAGGAGCTACAAAGGTGGTAACAGTCAGAACACCAAGAAGTCTGTGGTGAACCGGTCTCTGCATAAATGAAACCAGAACAATGGCACTAACAATGGCTATGCCAATGTGGAAGGGGGAAATTTTCTCAGGGTCTTACCCCTAGGCAAAGAACTACAGGCTACTGGGAGAGTTGGCCTCTCCTAGGCACGAGTCCTTTATTGACTGTCCAATACCAAGTGTTCAGCCCTGATACCAAATACACACAAACAACAAAAACAGACTCAGCAGCCTATACCTGCACTTTTGTGAAACAAACACACATATGTAACAATAATTATCAAAGGAGAAGAGGCTATCAGATTGAGAGTGGGAAAACACAGGTAGGGTTGGAGAGAAGATAGTAGGGGAGTCATGATGTAATTCTATTCTGTTTGAAAATGTAAAAAAAAAGTGAACATAAAATATAATCACCATTACAGGAATTTAAACACCCACACAGCATAAGTGATGAAACCATTCAGATATTTGAGATTTAGAGAAAGCCAATCATGGTGAAATCTAAAATATTTTAAGAAAAATTTACCATTCACAGCAAAAGGGAAAATTAACTAATTTAGACTCCTACAAATAAAAACCATGCAGATCAAAAGAAAACAGCCAGAAAAGAATCAACAAGGAACAAACAAACAAAAAGCCCTAAAAATCATGCAGCACATACATGAAAGTCTGAGTGTTACTATCCCCAAATGAGACAGAGTCGTTGCTAACTTTGGTTAAAGATGTGAGTGAAATTTCCCATGGAGGAAATGCAAATGGCCCAGCTGGCTAAGGAAACAGATGTCAGAGACTGAAGCAGCTCCACAGAAAGAGGGAGAGGACAGGAATAAGCTAAGTGACCCTTCATTTCTTACTGTGTCTCTTACTCTTTTGTCAAAAGCAATGCAGGCTGGTGATTATAAATGAGATTATAAATGGTGGCGCATGCCTTTAATCCCAGCACACGGGATAAAAGCACAGAGGCAGGCGAATTTCTGAGTTGGAGGCCAGCCTGGTCTACAAAGTGAGCTCCAGGACAGCCAGGGCTATACAGAGAAACCCTGTCTCTAAAAACCAAAAAAAATAAAAAAATAAATAAATAAATAAATAAATAAGAATGTCAACGGTACACACATCCATAAGCAAGATTTATCAGCTGTACAAACGCACAGTTAAGTGTGAATGGTTAAAAGTAATCCATCAAAAGAACTGAAAAAGAAGAACATACATGCCAAACCACAGTCCAGCAAGGAATAACTTCATCATCCAAAGTCTACCTCATCATGTGCTAAAGGGAAGATGGTGTACCTTGGAAAGTGGCTTTCCCTGGTGGCAGTTGATTCCACCAATGTAGATCACATTGGGCATCACAGGTCTGGGGAACTCCAAGACAAAGTCTGTGCGTAACAACCAAATGGACACTGGGCTGAAGAGGTCTGTCATAGTCACTGGGGTCTGGAGAACTTCAGAGGCAATATCTGCAGCACTTTTGAAAAACTTATGACAAAATGCACGCTCCCCCATGTAGGCCAAAAGGTTCCGAGTTCTTTCCTTGAAAGTCATGGTGTCTGTGAATTTTAAGAGCATTCTGGGGATATAAGAAGGAGGACTGGGGCACTGGGCAGCATCTTCAAGATAATGACAAAATATTCCTCTGCTGAAGACCACGGATGGGAGAGAAAAGTACTTGGCTACAGTTAAGCCGCACACATCGAAAGGATCCAGAAACACAGCATCAAAAGAAGTCTGCTTCAAGTATTCCACTAACTTCTTGTCGTTAAACAAACTCCTACAGTGTGAAAACAGTAATTCGAAGAAACCTTTGGCTGGAGAATCAAGCAGAGGAAGTATTCCTCCCTCCTGCTGACTTTTCCATTGTGCATCAATAAAAATCTTGAACTCCCGGTTTAAATCCTCCTGCGTATGAGAAACTGCATATGTTTTCACTACAAAATTCAATGGTTTCGTCAGCTGCCAACTCACCTCCGGAACAACCACTACGACCTCATGGCCTTTGTGAAGGAGTTTCTCCACAACCGTCTGCATCGTAAACCAGTGGCTCCCATCCATGGGCACCACCAGCAGCCTGCCTGCCTGGGCCAAGCCAGAGGCCAGCAGCAGGCACACACAGAGAGGAAGGGAGGCTGGAAAGTCTGCAGGAGCCATGGCAGAAGTGCAGCCTAAGGCAATCCAGCTGCTGAGACTCAGCACTGAAGAGGAAGTGTGAGCCAGAGAGAAATCTACGCAGGAGGGTGTGTGCTCACAGCCGTTTAGGAGAATGATTTACTGAGGAGAACAGTAAAAAATGAGCAAGCATGATTAAGGAACATGCTTGTTTCCTGAGGAGAAGACCTTCTGACCCTTTTTGGGGGGTAGAATCACACAATGTGAGCTTAGAAATAGTTATGAGGAAATACACTAAACCCTAAGGAGTCCAAATGCTTATACAAAAGGAAGCAAGTTTCAAAGCAGCTTACATTTCTAGGATTGATCTCAAAGCAAAATCTGAACACATTTTTAGGTGACCTGACTGACTCTGTTTCAAAGAGATATTCTGCCTCTGCTTCCAAGGCAAAAGGGGAAGTTCTAGAGCCTGTCCTCCCAAGAGACAGAGAATCAACTCTGCCAGAGAGCAGGGCTGCTGTCTCTGTGCACACAGTGGGATTCTTGTTCCATTTTCAAACACTTTCATGTGCCTTGCTGACGCTAGGCTGACAACCATCTTCACAGACCAATCCAGGGACGGGAAGGAAGGTGACATCAACCTCCTTACAAAATCCCCTCTGAGTCACTGGAAGCCATAGGCAGACATTCTCTATGAAGAAGCAGAGAGAGCTCTCCGGTGATGCCCCTCAGTAGCCCAGGGACCTTCTCCACAGAGCAATGGCTCTGTCTCCCATGGCACTGCAGCATCTGCAGGGTTGCTTCCACCTTGTGGCTACTTTGAACAGTGCTGCCATCAGCACCACATGCTGGGTCCTCTCAGGAATTGATCTCAAGTCCTTCAACTGGGATTAAGGCTGCTAGCTCAGGAGGAAGTTCTGGTGCTCACTGCTAAGAAACTATTAGACACCTCTACACGGGGCGGTAGCATTTTAATTTCCCTCCAGGCCTCCATTACTGCCTGGCCTCCACATCCTCTCTGAAGCTATTTTTACTTCTGTTTAGTGTACTCTTCCTGGTGCTGGGCACGACATCTTGTGGGTTCTGCTTGCATTTTGTAACCACCCCCATCTCCTGCCTGATTTTGCCAGGACAGGAGAACAACACTTGAATTTGAAAGTCCTGACACTGGAGTTGCTAATATTCAGAAATACCACTGTCTCCCTTTCCCATCAATTGGTTGGAAATCTCTCATTCACCAAATACACAAGAATGTGAGACAAATACTCACCTACAACAAAGCCTTTGACTCTCAGCACAGCATGGTTCAGAAGAGTTGCTCTAAGTAGACAGAAGACCCTTGAGCTGCATAGACACTGGGTCTGGTTAACTTCACTATGTGATGTTTTGATTTATCTGCAAGGTTTTGGTTTTTGTTTTGAATTTTGGTTTTGGGGTTTTTTATTTGTTGTTTGTTTGTTTGTTTTGTTTTGTTTTGTTTTGTTTTGCTTTGCTTTGCTTGTTTGGGACAGGGTTTCTCTGTATAGCCCTGGCTACCGTGGAACTCCCTCTGTAGACCAGGCTGATGTTGAACTCAGATATCCAGCACACTCAGCCTCATGAGTGCCGGGATGAAAAGCATGCACCACCAGTCACCCTTGGCATATTTACATGGATTTTAAATTAATAACATTTATTTAAAATTTTCAAAGTTGGGTATATCACAGAGTATTTTGTAGATTTTTAGGTATTATTTATTTATGTGTGTGTGTGTGTGTGTTTTGCCTCCACATATGTATGTGCACCGCATGCATGCAGTGTCCATAGAGACCAGAAGAAATCTGTGGGCCTGGAGTTACTTTACAAGTTTCGAGGTGGTTGCTGGGAATTAAATCTGGGTTCTTCTGAGAAGTGAGTGTTATTCTCAACTACTGAATCACATCTCCAGCCCCATGAATTATTTTCAGTGATTATGACGATATGTATAGTTTGTTGTTATACCAACTATTTTAATATTAAACATATTTTTCATTCTGACAAGTTTCGAAAACTATGTTGTTAATGAATGCATGTATTTTACTTGATAAAGTGTTATATACATTTTACACAAATGATTCCAAGTAAGCATCTTTCTGTTCTATTCTATTATTGTTTTAAAGATAAACAAAGTCTTTTAAAATGCTAGTCATAAATTAGTAAGAATTAAAGTGTACAGGTTTGCTGTTGTAAAACATATCCAGAGAAAGAAAAGGAGTGGTGGACCTGAATTCACCTGAATCCTAAATAAAAGAACTCAAAGCAGCCGCTCATTCTAAAGTCTTTAGGCTGCCTTAGTTAGGGCTTCTGTGGCTGTGACAAAAGACCATGACCAAAAGCAACTTGGCAAGGAAAGGGTTTTGTTTTGTTTTGTTTTGTTTTGTTTTGTTTTGTTTTGTTTTGTTTTGTTTTAGCTTTCCACTCTCAGGGTACAGTATCTGTAAAGGTAGATAGGGTGGGAAATCCAGCCAGGAATCTGGAGGCCATAACTGCAGCAGAAGCCAAGGATGAATGCTCTTAACTGGCTTGATCCTCATGGCTTCTTCAGCCTCCTTCCTGCTACAACCCAGAACCACACCTCCCATGGCCTGGGCCCTGCCTGACTGGTCACCAGTGAAGAAAATGCAGCACAGGCTTGCCTAAGGCCAGTCTTAGGGAAGTCATTTCTCAGTGGTGGTTCCCTTTTCTCAGGTAACTCCAACTGATAGCAAATTGATCCAACCAGCCAGGGCAGGGGCACATATTCCAAAATAATTTGTACCATAATGATAGGGCCTTTGGCATGTTGTATGTGTACCCAATAAATCTTATTCACTAATAAAGAAACTTACTTAGTAGCATGGTTAGGCAGAATATAAAAAGACAAAGGTATACTTTAACCACTTCAAAACCAAAATAAACTAACCTGTAACCCACAACTTTAAATAACAAAAGCCTAAAAATACATTTTAATGATGAAGATAAAGTTTGTCTACAACATACAGTTTTTAAGTACAAAAGTCTATGGCTGGAATGAAATGAAATCTAAATATGTAAAATAGAAATATTTTCCAGACCAAAGAGACAATATCCAAACAAACCAGAATTTCTCCAGTTAATGAAAGCATTTTATGTAATATGCACACTGCCCTGATGTTTGTTTGTTTTCATTTGTGGAGCTCAGCAGAACAATTTTCAAGGATTTATTTTTAATTATGAGTATATGTATGTCGCTATGGGTGTGTGCACAGGCTTGTGAAGGTACCCACAGTGGCCAAAATCAGGTGTTAGTTTTTTTGGAGATGAAGTTACAGTTGGTTGTGAACAGCCTGACATGGGGGTTGGGAAGGAAGCCTGGGTCCTCTGCAGAAGCAGCAACAGCTCCCAGCTGCTGAGCTGCCTCAACAAAACCATTTTTAAGTTGTAAGGGAGACTATATCATGTGACTCACCAACACAATTTGTGTACTGGCTGGTTTTGTGTGTCAACTTGACACAAATTGGAGTTATCACAGAAAAAGGAGCCTCCCTTGAGGAAATGCCTCCATGAGATCCGGCTGTAAGGCATTTTCTCAATTAGTGTCAAGGGTGGGAGGGTGCATGGTGCCATCCCTGGGCTGGTAGTCCTGGGTTCTATAAGAAAGCAAGCTGAACAAGCCAGGGGAAGCAAGCCAGTAAGCAGCACCCCTCCATGGCCTCTGCATCAGCTCCTGCCCCCAAGTTCCTGCCCTGTGTGAGTTCCTATTCTGACTTCCTTTGGTGATGAACAGCAATGTGGAAGTGTAAGCTGAATAAACCCTTCCCTCCCCAACATGCTTCTTGGTCATAATGTTTTGGGCAGGAATACAAACCCTGACAAAGACAATTTGAAAATCAGTAAGCATGGGACTCATACTACTAAAGATACTAAAACTTACCACAGAAGCATTGAGTTTAGCCAAACTAAGAGGCTTAAAGCAGACAGAAATAAACATGAAAACATTAAGGCCTGATAAAGAGTCCATGAACGAAGTACGAGTGCCTCCTCAAATGATGATAGTGAACTAACAACAGCTAAATTCAGACACCTATACTTTGTGATAGGGGTCAAGCTCTCAGAAAAATGCTGTCAGCCATAGAGAAATTGAAAACACTCACATATGGGCTGGTGTTTTGGGTGTGGAAACAGGGGCTGATGTTGTGGGTTTGGGAACAGCAAACATACACTGAAATACAGAAGAAGGTTTTAAAGAAAAAAGCTAACATTTAAAGCAAAAGGAAAAGTTAACCAATTTGGATGCTCCAAATAAAAACCATTTCAATTAAAAGATAAATAGCCATAGATCCAGAGGGATAGAAGTAGCTCAGGGGTTAGGAGATACAGCTGCCTTTCCAGAGGACCCAGGCTCAATTCACAGATCCCACATGGGAGCTCACAGCCATCTGCAACTCCAGTTCCAGGGTAACCATTCCAAGCCTTCTTCTGGCTCTGTGTGTACTACATGAACATGGATGGTATCCATACAGGAAAACAAACCTCCTTACACATAAAAATGCAAAGATAAACAGCAAAGAAAAAGGTGCAGCGCATATTTGAAGGGCTAAGTGTTAATGTTCCTGAACTCTATCTAGAGGCTGGCAGCAACTGGACAGATTGGTTAAAAGGATGCCAATGTATAATTCACCAAGGAGGAAATACGTGAATGTCCCAACTACCTACTGAAATAGCTAGTGAACTCGGAAACTTCGACACAGAAGATTTCATTGCCAAAATTCACAAGAGTTTTCAAGTTGGACAACATGCAGAGAAGCAGGGGGCATGGGAAACTCTCATACACAATGACCAAGTGGTGAACTGCTCAAAGTTTGGAAAGCAATTATCCAGATGCCCAGAAATGTGCTGTGTGCATACCTAGCCCCAAGCCCTCTGCCCCTGAAGCTCTGTGCTGCTGAGAAAGTTGCAGGATTAGGAAAGTCTCTGTGTTTAAGAAAGGTTTAGGAGCCAGGAGATGGTGGTGTACACCTTTAGTCTCAGCACTCTGGAGGCAGAGGCAGTAGGATTTCCTAATTTGAAGTCAGGTTGATTTAGAGAGTGAATTTCAGGACAGCTAGGAGTACACAGAGAGACCTGTATAGAAAGTAAGCAAGCAAGCAAGCAAGCAATAAAAGAAAGGAAGGAAGGAAGGAAGGAAGGAAGGAAGGAAGGAAGGAAGGAAGGAAGGAAGTGGGGAGAGAGAGAGAGCGAGAGAGTGAGAGAGCGAGAGAGCGAGCAAGAGAGAGAGAGAGAGAGAGAGAGAGAGAGAGAGAGAGAGAGAGAGAGAGGAGGCCGGACGTGGTGGTGCCTTTAATCCCAGCATTTGGGAGGCAGAGGCAGGTGAATTTTTGAGTTCGAGGCCAGCCTGGTCTACAGAGTGAGTTCCAGGACAGCCAGGGCTACACAAAAAAAAAACCCTGTCTCAAAAAAGAAAAAGAAAGAAAGAAAGAAAGAAAGAAAGAAAGAAAGAAAGAAAGAAAGAAAGAAAGAAAGAAAGAAAGAAAGAAAGACCAGGAAGGAAGGAAACAAAGAAAGAAAGAGAGCTGGAGAGATGGCTCAGTGGTTAAGAGCACTGACTGCCCTTTCAGAGGTCCTGAGTTCAATTCCTAGCAACTGCATGGTGGCGTACAAACATCTGTAATGGGATCTGATGCTCTCTTGCGGTGTGTCTGAAGACAGCTACATTGTACTTACATATAATGAACAAATAAATCTTTAAAAATTTTTGAAAAGGAAGGAAGGAAACAACTACCAAAGGGAAGAGAAAAGAAGACAGACAGACAGACAAGACTAAGGATAATAATTAGCCCAGTCTGGGATATTGAATATGTATCAAGTGTGGGTTAGAAACACAAAGGCACATTTACAACAACACACTTGTCCTGGGAAGAGTCAGAGAGGATGCAGTAGGGTTAGATTTGCTCAAAATCCATTTTATACGTGTATAAGATTCTCAAATTATAAAACTAAAAACTACTTTTAAAGATCACGATAAATTTACTTTAGTGAAGACCATCAATTGTTGGAATGTGAAAAGGGACGGTGAAGACACCTTTGTCCAGGCTAACGCTGCACCTTATTTTAAGGACACAGCTTTGGATGTTTACAGCTGAGGACTATTTGTGAACTACCTCCCCGAGCCTGGGAAGCACACAAAACTCCAGAGTGCTCTTTAAAGGGAGGTAGAGAACGGGAATGAGCAAACCGAAGCTTCATTTCTTACTGTGTTTTTCCGTCTATTTCCAAAAGCAATGATGAATGCAGCCTGGTGATTATGAGAATGTCAGTGGTACACCCACATATCAACAAGCATGGTGAAAAGTCACACTACTGCAATTCTGTTGGAAGGACAACAACAAAACCCAAAGACAACAAATGAATGGCTTCGTCATCCAAAGCCGACTCTCTTCACCTGCTTAAGGAAAAATGATGTACCTTGGAAAGTGGCTTTCCCGGGTGGCAGTTGATCCCGCCAATGTAGACCATGTTGGGCATCACAGGTCTGGGGAACTCCAACACAAAGTCAGTGCGAAACATCCAAATGGACACTGAGCTGAAGAGGTCTGTCATAGTCACTGGGGTCTGCAGAACTTCAGAGGCAATTTCTATAGCAGTTTTGAAAAAATAGGGGCAAAATGCACGTTCCTTCATGTAGGAGAAATAGTTCCACACTCTCTCCTTAAAAGTCATGGTGTCTGCGAATTTTGAGAGAATTCTGGGGACATAAGAAGGAGGACTTGGGCACTGGGCACCCTCATCAAGATAGTGACAAAATATCCCACCGCTGAAGACCACGGACGGGAGAGAAAAGTACTTAGCTATAGTTAAGCCACACACATCGAAAGGATCCAGAAACACAGCATCAAAAGATCTCTGCTTCAAGTACTCCACTAACTTCTTGTCGTTAAACAAACTCCTACAGTGTGAAAACAGTACTTGGAAGAAACCTTTGCCTGAATGCTTCAGTAGTGAGAACATTCCTACTTCTCGATTTTCCCATTGCTTGTGAGCAAAAAAATTGAAGTGGTGGCTTAAATCTTCCAGAGTGTAAGAAACAGAGTAGGTTTTCACTGTAAAATTCTGTGACTTTCCCAGGTGCCAACTCACCTCTGGGATGACTACCACAACCTCATGCCCTCTGTGGCTCAATTTCTCCACAATCATCTTCATGGAGAACCAGTGGCTCCCATCCATGGGCACCACCAGCAGCCTGCCTGCCTGGGCCAAGCCAAAGGCCAACAGCAGGCACACACGGAGAGGAAGAGAGGCTGGAAAAACTGCAGGAGCCATGGGAGAAACACAGCCCAGGAGAATACATGGGCTGGGACTGTGTGTTCTTCTAATTTGGGAAGAGGAAAGCTTGTGGAATCTAGAAAGCCTCCCCCCAGAGGAGGGCGTGGACTCACCTTCATTAAGAAAGTACACTCCCTGACAATGACTGACTTTTGAAAACAATAACAATTGAGCCATTATTGAGATGCCTACTTGTTTGTTTTTCTGATAAGAAGGGCCTATGACCCTTTTCTTGGGCAGAATCACATAACATGAGTTTAGAAATTGTTATGAAGAAATACACTTGACTCTATATCCAAACGTTTTCCCAAGAGGAAGAAAGAAAGTGTCAAAAGAATCTCACATTTTTAGAATTGGTTCCAAAGTAAAATCTGGACACTTTCTTTAGGCCACTACACTGTGTCCCAAAGGGAATTGCTGCCTCTGCTCCCAAGGCCTATGGGGAGGTTCTTAGCACGACCCTTCTGACAGTAAAAAGACTCTGCCAGATGAGCAATGCTGCTGGTCTCGGCATTGCAGAAGAATTCTTATTCCATTGCTAAACTCCTGGAAAGCTGGGATATGCTAAGATAAGCAGCTATAGTATGGATCATGTCAAGGACCTGGTGGCATGTGACTGTCATCTCTCTTACTTTTCATATGTCCAATGCAATGTCACATAGTCTAAAAAGAGGTTGAGACCTCTGCTGTGGGTTTCCCCAAGGGAATCTATGCCATTTTGTTCCACAGTCCCTTGAGTACACCTTGAAGTCAGGACATATGATTCCCTTGTGTATTCATCCTATTTGCACAGTGCCCAGATATGGCTTATCTGGAGAAGAACAAAAAGAATTTGTCTTTAGACTCAACTGCATCATGCAAGTTTTCTATATAGTTTCATGGATAGCTTAGTGGTATATATCAGGTAATAAGGTACATTTAGCAAGAAATTGTATAGTCATCCTGGGAGGGGGTTGATCCTTGTTTGTTCCAAACATTGTCCCTTTTTACCTTAAATGTCACTTTTAATAGATATATACTTAGTCATCTATTTACCTTGGTGACTGGGAAACACTCAGGTGATCATTTTTGAAGACTCAACAATGGCTAGCATGCCATGTCTTGAATCCCAGTACTAGGGAGGCAGAGGCAGGTAGATATTGTGAATTCAAGGCTTGCCTGGTGGACATAGCAAGCTCCAGAACAGCTGGATCTATATAATAGACGCAGCCTCAAAATAAAGCCAACCAAACAAAAAATGGCTAGTATGACATCTAGTTTCTGGTTCAGGAAGACTCAGGCTCAGATTCTCCCAAAGAAAAATAAACTAACAGCTCCCCAAGACCTCACTTTGAAACCATAACAATTGAAAACAAGTCCAGGAAGCATGAATGGTTCACAGAACTTAATGAAATTCAAGTAAAGTAAAAAGGAAGGAACAATTGTCTTACTCGGATCACACCACCCAACTCTTATCCCCAAATCAGGGCAATGAAGATAAGGAGATCATTTACCCTGAACATAAACCTGCTGGCAGAGAGGTGAGCTAGTGTTCATAATACAAAGTCCTTAGTGTTCCCAGAGTTCCTAGGACTGCCCCAGAGATATCTCTGGTGGCCTGGGGGTCACTAGGAGAAAGGACATAGTCATGCCACATGGGGTGAAGCAGAATCAAAAACAAAGAAAGGAAGCAAAATCATACTTCCATGGCACCCTGGTATCACTCATCAGCTATGGAACCTGTCCAGAGATAACTACTAAACCCTAGCCCATCTACAAAACCAGCCTGGTCAGTCTCCATAGGCATAGGAAGACAGTTAGCATCACTTTTTATTCTTCTGTGTTTCTAACATATCCCAGAGCATAGTTTGACTTCCCTGGATAAACAAGGAGCTGCCATTCCTGACCACTTCAGAAGAGTGTGGGGGCTGGCAGTGATGGTTCCTCCTGGTCCTCACCTTGATCAGATCTTGAACCATCTAAGACCTAAGCTGCTGGCCAGACCTGTAAGAGCTTTTCTCCATCAGGTTATTCGGAAAGGGAAGAAAGGCCCATGGTGAATGTGATGGCGCCTTCTAGCGGCAGTTCAGGTAAAAGGAATTCCCAGGGGGACATTTTGCTTTTGACTTCATTGCCTTCAAGCTCCGCTGGGCAGTTTTTCTATCCTGTTGCTGGCACTTCTGCTATATTCCTTTCCTGATATCAGAACTCAGCTTCACTGAGCTTCCAAAACTGACTGAAGACCAGTGGCTCTCTGGGGATTGTCTAGGACTTCAAGGCCATCTTAAGACTTGCTAGGTAGACAGTGTCACAGATTGAGCAGTAATCAAATTCTCAGGCTCTCCAGTGTAAAGACAGCCATTATTAGACTATCTGGACTGGACTAATCCAATGTAACAACCTCCCTTTCAACATATATTTGTCCTATCAGTTTTGTTCCTATGGAAAACCCTTACTAATAAGGTATACAAGCATTATAAGGCAGAAGTTTCATTCAGCTAGACCCCGTGATTAATGATCCTGCCCAGACAGGAAATCAGCCCAATCCTATGGATCTCAGAGATCCAAAGGGCATATTTGTGATTAATTAGCGAAGTTGATCAGTAATCCCCTTCAGTCAAAAAGACCTACCAACTGGCCCTGCAGAGAGACTTCCACCACTGAGCATCAGCAAAGCCTGCTAGCAGCCCTACCCAGCATAAGCACAGAAGCAGTGTGCAGTTTATTCAACTAGAAAGCTTACAAGAAGCCCTCTTACTCAGAGATACAGGCTAGAATAAATGACAATGGGTTCCACCCATGGAGAATAGGTCAAGAATTCAAAGCAGAAGTTTGATCTTTCAACACAAAGACATTAGTAGTAAAAAGAATCAAGGACCTGTGACATACATGAAAGAAATTAAGAGGGGGAACCAAAGAAACTGAGATCCATAAAATGACTAAGAAAGATTTCAGATCAAGAGACATAAAAATGGTCAAGAGACTATCAGAACATTGGAAGTAAAATTTAATGACAGTAGGCAAAAAAATGGAAGTTGAACAACAAACAGTAAAAAGTCAGATGATGAATACAACAACCAAAGTGACAAACAAAAACAAAGTTTCAGCAGCAGATTTGACCACGCAGAATAGAATAAGGTGGTTTGAATAAGAATAGTGCCCATAGGTTCACATGTCACTGGGGGTGGCTTTTCTTCTCTCTCTCTCTCTCTCTCTCTCTCTCTCTCTCTCTCTCTCTCTGTCTCTCTGTCTCTCTCTCTGTCTCTCTGTCTCTCTCTCTGTCTCTCTCTCTCTCTCTCTCTCTCTCTCTCTGTCTCTCTCTGCCTATGGATCAAGATATAGCTCTCAATTACTTCCCCAGCACCATGGCTGCCATGCCTGCCGCCGTGATCCCCTATGATGATAATAGTCTAAGCCTCTTAAACTGTAAGCAAGTCCCCAATTAAATGTTTTATTTCAGAAGAGTTGTAGTGGTCATGGTGTCTTCACAGCAAAAGAACAGTGACTACGACAGGTAGGAAACAAATCACATACAAAAGAATATGAAGACTATTCACTGTCAGCAGAGTTCTCAGGACATTCCCCATAGCCCAGAAGAAAATAGAATGTTATATCCAAAGTGTTGCAAGGGGTGAGGGTGGGGGTGATGGTACTAGCTAACAATATTTTACCTAGCAAATTTGTTTTTTGAAAATGAGTGAGAGGCAAGGTGTGGTAGCCCACGCCTGTAACTCTAGCAGTCCAGTTTGAGCTTAATGTAGGCCACACAATTAGATCTGGCTTGAAAAACAAGACAACACAAAATAAAAACAGTGAATGATAAAGGATCAATCTTACATGAACAACTGCTTAGAGAGGTCACCACTAGACCTGATGGACAGACCCTAATGTCCTTTAACCAGAGAAGATCACCAGCTGCTTACATCATATCACAAGAGTAAAAGCAAAAATGCCTGCAGTCACAACACTCTCGGCCTGTCAGGGTGGAGTGTGCAGTAGATTTACCCCTTCTATCAAGGATAAACTAGGAAGCTGTGAATAATGTGTGCCTACAATGAACTGGAAATGAAACACATCACAAAAGACTCAAACTCAGATCTAGAACATAAAATGGGATGTGAGTAAAACCCAGCGGACATTGATAGTAGTAAATGTGCCACACCAACTCCAGGAGAATCTGTGTGACAAGTTCCACAGACTGAGGGGATGATGCCAGAAGGAGGCCTCCTGGAACTGCTTGTGGAACTCTTGCCTGGAACAAAATACTGAGCCATAGTTCTCATGGCAGTTTATCTATTTAATTTTTTTAATTCCTTTTCTTATTTGTGACATGTTCCTGATAGCCTAGGCTAAGATCTTATGCGAGAAAAATGGGTAAGAAAGCATTGCTTGAGATGAGTGTCCTTAGAGATGGGGTCACTGCCATGACCTTATCTCCAGGAAAACCAGTGCTTTACTTCATAATTCATTTACAAAATTACAGGATAGTATTATGATAAATAAAATCTTTCCCAACAATAGCATTCCATATGGCTACACATATCTCATTGGAAGTGGACTTTAATATATAGTAAAGAAAGCCTTAAATAAAAAGGATTAAAATAAATTTATGTTTTGAAGATTTATAAAAAAATCAGGTGTTAGATGCTAAACAAGTACTGACCATAAAATTTTATTAACCTGCTCTTGGAAATATGCCACTAGCCTTAGATGATTGCCCCACTGAATACATTCTTTCAGAGTTGTAATACTTGGATGATTTCTATTGTGCCAAATAACAATGGTGTTACCTGCTCTATTTGTGATTGTTCTACTAGATATATCTTTTTAGAGTTGTACTACTTGGATGATTTTTGTGCTTTACTGTGCCAAATGACATTTTCTGTTCTATTTGTAATTGTTTCACCAAATATATCTTTTCAGAGTTATAATACTTGGTTTTTTTAATGTATAAAAACCCTTGCTTGAGAGCTGCAAAGTACATTCAGATTCATACTGCCTCTTTGTTTGTTTCTGTTTGTCACCACCAAATCCTTACCCACCTAGCCTTTGAGAACCCTTGTCCCAGGGACCCCCACACCTGACTGGGGTGGTCCATGGCATAAATGTGCTGTGGAAGCTTTGGAGTACTCTTCTATAGACAAGCAACACATGTGAGCAAACTTCACAAAACACTACTGCAAAAAGCTGCCAAAGCAAATCAGAGAGCTTAAGAATAGAGAAGTTATTTACTCCAAAATTAGAAGACAACTAACAGGATGGTAGTAATTCTGTACCTACCTAGAATTAATTACCTTAGGAACCACTGTGGGTAGTGCCACCCCTGAACTAATGGTCCTGGGTGCTATGAGAATGCAGCTGAACCAGCCATGATGTGCAAACCTGTAAGCAGCTCCCTCAATGGCCTCTGCCTCAGCTCCTGCCTCTAGGTTCATGCCTTGAGTTCCTGCTCTGACTTCCTCGGTAAGCTGAAATAAACTCTTTCTTCAAGTTGCCTTTGGTCATGGTGTTTTATCACAGCAATAGAAATTTGTTGTGGTAAATCTCCATCCAAATATGCCTTGGCAATGAAAACACAACACGGTTAATATGATTACATGCTGTGTGCCTAGATTGGGCATATTTACCGCTACACTACCATCTTTCACAGCTTATGAGACCCCTTAGAACTTGTGGTTTCTCCAGGCCATGTGCTTCTGCTCCGCTTTTCTTCATCTTCCTCCTCTTCTGCATCCTCTCCCTCTTTCATTTCACCTTCTTCTCTCTCCTTTTCCCCTTCCTTCCCCTTCCCCTTTCTCCCCCTTCCCCTTCCCCTTCACTTCCCTTCCCTTCCCTTTTTATACCTGCTTATACTCAAGATAGTATCTATATCACAAAACATAAAAATTTCCCCAAAGATATAAAAAAAAAAAACAAAAGAATGCTCACTCTTCCCATTTTTGGCCAATATAATATTAGAAGCTGTTGCCAAATATATTAGGCAAGAGAAATAAGTACATCCACATAGAAGCAGAAGTGAAATTGTCGGTGCTTGCTGCTTTCATGATATAGAAAGGCCCACAAACTCCACCACAAAAAGGAAAACATGGTAGAACCCATAAATGAAGACACTGTCATCCACTAAATATCAGTAGTGTCCTTCACACTATGAACTACACAAAAATAATAATTCAGAGAAAATTCCATTTATAGTAATTACCCCCAAAGAAGATACTTGGGAATAAATTTAACCAAAGAGCTGGAAGTTCTACACATTAAAAATTACAAAACACTGAAGGGAGAAAAAGAAAAAGCTTGAGGAGGATAGAAAAAAACAAACAAACAAAAACAAAAACAAACAAAAAATAGCCCGTGCTCCTGTTTAAATGAATTGATGTTAGTCATACTCAACTGATTTACAGATTCAATGTGTTGACTATAAATTCACCAATGACTTTCTTCACAGAAGCAGAACAACAATCCAAATATTTGTTTTAACCATGAAAGAATCCATTGGTCAAATGTAACCATGGGCAACACAAACAAGAACAAATGTAGAAGCATCATACTAGGCAACACCATACAACAATGCTGCGACTGTAATCTTGGGCAGTTTATTCAATATCATCGTAAAATAGGCATCCTAATATTTCTGTCCTGCATGCAAGGGCTTAGAATAATGTAGAGAGCATGTTATGTTTTGTTCTATCTAATTTGCAAGCTCTTTACCCATCTGAACACAATTGTTTGTGGGAAGCTCCCAACATGATAAGTGTGGCACCTGCTTAAACCATTCTGAAGCGACCTGGAAGCTTGGTTATTCCCCTTAACACTGTGAAGGTGGAAAGCAGCTGTGGTAGACAATGCACACTGTCCACCTCGCCAGGGATATTGGGGGTTTGTTGCTACATAGCAGACAGCTTTTATATGTGATGGAATTTTATCTGGATATCAGTTATTTGTGCTGGAAACTTCTTAGGAATGGGCGAGGTTCAGGTAAGGGTGATATGGGGAGTCAGTACTGGATGGCTCCAAAAGCCATGTTCTCAAACTCTGTATTTAACTATCTTCAAACACACCCCCAAGTCACTCTACTGACTCATTCAAACCTCCCTTAACCATCTTACACCCTGTGGGGACCCCAGGGTCCTCCTTACTGACACTGAGAGTCCATGGAAATAGAACTGAATTATGAAAAAAAGCAATGAACAAATAATTCAGACTTTGTCACATTTCCATGCATCTTGTCCTGCAAGTCCCTATGGATTCCTCACAGCAACACCAAGTCTGGTGGCCCCAGAATTCAACTTAGAGCCTTCTGAGGACAAATCCTTAGGCACAACCCTCTATGTCAACCATTTTGCATCATCCAGCAAATGTGCTCCAAGTTCCAGGAAGGTTCTGGAGACATGTGGATCCTGCACCAGGGAGTTAAAACATGGGAGGTGTAGATGAATCATTAGCTGTGATTAAGATATAAAAGTTAAAGCAGGGCGGTGGTGGCGCATGCCTTTAATCCCAGCACTTGGGATGCAGAGGCAGGTGGATTTCTGAGTTCAAGACCAGCCTGGTCTACAGAGTGAGTTCCAGGACAGCCAGGGCTACAGAAAAACCCTGTCTCGAAAAACAAAACAAAACAAACAAAAAAGATATGAAAGTTAAAATATGTCTCTAGGCACCATGAGATCTCTAACTTGAAGAGGTGACCTTCTCAGGGGCTCATGGAAAGCTTCCCAATGATATATCATTAGAATTGGAATCAAAACAAGTAGTTTTTGGATAAATGTTTGTGGGAGAAAGGATTTCAGAGAGAAAGTGGAAGTCAGAAAGACCCTAAGGAAGAACAGAATATGGTAACTTTAGAAACTGGAAGAAGGCAACATGACAGGAACACAGAGAGACAGTGCAGAACAGGAGAGAGGCAGGTAGCAGCTAGATGACCAGAGCTTTGGCAATTGCATTGAAGATACTTTGATTCTCCCTCACCATGCTGAGAGTTTGGTGGCTAAAACTTGTCCAATCTGACTCATGCCCAGTAGTCTTTGTCCTTGTTCCTTCAGGACTACAAAGAGGGAAAAGACTTAGAGAGAGCCTTTGGAGTATCTGCATCTCAGTATCAAATCAATCTCAGTATCATTAAAAATGGAACACCTGCATTGGAGAATCTTCTGATGAAACTGTTAGTATCCCAAGCATATAATATCACCTCTGGCTTCTGCTACTCCAATGTACACTAACTTTCAATGTAAAGAAACTACAATGAGACAAGGTGCTCTGTAAGATGCCAGACCAGTTATTTCGATATATGGCATAACTTTTACAATTTCAATAAATATTTTGAAGATTGAAAGGAGACATTGATTGGAAGTCAACCATGATGATTGTTACAGAAGCCAAGGAGTTCCTCTAGGAGGAAAGAAATTGGACTCTACTCTTGAAGTATTTGTTGTTGTTTTTTAAAAACTTGTATATAATAAGGATTTTCACCCTCAAAATAAATAAAATTTTAAGAGTTGAACAATATCTATAACAGAAGAGGACACAGAAAAATGGGAACTCTCACATACAGTTGACCAAATGGTGAAGTTGCTCAAAGCAATTAACCAGATGCACTAAAAAATGGTGTGTGCATACCTAGACCCCCTCACCCTGCTCCTGAGTCTATGTGCTACTGAGAAAGGAAATCCTTTAGAGTTTTAAGGACTAGGGTGGTTATTCCATTTGGAATTATAGATATCAATATTGGTTCATTAAAAAAAACAAAAGCGAGTCTGCACCAGGAGCTGCCACAGCACCCAGACCTGATCACGTGCCACAGCACTTCATACCCAAATACTGCTGGGAGAAAGCTGGTCCCCCAAGAGTACTGACGTGTCTGTAAGCACAGGTAAGACCACCACTTCTGCTCCGAAGGACCCACCCAGAGACCTCAGGACACAGGAACTGAGAAGCAGCCTGGGTCAGGTTCCTTCCGGTTCCTGTCTGTGCCAGGAACTGATCATGTGCCACAGCTCTTCATACCCAAATACTGCCGGGAGAGAGCTGGTCTCCCAGAAGTACCAACATACCTGCAAGCACAGGTAAGACCACCACTTTTGCTCAAATTTCTGGCCCAAGAGGGACCTACCCAGAGCCATCAAGACAGGAATCAAGGAACAGGCAGGGACAGGATCCTTCTGGTTTCCTTCTGCACCCAGTAGCTGACCCTGTGCCACACCACTTCATACCCAAATTCCTCTCAGAGAAAACTGGTCTCTCAGGAGTACTGACACACAGGCTTGCAGGATGCACAAGCCACAGTCAGAGACAGGAAGACAAGCTAACACCAGAGATAACCAGATGGCAAAAGGCAAGAGCACGAACACAAGCAACAGAAACTAAGACTATTTGGCATCATCAGAACCCAGTTCTCCCACCACAGTGAGCCCTGGTACCCAAACATACCAGAAAAGCAAGACTCTGATTTAAAATCAATCTCATAATGATGAGAGAGGACTTTAAGAAAGACATAAATAACTCCCTTAAAGAAATACAGGTGAACACAGGTAAACAGATAGAAGCCCTTAAAGAGGAAACATGAAAATCCTTTAAAGAATTACAGGAAAACACAAACAGGTGAAGGAATTGAACAAAACAATGCAGGATCTAAAAATGGAAGTAGAAACAATAAAGAGATCACAAAGGAAGACAACCCTGGAAATAGAAAACCTAGGAAAGAGATCAGGAGTCATAGATGCAAGCATCACCAACAGAATACAAGAGATAGAAGAGAGAATCTCAAGTGCAGAAGATATCTTAGAAAACATTAAGACAGCAGTCAAAGAAAAGGCAAAATGCAAAAAGCTCCTAACCCAAGCATCCAGGAAATCCAGAACACATTGAGAAGAACAAACCTAAGGAAGTAGGTATAGAAGAGAGTGAAGACTCCCAACTTAAAGGGCCAGTAACTATCTTCAACAAAATTATAGAAGAAAACTTCCCTAATCTAAAGAAAGAGATTCCCGTGAACATACAAGAAGCCTACAGAACTCCAAATAGACTCAACCAGAAAAGAAATTCCTCCTGTCACATAATAATCAAAACACCAAATGCACTAAGCAGAAAGAATATTAAAAGCAGTAAGGGAAAGAGATCAAGTAACATGTAAAGGCAGACCTATCAGTTCTGGAAGCTGTGTTAGGCTTCCTATATATTTTCAGTTAATATTAGTCATTCTTAGATTTCTGGCAGGGTTGAAAAACTACATAGTCTCATAGCCAACCCAGGCTATTTACTTTGAGAAAACAGATTTTAGAGGATGGTTTTTAGATGGCATACAATCTAAAGCCAGGACATAAGTCAGGTGTAAAGTTATAAGTCTTTAAGTTAGGATAGAGGACAGTGTTCTATCTTAATGACATAAATGACAGACTGGGCATTAGGTCTATTTTATACCTTATGAATTACAAAATGGTAATAGTTGTGATCTATTTATATTTGAGAGAAAGGTTTTGTTTTTTATTAAACAGAAAGGGGGAAGTGTGAGTCATGTACATGTGACTTCTTGTGAACCAATCCCCTAATATTCATAAAGGAGCCAATCACTGGGTGAGTAGGCGGGACTTCTGTGTTGGGCAAGGGAAGAGAGGAAGCAGGAGAGAGAGAGGGCTTTTTGGACTGGGATAGACTGATGACAAGCTGTAGGTTTGAGTGTCTCCTGGTTTCAATGGGCAGATCTGTAGGATTCACCACTGGAGGATTTAGATATAATAAGGCTTACAAGATTAGGATTTTAGTTTCTGTACCAAGTGATTGAGTTACCATTCTTTCCAGGGGGGAAAAAAGAATGTATGTGGGAAAACTCTGCTGATTAAGGTCAAAGTCTACAATTGACCAGATAGCCTTGTGGAGATTGGCAAGTAAGTAATCGAATACTCCCTTCCCTTCATTAGCAGAATTTCTCCTTCTCTGACCTTGTCCAGGGAATTCTAAGTTCCCACACACACCTTGACCCAAGAAATGCCATGTAGCCTCAGTTAGATTATAGGACCAATTTCCTTTACCCTGACAAAACTTATTCAGCCAGCACCAGAGATTTCTGAAATGCTTCCCCATGCTAATGAGGCATTCCAGGTGGGATTAGAGGCTTGACAGGGAGTTTCAGGTAAGGAGGGAGAGAGAGAAGAAGAAGCCAGAGGAGGAGGAAGTTGACACGGACTAAAACCTCATGGCCAGGAGAAACTGCAAGAAATAAGGGGCCTTATAGCTGGGGAGTAAGTCAGTAAAGCCCTAGATCTGCACAATCTAAGCATTATAATTAATATATCTGGATTTTGTGTCTTTTATATAGACTTATTAGGATTTAAAAATCCAGCACCAGAAAGAGGATTGGTGCATTGAGTACTTCCTTCAACATCAGAACAAATATTATTTTGCTGACCATCCCAGTGTTAGGGTTGGAGAATCGCTGAAGAAAGACCCTAGACTCAAATAGTATGAAAGAACAAAGAGCATTTATTCTGCAGAAACAACCAGCATGCAGGGGTCACTACCACTTCAAAATGGTGACCCAGACAAAGATACTCAAGCCTTGTTTATAATAGGGCTGCTTATTAAATCTTTTTTGATGTCAAAACTGCCATGAAAACTCTGCCAGTCTTCAAGTGTCAGGAGTTAATTGCTTCTAAGATAACAGTCATCTAACACCTAGAGCACATTCTAAGAAGTTGTAAAACCATTAACCAAAGGTCTTAGAAAAGAAGCTAAGGATTTACTATAGGTGCACAGACGGAAGATAAAATATTAACTGGGTTTATCTATACAAAACTTCAAGAATAACTTAGTTACAGTCTTTAACTCTCCATGAACCTATAGAGCTATTAACAAATGATGAATGTTTACCCAGATAATTACTCTTAGGGGATACTCATGTAGACATTCTCTGTTATAAACCTTTTATTTAATTCATGGCCTGACTTTATGTGCAAACTTGTGATAAACTTTTTACCATGTTACCATAATCTCTGAAAGACATACAAGTGCTGAGGACATAGAGCAGAGACAGGCCTCCCTCCTCTTTTTCTTCCTTAGACTTCAACCAAGAGCCCAGCAGTTCCTGTGGAGATAGAACAATGGCTACTTTACTTAGTTCCCTGCTGTTTTACTATGAGGTGCCAGAGACAGCAGCTTCTAGACTCAGAACAATTCAGGCAAGCAGGTCAGCTATAGAAGCAAAGTGACTTATATTTAAGATAGGTAAACATTTTAATATTATATTGTTAGAATGAGGTAATCTAAAACCTCATTGATGGGTGCTGGGATGCCACATAGGGGCTGCATTCCTGCACCATGAATGAATAACCACAGGATGGGCTGCCCAGCACAGAAGGCCTATTCTGAGATAAGATATCTCCTATTTAGGTGGCTATCTTTAGGTAGTTCCTCCAGAGGGGAATTTTATTGTCTTGTTCCTGAATTTTGGGTCTGCTGCTGGGGCAAAGGCTTATGGCCTAGTTTCTGAGTGGAGACAAACTCAGATGAATAGGCCCCATCAACTGGTAGAAGAGAAAGATATTTGGTAAAAGCTAAGTTGTACACATCAAAAGGGTACAAGAATGTATCAGAAAACTCTGCTGTGGATAACTCACTAATTGTTTTTTGCTAAACAGACTCCTACACAATGAAAAGATAATGTCATTAGAGCCTTCAGCTGAGGTCACTATTAGACAAAACATACTCATCCTCTCACTTTTCCATTGAGTATCAGCAAAACCCTAGTCTACCTTATTCGAGAATCCAAATGAGTCTTTCCCTGGAGACTTCAGTGGTCTGCCCTATTCCCAACTCACTTCTGGAACCATGACTATTAACTCATGCCTTTGTGGGCCAGTTTAACTAAAAGAGGTTTCATGGTAAATGTTTGGCTCCTATCCATGGACATCACCAGCAACCTGTGTGCCTGGGCAAAACCAGAGATCAGCAGCAGATACATACACAAAGGAAGAGAAGCTGGAAAAACCTCAGGAGCCTGAGAAAAGCATATCCCAGAGCAATCTATCCAGTTAGATTCTACATCTCTAGTATAGTAGCAGGAAAAGGTACAGGAACCAAACCTACCTCAGTGAAGACGTGTATTTACATCTTCATAGGTAGTTATATTCACTGCCAATAATTTATCCAGGAGAATAACTAATGGGCTGTTTTGGCAGACTGTATATTTGTGTATTTTCCAGAAAGGAAAAGCTTGTGACCTTTGCCTTTGGAAGATCATGACCTCTATGGCAATGCCACTTTTCAAACACTGTTATCAAATGACGTAATTGGATTTTAAGAATTCAAAAAACTATAAACACTAAGAGTCTCTGCATCTATAATGTGCTTGCATGGTTAAATATAAAAAAGAGGGATAAGAAGGATAGAAGGTAAGAACTGTTATTTACTTGGCAGGAAGGAGGAAAGAATGCAAGAGAGGTTGTAGTAAAGCATGTCCCACACGAAAGACACCTTGTGTACAGAAGGACTGGTGCAGAGCCAAACCAACTCTGTTGCTCTTGTGTATATGGCAACTCCATGGAGTCACCATTGCTGTGAGATGTAATATACCTCTATAAAGAATTTTCCAGAGAGATTCATGGGTGTTGTGTTACAAGACCATCATCAAATTCCCTCGGTAGAATGTAGCACATTGAACACAATTAAATGCCTAGACATATACAGTCACAGAGTTTCCTTTTAAACACACAGATAAAATTCTACCTATAACTCCTGTTCCCTAGCAACACAAGCACTATATGTAAAACATGGCTGCCATATGCATATAATAGGATAGACCTGTACATGTTTCTAGGGTTATTTTTGTTTGTTTGTTTAGGTCTGTGGTTGTACTGCATCCAAGCTCTTTGTCAAGAACCTCAACATATGCACATATATGTGATTCTGTGTGGCTGAGCATGGTGTGTGTGAATTACTGTGTGAGACTGAGGGTCGTAGTGGTAGTGACGGTGATGGTGGTGGATTGTGTATGTGTGTGTAACTAAGTGTGTATGGTGTGTATGAGTGTGGCACATGCCCAGATATATTACCTAACAGTGCTATCTTTTGCTTTATGAGATATCAGGACATAATACAGAAACATGTTGATGTAAAGAAAGTATTAAAAAAAAAAGCACAGTCTTCTTCACAAAATCCAAAGACAGAAAGCTAGCAAATATAACTAATTATCACTTACAAAACAAGGTCATTCAATAAAAAGATTGTAATGTGATCACAAAAGGAAAATGATAAGTCTGTAAAGCTATTGCTTGTGTGTCTAATGTATTGGCAAGCAAAATGCATAGAAAAGAACATCTTGTATCTTTATGTCTTTGTTAAGGTGGTCTACTCTTTCAACTCGCATTTAATATAGTACTTGAAATCTTAGCTAGAGCAATAAGGTAACTGATGGAGATTGGGGGTACAAATTGAAAAGGAAGAAGTCAAATTGTGATAGTGTATGTAAGTGACCCTAAACATTTCATCAGGGAACTCCAACAGCTGATGAACACTTTCAGTAAAGTAGCTGGATATAAAATTAACTCAGAAAATCAGTAGCCCTCCTATATATAAATGACAAATAGACTAGAAAGATAATCAGGGAAATATAACCTTTCACAATAGCCTCAAATAACATAAAATATCTTGGTAAGTCTAAGAGAGAGAATTCTAAAAGAGCTTACCTCTAATATGCATAAGTAATCAAGCAAGTGAAAGCCTTGTATGATAAAAACTTCAAGTGTTTGAAGAAAGAAATGGAAGAAGATATCAGAAGATGGAAGAGTCTCCTATGCTTATAGATCTGTAGGATTCACATAAGTGACTGGAAAAAGAACAATCTCTGCAGGACTCACAAGCTCTTCAGCAATATGACTACCCATAAATCTCTGCTTGGCAAGATGCACCCTGGAAAGTGTAGTCTGCCTGGGGGGAGATCACTTTCCAGAGACCTGACCTCATCAGCATGGAGCTGACCTTTCAGAAGGAGTTCATTTACTCTGTGCTGTGGCCAGGGGCAGGACCTTGGATATAGGCAGTAAGTGGCCTGGAGGTTAGGGTACAGAGACGGACAAGGGCAGCATACCAAGACGACACCAGCTACCTGAAGCAAGATACCTTAGTGAAGTGGAAACTTCCTATTCTAAAGGAAGGTAATCCTAATGGTGTTTCCATATATTAAAGGAGACAAAAACCCTGCCAGCCATATCTTGTGACCAAACAAAGTTTTCAGTGCTGAGACTGGGTTTCATCTAATTCAGTTGTTAGCCAAAAGGATTCCATGGAAATCCCTAAACAGCCCAGTCTGTTGCCAAGACAATAGGTTGCTCTCCACACACTGACAGCAAGGTCCCAGTGTTGACAATAACACACACACAACTCACTGAACATGGAGAGCTGGAGCTGGTGCCTGCATAGAACCTTCAGCCCCATGCTCTAGCATCTATGACATGGAAAGGTATGCTGCAGGATAGCAAACCCAACCACAATATGATTGACCTACAATCTGTCTTGATTATAAAATATGTTAGAGCAATGGAGGTACAAACCTTGTGAGATTAACCAACCAATGTCTGATTTCACTTAAGGCCCACTCCATGAGATGGAACTCACTTCTAACACTGCTTAGGTCTAGATAGCCTCAAGAGCCAAGGCAAAAACAAATACTTTGGGAATGTTTAAAAAGAGATGACAATAAAATGACTCCCACTGGTGTACTGCTGGACTCATAGTCAGGATCTTATTCAGCCATCAGCACAGCTGTTTTCTCTTGCAGCAGATGGGAACAAACACAGAGACCCACAGCAAGACATTTCAGGGAGACAGACCCTGGAATGCGCAGCTCTTCCTGCCCCTGAATAGTGATCATTCTGTGTTGATGTAACATGTCTATCATTACTGTCTTTGTTTCTATTTTTTTCATCTCGCCTTACTAATTTCATGACCTACACATACATTATGAAGGCATACATGTATATTGAAAATTAGATTGTACTTTGGAATTTATATACAATTATGCCACAGCTGTACATACTCATATCAATGTCACCTATATAGAATTATTCTCCTAATTAGTAAATTGGCACAAAACAATTCTCTAACCCAAAAGAAATTACATACATAATAACAAAAACAATAAATCACAGATCAGTAAAGAATTTCCTTTTATATTGTCTAACACTAGGGCTATCTTCATGTGCTAAAGAACATATAGCATACCTTGGAAAGTGACTTCTTCTGGAGGCAGTTGATCCCACCAATAAAGACCATGTTAGGCATCACAGGCCTGGGGAACTCCAACACAAAGTCAGTGCGTAACAACCAAATAGACACTGGGCTAAAGAGGTCTGTCATAGTCACTGGGGTCTGAAGAATTTCAGATGCAACTTCAACAGCAGTTCTTAAAAAGTAGGAGCAAAATGCATGTTCTTCAATGTAGATAAGATGGTTCCACACTCTCTCCTTGAAAGTCATGGTGTCTGTGTATTTTGAGAAAAGTCTAGGAACATAGGAAGGAAGACTTGGGCACTGGGCACCCTCTTCAAGATAGTCACAAAATACACCTCTTGCAAAGATCACTGATGGGAGCGAGAAATATTTGGCGACAATTAATCCACACACATCGAAAGGATCCAGAAACACTGCATCAAAAAATCTCTGCTTCAAGTACTCCACTAACTTCTTGTCGTTAAACAAACTCCTGCAGTGTGAAAATGTTAGTTCAAAGAAACCTCTGGCTGAACCAGTCAAGAAAGAACGTATACTGTGTTCTGGAGTTTTCCATTGAGTGTAAGATAAATACTTGAACTCTCTGTCCAGGTCTTCCAGAGTGTGAGAAATTGAGTAAGTCTTCACTGTACAATTCAGTGATTTCCCCAGCTGCCAACTCACCTCTGGGATGACTACCACAACCTCATGCCCTCTGTGAATGAGTTTCTCCACAACCATCTGCATGGTGAACCAGTGGCTTCCATCCATGGGCACCACCAGCAGCCTGCCTGCCTGGGCCAAGCCAGAGGCCAGAAGCAGACAGAGAAAAAAGGAGGTGGGAAAGGCTACAGGAGCCATGGTAAAATCAGAGCCCAGAGTAATCCTGTCACTATGACTGCAAGATTTTCTAATAGAGCTGGTTAAAAAAGAGAGGCACAAGACCTACTGCAGTGGACACATGGATTTGCATGTTTGCAAGTGACGTTAAATTCAGGTTAATGATTTACTTAAAAGAGAAATAATTAGTTAGCTGTACTGTCTTAAATATCTTTCATATGGTCTGCAGATAAAAAAACGGTTATGAAATATGCTCAGGAAAGATCATGACCTCTATTACAGAAACAGTTTTCAATGAGTTATGAAAAAAGGCTTTAGATTGTGATAATTCAGAAAAAGTAAGAGGCTGCCTTAAAGGGGCCTCTACAACCACCACATGGTCATTTATACAGCATAAAAAGTGAAGCTAAGCCAGGCATGGTTGCGCACACCTTTAATCCCAGCACTCCAGAGGTAGAGGCAGGTGGATTTCTGAGTTCGAGGCCAGCCTGGTCTACAGAGTGAGTTCCAGGACAGCCAGGGCTACACAGAGAAACCCTGTCTCAAGAAAAAAAAAAAAAAAGAAGTGAAGCTAAGCAGAACACACAGTGACAGAGAGTGCTAGAGGTCACACAGAAATGGGCCACTCCCTAAAGGACACATTTTGTTGGAAAGGACATGCCAGGTCTCAAATCAACTCTATATTGCTTTGAGTCCATGGATCTGAGAGTTTAGGAGTCTTGACTGACAAGTCCTGAGCCCTGCTGTAGGACTCCAATCATCTAATAAGCCAGCCACTGTCCCTGTCAAAATAGGAAACACTCACTGTGTTAGATATTCACTAGGAGGTTTCTGTTCTTTTAAGCAACGTTTCTAAGACAGGATGGCTTTTATTTCTAAGCCTGGCTTTTGCACAGACATCTGGACACAAGATAGAAGATGAAGAGCACCTGACCTCTAAAAACTCGTTGACTCCAATAATGAGGGTCAGATTACTTTACTCCAGGCACAATGGTCAGGGGGGCTGCTTTTCTGGGAACCAATGGGTATGGAGCCTAAGAATTGCATCTTTCATCACGGTCCCTGGAGAGACTGATGGACTAAGTCCTGGTATTGTGTGAGTCAGGATATAATGACCATGTAAGGCAGTGTCTTTTTAATGGAGATTCTAATCACTTAATGCTTCAAACAGGAGTCATGAAAACCCTTTTACTTGGGTGTAAAACAGTGATGCTCTGAGGGATTGGCTCGCCACAGTGTAGGCACAACACTCCTCTCACCACAGGCACCAGGGCAGTGCGACCTCTATGGAGAGACTCTCAGGGGAAAGTCATGATGATTTCACCAAATATAGTGAGAATTTCATGGTATTAAGTTTTCTTCGCTATTATGCATCTTTATTAAGCTAATTTCCATGTGTGGTATAAAGGAATAATACATATCTTCTCATGTGTACATTCATGTGTAAGCACAGCCTCTGTTCAACAATTCATTATTTCCAAGTTGAGAAGATTAACACTGGCAGAAAACAATTATCAAACTACGAGTGGATTTATCTTCTTATTTTTGGTATTATTCCACTGTTTTTTTTGTTCTGTAGTTTATTTATTTACTTTACATTCTGATTGGTAATTCTCCTACCCCTCTCCTCCCAGTCCTTCCTTCTCACTGCCAATCCCTCTAAGGCACCTCCCTTTCTTCTTGGAGGAGAGACTTCCCAAAGGAGTATGCTAAACTAAAATAGACATCTGGATGGATGGAGAGAAGGAACTGGTGGAAGATGGGGTGAAGAAGGGTCAAGAGGGATCAGGGGTGGGGAGGATGGTGGGAGAGAGAACTGGAATTGGTAGGGGACATCTCTGAGACGAGCTAGAAATATAGGACAATGGAAACTCCCAGGAATCTATGAAGGTGACCCTAGCAAAAACACCTAGCAATAGGGGATATGGAAAATGAACCAGGCACCTCCCATAACCAGTCAAGACATCTGACGGAAGGATAAAGGATAGGCATACCAAGCCAGCCATAAAACCTTCAACTCACAAATTTTCCTGCCTACAATAGATGAAAGAATAATGTACAAGCAAAAAGTGAAGGAATGGCCAATCCACATCTGGTCCAGTGAGTACCATGCCATGAGACAGAACTCACTGCTGACACTATTAATAATATTCTACACCTGCCAACAGGAAACTAGCATAACAGCCATTTGAGTAGCTTCATCAACCAGCCCATGAAAACAAATGCAGAGACCCATATCCACTAAGTTCTTAAAGATGCTTTTGAGGTATTTGGAGCAATTTATATACACACTCTGTCCTAGTTTCCTGTTACTATTGTAAAGTACCCTGACAACATCAACTTAAGGAACAAAGGTTTTATTTAAGATCACAATTCTAAGCCATGGTCCAATGCTGCCTAGAGGAAGAGGTATCAGGAAGTTGGGACTGTTTTCACAGCATATTCAGTCAAAAGCAGACAGAAATAACTGCATCTGCACCTACTATACACATAATTTTCTCAATGCTTACACAGTCAAGGGGCCGCACAAAGAATGTTGGCATCCAGGGTGGGCTGCATCTTCCCACATTAATTGATGGAATCCAGACTACCCCACCACAGACACGCCCAGAAACCAATCACACCTATGCAATCCCTCACTGAGCTCTCTTTCCAGGAGATTCTAGACTCTGCAAACTGGCGATTGAAAGTCACCACCACAGCTTCAAGTTTTTGAACTGGAAGCATAGATATCACATTGAGCTATAATCTTGCACTCTTTCTCCCCGAGTCTCGTGACTATCTCATCTTGTAAAACACAGTCCATTTTCAAAGTCTTCAATGACTTTAAATTTTAAAGCATTTTAAAGTCCTAGGTCTTTTAACTTTGAAGGTGAAAAAGAAGTGGTCCCTGACCCTCACATTAAGAGACTGCCACCTCTAGGGCTCTTGTAGGAGAAACCAAACAATGGCTATAAAAATCCAGAAAAACACTTGGCCAATACCTCAACCCAGGGACAGTGTCTCTTTCCTTCCCAGGGTTCAGAAGGGGAGGAGCTCTACCTGCTTGACTGGGGAGTCAGTGGATCCCGTCAATGTACAAGGTTGTACAATAGCTCTGCCCTGACAAGAAAACTCCCAACTCTGCATACTTCACAGAAGGAGCCAGGATTGACTTACTTGGTAAACCAGATGACCACTCATTTTAGGCAGAAACCTACAACAGAGCTCTCTGCCCTAGAAGAGAGGCAACTAACTGTCTATAGCATCACATTCTGTGCAGGTCTGGTCCTAAGAAGAACACACTAAACACAGAGACTGTCTGAAGCTTTGCTTAGTGTCAGATACAGATTGAGAAATTGCCTGGCCAGAGAAAGTATCTTGTGATTAACTTGGCCTGAACCTACTGTAATAACCAGTCAGTCACCCTGACAGTGGTCTCATTGAACAGTAAGATCAGCTATCTGATAACAAGGCACAGGCAGTGGTCCATGTCCATTCAACTAGAAAATTCAACATGAGCTCTGATTCTCTGACTATCAGTAATTGATACATCTAGAATTATAGATTAGACTACATAGGTTTACCAGAAGGAGGAGGAGGAGGGGAGAGATGAAAAAGGAAGGAGAGGAGGAGGAATAGATTACTTGAGAAAGAGCAGAAGAGGAAGCCGAACCCTCAAGCACATGGAAACCAATGAACAGCCACAGGTACTGGGAGGAGTTATACTGGGTCAGCACAGAACAACCACGAAAATCATCTGTATTATTATATGTAATTCACAGCATTACACAGGTTTCCAGATGTCCCCCATGGGAAATAAGCCAGGTGACCATAGGAAGAATAGATGAGGGGTTCTGTACCCAATATTGTTGCATGATCTTCCTTAGAAAGACAACACAGGTCATTTAAGGAACCTAAGCACAACCTGACATTTTCCTAGTCACCATGTGACTCAGTGACTGTGCACTTTCTCATCATTGTTTCACAAACAAAACTGAGATCAGGAAGGGGCTCAGCAAATGACACCGTCTGAATCCCTGAATGCCTTCTGCTCACAGAAACCTTCATTAACAATTACCCACAAAACAGGACACTGTTGGCCCTTGATTGCCTAACTCTCACCTCATTTCATGGTCCACAGCCCTGAATAAAATCCATTTGAGAACCAAAAGAAGACAGCCTCAGTCACATCAATGCACTCGCTTCCACAGAGTCACATATCAGCAGTGGGGAGGACTCTTGGGCTGGAGGTTCCCTCCCCCAACATTCTGAGATGCTTCCAGGGAGCTCTCTCATATCACTGCACAGGGAACTCAGTTTAAGCTCTGCATCTATGCCTCTAATAGAAAGGAGAAAGGACAAGGTGGTCACAGTGGGTAGCATCCACACCTGAGTCACACACCAGTGGCTTGGCCTGTGTGGTGCCTGTGTAGATGTCTGTCTTCACAACTGCAAAGGTCAACTAAGCTTTTTCCTAGTGAGGCAATTTTCTCCACCACACCTCAGACCACATGACAATAATTCCCCCCCCCCAAAGCTACAAAAGAGAAGAAATATGGCACACACACAAAGAATAATCCCAATCACATAGGACAGGTTTTTTTCAGCCTTATGTCGTGAAAAGTAGAAAATGTCAATGCAAATAATGGAAGAAAAAGAAATGCATGGCATCCTATACTCACTGGCAAGAAAAATTAGTGCTGTTAAAATGTCTATAGTTTCCTGTGCTGGTTGGTTTTGTCAACTTGACACAAGCTAGAGTTACTTGGAAAGTGTGAACCTCAATTGAAGACTGCCCTTTTGATATTGACCTGTAGACCATGGGTCATGTTTGTGATTCATGACAGATGCAGGAAGGCCTAGTTCACAGTGCACAGTATCACATCTGGACAAATGGTCCTGGGTTTTATAAGAAAACAAGCTGAGCAAGCCAGGAAAAACAAGCAGACCTATGAAGTGTTCCTCCATGGCCTCTGCTTCAATTCCTGCCTCCAGAGTGCCTACACTGCTTGACTTCCTGCCCTGAAGTCCCTCCATGATGGACTGCCATCTGAAGGTGAACTGATTCCTATCAGCCCTGAGATGCTTTTGGTCAGGGTACTTATCACAGCCACAGAACCTAACTAACTGGGACATCCACACAGAGGTCTACAGACTTAGTGTAGTCCCTACTATAATAAAAATGCAGTCTTCACACAGAAGAAAAACGTCCATAAGAAGGCAAAAAGAAATCTCCTTAGTCAAGGCAAAAGAACCAAGTTGGGTGTGTCACATACCTGTTTTCAAACTATACTTCAAGGTTACTGAGATTAAATAGCATAGCAATGGCAAAAACAAAAACAAAAAAAGGGTGTTAGAAGAATCAGAATCTATAGGACAGAACAGGAAGTGGAGTCTTTCCCCTCAGGTATTGGTGTGACTGCCTGGCCCTAAGCACTAGAAGTGAAAATGAAGAGAAGTCAAGTAATGAAACACTTAGGCATATGTGCACACCATACTTGCTCACAGATTCCACTTTCATGGACTCCTTTGAATGCCAGTGGATTCAAGCAGGTCTGAGATATAAAGGAAAGATGAGAGAGCACACTATACTCTAATAGCCCACAGTCAAGGACTGTGTTGTTCAGAATAAAAAGAAAAGTCACACTCCAATAAAGACATGGGACACTCGAAGTGGTGGTGGCAAACACCTTTAACCGCAGTGCTCAAGAGGAAGAGAGGTAGGCAGATCCCTGTGAGTCTGAGAGTGGCCTGGACTGCAGAGTGAGTTCTAGGACAGTCAGGACTACATAGAAGAATGCTATGTCAAAAAACAAAACAATAACAAGGAAAAGCCAGGTATACATGTGTCCAGTCCCTAATGAACCAGCCCCAGGTCTCTAACCTACTGAGCTTGCCCAAGGCTATCTCTGATGGAAGACATAAATCTTCTATCCATCAGTGCAGCACTTGGAACTGCAGAGATGAGGAATGAATGTGGGCTGGTCACAAGGATTGGCCCCTTGCCCACCAGCTCACCTGCATTGAAGGAGCTAAGGTCTCTTTGGGGACATCTGCAGTCTGTCAATTATTTGCCCTCCTTACTTTTGCTTCTAAAGCTAAAGAAGAAAATTGACTCACAACTAGAAATGGGGGTCGCCCACAGCTCTCAGGTAAAGAAAAGTGCATCAAGAGGGCAAACCAGGCCTTGTAGCACAGGGCTCGAGCTTGGGGACTGTGTCTTCACAGCACAGCCTGGTTCTGAGCCCAGAATTTCAACCAGTCCCAAGTGCTCCTGTGCCTGAGAAGCTCCTCCTCACACCTTCTGCTTTCCCTCCATCTCTGTCTCAACCTAAATTAATGGTGTCAGGCAGCCGTGCACTTCTGATATTCTTTAGGCCATTTGTAAACACTGTCTGCATTCTTTTCTCTTGGAATGACACAGGAAAACCAGTCAAGATCTAATAGACACAGAGCAGGAGACAGAGTCCATAGTGATCAGCAAGCACACCTTGTCCACACTTCTGGAGAGAAATGTCACCTGGTTCCTAAGCACAGTCAGCAGGGAAAACATGGACACACATGCTGGCTGACACGTGACATGGAGTAAAGGATCAAGGGATAGGGCAGCAGGTCTGTATTGTTTACACAGAGACTCTAATCCCTTTTGACTTATTTCTAAACAGTGGTCACTTACAGCCTTTGCTTGGATCTACAGCAGTGCTGCCCCAGGTCCGTCCCCAGCACACAGTTCAGGTGCAGTGCTGTCCCTTGTGCATCCTGGAGACAACAGAACAGAAGCACAGGACTCCTGTGGAGAGACTCTCAGTGCACATGGTGACCCAAGTCCATCACCAAGGACTTACACTGGGTATCCCTGGGATTTTCCATTGTCTAGGATCTCAAGTAACACTCATAAAGTCATGAGCCCAGAATGAACAGCATGGTTTCCTATCTTTTTCCTCACTCTCAGACAGTTTAAAAAGCACCAGTGTGCAGCACTGGCCATGCCGTGCTAGGGAAAAACTAGTGTCATATCTTGTTGGGGATATGTCCCCACTTACTGCTACTCAACCTTGTCCCACTCTGGGGTACACAGACTCACACACCTGAGAGAATACCACTCAACACACATTGTATTCTTTTTGGAAGATAGATAAAAGGATTTAAGAAAGGTAATCATAGAGGGTCCCTTGCATGAATCTGAAGATTTTGATTAAAATTCAAGATAAATATTCTTTAGGGATGGCCTTGGCTTTACTCACTGGCTAATGGATTGGTGCAGCCTGGGCTACAGAGGACGTTGAAAGGAATCCTGGTCAACTCAGTCAGTCATGTCTCAAAATAGAAAATAAGGGGACTTGTGAGATGGCTCAGCGGTTAAGAGCACCAACTGCTCTTCCAAAGGTCCTGAGTTCAAATCCCAGCAACCACATGATGGCTCACACCCATCTGTAACGAAATCTGATGCCATCATCTGGAGTGTCTGAAGACAGGTACAGTGTACTTACATATAATAAATAAATATAAATTTTTAAAAAATAGAAAATAAAAGGAGGGCTGAGGCTATGGCTCTGTAGTAGCTTTGTTGTCCTCATGTTTAAGAACTAGGGTTCAATTTCCAATTCTGTCAAGAAAAAAAATGTAGCTACATCCATATTATTACTCAGAGAAGTTAATATATAACTTTATTAATTAGACCACATCTGCAGGGAGACACAAATGGGTAGTTACCACTGTCATCCAGTATAGATCTTACTGTCACATTTCTTATCGCTTCAAATATATTTCTCAAACATTTGATGTGCTATATGATACACATGCAATGACATGCATACATCAGACATAGATACTCTGTATCTAGGACACCAGGCTGAAATAAGAGTGAAAAAAAATAAGAAAGAGTTAAACAGAAAACAGGTATTTCAGGACGCTTGGCACATTTCTGTCCATTATGAAAGATGAAGCAAAAGCTTGAATGAATGATTGGTTGAAAACGTGAAGATTTTCAAGGCAGTTCAATCTTTAAGGGAGATCTGTAAGCTCTACCTAGGAAGACATCTGTGATCTGTTTTCTTAAAAAGGACAAAGTAAGGGACACGGTAACGCACCAATTACTATATGTTAATTTAATACAAGGAATATAAACTGATGCATTCCATACATACATACATTTCAAAATCATTTCCAAGGATTTTTTAAGGCAGCATAGTTATCATCTAAGCACTTTTGTAAGTACAGAACCCAGAGATGTAATAAGAGACTGATATGAATTGATTGAAATGAAACCAGGAGTTTTTTTTAAACAATCTGAAAATTATAAATAACTAATTGAACTGTAGGTACATATACACCAGTGATGGCAATTTTGTAAGATTTGGTAACTTTACATCATGTAACTAGGCAAAAAAAACTCATTGAGCCAGAAACTGTCTACATAAGACATACATAACAAACCGTAGGTTAATAAGAAAGGCTTCCCTCCTACTACCAAAGCAAGCAACATGTCCTATGCTAAGGGACAGGGAACACACTTGAGACAGTGGCTTTCTCTGGTAGCAATTGATCCCAGCATGAAGACCATGTTGAGCATCACAGGCCTGGCATAGTCAGAAGGAAAGTCTGTACACAGCAAAAAAGGGATATTTGTAGAGATCATTGTCTCAGGGACTTGGAGAATTTCAGACATGATTTCTATGACAAATAATTGTTCAAGCAAAAAGGAGAAATAACTCCACACTCCCTTTTTGAAGAGCAAAAGCTCTTGTACCTGGAAGGTATGATGGAAGTGTAGAAACATGGGAAACTGTGCTGGGTTGGCCTGATTCTGCTTGTATCCTAATCCTAATACTGGCTCCACAAGAGGTGGTTGCCATTCTAACTCGTGTGATGTCATGTGATCTTTCATCCAATTTAACTACTCAACTGTGATTGGGCAGTGAAGGGCAAAAGTAGAATTGGAAGCTTGAAAGGAGTTGCAGGCAGAGAGGAGAAAAGAGTAGAGAGAGGAGGAGGAAGCCACCATGGACTAGAACCCAGTGGCCAGGAGAAACAGGAAGTTGCAAGGGGTCTTCTAGCTGGGGACTAAGTTAGTATAGCCCTAAATCGACCCAATCTAAATTATGGCTTATAAGGAACGTATCTGGACTCTGTGTGTGTGTGTCTGTGTGTGTGTGTGTGTGTGTGTGTGTGTGTGTGTGTGTGTGTGTTATATGGGTTTGTTAGGATTGAAAAATCGAGCAACAGGAAATAGACTGGTGCATTAAGTACTCCCTTGATCATTAGAACAAATGTCATTCTGATGACCAACATAGATCGAAAGGAAAGGTATTTGGCAACCACTAAGTCCTGCACAACAAAAGGTTCAGAAATGTATCAGAAAATTCTGCTGTGGGTAACTTACTAATTGCTTTTTGCTAAACAGACTCCTACATAGGGAAAATATAGTATCATAAGAGGTTTCAGCTGAGGTCACTGTTAGAGAAAACTTATTCATCCCCTGAGTTTTCCAATGAGTGTCCACAAAACCCAAATCCACCAGAGGGTAAGAAGCCGAATGAGTCTTCCCTGGAAAACTGAGGGGTCTTTCCCACTGCCAACTCACTTGTGTGACCATCACCACTGACTCATGGCCTCTGTGGGATAGTTTATCCAAAAGAGATTTCATGGTAAAATGTGTGGCTTCTATCCATGGAGAGCACCAGCAGCCTGCTTGCCTGCCTGCCTGCCTGCCTGCCTGCCTGGATGAAGCCAAACACACACACACAGACAGAAAGGGACACTGAAAAAACTGCAGGAGCCATTAGAGAAGCCTATCTCAGTGTGATCTAGTCAATCAGAATCTACATTATTAGTACAGTTGCAGGAAAAGGTACTGGTAAGAAGCCTACTTCAGTGTAGACATGTATTTTAATCATCATAGATGAAGTTACACTCACTGCCAATGATTATTCCAGAAGAAGAACTAATGACCTGTTTTTACTGATTATATACTTGCATGTTTTCCAGAAAAGAAAAGTTTGTGATCTTTGCTTTGGAAGATCATGCCCCCTATGGCAATGCCACTTTTCAAAGACAGTTAAGAAATGATGGAATTGGATTTTGAGAATTCAGAAAAATTATGAACTCCATTAAGAGTCTTTATTTATTATAATATCCTTGCATGGCTGAACATCCTAACAGGGGCTAGGAATGGCAGGAGGTGAAAAGTGACATTTAGTTTTCTGGAGGAAGTAAAAAAATGCCAGATAAGGCCACACCAGAGGACACCTTGTGTAGGAAAGGCTGGTGCAGAGCCAAACCAACTCTGTTGCTCTTGTGTGTATGGCAATTCCATGGAGTCACCATTGCTGTGAGACGTAATTACGCCTCTATAAAGAATTCTCTGGGGAAGATTCATGGGTGTTGTGTTATAAAACTATCATCAAATACCCTAGGTAGGACCTAGCACACTGAACAACAACACATGCCTAGACACATAGTCACACATTTTCCTTGTAAATATGTATATATAAATCCATCCATACTTTTTTACCCCACAATACAAACACTATGTGTGAAACATGGCTGCCATATCAAATAGTAAGGTAAATAAATGTCCCCAGAGTTGTTTTTGCTTGTTTGTTCTTTGGTTTAGATACATAAATGTACTGCATGCAAGCTCTTTATCAAGACCCTTCACATATACACATATATGTGAATGTGTGTGGCTGAGCATTGTGTGTGAATTAGTGTCTGAGACTGAGCGCTGGACTGGTAGCCATGGCGATGGTGGTGGTTTGTGTGAGTGTGTGTAACTAAGTGTGTGGATGTGCGGGGTGTGCATGTGTGTGGTACATGCCCAGAGTGATTACCTACCAATCCTACTGCTTACCTCATATGACATCTGAACATAATATTGAAACAGGTACATGTAAAGAGAGTGTTAAAGAGAGTTAGCACAGTCTTCTTAACAAATCCAAAGACAAAAAGCTAGTAAATATTTCTATTTATTTATTTATTTTTGGATTTTCGAGGAAGGGTTTCTCTGTATAGCCCTTGCTGTCCTGGAACTCACTTTGTAGACCAGGCTGGCCTCGCCCTCAGAAATCTGCCTGCCTCTGCCTCCCAAATGCTGGGATTAAAGGCATGTGCCACCACTGCCCAGCTAGTAAATATTTCTAATTATCACTTGCAAAATAAGGTCACTTAATGAAAAGATTGTAATGTGGTCACTAAAACACGGACAAGTCTGTTAGTCTTTTGCTTGTGTCTCTAATATATCTGCAAGCAAAATGCCTGAAAAACATCAAGCATCTTTATGACTTTAAGGTAGTCCACTCTTTCAACACCCATTCAATGTAGTTCTTGAAGTCTTAGCTAGAGCAATAATGCAACTGACAGAGAGCAGGGGATATAAATTTAAAAGAAAGAAGTCAAATTATCTTTATTTGCAGAGGATATGACATTTTATATACGTGACCCTAAAACTCGCACCAGGGAACTCCAACAGCTGAAGAACACTTTCAGCTAAATTAACTCAGAAAATCAATAGCCCTCCGATTTACACATGACAGACTGAGAAAGAAATCAGAGAAACAACACTTGTCACAATATCCTTAAACAACATGAAATATCTTGGTAACTCTAGCCAAGTCCTTGAAGAAAAAAATGGTAGATGATATCAGAAGCTGGAAAGATCTCCCATGTTCATGTATCTGTAGGATTATCATACTTAAAAAATGTCCCCCTACCTAAAACAGTCAACAGATTCACTGTAATCCTCATCAAAATTTCTACACAATTCTTCTCAGACATGAAAAGGTCAATTTCCAACTTCATATGGAAACAAAAAAACAAAAAAACAAACAAACAAAAAAAAGCCCAGGATAGCTACATTGATCATGAAAAATAACATACCTGAAATCTTAGAGAAGATAAGCAGGAAGTTAAGCCAGGTGGTCCTGATACAAACCTTTGATCCCAGCACTCATGAGTCAGAGGCAGGTACACCTCTGAAGTCAAGGCCAGCCTGGTCTACACAATGAGTTACAGGACAAGCAGGGCTACAAAGAATAACCCTGTCTCAAAAACTCAAAAGTGGCATCATGAAATTTGTAGACAAATATATATGGCACTAGGAAATAAATCATCTTTGCTAAGATAACTCAGATGCAAAAAGATAAATATCGTATGCATTCACTTTTATTTGGATATTAGCCATTGAGTAAGTGATAAGAAGCTAAAATCCATAGACCCAGGAAGGTTATCCCTAGAGGAAAAGACTTGAAGGAACACATGAATCTCCTTGGGAGTGGAACATACAATAGATTTTATGGGTGGCCTGGACACAAGAGGGGAGATAAGAACAAAACAGTCAGGTGGGAAAAGGGAGGTGAAATAAGACTAAGGGGGAGATTGTTGGAAGAGCCAGCTACAATTGAAGAGCATTTGAGTGGCCCTGTACAAACTGAGTGCAGTGGAAAGTTCTTATAATAGGAGGGCAATCCTAATGAAGCATCCATACAGCAAAGGAGACAAAACCCAGACAGCCAAATCTTGTAATCCAATGACGCTTTCAGTAACAGGATAGGGTTACAACTAATTCAGTTGTAAGCCAAAAGAAAATCATGGAAATCACCAACCAAACCAGGCTGTTGCCAAGATAATAGTTTGCTCTCCACACACTGACAGCAAGGACCCAGTTTTGGAGATAGCACACACACAACTCACTGAACATAGAGAGCGGGATTTGGTGCCTACATAGACCCTTCACACCCATACTCTGGTGTCTACGCCATGGAAAAGTTTGCTGCAGAATATTAAAGGGAAAGTAATCATCAACCCAACCACAATATGTTTGACCTACACTCGGTCATGACTATAAAATATGTTATAGTAATGGACGTGCAAACATCCATGAGATTAACCAACCAATGTCTGATTTGACTTAAGGCCCACTCCATGAGATGGAACTCAAATATAGCACTGCTTGAATCTAGATAGACTCAAGAGCCAAGGCAAAACCAAATACAACTGGACTGTTTAAAGAGAAGTAACAATGAGCTGGGGAGATGCCTCCCAGTTAAGACCATTGGCTTCCAGAGGTCCTGATTTCAGTTGTCAGCAACTACATGGTCGCTCACAAACATCTGTAATGGGATCTGATGTCCTCATCTGGTGTGTCTGAAGACAGGTACATTGTACTCATATACATGAAATAAATAAATCTTTTTAAAAATAAAAAAAAGATATACCTATAAAATGACTCTCACTGGTATTCTGCTGGAGTCATAGTCAGGGTCTTATTCAGCCATCGGCATAGCTGCTTCCTCTTGCAGCAGATGGGACAAACACAGAGACCCACAGCAAGACATTTCAGGGAGACAGACCCTGGAATACACAGCTCTAAAGGAGATATCTCCATCAAATCCCTTCCGTCAGAGCTCAGGGAACTCCAAGGAGGAGGAAGCAGGAAGAATTGGGGAGAAGGAATTGACACAGGGCACCAGAAAAACAAAGCCCTCTAAAACAACTCAGCAAAGCTCAAATGAACTCACAGATACTGACACAGTGCACACAGGGCCAACATGGGGTTGCACCAGGTCAGCTGCAGATGGATGTACTTTAGTTTTCAGTATAGTACTGTTATGGAACTCTGAATGTGTCAACAAGTGGTTCCCACAATCTGGTATATGAGAATACTATGATTCTTGTGCCTAGTCTTGGGCCACATTGATTTTTCTGTTGAATTGTCCAGCACTGAAATGTAAATTTCTGTTTTATCTGGTGTGTTCTTAAAAACAAGAAACTGACAGACATTACATCCTAGGTATCATATCAATAACTTTTGAAGTTTGGCAATCTGTATGAGTACTCCTATAGAGAACAACCTACACATACTGAATGCTGCTCCAAGGCTTGAAGTGTTTTGTCAATGTTTACAAAAACATTAAAATGCAGCTTGAAGGGGTTTTGTTCTTGTTCTTGTTCTTGTTCTTGTTCTTGTTCTTGTTCTTGTTCTTGTTCTTGTTCTTGTTCTTGTTCTTGTTCTTGTTCGTCTCTCTAAATTCCTCTTCTAGGTTAGAATACAAATGATCCGGTGGCATTATGGCATTTTCAGATGTGTGTTGCTTTCCTCTGGTTCACTACACTCCCCAGCTGCCCAGCCTTACCTCCACATGTTCTCTTCCTGCCCCTGAATAGTCCTGCTTCTGTGTTGAAGTGGCATGTCTATCATTACTGCCCTTGCTCCTACTCAGGAAAGTTTTCTTTCCTCTCCCCTTACTTATCATGACCTACACACACAATGTGAAGGTATACATGTAAATTGAAAATTTGATTGTACCTTGGAATTTATATATAAATATCTCACACCTGTACACATCCATTTCAATAAGTCACCTATATGGAATTCTTCTCCTAATTAGTAAATTGGCAAGAAAAACATTCTCTAACCCAAAAAAAAAAACATATAGAACAATACAAACAGTAAATCACAAATCAGTAAAGAATTACTTTATATATTGTCCAAAGCTAGAGCTCTCCTCATGTGCTAAAGCATATATAACATACCTTGGAAAGTGGCTTCCCCTGGAGACAGTTCATCCCACCAACAAAGACCATGTTGGGCATCACAGGTCTGGGGAACTCCAACACAAAGTCAGTGCGTAACAACCAAATAGACACTGGGCTAAAGAGGTCTGTCATAGTCACTGGGGTCTGCAGAACTTCAGAGGCAATTTCAACAGCAGTTTTGAAAAAATAGGGGCAAAATACATAGTCTTCAATGTACATATAATGGTTCCACACTCTCTCCTTGAAAGTCATGGTGTCTGTGTATTTTGAGAAAAGTCTAGGAACATAAGAAAGAAGACTCGGGCACTGGGCACCCTCTTCAAGATAGTAGCAAAATGAAAGTCTTGCAAAGATCACTGATGGGAGTGACAGATACTTGGCAACAATTAATCCACATACATCGAAAGGATCCAGAAACACTGCATCAAAAGATCTCTGCTTCAAGTACTCCACTAACTTCTTGTCATTAAACAAACCCCTAGAGTGTGAAAACATTAGTTCAAAGAAACCTCTAGCTGAGCCTGTCATGAAAGAACGTATACTTTGTTCTGGAGTTTTCCATTGAGTGTAAGTAAAATACTTGAACTCTCTGTCCAGGTCCTCCAGAGTGTGAGAAACCGAGTAAGTCTTCACTGTACAATTCAGGGATTTCCCCAGCCGCCAACTCACCTCTGGGATGACTACCACAACCTCATGCCCTCTCTGAATGAGTTTCTCCACAACCATCTGCATGTCGAACCAGTGGCTCCCATCCATGGGCACCACCAGCAGCCTGCCTGCCTGGACCAAGCCAGAGGCCAGGAGCAGACACACACACAGAGGAAGAGAGGTGGGAAAGGCTGCAGGAACCATGGTAAATTCAAAGTCCAGAGCAATCCAGTCGCTTTTACTGTAAGCTTTTCTAATAGAGCTGGTTTAAAAGTAGAGGCACAAGACCTACTGCAGTGGACACATGTATTTGCATGTTTGCAAGTGATGTTAAATTCAGGTTAATTATTCACAAAAGAACAATAATTAATTAACTTCACTGACTGAAATAACTATCTTGTGCTCTCCTGACAAAAAAAGGTCTAATACTTTGCCTAGGAAAGATCATGATGTCTATTTCAGAAACAATTTGGAATGAGTTATGAAACAATGTTTTGGATGTTGACAATTTAGAAAAAGTAAGACACTGCCTAAAAGGGGCCTCTACAACCACCTCATGGTCATTTATACAGCATAGGAATTGAAGCTCAGCAGGAGAGACAGTGAGAGTCACTAAGAAGAGGTAGAGAGTGCTAGAGGTCACACAGAAGCAGGATACTCCCTAAAGGATACATTTTGTTGGAAAGGAATTCCCAGTCTCAATGATTCCCAGGTCTCTATGTTGCTTTGAGTCCATGGATCTGAGAGTTTAGGAGTCTTGACTGACAGGTCCTAAGCCTTGGGACTCTGCCTGCTGTAGGACTCCAGTCATCTAATAAGCCAGCCACTGTCCCTGTCAAAATAGGAAACACTCACTGTGTTAGATATTCACTAGGAGGCTTTTGTTCTTTTAAGCAACGTTTCTAAGACAGGATGGCTTTTATTTCTAAGCCTGGCTTTTGGACAGACATCTGGACACAAGATAGAAGATGAAGAGCACCTGACCTCTTAAAAACTCGTTGACTCCAATGATGAGGGTCAGATTACCTTACTCCAGGCACAATGGTCAGGGGTCTGCTTTTCTGGAAACCAATGGGTATGGAGCCTAGGACTTGCATCTTTCATCACAGTCCCTGGAGAGACTGATGGACTAAGTTCTGGTATTGAATGAGTCAGGATATAATGACCATGTAAGGCAGTGTCTTTTTAATGGAGATTCTAATCACTTAATGCTTCAAACTGGAGTCATGAAAACCTTTTGACTTGGGTGCAAAGCAGTGATGCTCTGAGGGATTGGCTCACCAAGGTGTAGGCACAGCACTCCTCTCACCACAGGCACCAGGGCAGTGCAACCGCTATAGAGAGACTCTCAGTAGAAGGTCATGATGATTTCATCAGATACAGTAAGTATTTCCTGGTACTAAGTTTCTATGCTATCATGTATCATCTTTAAGCTAATTTCAGTGTGTGGTATGAATATATAATACATGCCTCCTCCTGTGTACCTTTATGCACAAGCTCAACATCTGTTCAACAACGCACTATTTACAAGCTGAGGGGCTTAACACTGGCAGAAAACTATTATCCAACTATGAATGGATTTGTCTTTGTATACCTGGTATATTCCCCTGGACTTTTTATTCTCATTAGGTAGTTTATTTACTTACCTTACATTGGATTGGAGCCTCTCCTCCCTCTTCTCCTCCCAGTCCTTTTCTCTCACTTCTAAACGCCCTCCCTTTCTTCTCAGAGGAGAGACTTCCCAAGGGAGGATGCTTAACTAAAATAGACATCTGGGTGGATAGAGAGAAGGAACTGGGTCGGAGACATGGTGAGGAAGGAGAACAAGAGGGATGAGGGGTGGGGAGGATGGTGGGAGAGAGAACTGGAATTGGTAGGGGACATCTCTGGGACAAGCTGGAAACCTAGGACAATGGGAACTCACAGGAATCTATGAGGGTGAGCCTAGCAAAGACACCTAGCAATAGGGGTTATCGAATATGAACTGGTCACCACCTATAACCAGGCAAGACTTTAAAGAAGGCAAGGGTTACCAACCTAGCCATAAAAACTTTCAGCCACAATTTTTACTGCCTATAAGAGGTACAAGGATAAAGCAGGAGCAGTAATTGAGGCAATGGCCAACCCATGTCTGACCCATCTTGAATCCAATGCAATGAGAGAGAGCCCACCCCTGACATTATTAATGATATTCTCCTACACTTGCCAATAGGAAGCTAGCATAACAGTCATCTGAGTAGTTTCACACAGTACCCCATAAAAACAGATGTAGAGACCCAGATCTATCCATTGAGTTCTTAGAGATGCTTTTAAGATGTTTGGGGAAACTTAGTTACATATCATAGAATCATAGTATGCTGTTAACATGGTAAAGTAGGCTCACATCAACATAATGGAGAAAGGGTTTACTTAAGATCACAATTCTAGGCCACAATCAAATGCTGCTGAGAGGAAAAGGTAGCAGGAAGTTAAGACAGTTTTCACAGCATATTCAGTCAATAGCAGACAGAAATAACTGCATCTGCACCTACTATACAGATAATTTTCTCCACGCTTACACAGTCAAGAGGCCACACACAGAATGTTGGCACCCAGGGCGGGCTGCGTCTTCCCACCTCAATTAATGCAACAGAATCCAGACGGCACCACCACAGACATTCCCACAAGCCAATTTATGCAAATCAAAACAACCCTGAGATTCCACCTCACACCAGTCAGAATGGCTAAGATCAAAAATTCAGGTGACAGCAGATGCTGGCGAGGATGTGGAGAAAGAGGAACATTCCTCCTTTGTTGGTGGGATTGCAAGCTTGTACAACCACTCTGGAAATCAGTCTGGCGGTTCCTCAGAAAATTGGACATAGTACTACCGGAGGATCCCATAATACCTCTCCTAGGCATATATCCAGAAGATGTCCCAACCGGTAAGAAGGACACATGCTCCACTATGTTCATAGCAGCCTTATTTATGATAGCCAGAAGCTGGAAAGAACCCAGATGCCCCTCAACAGAGGAATGGATACAGAAAATGTGGTACATTTACACAATGGAGTACTACTCAGCTATTAAAAAGAATGAATTTATGAAATTCCTAGGCAAATGGATGGACCTGGAGGGCATTATCCTGAGTGAGGTAATCCAATCACAAAGGAACTCACACAATATGTACTCACTGATAAGTGGATATTAGCCCAGAAACTTAGGATACCTGTCTTAGTCAGGGCTTCTATTCCTGCACAAACATCATGACCAAGAAGCAAGTTGGGGAGGAAAGGGTTTATTTGACTTATACTTCCATACTGCTGTTCATCACCAAAGGAAGTCAGGACTGGAACTCAAGCAGGTCAGGAAGCAGGAGCTGATGCAGAGGCCATGGAGGGATGTTCTTTACTGGCTTGCCTCACCTGGCTTGCTCAGCCTGCTCTCTTATAGAACCAAGCCTACCAGCCCAGAGATGGTCCCACCCACAAGGGGCCTTTCCCCCTTGATCACTAATTGAGAAAATGCCTTACAGTTGGATCTCATGGAGGCATTTCCTCAACTGAAACTCCTTTCTCTGTGATAACTCCAGCTGTGTCAAGTTGACACAAAACTAGCCAGTACAATACCCAAGATATAAGATACAATTTGCTAAACGCATAAAACTCAAGAAGAACGAAGACCAAAGTGTGGACACTTTGCCCCTTCTTAGAATTGGGAACAAAACACCCATGGAAGGAGTTACAGAGACAAAGTTTGGAGCTGTGACAAAAGGATGGACCATCTAGAGACTGCCATATCCGGGGATCCATCTGATAATCAGCTTCGAAACGCTGACACCATTGCACACACTAGCAAGATTTTGCTGAAAGGACCCAGATATAGCTCTCTCTTGTGAGACTATGCCGGGGCCTAGCAAACACAGAAGTGGATGCTCACAGTCAGCTATTGGATGGATCACAGGCCCCCCAGTGGAGGAGCTAGAGAAAGTACCCAAGGAGCTAAAGAGATCTGCAACCCTATAGGTGGAACAACATTATGAACTAACCAGTACCCCTGAGCTCTTGACTCTAGCTGCATATGTATCAAAAGATGGCCTAGTCAGTCATCACTGGAGAGAGAGGCCCATTGGACTTGCAAACTTTATATGCCCCAGTACAGGGGAATGCCAGGGCCAAAAAGTGGGAGTGGGAGGGTAGGGGAGTTGGGGGGGAAGGGTATGGGGGACTTTTGGGATAGGATTGGAAATGTAAATGAAGAAAATACCTAATAAAAAAAGTCACAAGGGGAAAGGTCAACCTAGCTTTTGTCCAAGTAGAGTTATTCTCCGCACTGACCCTCTGATCATGTACCAATAATCCCCCCAAAGCTACAAGAAAGAAGAAACATATCATAAAGAAAGGATAGTCCCAATGACTTATAATAGATTTTTCACCATCATGGCATGAAAACTACAAAATGTTAATGTAAATAATGAAAAAAGAGAAATACATGATGCCTTGTACTCACTGGTAAGATCAATTAGTACTGTTAAAATGTCTATAGTTTTCTGTGCTGGTTGGGTTTTGTCAACTTGACACAAACTACAATTACTTGGAAAGTGGGTAACTCAATTGAGGAACTGCACTTTTGATATTGGCCTGTAGACCATTGGTCATGTTTGCATTCATGACAGATACAGGAGTTCACTAGTTCACTGTGCACATCTGGACAAATGGTCCTGGGTTATGTAAGAAAACAGGCTGAGCAAGCCTGGAAAAGCAAGCAGACACATGCAGTGTTCCTCCATGGCCTCTGCTTCAGTTCCTGCCTCCAGAGTGCCTACCCTGCTTGACTTGCTGCACTGAAGTCCCTCCATGATGGACTGCCATCTGAAGGTGAACTGATTCCTATCAGCCCTGAGATGCTTTTGGTCAGGGTACTTATCACAGCCACAGAACCTAACTAACTGGGACATCCACACAGAGGTCTACAGACTTAGTGTAGTCCCTACAATAATAAAAATGCAGTCTTCACACAGAAGAAAAATGTCCTAAGTTGATAAGAAGGCAAAACCAAATCTACTTAGTCAAGGCAAAAGAACCAAGTTGGGTGTGTCACATACCTGTTTTCAAACTATACTTCAAGGTTACTGAGATTAAATAGCATAGCAATGGCAAAAACAACAACAACAACAACAACAAAAAAAAGAGTGGTAAAAGACTCAGAATCTATAGGACAGAACAGGAAGTGGAGTCTTTCCCCTCAGGCATTGGTGTGACTGCCTGGCCCTAAGCACTAGAAGTGAAAATGAAGAGAAGTCAAGTAATGAAACACTTAGGCATATGTGCACACCATACTTGCTCACAGACTCCACTTACATGGACTTCTTTGAATGCCAGTGGATTCAAGCAGGTCTGAGATATAAAGGAAAGATGAGAGAGGAGACTACTTTCTCATAGCCCACAGTCACTCAAGGACTGTGTTGTTCAGAATAAAAAGAAAAGTCACACTCCAATTAAGACATGGGACACTCGAAGTGGTGGTGGCAAACACCTTTAAACGCAGGGCTCAAGAGGAAGAGAGGTAGGCAGATCCCTGTGAGTCTGAGAGTGGCCTGCACTGCAGAGTGAGTTCTAGGACAGTCAGGACTACATAGAAGAATGATAGGTCAAAAAACAAAACAATAACAAGGAAAAGCCAGGTATACATGTGTCCAGTCCCTAATGAAACAGCCCCAGGTCTCTAACCTACTGACCTTGAACAAGGCTATCTCCACTGGAAGACATAAATCTTCTATCATTCAGGGCAGCAGTTGAAACTGCAGAAATGAGGAATGAATGTGGGCTGGTCACAAGAATTGGCCCCTTGCCCACCAGCTCATGTGCATTAAAGGAGCTATGGTCACTTTGGGGACATCTGCAGTCTGTCAATTATTTGCCCTCCTTACTTTTGCTTCTTAAGCTAAAGAAGAAAAGTGACTGACATCTAGAAATAGGGGGTCGCCCAAGGCTCTCAAGTAAAGAAAAGTGCATGAAGAGGGAAACCAGGCCCTGTAGCACAGGGCTTGAGCTTGGGGGATGTGTCTTGCCAGCACAGCCAGGTTCTGAGCCCAGGATTTCAACCAGTCCCAAGTGCTCCTGTGCCTGAGAAGCTCCTCCTCACACCTTCTGCTTTCCCTCCATCTCTGTCTCAACCTAAATTAGTGGTGTCATTCAGCCGTGCACTTCTGATCTTCTTCCATGGGCCATTTGCCAACACTGCCAACATTCTGATCTCTTGGAATGACACAGGAAAACCAGTCAAGATCTAATAGACACAGAGCAGGAGACAGAGTCCATAGTGATCAGCAAGCACACCTTGTACACACTTCTGGAGAGAAATGTCACCTGGTTCCTAAGCACAGTCAGCAGGGAAAACATGGACACACATGCTGGTTGACACGTGACATGGAGTAAAGGATCAAGGGATAGGGCAGCAGGTCTGTATTGTTTACACAGGGACTCTAATCCCTTTTGACTTATTTCTAAACAGTGGTCACTTACAGCCTTTGCTTGGATCTAAAGCAGTGCTGCCCCAGGTCCGTCCCCAGCACACAGTTCAGGTGCAGTGCTGTCCCTTGTGCATCCTAGAGACAACAGAACAGAAGCACAGGGCTCCTGTGGAGAGACTCTCAGTGCACATGGTGACCCAAGTCCATCACCAAGGACTTACACTGGGGTACCCTGGGATTTTCCATTGTCTAGGAACTCAAGTAACACTCATAAAGTCATGAGCCAGAATGAACAGCATGGTTTCCTATCTTTCCCACAAACCAATCACACCTATGCAATCACTCACTGAGCTCTTTCCAGGAGATTCTAGACTCTGCAACCTGGCAACTGAAAGTCACCACCACAGCTCCAGGTTTTCCAACTGGAAGCATAAACCACATTGAGCTATAATCTTGCACTCTTTCTCTCCGAGTCTCCTGAATATCTCATCTTGAAAAACACAGTCCATTTTCAAAGTCCTCAATGACTTTAAATTTTAAAGCATTTTAAAGTCCTGGGTCTCTTAACTTTGAGGGTGAAAAAGAAGTGGCCCCTGACCCTCACATTAAGAGACTGCCACCTCGAGGGCTCTTGTAGGAGAAACCAAACAATGGCTATAAAAATCCAGAAAAACACTTGGCCAATACCTCAACCCAGGGACAGTGTCTCCTTCCTTCCCAGGGTTCAGAAGTGGAGGAGCTCTACCTGCTTGACTGGGGAGTCAGTGGATCCCGTCAATGTACAAGGTTGTACAATAGCTCTGCCCTGACAAGAAAACTCCCAACTCTGCATACTTCACAGAAGGAGCCAGGATTGACTTACTTGGTAAACCAGATGACCACTCATTTTAGGCAGAAACCTACCACAGAGCTCTCTGCCCTAGAAGAGAGGCAACTAACTGTCTATAGCATCACATTCTGTGCAGGTCTGGTCCTAAGCAGAACACACTAAACACAGAGACTGTCTGAAGCTTTGCTTAGTGTCAGATACAGATTGAGAAGTTGCCTGGCCAGAGAAAGTATCTTGTGATTAACTTGGCCTGAAGCTACTGTAACACCCAGTCAGTCACCCTGACAGTGGTCTCATTGAACAGTAAGATCAGCTATCTGATAACAAGGCACAGGCAGTGGTCCATGTCCATTCAACTAGAAAATTCAACATGAGCTCTGATTCTCTGACTATCAGTAATTGATACATCTAGAATTATAGATTAGACTACATAGGTTTACCAGAAGGAGGAGGAGGAGGGGAGAGATGAAAAAGGAAGGAGAGGAGGAGGAATAGATTACTTGAGAAAGAGCAGAAGAGGAAGCCGAACCCTCAAGCACATGGAAACCAATGAACAGCCACAGGTACTGGGAGGAGTTATACTGGGCCAGCACAGAACAACCACGCAAATCTTCTGTATTATTATATGTAATTCACAGCATTACACAGGTTTCCAGATGTCCCCCATGGGAGATATGCCAGGTGACCATAGGAAGAATAGATGAGGGGTTCTGTACCCAATATTGTTGCATGATCTTCCTTAGAAAGACAACACAGGTCATTTAAGGAACCTAAGCACAACCTGACATTTTCCTAGTCACCATGTGACTCAGTGACTGTGCACTTTCTGATCATTGTTTCACAAACAAAACTGAGATCAGGAAGGGGCTCAGCAAATGACACCGCCTGAATCCCCAAATGCCTTCTGCTCACAGAAACCTTCATTAACAATTACCTATAAACCAAGACACTGTTGGCCCATGATTGCCTAACTCTCATTTCATTTCATGGTCCAAAGCCCTGAATAAAATCGAATTGAGAACCAAAAGAAGACAGCCTCAGTCACATCAATGCACTCGCTTCCACAGAGTCACATATCAGCAGTGGGGAGGACTCTTGGGCTGGAGGTTCCCTCCCCCAACATTCTGAGATGCTTCCAGGGAACTCTCTCTTATCACTGCACAGGAAACATAATTTAAACTCTGCATCTATGCCTCTAATAGAAAGGAGAAAGGACAAGGTGGTCACAGTGGGTAGCATCCACATCTCAGTCACACATCAGTGGCTTGGCCTGTGTGGTGCCTGTGAAGTTGTCTGTCAAGATCAAAAAATCACAAGGGGAAAGGTCAACCTAGGTTTTGTAGTAAGTGTAGCAAGTGGAGTTATTCTCCCCACTGACCCTCTGATCATGTACCAATAATCCCCCTAAAGCTACAAGAAAGAAGAACATATCATAAAAAAAGGATAGTCCCAATGACTTGTAACAGATTTTTCACCCTGATGTCATGAAAACTACAAAATGTCAATGTAAATAATGGAAAAAGAGAAATACATGATGCCTTATACTCACTGGTAAGATCAATTAGTACTGTTAAAATGTCTATAGCTTCCTGTGCTGGTTGGTTTTTGTGAACTTGACACAAACTACAGTTACTTGGAAAGTGTGAACCTCAATTGAGGAACTGCCCTTTTGATGTTGACCTATAGATCATGGGTCATGTTTGTGATTCATGACAGTTGCAGGAGGGCCTAATTCACTGTGTATAGTATCACAGCTGGACAAATGGTCCTGGGTTATATAAGAAAACAGGCAGAGCAAGCCAGGAAAAGCAAGCAGACACATGCAGTGTTCCTCCATGGCCTCTGCTTCAGTTCCTGCCTCCAGAGTACCTACCCTGCTTGACTTGATGCCCTGAAGTCCCTCCATGATGGACTGCCATCTGAAGGTGAACTGATTCCTATCAGCCCTGAGATGCTTTTGGTCAGGGTACTTATCACAGCCACAGAACCTAACTAACTGGGACATCCACACAGAGGTCTACAGACTTAGTGTAGTCCCTACTATAATATAAATGCACAGCCTTCACACAGAAGAAAAATGTCCTAAAGTCGATAAGAAAAACAAAAAAAGGGTGTTAGAAGAATCAGAATCTATAGGACAGAACAGGAAGTGGAGTCTTTCCCCTCAGGTATTGGTGTGACTGCCTGGCCCTAAGCACTAGAAGTGAAAATGAAGAGAAGACAAGTAATGAAACACTTAGGCATATGTGCACACCATACTTGCTCACAGATTCCACTTACTTGGACTCCTTTGAATGCAAGTGGATTCAAGCAGGTCTGAGATATAAAGGAAAGATATGAGAGCACACTATACTCTAATAGCCCACAGTCAAGGACTGTGTTGTTCAGAATAAAAAGAAAAGTCACACTCCAATAAAGACATGGGACACTCCAAGTGGTGGTGGCAAACACCTTTAACCGCAGTGCTCAAGAGGAAGAGAGGTAGGCAGATCCCTGTGAGTTTGAGAGTGGCCTGGACTGCAGAGTGAGTTCTAGGACAGTCAGGACTACATAGAAGAATGATATGTCAAAAAACAAAACAAAAGAAAACAATAACAAGGAAAAGCCAGGTATACATGTGTCCAGTCCCTAATGGACCACACTCCAGGTCTCTAACCTACTGAGCTTGCCCAAGGCTATCTCTGATGGAAGACATAAATCTTCTATCCATCAGTGCAGCACTTGGAACTGCAGAGATGAGGAATGAATGTGGGCTGGTCACAAGGATTGGCCCCTTGCCCACCAGCTCACCTGCATTGAAGGAGCTAAGGTCTCTTTGGGGACATCTGCAGTCTGTCAATTATTTGCCCTCCTTACTTTTGCTTCTAAAGCTAAAGAAGAAAATTGACTCACAACTAGAAATGGGGGTCGCCCACAGCTCTCAGGTAAAGAAAAGTGCATCAAGAGGGCAAACCAGGCCTTGTAGCACAGGGCTCGAGCTTGGGGACTGTGTCTTCACAGCACAGCCTGGTTCTGAGCCCAGAATTTCAACCAGTCCCAAGTGCTCCTGTGCCTGAGAAGCTCCTCCTCACACCTTCTGCTTTCCCTCCATCTCTGTCTCAACCTAAATTAGTGGTGTCATTCAGCCGTGCACTTCTGATCTTCTTCCATGGGCCATTTGCCAACACGGCCAGCATTCTGTTCTCTTGGAATGACACAGGAAAACCAGTCAAGATCTAATAGACACAGAGCAGGAGACAGAGTCCATAGTGATCAGCAAGCACACCTTGTCCACACTTCTGGAGAGAAATGTCACCTGGTTCCTAAGCACAGTCAGCAGGGAAAACATGGACACACATGCTGGCTGACACGTGACATGGAGTAAAGGATCAGGGCAGAGGGCAGCAGGTCTCTATTGTTTACACAAGGACTCTAATCCCTTTTGACTTATTTCTAAACAGTGGTCACTTACAGCCTTTGCTTGGATCTACAGCAGTGCTGCCCCAGGTCCGTCCCCAGCACACAGTTCAGGTGCAGTGCTGTCCCTTGTGCATCCTGGAGACAACAGAACAGAAGCACAGGACTCCTGTGGAGAGACTCTCAGTGCACATGGTGACCCAAGTCCATCACCAAGGACTTACACTGGGTATCCCTGGGATTTTCCATTGTCTAGGAACTCAAGTAACACTCATAAAGTCATGAGCCAGAATGAACAGCATGGTTTCCTATCTTTCCCACAAACCAATCACACCTATGCAATCACTCACTGAGCTCTCTTTCCAGGAGATTCTAGACTCTGCAACCTGGCAACTGAAAGTCACCACCACAGCTCCAGGTTTTCCAACTGGAAGCATAAACCACATTGAGCTATAATCTTGCACTCTTTCTCCCCGAGTCTCCTGACTATCTCATCTTGAAAAACACAGTCCATTTTCAAAGTCCTCAATGACTTTAAATTTTAAAGCATTTTAAAGTCCTAGGTCTTTTAACTTTGAGGGTGAAAAAGAAGTGGCCCCTGACCCTCACATTAAGAGACTGCCACCTCGAGGGCTCTTGTAGGAGAAACCAAACAATGGCTATAAAAATCCAGAAAAACACTTGGCCAATACCTCAACCCAGGGACAGTGTCTCCTTCCTTCCCAGGGTTCAGAAGTGGAGGAGCTCTACCTGCTTGACTGGGGAGTCAGTGGATCCCGTCAATGTACAAGGTTGTACAATAGCTCTGCCCTGACAAGAAAACTCCCAACTCTGCATACTTCACAGAAGGAGCCAGGATTGACTTACTTGGTAAACCAGATGACCACTCATTTTAGGCAGAAACCTACCACAGAGCTCTCTGCCCTAGAAGAGAGGCAACTAACTGTCTATAGCATCACATTCTGTGCAGGTCTGGTCCTAAGCAGAACACACTAAACACAGAGACTGTCTGAAGCTTTGCTTAGTGTCAGATACAGATTGAGAAGTTGCCTGACCAGAGAAAGTATCTTGTGATTAACTTGGCCTGAAGCTACTGTAACACCCAGTCAGTCACCCTGACAGTGGTCTCATTGAACAGTAAGATCAGCTATCTGATAACAAGGCACAGGCAGTGGTCCATGTCCATTCAACTAGAAAATTCAACATGAGCTCTGATTCTCTATGACTATCAGTAATTGATACATCTAGAATTATAGATTAGACTACATAGGTTTACCAGAAGGAGGAGGAGGAGGAGGGGAGAGATGAAAAAGGAAGGAGAGGAGGAGGAATAGATTACTTGAGAAAGAGCAGAAGAGGAAGCCGAACCCTCAAGCACATGGAAACCAATGAACAGCCACAGGTACTGGGAGGAGTTACACTGGACCAGCACAGAACAACCACGCAAATCATCTGTATTATTATATGTAATTCACAGCATTACACAGGTTTCCAGATGTCCCCCATGGGAAATAAGCCAGGTGACCATAGGAAGAATAGATGAGGGGTTCTGTACCCAATATTGTTGCATGATCTTCCTTAGAAAGACAACACAGGTCATTTAAGGAACCTAAGCACAACCTGACATTTTCCTAGTCACCATGTGACTCAGTGACTGTGCACTTTCTCATCATTGTTTCACAAACAAAACTGAGATCAGGAAGGGGCTCAGCAAATGACACCGTCTGAATCCCTGAATGCCTTCTGCTCACAGAAACCTTCATTAACAATTACCCACAAACCAGGACACTGTTGGCCCTTGATTGCCTAACTCTCACCTCATTTCATGGTCCACAGCCCTGAATAAAATCCATTTGAGAACCAAAAGAAGACAGCCTCAGTCACATCAATGCACTCGCTTCCACAGAGTCACATATCAGCAGTGGGGAGGACTCTTGGGCTGGAGGTTCCCTCCCCCAACATTCTGAGATGCTTCCAGGGAGCTCTCTCATATCACTGCACAGGGAACTCAGTTTAAGCTCTGCATCTATGCCTCTAATAGAAAGGAGAAAGGACAAGGTGGTCACAGTGGGTAGCATCCACACCTGAGTCACACACCAGTGGCTTGGCCTGTGTGGTGCCTGTGTAGATGTCTGTCTTCACAACTGCAAAGGTCAACTAAGCTTTTTCCTAGTGAGGCAATTTTCTCCACCACACCTCAGCCCACATGACAATAATTCCCCCCCCGAAAGCTACAAAAGAGAAGAAATATGGCACACACACAAAGAATAATCCCAATCACATAGGACAGATTTTTTTCAGCCTTATGTCGTGAAAAGTAGAAAATGTCAATGCAAATAATGGAAGAAAAAGAAATGCATGGCATCCTATACTCACTGGCAAGAAAAATTAGTGCTGTTAAAATGTCTATAGTTTCCTGTGCTGGTTGGTTTTGTCAACTTGACACAAGCTACAGTTACTTGGAAAGTGTGAACCTCAATTGAAGACTGCCCTTTTGATATTGACCTGTAGACCATGGGTCATGTTTGTGATTCATGACAGATGCAGGAAGGCCTAGTTCACAGTGCACAGTATCACATCTGGACAAATGGTCCTGGGTTTTATAAGAAAACAAGCTGAGCAAGCCAGGAAAAACAAGCAGACCTATGCAGTGTTCCTCCATGGCCTCTGCTTCAGTTCCTGCCTCCAGAGTGCCTACACTGCTTGACTTCCTGCCCTGAAGTCCCTCCATGATGGACTGCCATCTGAAGGTGAACTGATTCCTATCAGCCCTGAGATGCTTTTGGTCAGGGTACTTATCACAGCCACAGAACCTAACTAACTGGGACATTCACACAGAGGTCTACAGACTTAGTGAAGTCCCTACTATAATAAAAATGCAGTCTTCACACAGAAGAAAAACGTCCATAAGAAGGCAAAAAGAAATCTCCTTAGTCAAGGCAAAAGAACCAAGTTGGGTGTGTCACATACCTGTTTTCAAACTATACTTCAAGTTTACTGAGATTAAATAGCATAGCAATGGCAAAAACAAAAACAAAAAAAGGGTGGTAGAAGACTCAGAATCTATAGGACAGAACAGGAAGTGGAGTCTTTCCCCTCAGGCATTGGTGTGACTGCCTGGCCCTAAGCACTAGAAGTGAAAATGAAGAGAAGTCAAGTAATGAAACACTTAGGCATATGTGCACACCATACTTGCTCACAGATTCCACTTTCATGGACTCCTTTGAATGCCAGTGGATTCAAGCAGGTCTGAGATATAAAGGAAAGATGAGAGAGCACACTATACTCTAATAGCCCACAGTCAAGGACTGTGTTGTTCAGAATAAAAAGAAAAGTCACACTCCAATAAAGACATGGGACACTCCAAGTGGTGGTGGCAAACACCTTTAACCGCAGTGCTCAAGAGGAAGAGAGGTAGGCAGATCCCTGTGAGTCTGAGAGTGGCCTGGACTGCAGAGTGAGTTCTAGGACAGTCAGGACTACATAGAAGAATGCTATGTCAAAAAACAAAACAATAACAAGGAAAAGCCAGGTATACATGTGTCCAGTCCCTAATGAACCAGCCCCAGGTCTCTAACCTACTGAGCTTGCCCAAGGCTATCTCTGATGGAAGACATAAATCTTCTATCCATCAGTGCAGCACTTGGAACTGCAGAGATGAGGAATGAATGTGGGCTGGTCACAAGGATTGGCCCCTTGCCCACCAGCTCACCTGCATTGAAGGAGCTAAGGTCTCTTTGGGGACATCTGCAGTCTGTCAATTATTTGCCCTCCTTACTTTTGCTTCTAAAGCTAAAGAAGAAAATTGACTCACAACTAGAAATGGGGGTCGCCCACAGCTCTCAGGTAAAGAAAAGTGCATCAAGAGGGCAAACCAGGCCTTGTAGCACAGGGCTCGAGCTTGGGGACTGTGTCTTCACAGCACAGCCTGGTTCTGAGCCCAGAATTTCAACCAGTCCCAAGTGCTCCTGTGCCTGAGAAGCTCCTCCTCACACCTTCTGCTTTCCCTCCATCTCTGTCTCAACCTAAATTAATGGTGTCAGGCAGCCGTGCACTTCTGATATTCTTTAGGCCATTTGTAAACACTGTCTGCATTCTTTTCTCTTGGAATGACACAGGAAAACCAGTCAAGATCTAATAGACACAGAGCAGGAGACAGAGTCCATAGTGATCAGCAAGCACACCTTGTCCACACTTCTGGAGAGAAATGTCACCTGGTTCCTAAGCACAGTCAGCAGGGAAAACATGGACACACATGCTGGCTGACACGTGACATGGAGTAAAGGATCAAGGGATAGGGCAGCAGGTCTGTATTGTTTACACAGAGACTCTAATCCCTTTTGACTTATTTCTAAACAGTGGTCACTTACAGCCTTTGCTTGGATCTACAGCAGTGCTGCCCCAGGTCCGTCCCCAGCACACAGTTCAGGTGCAGTGCTGTCCCTTGTGCATCCTGGAGACAACAGAACAGAAGCACAGGACTCCTGTGGAGAGACTCTCAGTGCACATGGTGACCCAAGTCCATCACCAAGGACTTACACTGGGTATCCCTGGGATTTTTCATTGTCTAGGATCTCAAGTAACACTCATAAAGTCATGAGCCCAGAATGAACAGCATGGTTTCCTATCTTTTTCTCACTCTCAGACAGTTTAAAAAGCACCAGTGTGCAGCACTGGCCATGCCGTGCTAGGGAAAAACTAGTGTCATATCTTGTTGGGGATATGTCCCCACTTACTGCTACTCACCCTTGTCCCACTCTGGGGTACACAGACACACACACCTGAGAGAATACCACTCAACACACATTGTATTCTTTTTGGAAGATAGATAAAAGGATTTAAGAAAGGTAATCATAGAGGGTCCCTTGCATGAATCTGAAGATTTTGATTAAAATTCAAGATAAATATTCTTTAGGGATGGCCTTGGCTTTACTCACTGGCTAATGGATTGGTGCAGCCTGGGCTACAGAGGACGTTGAAAGGAATCCTGGTCAACTCAGTCAGTCATGTCTCAAAATAGAAAATAAGGGGACTTGTGAGATGGCTCAGCGGTTAAGAGCACCAACTGCTCTTCCAAAGGTCCTGAGTTCAAATCCCAGCAACCACATGATGGCTCACACCCATCTGTAATGAAATCTGATGCCATCATCTGGAGTGTCTGAAGACAGGTACAGTGTACTTACATATAATAAATAAATATAATTTTTTTAAAAATAGAAAATAAAAGGAGGGCTGAGGCTATGGCTCTGTAGTAGCTTTGTTGTCCTCATGTTTAAGAACTAGGGTTCAATTTCCAATTCTGTCAAGAAAAAAAAATGTGGCTACATCCATATTATTACTCAGAGAAGTTAATATATAACTTTATTAATTAGACCACATCTGCAGGGAGACACAAATGGGTAGTTACCACTGTCATCCAGTATAGATCTTACTGTCACATTTCTTATCACTTCAAATATATTTCTCAAACATTTGATGTGCTATATGATACACATGCAATGACATGCATATATCAGACATAGATACTCTGTATCTAGGACACCAGGCTGAAATAAGAGTGAAAAAAATAAGAAAGTGTTAAACAGAAAACAGGTATTTCAGGACGCTTGGCACATTTCTGTCCATTATGAAAGATGAAGCAAAAGCTTGAATGAATGATTGGTTGAAAACGTGAAGATTTTCAAGGCAGTTCAATCTTTAAGGGAGATCTGTAAGCTCTACCTAGGAAGACATCTGTGATCTGTTTTCTTAAAAAGAACAAAGTAAGGGACACAGTAACGCACCAATTGCTATATGTTAATTTAATACAAGGAATATAAACTGATGCATTCCATACATACATACATTTCAAAATCATTTCCAAGGATTTTTTAAGGCAGCATAGTTATCATCTAAGCACTTTTGTAAGTGCAGAACCCAGAGATGTAATAAGAGACTGATATGAATTGATTGAAATGAAACCAGGAGTTTTTTTAAACAATCTGAAAATTATGAATAACTAATTGAACTGTAGGTACATATACACCAGTGATGGCAATTTTGTAAGATTTGGTAACTTACATCATGTAACTAGGCAAAAAGTAACTCATTGAGCCAGAAACTGTCTACATAAAGACATACATAACAAACCACAGGTTAATAAGAAAGGCTTCCCTCCTACTACCAAAGCCAGCAACATGTCCTATGCTAAGGGACAGGTAACACACTTGAGACAGTGGCTTTCTCTGGTAGCAATTGATCCCAGCATGAAGACCATGTTGAGCATCTCAGGCCTGGCATAGTCAGAAGGAAAGTCTGTACACAGCAAAAAAGGGATATTTGTAGAGATCATTGTCTCAGGGACTTGGAGAATCTCAGACATGATTTCTATGATAAATAACTGTTCAAGCAAAAAGGAAAAATAACTCCACACTCCCTTTTTGAAGAGCAAAAGCCCTTGTACCTGGAAGGTATGATGGAAGTGTAGAAATATGGGAAACTGTGCTGGGTTGGCCTGATTCTGCTTGTATCCTAATCCTAATACTGGCTCCACAAGAGGTGGTTGCCATTCTAACTCGTGTGATGTCATGTGATCTTTCATCCAATTTAACTACTCAACTGTGATTGGGCAGTGAAGGGCAAAAGTAGAATTGGAAGCTTGAAAGGAGTTGCAGGCAGAGAGGAGAAAAGAGTAGAGAGAGGAGGAGGAAGCCACCATGGACTAGAACCCAGTGGCCAGGAGAAACAGGAAGTTGCAAGGGGTCTTCTAGCTGGGGACTAAGTTAGTATAGCCCTAAATCGACCCAATCTAAGTTATGGCTTATAACTAACGTGTCTGGACTCTGTGTGTGTGTGTGTGTGTGTGTGTGTGTGTGTGTGTGTGTGTGTGTGTGTGTTATGGGTTTGTTAGGATTGAAAAATCGAGCAACAGGAAATGGACTGGTGCATTAAGTACTCCCTTGATCATTAGAACAAATGTCATTCTGATGACCAACATACATCGAAAGGAAAGATATTTGGCAACCACTAAGTCCTGCACATCAAAAGGGTTCAGAAATGTATCAGAAAATTCTGCTGTGGGTAACTTACTAATTGCTTTTTGCTAACAGATTCCTACATAGGGAAAATATAATATCATAAGAGGTTTCAGCTGAGGTCACTGTTAGAGGAAACTTATTCATCCCCTGAGTTTTCCATTGAGTGTCCACAAAACCCAAATCCACCAAAGGGTAAGAAGCCGAATGAGTCTTCCCTGGAAAACTGAGGGGTCTTTCCCACTGCCGACTCACTTGTGCGACCATCACCACTGACTCATGGCCTCTGTGAGATAGTTTATCCAAAACAGATTTCATGGTAAAATGTGTGGCTTCTATCCATGGAGAGCACCAGCAGCCTGCTTGCCTGCCTGCCTGCCGGGATGAAGCCAAGCACACACACAGACAGAAAGGGACACTGAAAAAACTGCAGGAGCCATTAGAGAAGCCTATCTCAGTGTGATCTAGTCAATCAGAATCTACATTATTAGTACCGTTGCAGGAAAAGGTACTGGTAAGAAGCCTACTTCAGTGTAGACATGTATTTTAATCATCATAGATGAAGTTACACTCACTGCCAATGATTATTCCAGAAGAAGAACTAATGACCTGTTTTTACTGATTATATACTTGCATGTTTTCCAGAAAAGAAAAGTTTGTGATTTTTGCTTTGGAAGATCATGCCCTCTATGGCAATGCCACTTTTCAAAGACAGTTAAGAAATGATGGAATTGGATTTTGAGAATTCAGAAAAATTATGAACTCCACTAAGAGTCTTTATTTATTATAATATCCTTGCATGGCTGAACATCCTAACAGCGGCTAGGAATGGCAGGAGGTGAAAAGTGACATTTAGTTTTCTGGAAGAAGTAAAAAAATGCTAGAGAAGGCCACATCAGAGGACACCTTGTGTAGGAAAGGTTGGTGCAGAGCCAAACCAACTTTGTTGCTCTTGTGTGTATGGCAATTCCATGGAGTCACCATTGCTGTGAGACGTAATTATGCCTCTATAAAGAATTCTCTGGGGGAGATTCATGGGTGTTGTGTTATAAAACCATCATCAAATACCCTAGGTAGGACCTAGCACACCGAACACCAACACATGCCTAGACACATAGTCACACATTTTCCTTGTAAATACATATGTATAAACCCATCCATACATTTTTACCCCTACAATACAAACACTGTGTGTGAAACATAGCTGCCATATGAAATAGTAAGATAAATGTTACCAGAGTTGTTTTTGCTTGTTTGTTCTTTGGTTTAGATACATAGATGTACTGTATGCAAGCTCTTTATCAAGACCCTTCACATATACACATATATGTGAATGTGTGTGGCTGAGCATTGTGTGTGTGTATTAGTGTCTGAGACTGAGGGCTGGACTGGTAGCCATGGCGATGGTGGTGGTTTGTGTGAGTGTGTGTAACTAAGTGTGTGGATGTGGAGGGTGTGCATGTGTGTGGTACATGCCCAGAGTGATTACCTACCAATCCTACTGCTTACCTCATAAGACATCTGAACATAATATTGAAACAGGTACATGTAAAGAGAGTGTTAAAGAGAGTTAGCACAGTCTTCTTAACAAATCCAAAGACAAAAAGCTAGTAAATATTTCTTCTTCATCTTTTTTTTTTGTTTGTTTGTTTGTTTGTTTTTGTTTTTCAGGCAGGGTTTCTCTATATAGCCCTGGCTGTCCTGGAACTCACTTTTATAGACCAGGCTGGCCTCGAACTCAGAAATCTGCCTGCCTCTACCTCCCAAATGCTGGGATTAAAGGCATGTGTCACCACCACCCAGCAAGTAAATATTTCTAATTTTCACTTGCAAAATAAGGGCACTTAATGAAAAGATTGTAATGTGGTCACTAAAACACGGACAAGTCGGTTAGTCTTTTGTGTGTCTCTAATATATCTGCAAGCAAAATGCCTGAAAAACAACATCAAGCATCTTTATGACTTTAAGGTAGTCCACTCTTTCAACACCCATTCAATGTAGATCTTGAAGTCTTAGCTAGAGCAATAATGCAACTGACAGAGATCAGGGGATATAAATTTAAAAGAAAGAAGTCAAATTATCTTTATTTGCAGAGAATATGATATTTTATATACGTAACCCTAAAACTCGCACCAGGGAACTCCAACAGCTGAAGAACACTTTCAGCTAAATTAACTCAGAAAATCAATAGCCCTCCTATTTACACATGACAGACTGAGAAAGAAATCAGAGAAACAACACTTGTCACAATATCCTTAAACAACATAAAATATCTTGGTAATTATAGCCAAGTCTTTGAAGAAAGAAATGGAAGAAGATATCAGAAGATGGAAAGATCTCCTATGCTCATGCATCTGTAGGATTGTCATAGTTAAAAATGTCGCCCTACCTGAAACAATCAACAGATTCATTGTAATCCTCATCAAAATTTCTACACAATTCTTCTCAGAGGTGAAAAGATCAATTTCCAACTTCATATGGAAACCAAAAAAGCCCAGGTTAGCTACATTAATCATGAAAAATAACAGACCTGGAATCTTAGTGAAGTTAAGCAAGAAGTTAAGCCAGGCCTTCCGCTCAACTCGAGACTCGAGCCCCGGGCTACCTTGCCAGCAGAGTCTTGCCCAACACCCGCAAGGGTCCACACGGGACTCCCCACGGGACCCTAAGACCTCTGGTGAGTGGACCACAGTGCCTGCCCCATTCCAATCGCGCGGAACTTGAGACTGCGGTACATAGGGAAGCAGGCTACCCGGGCCTGATCTGGGGCACAAGTCCCTTCCGCTCGACTCGTGACTCGAGCCCCGGGCTACCTTGCAAGCAGAGTCTTGCCCAACACCCGCAAGGGTCCACACAGGACTCCCCACGGGACCCTAAGACTTCTGGTGAGTGGATCACAGTGCCTGCCCCAATCCAATCGCGCGGAACTCGAGACTGCGGTACATAGGGAAGCAGGCTACCCGGGCCTGATCTGGGGCACAAGTCCCTTCCGCTCGACTCGAGACTCGAGCCCCGGGCTACCTTGCCAGCAGAGTCTTGCCCAACACCCGCAAGGGTCCACACGGGACTCCCCACGGGACCCTAAGACCTCTGGTGAGTGGATCACAGTGCCTGCCCCAATCCAATCGCGCGGAACTTGAGACTGCGGTACATAGGGAAGCAGGCTACCCGGGCCTGATCTGGGGCACAAGTCCCTTCCGCTCGACTCGAGACTCGAGCCCCGGGCTACCTTGACAGCAGAGTCTTGCCCAACACCCGCAAGGGCCCACACGGGACTCCCCACGGGACCCTAAGACCTCTGATGAGTGGAACACAGCGCCTACCCCAATCCAATCGCGTGGAACTTGAGACTGCGGTACATAGGGAAGCAGGCTACCCGGGCTTGATCTGGGGCACAAACCCCTTCCACTCCACTCGAGCCCCGGCTACCTTGCCAGCTGAGTCGCCTGACACCCGCAAGGGCCCACACAGGATTCCACACGTGATCCTAAGACCTCTAGTGAGTGGAACACAACTTCTGCCAGGAGTCTGGTTCGAACACCAGATATCTGGGTACCTGCCTTGCAAGAAGAGAGCTTGCCTGCAGAGAATACTCTGCCCACTGAAACTAAGGAGAGTGCTACCCTCCAGGTCTGCTCATAGAGGCTAACAGAGTCACCTGAAGAACAAGCTCTTAACAGTGACAACTAAAACAGCTAGCTTCAGAGATTACCAGATGGCGAAAGGCAAACATAAGAATCCTACTAAAAGAAATCAAGACCACTCACCATCATCAGAACGCAGCACTCCCACCCCACCTAGTCCTGGGCACCCCAACACAACCAAAAATCTAGACCCAGATTTAAAAACATTTCTCATGATGATGATAGAGGACATCAAGAAGGACTTTCATAAGTCACTTAAAGATTTACAGGAGAGCACTGCTAAAGAGTTACAGGCTCTTAAAGAAAAGCAGGAAAACACAGCCAAACAGGTGATGGAAATGAACAAAACCATACTAGAACTAAAAGGGGAAGTAGACACAATAAAGAAAACCCAAAGCGAGGCAACGCTGGAGATAGAAACCCTAGGAAAGAGATCTGGAACCATAGATGCGAGCATCAGCAACAGAATACAAGAAATGGAAGAGAGAATCTCAGGTGCAGAAGATTCCATAGAGAACATCGACACAACAGTCAAAGAAAATACAAAATGCAAAAGGATCCTAACTCAAAACATCCAGGTAATCCAGGACACAATGAGAAGACCAAACCTACGGATAATAGGAATTGATGAGAATGAAGATTTTCAACTTAAAGGGCCAGCTAATATCTTCAACAAAATAATAGAAGAAAACTTCCCAAACATAAAAAAAGAGATGCCCATGATCATACAAGAAGCATACAGAACTCCAAATAGACTGGACCAGAAAAGAAATTCCTCCCGACACATAATAATCAGAACAACAAATGCACTAAATAAAGATAGAATATTAAAAGCAGTAAGGGAGAAAGGTCAAGTAACATATAAAGGAAGGCCTATCAGAATTACACCAGACTTTTCACCAGAGACTATGAAAGCCAGAAGAGCCTGGACAGATGTTATACAGACACTAAGAGAACACAAATGCCAGCCCAGGCTACTATACCCGGCCAAACTCTCAATTACCATAGATGGAGAAACCAAAGTATTCCACGACAAAACCAAGTTCACACAATATCTTTCCACGAATCCAGCCCTTCAAAGGATAATAACAGAAAAGAAGCAATACAAGGACGGAAATCACGCCCTAGAACAACCAAGAAAGTAATCATTCAACAAACCAAAAAGAAGACAGCCACAAGAACAGAATGCCAACTCTAACAACAAAAATAAAAGGGAGCAACAATTACTTTTCCTTAATATCTCTTAATATCAATGGGACTCAATTCCCCAATAAAAAGACATAGACTAACAGACTGGCTACACAAACAGGACCCAACATTCTGCTGCTTACAGGAAACCCATCTCAGGGAAAAAGACAGACACTACCTCAGAGTGAAAGGCTGGGAAAACAATTTTCCAAGCAAATGGACTGAAGAAACAAGCTGGAGTAGCCATTTTAATATCGGATAAAATCGACTTCCAACCCAAAGTTATCAAAAAAGACAAGGAGGGACACTTCATACTCATCAAAGGTAAAATCCTCCAAGAGGAACTCTCAATTCTGAATATCTACGCACCAAATGCAAGGGCAGCCACATTCATTAGAGACACTTTAGTAAAGCTCAAAGCATACATTGCACCTCACACAATAATAGTGGGAGACTTCAACACACCACTTTCTTCAAAGGACAGATCGTGGAAACAGAAACTAAACAGGGACACAGTGAAACTAACAGAAGTTATGAAACAAATGGACCTGACAGATATCTACAGAACATTTTATCCTAAAACAAAAGGATATACCTTCTTCTCAGCACCTCACGGGACCTTCTCCAAAATTGACCATATAATTGGTCACAAAACAGGCCTCAATAGATACAAAAATATTGAAATTGTCCCATGTATCCTATCAGACCACCATGGCCTAAGACTGATCTTCAATAACAACATAAATAATGGAAAGCCAACATTCACGTGGAAACTGAATAACACTCTTCTCAATGATACCTTGGTCAAGGAAGGAATAAAGAAAGAAATTAAAGACTTTTTAGAGTTTAATGAAAATGAAGCCACAACGTACCCAAACCTATGGGACACAATGAAAGCATTTCTAAGAGGGAAACTCATAGCGCTGAGTGCCTCCAAGAAGAAACGGGAGACAGCACATACTAGCAGCTTGACAACACATCTAAAAGCCCTAGAAAAAAAGGAAGCAAATTCACCCAAGAGGAGTAGACGGCAGGAAATAATCAAACTCAGGGGTGAAATCAACCAAGTGGAAACAAGAAGAACTATTCAAAGAATTAACCAAACGAGGAGTTGGTTCTTTGAGAAAATCAACAAGATAGATAAACCCTTAGCTAGACTCACTAAAGGGCACAGGGACAAAATCCTAATTAACAAAATCAGAAATGAAAAGGGAGACATAACAACAGATCCTGAAGAAATCCAAAACACCATCAGATCCTTCTACAAAAGGCTATACTCAACAAAACTGGAAAACCTGGACGAAATGGACAAATTTCTGGACAGATACCAGGTACCAAAGTTGAATCAGGATCAAGTTGACCATCTAAACAGTCCCATATCACCTAAAGAAATAGAAGCAGTTATTAATAGTCTCCCAACCAAAAAAAGCCCAGGACCAGATGGGTTTAGTGCAGAGTTCTATCAGACCTTCAAAGAAGATCTAATTCCAATTCTGCACAAACTATTTCACAAAATAGAAGTAGAAGGTACTCTACCCAACTCATTTTATGAAGCCACTATTACTCTGATACCTAAACCACAGAAAGATCCAACAAAGATAGAGAACTTCAGACCAATTTCTCTTATGAATATCGATGCAAAAATCCTCAATAAAATTCTCGCTAACCGAATCCAAGAACACATTAAAGCAATCATCCATCCTGACCAAGTAGGTTTTATTCCAGGGATGCAGGGATGGTTTAATATACGAAAATCCATCAATGTAATCCATTATATAAACAAACTCAAAGACAAAAACCACATGATCATCTCGTTAGATGCAGAAAAAGCATTTGACAAGATCCAACACCCATTCATGATAAAAGTTTTGGAAAGATCAGGAATTCAAGGCCCATACCTAAACATGATAAAAGCAATCTACAGCAAACCAGTAGCCAACATCAAAGTAAATGGAGAGAAGCTGGAAGCAATCCCACTAAAATCAGGGACTAGACAAGGCTGCCCACTTTCTCCCTACCTTTTCAACATAGTACTTGAAGTATTAGCCAGAGCAATTCGACAACAAAAGGAGATCAAGGGGATACAAATTGGAAAAGAGGAAGTCAAAATATCACTTTTTGCAGATGATATGATAGTATATATAAGTGACCCTAAAAATTCTACCAGAGAACTCCTAAACCTGATAAACAGCTTCGGTGAAGTAGCTGGATATAAAATAAACTCAAACAAGTCAATGGCCTTTCTCTATACAAAGACTAAACCGGCTGAGAAAGAAATTAGGGAAACAACACCCTTCTCAATAGTCACAAATAATATAAAATATCTTGGCGTGACTCTAACTAAGGAGGTGAAAGATCTGTATGATAAAAACTTCAAATCTCTGAAGAAAGAAATTAAAGAAGATCTCAGAAGATGGAAAGATCTCCCATGCTCATGGATTGGCAGGATCAACATTGTAAAAATGGCTATCTTGCCAAAAGCAATCTACAGATTCAATGCAATCCCCATCAAAATTCCAACTCAATTCTTCAACGAATTGGAAGGAGCAATTTGCAAATTTGTCTGGAATAACAAAAAACCTAGGATAGCAAAAAGTCTTCTCAAGGATAAAAGAACTTCTGGCGGAATCACCATGCCAGACCTAAAGCTTTACTACAGAGCAATTGTGATAAAAACTGCATGGTACTGGTATAGAGACAGACAAGTAGACCAATGGAATAGAATTGAAGATCCAGAAATGAACCCACACACCTATGGTCACTTGATCTTCGACAAGGGAGCTAAAACCATCCAGTGGAAGAAAGACAGCATTTTCAACAATTGGTGCTGGCACAACTGGTTGTTATCGTGTAGAAGAATGCGAATCGATCCATACTTATCTCCTTGTACTAAGGTCAAATCTAAGTGGATCAAGGAACTTCACATAAAACCAGAGACACTGAAACTTATAGAGGAGAAAGTGGGGAAAAGCCTTGAAGATATGGGCACAGGGGAAAAATTCCTGAACAGAACAGCAATGGCTTGTGCTGTAAGATCGAGAATCGACAAATGGGACCTAATGAAACTCCAAAGTTTCTGCAAGGCAACAGACACCGTCAATAAGACAAAAAGACCACCAACAGATTGGGAAAGGATCTTTACCTATCCTAAATCAGATAGGGGACTAATATCCAACATATATAAAGAACTCAAGAAGGTGGACTTCAGAAAATCAAATAACCCCATTAAAAAATGGGGCTCAGAATTGAACAAAGAATTCTCACCTGAGGAATACCGAATGGCAGAGAAGCACTTGAAAAAATGTTCAACATCCTTAATCATCAGGGAAATGCAAATCAAAACAACCCTGAGATTCCACCTCAGACCAGTCAGAATGGCTAAGATCAAAAATTCAGGTGACAGCAGATGCTGGCGAGGATGTGGAGAAAGAGGAACACTCCTCCATTGTTGGTGGGAGTGCAGGCTTGTACAACCACTCTGGAAATCAGTCTGGCGGTTCCTCAGAAAACTGGACATAGTACTACCGGAGGATCCAGCAATACCTCTCCTGGGCATATATCCAGAAGATGCCCCAACAGGTAAGAAGGACACATGCTCCACTATGTTCATAGCAGCCTTATTTATAATAGCCAGAAGCTGGAAAGAACCTAGATGCCCCTCAACAGAGGAATGGATACAGAAAATGTGGTACATCTACACAATGGAGTACTACTCAGCTATTAAAAAGAATGAATTTATGAAATTCCTAGCCAAATGGATGGACCTGGAGGGCATCATCCTGAGTGAGGTAACACATTCACAAAGAAACTCACACAATATGTATTCACTGATAAGTGGATATTAGCCCCAAACCTAGGATACCCAAGATATAAGATATAATTTGATAAACACATGAAACTCAAGGAGAATGAAGACTGAAGTGTGGACACTATGCCCCTCCTTAGATTTGGGAACAAAACACCCATGGAAGGAGTTACAGAGACGGAGTTTGGAGCTGAGATGAAAGGATGGACCATGTAGAGACTGCCATAGCCAGGGATCCACCCCATAATCAGCATCCAAACGCTGACACCATTGCATACACTAGCAAGATTTTATTGAAAGGACGCAGATGTAGCTGTCTCTTGTGAGACTATGCCGGGGCCCAGCAAACACAGAAGTGGATGCTCACAGTCAGCTAATGGATGGATCATAGGGCTCCCAATGGAGGAGCTAGAGAAAGTAGCCAAGGAGCTAAAGGGATCTGCAACCCTATAGGTGGAACAACATTATGAGCTAACCAGTACCCCGGAGCTCTTGACTCTAGCTGCATATATATCAAAAGATGGCCTAGTCGGCCATCACTGGAAAAAGAGGCCCATTGGACTTGCAAACTTTATATGCCCCAGTACAGGGGAATACCAGGGCCAAAAAGGGGGAGTGGGTGGGCAGGGGAGTGGGGGTGGGTGGATATGGGGGACTTTTGGTATAGCATTGGAAATGTAAATGAGTTAAATACCTAATAAAAAATGGAAAAAAAAAAAAAAAAGAAGTTAAGCCAGGTAGTCCTGATACAAAACTTTAATCCCGGCACTCATGAATGAGAGGCAGGTGCACCTCTGAAGTCAAGGCCAGCCTGGTCTACAGTGTGAGTTACAGGACAACCAGGGCTACATAGAATAACCCTGTCTGAAAACCATAAAAATGACATCATGAAATTTCCTAGTGCCATACATTGTAGACAAATGTATGGCACTAGGAAATAAAACATCTTTGCTAAGATAACACAGATGCAAAAAGAATATTGTATGCATTCACTTATATTTGGATATTAGCCATTTAGTAAGTGATAATCAAGCTACAATCCATAGAACCTAGAAGGGTAGGCATTGAGAAAGGGACTAGGAGGGACACATGGATCTCAATGAGAGTGGAACATAGAATAGATTTTATGGGTTGACTGGAGCTAAAAGAGGAGATAGGAGCAGAGGAGTCAGGTGGGAAGGGTGAGGGGAAATGAGACTAAGGGGGAGATTTTTGGAAGAGCCAGCTACAATTGAAGAGCATTTGAGTGGCCCTGTACAAACTGAGTGCAGTGGAAACTTCCTATAATAGGAAGGCAACCACAATAAAGCAGCCATACAGCAAAGGAGACAAAACCCTGCCAACCATATCTTGTAATGAGGATTTCAGTACCAGGACTGGGTTACATCTAATTCACTTGTTAGCCAAAAGAAAATCATGGAAATCACCAAACAACCCAGACAATAGTTTGCTCTCCACACACTGAAGCAAGGACCCAGTTTTGGAGATAGCGCACACATGACTCACTGACCATGGAGAGCTGGAGCTGGTACCTACATAGACCCTTCACACCCATACTCTGGTGTCTATGCCATGGAAAGGTTTGCTGCAGAATATTAAAGGGAAAGTAATCATCAACCCAACCACAATATGTTCGACCTACACTCGGTCATGACTATAAAATATGTTATAGTAATGGACGTGCAAACCTCCATGAGATTAACCAACCAATGTCTGATTTGACTTAAGGCCCACTCCATGAGATGGAACTCAAATATAGCACTGCTTGAATCTAGATAGACTCAAGAGCCAAGGCAAAACCAAATACATCTGGATTGTTTAAAGAGAAGTAACAATGAACTGGGGAGATGCCTCCCAGTTAAGAGAATTGGCTGCTCTTCCAGAGGTCCTGATTTCAATTGTCAGCAACCACATGGTCGCTCACAAACATCTGTAATGGGATCTGATGTCCTCATCTGGTGTGTCTGAAGACAGGTACATTGTACTCATATACATGAAATAAATAAATCTTTTTAAAAATAAAAAAAGAGATACCTATAAAATGACTCTCACTGGTATTCTGCTGGAGTCATAGTCAGGGTCTTATTCAGCCATCAGCATAGCTGCTTCCTCTTGCAGCAGATGGAAACAAACACAGAGACCCACAGCAAGACATTTCAGGGAGACAGACCCTGGAATACACAGCTCTAAAGGAGATATCTCCATCAAATCCCTTCCGTCAGAGCTCAGGGAACTCCAAGGAGGAGGAAGCAGGAAGAATTGGGGAGAAGGAATTGACACAGGGCACCAGAAAAACAAAGCCCTGTAAAACAACTCAGCAAAGCTCAAAAGAACTCACAGATACTGACACAGTGCACACAGGGCCAACATGGGGTTGCACCAGGTCAGCTGCAGATAGATGTACTTTAGTTTTCAGTATAGTACTGTTATGGAACTCTGAATGTGTCAGCAAGTGGTTCCCACAGTCTGGTATATGAGAATAGTATGATTCTTGTGCCTTGTCTTGGGCCACATTGATTTTTCTGTTGAATTGTCCAGCACTGAAATGTAAATTTCTGTTTTATCTGGTGTGTTCTTAAAAACAAGAAACTGACAGACATTACATCCTAGGTATCATATCAATAACTTTTGAAGTTTGGGCAATCTGTATGAGTACTCCTATAGAGGATAACCTACACATACTGAATGCTGCTCCAAGGCTTGAAGTGTTTTGTCAATGTTTACAAAAACATTAAAATGCAGCTTGAAGGGGTTTTGTTCTTGTTGTTGTTTTTGTTGTTGTTGTTATCTCTCTAAATTCCTCTTCTAGGTTAGAATACAAATGATCCGGTGGCATTATGGCATTTTCAGAGGTTCAGTGCTTTCCTCTGGCTCTCTCCACTCCCCAGCTGCCCAGCATTACCTCCACATGTTCTCTTCCTGCCCCTGAATAGTCCTGCTTCTGTGTTGAAGTGGCATGTCTATCATTACTGTCCTTGCTCCTACTCAGGAAAGTTTTCTTTCCTCTCCCCTTACTAATCATGACCTACACACACAATGTGAATCATAAAAGTAAATTCAAAATTTGATTGTACCTTGGAATTTATGTATAAATATCTCACAGCTGTACACATCCATATCAATAAGTCACCTATATGGAAATTATTCTCCTAATTAGAAATTGGCAAAGAACAATTCTCTAACCCAAAAGAAATTGCATATACAAGAATACAAACAGTAAATCACAAATCAGTAAAGAATTTCTTTATATATTGTCCAAAGCTAGAGTTCTCCTCATGTGCTAAAGCATATATAACATACCTTGGAAAGTGGCTTCCCCTGGAGACAGTTCATCCCACCAACAAAGACCATGTTGGGCATCACAGGTCTGGGGAACTCCAACACAAAGTCAGTGCATAACAACCAAATAGACACTGGGCAAAAGAGGTCTGTCATAGTCACTGGGGTCTGCAGAACTTCAGAGGCAATTTCAACAGCAGTTTTGTAAAGATAGGGGCAAAATACATCGTCTTGAATGTAGATAAGATGGTTCCACACTCTCTCCTTGAAAGTCATGGTGCCTGTGTATTTTGAGAAAAGTCCAGGAACATAAGAAGGAAGACTCGGACACTGGGCACCCTCTTCAAGATAGTAGCAAAATGAAAGTCTTGCAAAGATCACTGATGGGAGTGACAGATATTTGGCAATAGTTAAGCCACACATATCAAAAGGATTCAGAAACACTGCATCAAAAGAAGTCTGCTTCAATTACTCCACTAACTTCTTGTCGTTAAACAAACTCCTACAGTGTGAAAACATCAGTTTAAAGAAACCACTGGCTGAGCCTGTCATGAAAGAACGTATACTTTGTTCTGGAGTTTTCCATTGAGTGTAAGTAAAATACTTGAACTCTCTCTCCAGGTCCTCCAGAGTGTGAGAAATTGAGTATGTCTTCATTGTACAATTCAGGGATTTCCCCAGCCGCCAACTCACCTCTGGGATTACTACCACCACCTCATGCCCTCTCTGAATGAGTTTCTCCACAACCATCTGCATGTCAAACCAGTGGCTCCCATCCATGGGCACCACCAGCAGCCTGCCTGCCTGGACCAAGCCTGAGGCCAGGAGCAGACATAGAGGAAAGGAGGCAGGAAAGGTTGCAGGAGTCATGTTAAAAATCAGAGCCCAGAGTAATCCAGTTGCTATGACTGTAGGATTTTCTAATAGTTAGAAACACAAGACCTTCTGCAGTGTACACATGTATTTGCATGTTTGCAAGTGACGTTAAATTCAGTGTTAATGATTTACTCAAAAGAGCAATACTTAACTGCACTGACAGAAATATCTTTCATATGCTCTCCAGGTAAAAAATGGTTATGATCTTTGCTTAGGAAATATCATGACTTCTATTTCAGAAACAGTTTGGAATGAGTCATGAAACAATATTTTAGGTGTTGACAATTCCGAAAAAGTAAGAGGCTGCCTTAAAGGGGTCTCTTCAACTACCACACGGTCATTTATACAGCATAGGAACTGAAGCTCAGCAGGAGAGACAGTGAGAGTCACCAAGTAGAGGTAGAGAGTGCTAGAGGTCACACAGAAGCAGGATACTCCCTAAAGGACACATTTTGTTTTAAAGGACTTCTCAGGTCTCAAATCAATTCTAAGTTGCTTTGAGTTCATGGATCTGAGAGTTTAGGAGTCTTGACTGACAGGTACTGAGCCTTGGGACTCTGCCCTGCTGTAGGACTCCAGTCATCTAATAAGCCAGCCACTGTCCCTGTCAAAATAGGAAACACTCACTGTTTTAGATATTCACTAGGAGGCTTTTGTTCTTTTAAGCAACGTTTCTAAGACAGGATGGCTTTTATTTCTAAGCCTGGCTTTTGGACAGACATCTGGACACAAGATAGAAGATGAAGAGCACCTGACCTCTAAAAACTCGTTGACTCCAATGATGAGGGTCAGATTACTTTACTCCAGGCACCATGGCTGGGGGTGGGGGCGAGGGTGTGTGGGAGGGTTGGAGAGAGGTGCTCTTCTAGGAACCAATGGGCCTGAAGCCTAGGACTTGCATCTTTCATCACAGTTCCTGGAGAGACTGATGGACTTAGTCCTGGTATTGAGTGAGGCAGGATATAATGACTATGTAAGGCAGTGTCTTTTTTTTAAAGAATGGAACTTTAATCTTTATTTACAGGACATGACAGGGTATGAAATTCCAAATAGAAATAAATTCAGAGGACAGCTTCATAGAGTATGTACAGTTTATAACTGTTCAAGTATAGTTTCTTTTGTAAAAAGTGCGACAATAACAAACCACATTTAAAAAGAGTTCTTAGTAGAGAAAACAGTAAGACAAATCTATGAGAACATAGAATAGCACAGCACATAGCTATTTTGTGCCTTGGCTGGACATTAGAAGTTAAAGGTCCCGGGAGCTCCATCCTGAACTTGGAAGGCAAAGCCTTCAGAGGTAGTTTCTGGCAACACATTTTGATCTTCCTCCACTGAGAAGTACTTCTTAATTAAGTTCAATGAGGCCTTGTATACAGACTCATTTTCATGGCTCTGTAGTGCTTCAATTTTATCCAATCCTCCACACTCTTCAATCATTATACTGAGCTTTTCTGTCACACATAGTTTCTCTGCAGCCTGAAAGATATTTGATGTGGCATCAAGAATAACCTGAATAATCTTGGTATCTTTTGCACTCAGGAGGTTCATCAAAGGTTCTGTTATCCCACAATGAATGAGATATACAATCTGCTCAACAGTCCCACCGCTGGTATAGTTGGTTATAGCCCACACGGCCTCCTTCTGTGTCTTAATGTCTGCCTTAGAGAGGACACCAACAAGAAGGGGGACTAGGCTGTGATTCACAACTTGCTGTATCTGGTCCTGGCGTCCAGCTGTAATGTTTGACATTGTCCATGTGGCCTCCTTCTGAATGTTAGTTTTGGGGTTTGTTAGCAGGCTGGGAAAGACTGCAAGTGCTCCTGCATCTATCACTTTCTGAGTCTGTACATCTGTTCCAGTGACAATATAACCTATGGCTCTTAGTGCAGGAGTCACAATGGGCAGTTCAGTAACTCCTAGAAGCTTCACAAGTTGGGGAACAACTCCTTTCTTCACAATCATCTCAATGCGCTCATTTGGACCATCAGTCAGGTAGGAAATGGCCCAGCAGGAATCTACTAATACTTCTGGATCATTGTGGTGCAGGAGTCGAACTAAAGTAGGAAGAATCTGCTCAACAGCGTCTAAGGGAGGTGCAGGGTTCTTATTTCGACAAAGGTTTGAAAGGGTCCTGGTAAGATTACGTAAGTAACCACATGCTAAGGATGACAGATCAGGAACTGCTAGAAGTGCCAACAGTGGGTCAATCGCACAGTGTTTGATAACTAAGTCTCAGAAAGCTGAACCATCACCTGCAATGTTTCCAAGAGCCCATACAGCTGCTCGCTGATGTGAGCATGGGGAGATGCCAAGAGAGAAAGAAACGCTGGGATAGCACCTCCATCCACCACAGATTTGGTCTGTTCAGATGTTCCAGAAGCAATGTTGGTGAGTGCCCACACAGACTCAAACTGAATGGGACTACAATAAATTTTACCCAAGAAGGACACAAATTTTGGGATCAAACTAGCCCGGATGACGTTGTCTATAGGAGGCTGTTTCTCTCTAGAAAGCAATTTCTGAGCAGCTTGAGTAGCTTGGAGCTGGCTTTCCAAATTGTTACTGTTTTTGCCTTAAACAATGTCCTCAACAGACCAATTTACAGTCCCCTGGTTGTTCCGGTTTTCCTGTAGCGGAAAAGTATCATCAACAGGAAAGGAGCTGATGTTTCCCTTTTCAGCATCTGCTCATCTTTTTTAGCTTTCCTGAGTTCCACATTAACTTCTATTCTGCAGCAACGCATTTCTGTACTGTCCTTCCCCTTGTTCTTGAATCTGTTAAGTTGGGCAGCTGGTAAGTTAGCATTCTCGTTCGTGGACATGGCTGCAGGAACAAGGAGGAAAGCTGTACAGCCGGCTCAGACTTCCATGAAAGGTGGTGCAGGGCACTCAAGCTGCGGGTAGGCGGCTGTGGAAACGTCTAGGCAGTGTCTTTTTAATGGAGACTCTAATCACTTAATGCTTACAACAGGAGTCATGAAAATCCTTTGACTTGGGTGTAAAACAGTGATGCTCTGAGGAATTGGCTCACCACAGTGTAGACACAGAACTCCTCTCACCACAGGCACCAGGGCAGTGTGACCTCTATGGAGAGACTCTCGGGGGAAAGTTATGATGATTTCACCAGATATAGTGAGCATTTCCTGGTATTACTATCATCAAAAATCCTAGTTACACCTAGCACAGTGAACACAAATACATGCCTAGACACGTGAGTTTCCTTCTCAACACACAGATATAAATCCATCCATAGCTTCTGTTCCCCAACAACACAAACACTATATATGAAACCTGGCTGCCATATGAAATAATAGAATAGGCACATACATCTTCCCAGAGTTGTTTGATTGTTTAGATCTATAGTTGTGCTGTATACAAGCTCTTTATTAAGAGCCTCCACGTATGCACATACATGTGATTCTGTGTGGCTGAGCACAATGTGTGAGGCTGAGGGTTATAGTGGTTGTGATGGTGAGGGTGGTGGTTTGTGTATGTGTGTATAACTAAGAGTGTGGGGTGTGCATGAGTGTGGCACATGCCCAAATTTATTACTCAGCAACCCTATGTCTTGTCTCATGAGACTTCAGAACATAATACAGAAACATGTCGATATAAAGAAACTATTAAAGAGCAGTTAGCACAGTCTTCTTCACAAAATCAAAAGATAGAAAGCTAGTAAATATCACCAGTTATCACTCAGAAAATAAGGTCATTCGGTGAAAAGATCATAATGTGATCACTAAAGGAGGGTGCCAAGTCTGTTAAGCTTTGGCTTGTGTCTCTAATGTATTTATTGTCAAGCAGAATGCATGGAAAAGAACATCTTGTATCTTTATGACTTTGTTAAGGTGGTCCACTCTTTCAACACCCATTCAATATAGTACTTGAAGTCTTACCTAGAGCAATAAGGCAACTAATGAGATCAGGGAATGCAAATTGATAAAGAAGAAGTCAAGTTGCCTTTATTTGCAGATGATATGATAGTGTATATATGTGTCCCTAAAAGTTCCACCAGGGAATTCTAACAGCTATTGAACACTTTCAGTAAAATATCTGGATATAAAATTAACCCAGAAAATCAGTAGCCTTCCTATATATAGATGACAAATAGGCTAGAAATAATCAGGGAAACATCATCTTTCACGATAGCCTCAAACAATATAAAATCTCTTGGTAAATCTAATAGAGGGAATTCTAAAAGAGGTTACCTCTTAAAGACATAACTAATCAAGCAAGTGAAAGCCTTGTAAAATAAAAACTTCAAGTCTTTGAAGAAAGAAATGTATGAAGATATCAGAAGATGGAACAGTCTCCCAAGCTCATAGATCTTTAGGATTAATCTAGTAAAAATGGCTATCTTTGCAGAAGCAATCTACAGAGTCAATGTGATTGCCATCAAAATTCCAACACAGTAGTTCACACACCCTGAAAGGACAATTCTCAAGTTCTAATTGAAACCTCAAAAAAATCTCAGGACAGCTAAAACAATCCTGAAGAATAATAGAGCTACCGGAGTTCTCACCATCCTGATCTCAAATTCTACTATAATGCTATAGTAATAAAAACAGCATGTTTCTGGCATTAAAAACAGACATATTTATACTACGCTTGGGCATATACCCAAAGAACACATCCCACCACAGTGACACTTTTCCACCATATTCAATACTCCATTCATAATAGTCAAGAAATTGGAAACAACCTAGATGTCCCTCAAAAGAAGAAGAGATAAAGAAAATGTGTTACATTTACACAATCGATTCTTACTCAGGTCTTTTTTTTTTTTTTTTAATGACATCTGTAGGCAAATGTATGGAACTAGGAAAAATCATCCTGGGTGAAGTAACCCAGGCTCAGAAAGATAAATATGGTATGGATTTGCTTATATTTGGATAGTGAGAAGGCTGGGCTGATTCCATGACAGGCTTCAAATTGGCAGTTAGGAGACTAGGCCTAAGAACTGGGAAAGTCCAGGCAAGTCAGTTACCAGAAAACCACCACCACCAACAAGCCCCAGGCTTCAGGCAGCTAGTGAGAAACTGCCCTGATCTCTCTCCTACCTTATGCCTCATATAGAGCTAGGAACACCCCTATACTTTAAGTGCCCCCCCCCGCCTTTGAGATCCCATATGAGAGGCCCCCCTCCCATGCTGCCTAACCTCCAATCTGATATCTTAGCTAAATATGACCAACATAAATTTTTTAAATCATCGGAAGCCCTCCATAGGGTCCGGAAGCAACTCTGGCCAGGTTTATGAGTCTGCTCCTCCCCTTAACTCCCATGCTTTGAACCAGGTGACAAAGTCTGGATTAAGAGATGTAACCACATGGTCCATCCTTTTATCTCAGCTCCAAACTTTGTCTCTGTAACTCCTTCCAAGGGTGTTTTGTTCCCTCTTCTAAGGAGGGGCATAGTGTTCACACTTCAGTCTTCAGATCCATCCCATAATCAGTTTCCAAATGCTGACACCATTGCATACACTAGCAAGATTATGCTGAAAGGACCCTGATATAGCTGTCTCTTGTCAGAGTAGGCCTGGGCCTAGCAAACATAGAAGTGGATGCTCACAGTCGGCTATTGGATGGATCACATGGCCCCCAATGAAGGAGCTAGAGAAAGTACCAAAGAAGCTAAAGGGATCTGCAACCCTATAGGTGGAACAACATTATGAACTAACCAGTACCCCGGAGCTCTTGACTCTAGCTGCATATGCATCAAAAGATGGCCTAGTCGGCCATCACTGGAAAGAGAGGCCCATTGGACACGCAAACTTTATATGCCCCAGTACAGGGGAACGCCAGGGCCATAAAAGGGGAGTGGGTGGGTAGGGGAGAGGGGGTGGGTGGCTATGGGGGACTTTTGGTATAGCATTGCAAATGTAAATGAGCGAAATACCTAATAAAAAATGGAAAAAAAAAAAAAGAGATGTAACCACAAGACTCGGGAAAAGGACCCCATGCTGGGATCCTGACCATGCCTGTGGCTGTTAAGGTGGCAGAATCCGGATGTGGATAAGGATTCCAAGGTTAAGCCTGCCAGGAGAGAGAAGATCCAGCAGCCGAGGTCCCAGCAGAAGAGATTCCTAGGTGAACCACCACAAGAAAGATGAAAGGTCACCCCACACCCTGTCGATCCATTGAAACTGCCACTCCAGGGTTCCTGATCATGCTTGCTAGCTGCTCCAGCCACTGCCTCCTTACTATCTGGGTACCCCAGGGGGTGATGGAACAACCTTGTCATCAAATTCACAGTGGCTGGCAAGAAAGCCAGTTGGACTGCTGGTTCTTAAAACTCCTCTCTCCTGGGACTTAACACAGAACTTTTGGTTACTGACCAGGGATTCCACACTGGAAACAAGGTACCGGTAGCCTCTTCCCACCTCTGTAAACACACTGTAACCCCTTCTGTTGTTGCAGAATACATGCTGCCCCCCAGAGAATGCTTGGTAGGCTTGTACCCCGGGGTGGGGAGTGAGGGAGAGGGGCTTACTCCATTCATTTATGGCCTGGTTGTAAATACAACTTGAGGATTTTGTTGTTGTTGTTGTTCTAGGACAGCTTATACCCAGAGTGACTTATTACTCTGGGGAGGATGTCATCAACCAGCTGGCACCTCCAAACAATTGGGGTAAAAGGGCGACCATTTTACTAGGTTTTCTCCTTGGCACAGGGCTGGCTGGAGCTGCTAGCGTAGGGACCTTACCCCTAATACTCCAAGATAAAAATTACATGGCCTATGGATGGCAATAGATGCAGATATACAGGAGATGGAAAGGTCTTATCATGGCCCTGCAGGATTCCCTATCCTCCCTGACTGAAGGAGTCTTACAGAACAGAAGAAGCCAAGACTTGCTGTGCCTCCAGCAGGGAGGGCTCTGTGCAGCCTTAGGTGAGAAATGCTGCTGTTTCTATGTTGACCACTCAGGGGCCGTCAAAGAACCTATGGCTTTAATCAGAAAGAGACTACAAGACAGATTCTACTGATGTTAGCTTTGACTCATGGTCCCCACAAAATCAGTGTTTTAGTTAGGTTTGTTAAGGAACAGATTTATTAGACATCACAGGATTCAAGGTGGTCCAAAACTGAAGGGGGAAATGAGAAAGCTAGGCTGACTCCACAACAGGTTTCAAATAGGCAGTTTAGGAGACTAGGCCTAAGAACTGGGAAAGTCCAGGCAAGTCAGTTACTAGAAACAAAAACAAAAACAAAACAACAACAACAAAATCCCAGGCTTCAGGCAGCTAGTCAGAAATTGCCCTGCCCTCAGAAGCTGCCCCACCACTTGGTGTGAGGCAAGGTCAATGGGTCAGCAATAGTTTCCAAACTGTTGCTACTTCCTCAGCAACAATTTCCAGACATCAGCTTCCAACCCCCATGCCCAGGTAATGAATGTCCCTAGAGGTGGAGCAAGATATAGGTTATATACCTAGAATCCCCTAAGGTGCTTTAAATCAGGCCTGCAAGCTCACTTGGTTGTCTTTCTATTCTGGTAATGGGAGACCCCAGCATGCTGGACTTCTGCAGAATGACACTTTTGCGTTCACATACTATTTGAGTATAGGGTATATATAATAGTAGCTGTCAAATAAATGATAACAAAATTATAATCCATTGACAGGAAGAGAGGTTAGGCATAGAGGAAAGGTGTAAAAGTAATTTGAGGGCTTTCCCACCTGTTCTAGCTCCCAAGTAATGACACAGAGACATAATAAATGTAGTAACAAACTGCAAAGCACTATAGTGGGGCAGATGCCCATCATAACCCTCTATGGCTGCCTACTACCCAGCTACCTGCCCCATTATTTGTCATCTTAGTCTTGCCCTGGCTGCTCCTGCTCCATCAGTTTCCTCATGGTGCTGACAACCTGCTCATGGTGAATCCTCATAGTCCAATTACATGGTCCATCTACTCTCTCTGGTCCCCACTGGGACCAGACATCCTGCCTCCCCTCTTCTCTGTCCAGCCATTGTCAATCAGAGGCAATGAAACAATTTTTACACAACTCTGAGATTGGAGACACTCCAATAATAATGACAATGTCCAGACTACTACCAGGTCCCTGGCCCACAGCAACCTGCATCTGAATACACAGTGCACAAACCCATCCCCCCAACATCAGGGACTAGGAGGGGCACATGGATCTGCCTGGGATAGGGGAACAATATATTTATGGGTGAACTGGCGGCTGGGGAGGAGGCAAAACTTGGAGAGAGATGATACTGAGTGAGAACATAAGGGGGAGAGCCAATTAGAATTGAAGAGTATTGTAGAAACCTAGTATGGTGGAAACTTCCTATAATAGGAAGGCAATTATAACAATGTCTCCATATAAGGATGGGGCTGAGAGTCTGTGCTGTGTGACACAGTAGGAGAAAACAGACAACAAAGCACAGGTAGCAAAGACAGCTTTCATATGCATGAGAAAAATTAAATTCAATGGTAATGACTCACTCACAAGAATAAAAATTAATGAACTTCATTCACTAGCTGAAATATCTACCTGTATGTTTTCTAAATTAAAAAAAAAAAAAGTGTGATCTTTTCTTTGGAAAGACTATGTCCTCTACTACAATACCAGTTTTGAAAGAGTAATGGAAAAACTTATTTTGATTTTTAGAATTCATAATTCACTGCATATAAGAAGTCTCAGTAGGCACTGAGAGACCCTATATGCTTTTTCCTGTCCCTCACCTTCCTTACAGCTTTTCCCTCTTGCCTGGGGTCAAGGCTAGGTCAAGTTCCATTCTCAAACCAACAGGAACATTCTGGAGTAAAAATTCTCAGAAAGTACTGACTGATAGTCTCACCTGATGCCACACCCACTCCAGTGAAGTCTGTGTAACAGGCCTAAAGGCTTGGATGCCAAAGAGTTTCATGGAAACTTATCCTCCTGGAACCTTGGCATTCCCATAGCACAAATGTTCCAAACTTGTCCCTGCATTAGTTGGTGTCAGAGACCATCCCGTGAGAAAGTGGGCCCTTCACAATCTCCCTAACAGGCCAAATGGCCTTGTACTAAGAGCTGATTATCACCCCCTTCCTCCTTATTCCCTTATTCCTCCTTATTCCTAACACTTAAGGCTGTAAAATTTGAATAACAGTCCCCTCTTCTCTATCTCTTCCTGAACTCCCTTGCCATCCAAGGACATGAGTTACACCTGAAGCCTAGCCTGACACCCAAGACTGTCAAGGAGGATCGATGTTCCAGAGATAAGATGCAAAGTGCCCTCTGCCTGGCGCCTGACTTCGTCCCCCATGTCAGCAGATGCCCCCTTCTTTGTTCTTTGTATAATTCTCCGTCGACCCCTCCCATATTCCCCACGATGTATGCTTTAAAAAGAAGGCACCTCAGCATAATAAACGAGACCTCGATAGGTACCCTTCCTGGTCTCCTATTTCTCTTTTTCTTCCTCCCATCTACTTCCAGGTTTGTGGTCCCCCTCCCACCCACGAATAACTGAACTCCGTGGGACGGGATAAGTCGGTGTATGGATCTGTGTGTTTTCTTTCAGTATTGTTTTATTATAGGTGCCTCCAAGAAATGATTTTACAATACCTAAATCAGGTTGAACTTTATTCCCTGGCTTTCACCAATGTCCTAGGCAGTCCTTGAACTGACCCTGGGCTTGGAATTTCGTAAGAATGTTATTTATCCAGACAAAATGCCCCGGTGTTGACAGTTAGTAATCAGGCATCTCAGTTTGCCAGATAGGAGCTAGTATTCTCAGGACTAGTTCAAAATAGTAAACTTAGAATTCTCATTACAAAAATGAATGGCAGCCTACATTATATAATAGTAGAAAGTGGGTGGGTTGTGGTTTTAGGAGGAGCTGAAGTATTGTATTATTCATGAAAGGGTTAGTAGAACAGAATTCCCCTGGTGCATGTATTTCACTAGGCCCAGAAGAATAGTATAATTAGGTATTTACTAAGGGACCCCTGGTGGTGGGTTTAACAATAGGCTAGCATTGCATCAGACCATTCACCTGGCTCCTGTGTTTAGCTGGTCTTAGATAGGGCTGTTCCTATCTCAGTTGTAAACACTGCCTGGCTCCTGTAAGCTTTTATGTATGCATTTTCTTTGTTTTGTGTAAAGAACCATTATGCATCTCGATGTACCTTGGCTGATGTATTTGCCTAGCTTTCTTGTTTGTCTTCTGTATTATAAGTCTGGTGCTCGCTTTGAGAAATTACACTCCGATACAACACTCCCTTGTGTTCGCATCTGTTTGTCACCCTTTTCTCTGACTCCTTGCCCACCTGTGCCAGGACTCTGATTCTCCTGCAGAATTGAGGGGCCAACTGAGGCCAGTCCATGGCAACCTGACCCTCTGGAAAGTCCCAGGTAGAGTTCAAATGTGTGCCAATGCATGCTAGCCAATAGATTTAAAGGTCAATATGCTTAGCCAATAAGTTTGAACTGTAACCTTGCTGATGTAACCTGTGCTCCTAAAAAGTACTAAAAACTGCTTATAATAGTCATTCATGGTCATTGTCTTGTTACTCGTCTTGAGGGACTAATTCAAGGTTGACCCTGACACATCAGAAAATAAACTTTTTGCTTTTGCATTGATCTGCTTCTCAGTGTCTCTCTTGGGGCGTCTCAAAGTAAGTACCACTGACCGAGGGTCGGGGACCTTACAGCATCATATGTTGTCTGTACATCATGAGAAGGTAGGCTAAGAAGGATAGACAATGAGGAAGGAGTTAGTCAAGAGGAAAAGGTATAGAATGCTGGAGAAGGTCATAGCAAAGCTAGTTCCTCACTAAAGGACACATTGTATTAGGAAGGGCTGGGACAGAGCCAAAACAACTCTACATTGCTCTTGTTGGTGTCGCAACTTCACAGATCTGAGAATTCGAAGCTTTGCTGACAAGCACTAAGACTAGGAATTCTGTCCTTCCACAGGACCCTTGTAAAGCAATAATCCAGAAACCATCCAGGACAAAAGCAGTAACTCTGAAATACTGGCTGCTTGATAGTCAATGGAAAGATTCCTTTTTTTCCTTCCAGGAAAGGATGAGTATTTCTGAGCCTGGTTTCTCAATAGACATCTTGACAGAAGATAAAAGAGAGTTGAGCCTCTAAAGTCTGTCAAGGTCTGAGCCCTACAATTGTGATGGCCATGTTTATTTGCTCCAGGTAAAATAACTAAGGGCTCATCTTTGCTGAAGACTTTGAGGTCTCGTCTGGCTTAGGACTGCTAGATGTCATCATAGATTAAGAATTGAAATATTGCCAAGTTTCCAAACAGGTAACATTGGACTTAGTCCTCGAGTTGAGTCATTAGGACATTTGGCAATATATTAGCATGTTTAACTAAGAACTCTAATCTTGTTTTATCTCTGACTGAACAGCAGTCACGCAAAGTCTTTTGCTTAAGTCTTAAAGTCTTTTGCTCAAGTCCAAACCAGTGCTGTTCTGGATCTGTTTCCAGCACACAGTGCAGGTTCCAGAACCAAGGAGCTGATGCAGCACCCATGATGACACTCTCATAGCAATGGGTGCTTGCCTGGTCAACTAAGTCCATCACCAGGGGTCTTAAATTTTCTCTTTTATACAGTCTCTATTATCTATGATAAAATAATAATAAATTTGAGTTGTTCTTGCTTTTCCTTAACCAGATAGTTTAAGTAGCACTGCTGTAAAGCACTGGCTATCAAGAACCCCTTTCCTACTACGGGATGTGCTAACAGATGAAATGTTTGTTATGCCTGGCTAGAGTTCTTTCAAGGATCATCTAGTCTGAATTCTTTTTTAAGTTTCCTGATGGTAACATCCTCCAAATTGATCCCAAACCCTAATTTGGAGCTATCTGACATCACAGGGGAGGAGTGCCTGCACACAGCCCATGATAGGCAAGTTCTAACCTGGTATTTTACAACCGGGTCTTAGCACATTCCCAGCAGGAATTTGGTATTCTCATCCCAACTACAGACTGAAATGTGGTGAGGCAGGTACTCCTTCATGTCTTATGATCCCAATACTTCCATTGTGTGATCATCAGGCTGACCAAAATGGCTTTGGAAAAGAAGCCCCTCATCCCCATCGCTCCCTGTTTTTTTTTCCCCTCTTTTTTTAAATTAGGTATTCAGTTCATTTACATTTCCAGTGCTATCCCAAAAGTCCTCCATACACCCCCCCGGCACTTCCCTACCCACCCACTCCCACTTCTTGGCCCTGGAGTTCCCCTGTACTGGGGCATATAAAGTTTGCATGACCAATGGGCCTCTCTTTCCACTGATGGCCGACTAGGACATCTTCTGATACACATGCAGCTAGAGACACAAGCTCTGGGGGGTACTGGTAAGTTCATATTGTTGTTCCACCTATAGGAGTGCAGATCCCTTTAGCTCCTTGGGTACTTTCTCTAGCTCCTCCACTGGGGACCCTGTGATCCATCCAATAGATGACTGTGAGCATCCACTTCTGTGTTTGCTAGGCCCCTGCATAGTCTCACAAGAGACAGCTATATCAGGGTCCTGTCAGCAAAATCTTGCTAGTGTATGCAATGGTGTCAGCATTTGGAGGCTGATTATGGGATGGATCCCCGGCTATGGCAGACTCTAGATGGTCCATCCTTTAGTCTCAGCTCCAAACTTTGTCTCTGTAACTCCTTCCATGGGTGTTTTATTCTCAATTCTAAAAAGGGGCAAAGTGTCCACACTTTGGTCTTCGTTCTTCTTGAGTATCATGTGTTTTGAAAATTGTATCTTATATCTTGGGTATTCTAAGTTTCTGGGCTAATATCCATTTATCAGTGAGTACATATCATGTGGGTTCTTTTGTGATTGGGTTACCTCACTCAGGATGATGCCCTCCAGGTCCATCCATTTGCCTAGGAATTTCATGAATTCATTCTTTTTAATAGCTGAGTAGTACTCCATTGTGTAAATGTACCACATTTTTTTGTATCCATTCCTCTGTTGAGGGGCATCTGGGTTCTTTCCAGCTTCTGGCTATTATAAATAAGGCTGCTATGAACATAGTGGAACATGTGGAGGACTTCTTACCAGTTGGAACATCTTCTGGATATATGCCCAGGAGAGGTATTGTGGGATTCTCCGGTAGTACTATGTCCAATTTTCTGAGGAACCGCCAGACTGATTTCCAGAGTGGTTGTATAAGCTTGCAATCCCACCAACAATGGAGGAGTGTTCCTCTTTCTCCACATCCTCGCCAGCATCTGCTGTCACCTGAATTTTTGATCTTAGCCATTCTGACTGGTGTGAGGTGGAATCTCAGGGTTGTTTTGATTTGCATTTCCCTGATGATTAAGGATGCTGAACATTTTTTCAGGTGCTTCTCAGACATTCGGTATTCCTCAGGTGAGAATTCTTTGTTTAGCTCTGAGCCCCATTTTTTAATGGGGTTATTTGATTTTCTGGAGTCCCCCTCCTTGAGTTCTTTATATATATTGGATATTAGTCCCCTATCTGATTTAGGATAGGTAAAGATCGTTTCCCAATCTGTTGGTGGCCTTTTTGTCTTATTGACAGTGTCTTTGCCTTACAGAAGCTTTGCAATTTTATGAGGTCCCATTTGTCGATTCTTGATCTTACAGCACAAGCCATTGCTATTCTATTCAGGAATTTTTCCCCTGTGCCCATATCTTCAAGGCTTTTCCCCACTTTCTCCTCTATAAGTTTCAGTGTCTCTGGTTTTATGTGGAGTTCCTTGATCCACTTAGATTTGACCTTAGTACAAGGAGATAGGAATGGATCAATTCACATTCTTCTACATGATAACCACCAGTTGTGCCAGCACCATTTATTGAAAATGCTGTCTTTTTTCCACTGGATGGTTTTAGCTCCCTTGTCAAAGATCAAGTGACTATATGTGTGTGGGTTCATTTCTGGGTCTTCAATTCTATTCCATTGGTCTACTTGTCTGTCGCTATACCAGTACCATGCAGTTTTTATCACAATTGCTTTGTAGTAAAGCTTTAGGTCAGGCATGTTGATTCCACCAGAGGTTCTTTTATACTTGAGAAGAGTTTTTGCTATCCTAGGTTTTTTGTTATTCCAGATGAATTTGCAGATTTCCCTTTCTATTTCATTGAAGAATTGAGTTGGAATTTTGATGGGGATTGCTTTGAATCTGTAGATTGCTTTTGGCAAGATAGCCATTTTTACTATATTGATCCTGCCAATCCATGAGCATGGGAGATCTTTCCATCTTCTGAGATCTTCTTTAATTTCTTTTTTCAGAGTCTTAAAGTTCTTATCATACAGATCTTTCACTTCCTTAGAGTCACGCTAAGGTATTTTATATTATTTGTGACTATTGAGAAGGATGTTGTTTCCCTAATTTCTTTCTCAGCCTGTTTATCCTTTGTGTAGAGAAAGGCCATTGACTTGTTTGAGTTAATTTTATATCCAGCTACTTCACTGAAGCTGTTTATCAGGTTTAGGAGTTCTCTGGTGGAATTTTTAGGGTCACTTATATATACTATCATATCATCTGTAAAAAGTGATATTTTGACTTCTTCCTTTCCAATTTGTATCCCCTTGATTTCCTTTTGTTGTTGAATTGCTCTGGCTAGGACTTCAAGTACAATGTTGAATAGGTAGGGAGAAAGTGGGCAGCCTTGTCTAGTCACTGATTTTAGTGGGAATGCTTCTAGCTTCTCACTATTTACTTTGATGTTGGCTACTGATTTGCTGTAGATTGCTTTCATCATGTTTAGGTATGGGTCTTGAATTCCTGATCTTTCCAAGACTTTTATCATGAATGGGTGTTGGATTTTGTCAAATGCTTTCTCCACATCTAACGAGATGATCATGTGGTTTTTGTCTTTGTGTTGTTTATATAGTGGATTACGTTGATGGATTTCCGTATATTAAACCATCCCTGCATCCCTGGAATGAAACCTACTTGGTCAGGATGGATGATTGTTTTGATGTGTTCTTGGATATTGCCTCATTGTGTAAGAGAAATCAAAAGGATGGGATGAACTACAGTTTTAACTACAAAGGAACAGAAAATAAAGTGGGTCAGACAAATGTAGACAAGACTGTCTATGGAGAGACCTAAAGTGTGAGAAATGGGGGTGGGTGGGAGGGATTGGACAGTTGAGTGCCCAGAATTAGAGAAAGTACACAGAAAGTAAGCCAATCCAAGAGATAAGATAACTTTGGGGTATGGCCACTTGCAGTAAGTTGACCCCAGAGAGAGAAGGAGAACGTAGACAGGTGGTAGAATGGAACTATGAGTCAGAACATAACAAAGAGGCCAGGCTGTCCTAGGTTGCTTTCTATTGCAGTGATGAACACCACCAGTAAAAGCAACGTGGGGAGAAAAGGGTTCATTTCAGACAGCTCACAGTTCATCACGAACTCAAGGCAGGGCAGCAACTCAAGGCAGGGACTAGAGGCAGAACCTGAAGTGGAGGCCATGGAGAAACCCTGCTCTCTGGCTTGTTCCCTCTGGGTCACTCAGTTTGTTTTTTATACAACCCAGGTCCACCTTCCCAAGGTTGGCACCACCCATAGTGGGCTGGGTCCTCCCACATTAATCATTCATCAAGAAAATGTCCCCACACTTGCCTCCAGGCCAATCTTATAGAGGTATTCTCTCAGCATCTGTTCCCTCTTTCCATGTGACCCTAGCTTGTGTCCCGTTTACAAACAAAACAAAATAAAGTACAAAAACAAACAACCTACCAAGAAAAAAAAAAAGTAATCAAAACCTAACTAACAAGCACATGGGTGTAAGGGGATATAGCTGCCCAGAGGGAAGCCACCTATGCCTGTGGATCTTGGCTTACAGTGTTGAGTTTTGGTCAGGGAATAAAAGTTTAAGGTATAGCTGTGATTTTTAAATAGGAGGATAAAGTACCATAAGACAGAAAGAGATATGGCCAGGAAAGCAAAGTGAAGGGGAGGTTGCTAAAAAGCAAAGTGGTCCTCCACCTGGAGTACTGAGAGCTGTGTACTCTCCCAGTCCATTTCCTGGCCCAGACCCCTTATTCCTAGCCAATGGTCATCTCCAGTCCTTTCCTCCCAACACTTCCTCAGCGTTCTAGCCACACCAGCCTCCCTCAAATGTTCCAAAGACAAATCCCTTGGACTGATGGTCACTTGGACTCTGCCACCCTCAACCCCCATCACCCTCCATCTTTATTCCTGTTCTCCATCTCTTAAACTCTCAGCTGAAATAAAAATTAGATTTCACCTGTTTCCTTCATTCACATCCTGATAGAGGTTGGAGGAGACGAGGGAGATACAAATGGGGTCTGTGCAAAGGATGGGAAGTAACCTATCCGAAGAGCTCCAGCAGGACAGACAGTTTTGTGTGCATACATGCTTGCATGGTTATATATAAACTACTTAAGGTGGATTGAAGGCGATGTAAGAAGGTTCACAGAACGTAGAGCATTTTCACAAGTTTTGTATCAGAGATATACTTTGAAGAGGAAAAACTGTTTTAAGGTTCTTTTGTTATCCTAGAGCAGAGACTATATAAATACATACTCCACTTAAATGGTGAAAGCTCTAACAGAATGTGGCTCCAACGCTTTTTGCAGGCAGCAATAAATACAAATTTTAACTTGTAAGCCGTCTGGAAAAAGAGCAGTATAACTACCCATAAATCTCCGCGTGGCGCGACGCACCCTGGGAAGTGTAGTCGCATCTGGGGTGGGGGTGGGTGGTTGGAAATCACTTTCCAGAGACACGGCCTCCTCGGCATGGCGGTGCCCGTTCGGAGCGAGTTCGTTTACTCTGTGCTGTGGCCGGGGCGGGGGTCTGGGCTATAGGCAGTAAGTGGGGCTGGGGAACTGGGCGCAGGGAGGGACGAGGGCAGCGTAGGGACGACGCCGGCGGCCTGGGGAGAGACGCCGGGCCTCTGCTGGCAGCGCGTCAGGGGTCGGGCCGCGGGGACGCGCGCCTGGTCGCGCTCCTGGGCGCTGGGCGGCTTGGTGGGCGGCAAGGCCTCTGGAGCGGCGTGACGGGAAGCCAGCCCGCGAGCTAGCTCGAGGCCTGCCTCGCGAGTTCCATTTCTTGAGCTTTTGTTCAGAGGACTGTGTTGGGAAGGAAGAAAACTGCATTTTGGCCATTCCTATCACTTAAGAGAGTGTTCTCAGCGTTTTACCCCAAATGTCCCTTCCCCACACAAGAAACAGAACAGATTCCCGCAGGTCCCCACTTCTGCAGTTGGATTCCTGGGTATGTTTTGGAAGGCCATTGGACTCCATGGCTCTAATGACCAGAGTTTTTCTTCCTCAAGGTACTTACTCCTGGCTCTCTAGTTTAGGGCCAAAGTGCTGAAACTACTGTCAAGATTAATGTGATAGGGTTAAGTCACTGAAACGCTGTGATCTGGTACTGTGTATGAAGGGATGGGGGAAGCTGAGATTTCATAATTGATGAAGGCTCCTCCCCTTCTCTCCCCCCCCCCCTCATTTAGTGATGTGGAATCCAAGAATAGTTATCGGTTCTTGTGGGTCAAGCCCTTTGTACTCAGTAACCTTTCTTTTGTCATGTGACTGGTTTAATTTACCTATGAAAAATACGCAGCCCCATTTTACATAGAAGTAAATGTTAGCTAAAATAACTTGTCCAGGATCACACAGGTTAATCAGGACCCCGTGTAGGTAGGAAAGACAAGTCAGGTCTCGCTTTCTCCAAAACACAAACTACTGTGTTTTCTGAAGAACGATTTAACAAAACAGCTACGCTCGAATAATAAGAGAAAATTGGGGGTGGAGGTACATTTAAAGAATGGAAACATTTATGTAACATATTTTCTTTAAAGGATAGCGTTTAGTTCCACCATGTTTGGGAACCTATTTGAAGAGGATTATTCCAGTGTGTCAAGTAGTCAGTATGGAAGAGGGAAGAAATTAAAGACTAAAGGTTTGGAGCCGCCTGCCCCTAGAGAATTCACCAATTTAAGTGGAATCAGAAATCAGGGTGGAACCTGTTACCTCAGCTCCCTTCTTCAGACGCTTCATTTCACACCTGAATTCAGAGGTATGCTATGTGACATGCATTTGAATAATATGTACCGTGGGCTTTATATGTAATTAGTTATGAAAAAAACATAAAAGAAAACGAATCTTAAGGTGGATTCAACAATATGTGTTTCATTGTTGCAAAGAAAGACATATATTTGCCGTTCTCTGAAGAAAATTATGAAGCTTACCATTTAAAAAATCTATTCTGTGTAGTGATGTAGTGTTTCATAACAACAGCAGCAAAAACAAGGCAAGGTATTTCTAATTCCCATAATTTGAAATACAACATAAAGAGAATTCTCTCATCTTTCTCCAGAGTAACGGTCACTTAAGACAGGGTTACACATGCAGCTTGACTTCTGCAGTGGGAAAAGTTGTCACATTATTTATACACATCCATAGTTACATATCTGCATTTCTGAGATTCAGAGAACTCTGATTCTGAGCTGATCTGTACTGAATTTGTTTGGCCTCAGAAGCTAACCTGGCTGAGGCTTCTTGGGAGTTTTAGTTCTCTCAGGAGTATGAACACTAATATATTCACAACAGGAATGTTAATCTGTTTAGTTAGCATTGTCTGCCCCAGACCTTGATAGGAATGAAAAATAGTGTACAGACACCTCCTTCATCACTCAAAAACCTGGAAATTATGAATTTCAAAGACCCAAAGGAATTGAAGTAAGGAGCTTTGTAAAGGAAACAGAAACAAAAACCTACACAGATTAGCTGTATTAGACGGCTGTGGTGAGTTACCGAGATGACAGACTATTTCTCCAGAAACCACATGCTGGAAGCCAGGCAGTCTTCACCAAAGCCTTTATTTCTTGCCTATTTCTCAACATGTTTGTCCCATTCCCATCTCTACACTCCAGCTTCCTTCATTGGCATCTCTGTGTCCTTTGATTCCAGCATGAGCCTTGTTTGACCTGTGCATGATCCGGATTGGGGGGGGGGCGGTGTCCAAATATTCATGAATATGTAGCTCATGTCTATTCTGACGACAGTCTGGTTTGGCTTGTACTTAAATGCCGAGTTCTCACTACCACACCGTTTATCAGATCTCTGGAATGTTCTGTTTCTCTGAGCTAGACTTATTTTTCTAGCGATTTAGGACATATTTACTGTTGTCCACATCTAGTGTGCCATTCTAATGCAGTGAACTGACAGATTTCAGAGTGGTATCTTGTGTCCTTGACCTCAGCCTCTATATAAAGTTGCCTCCTGATAGTAATTCTACTCTTCAGAATTTTCAGCATTACTAAGCAGTAATGAAGAAGGATATAGACCTTCCAGGTTTTAATAGGGTTGAAGTTAAAAGGCAACTTAAAGTAAAGGCAACTTAAAGTAAAAAAAAAAAAAAAAAGAAAAAAAAAGAAAAAAAATAGCCTTAAGAACAGACTTGAGAGCATGTAGGAGGTGGAGCAAGAGAAGGGTCCCAAGTTCAAAACCACATGAGACTAACCCTCTCTCAAAACAAAATGAAGAAAAAGAAACTGAATAGTAGCTATATGGCACACACCTGTAGTCTCACACACAGGAGATTAAGGCAGGAAGATTAAAAGTCTAAGGCTGGCCTGGGCTATCTAGTGAGACTGTCTCAAAACCCCAAAAAGAGAAAGAGAAGGGGGGGGGGGAATCAAAGTAGATCATGGAGAATACCAGGAGCTTGAGAGGAATAGACAAGTCCTTCCCCGTCTCTTTTAGTATGGAGTACAGTTTATTTAGGGCAATGGGTGGGGGGGAGGATTGAGGGAGTAGAGAGAGAAGAGGAGTAGAGGCAGGCCATGAGCATGTGGAGAGAACGTGGAGGGGGATGGGAGGGAGGGAGAGGGTAAGGGGAGCAAGAGCAAGCAGAGAAGAGAAGAGAAGAGAGCAAGAGCCGTAAGCTTCTCGCATGTCTTCAAGCACGTAGTTTGGCACTGGATGCAGTGTGCACTCTGCATGGTTCAGCATGGTCCTGCCGTGGAAGAGAGGAGCAGGTATAATCTGGAAAGAGTAAGGAGGAACAGATACTGAAAGAGGGAAACGGGGATGTTTTGTGTAAATGTCCTTTGTGGGGAGTGGTGTTCCATTCTATTTCCAGTACATTGCAGTGCGGAACAGTGGGAGGCTAGACTAGAAATGAGTGGTTTTGTTCCTTACCCTGTAGGCTTTTCTGCAGAGTAGGCACCAATGTTCTTCAGTAAAGAGATCTATTCACTCCGTTTATCACTTACCTCAGTGGAATGTGTCAAAACACTGGAGGCCAGTGCTGGGGCTGACAACTTCATTTTCAAGTAAGGTCATTGCCATGTCTTACTACTTGCATAGAAAGACATTTACACACCAAAAAAGGGAGGTGGGAAGGGTCTCAAGGTAGAAGACGTCCAGCCTGGTCCATAACTTGAATGGTTGGTTAGCAGCCTCACATGTGACATTTTTCTGTCTTCTGTGACTCCTCATAGCTTTTGAATCCCATAGCCAAAGACAGTGAAAACCAATCTTTTTTTTTTTTTTTTAATGCTTATAGGGTTTTTTTTTAAGGGGGTGGCGCAGTGTTAGGTATGGACTCTACCCTTAAACTACACCTTAGTCTTTGGATTTTTTTGAGGCAAAATCTTATAGAGACCAAGTTGGCCTTGATCTCAAGATCCTTCTGCCTCTGCCTCAGGAATATAGTGCTAGAGGATGTCCCATAATGCTCTGCCTGCTTATGTTTTTATGTTCTGTGGATCTGTCATACTGAAGTGTCACTTGATATCTGTCCTTAGATCTGGTGGACAGAAATCTTAAAAGAATTTGAAATGTATAGATAAAGGAGATAAATATTGCCTTAGTCACTTCTAAGTCTTTTGCTGATATTGCTTAATGAGGGTCTTGACTTCTTAAACAGTTTCCTAAGAAGAAGCCGTATCACTTACATATCTAACTCTCCTTTTTTGTTTAGAAGCTTTATTTTCTCTTGGTCCGGAAGAGCTGGGTTCTTTAGAGGATAAAGATAAACCTGATGCAAAGGTACTAAATGTATAATTTATTGGGTCTCTTAGAATATTTGGGACTTGTTTAGGGTTTTTGCATGTGTTTGTGTGTTGTGTGCATGCCTGTGCAAATACATGTTTGCTGGGGGAAAGTGTGCACATGTGTGCATGTGAGCATACAGGTGTGTGTATGTGCATGTACAGGCCAGGGGTTGATGTCCTCCCTCCATCATGCTCCACCTTATTTATTCATTGAGGTAGGATCTCTCTCTTGTACTGTTTCAGCTCTCTCCCTAACCCAGTTGTCCCTGTGATCCTGACTGCCTCCTGAGAACTGAGATTAAGGCAGGCCACCACACCCACCCAGCATTTAAGTGGGTACTTAGGGATTTGAACTCCAATGCTCATTCTTTTTTGTTTTGTTTTGTTTTGTTTTTTGGGGGGTGTTTGTTTGTTTGGTTGGTTGATTGGTTGGTTTTTCGAGACAGGGTTTCTCTGTATAGCCCTGGCTGTCCTGGAACTCACTTTGTAGACCAGGCTAGCCTCAAACTCAGAAATCTGCCTGCCTCTGCCTCCCGAGTGCTGGGATTAAAGGCGTGCGCCACCACGCCCGGCTTCCAATGCTCATTCTTATGTGGCAAGCACTTTATCCACTGCAGCTATCTCCCTAGTCCAGGAAATGTTTTTTAAGGAAAGAATTAAGTACTTTATTCATAGAAAACATTTATTACAAAGTATCATCTTCATTGACAATGGCTTGCCTCATAATTAGCAATGAAATTTTCTCCACAAAAGAATAGCTTTTCCAACTACCATGCTGCTATTGCTGCTATTATAAATATGCCTGGCTTTGCTGCGCTTATTTTCAAGGCAAAGGAGAGACTTGTAAACTATCCATGCTAGCTGACTAGAACATTCATTCCGTGCACTAACTTACCATGCACCGAATACAGAGGGGAAACCCTAGAGACCAGTATTTTCTCAACTTAGTGTTCTGGAAATACATTGAAGAAAAATATAGGAGATTGTTTTGTACATTGCTGTGGTGGAATTGTTCAAAGCATAACCCTAAGCATGCTCTCCCTGCTGGAATCTCACTCAGAGGCTTCTCATTGCACTTAGGGTCTTTTCTGTGGCACACTGATGATTTGTGGTACAGGCACATGCTTCAAAAAAAGCTGTGTGGCAAGAGATGACATTAGTAGATGCCAGTTTCTATTCAGTCTGTTGCAATCAATGCTTTTGTAGTATGTATTTTTAATGTCATGGGAATATAGGATTGTCACAGGTGTTCCTGAATGCTTATTGTCCCTCTGAATCATGAAAATTGGCCTGCACACAGGGTGTGAGAGGCCCTGCTTTCTGGCCTGGAGCTAAAAAAAAAGGGAGGCAGGTGTAGGCTAGCTGCTGAGATCTCAGCAACTGAAACATGGCTACATTAACCTGGAATGTGTATGTATGGAGATATTTTAGAGGAAAAAATAAGTATGGGAATTGTATGTCTGTGATCGTTTTTGTCGTTTGCTGGAACCCATTTTAATTTTAATATTGATCTGAAAGGAGAAAACTATCCAGATCACTAAAACCTTTTGGACTGAATAGAATTTCCAAAGGACCGAATCCTAACTAGTTCTCCCTCTATAATGAGGGATTCGTGCCTTTTCTGCTGAGTGAGCCAGAAGACAGGAGAAAACCAGTCTAGAGCTTTTGAAATCCTCACTCCACTCACGAGCACTCATCTGGATATACCTCTTTCCTCAGGTTCGGATCATACCTTTGCAGTTGCAGCGCTTGTTTGCCCAGCTTCTGCTCTTGGACCAGGAGGCTGCATCTACCATAGACCTCACCGACAGCTTCGGGTGGACCAACGATGAGGTAGGAAGGCACCAGCAGGGAGGGAGATGTCTACCATCTTCACATCTTGTTTCATGTCCTTTTATTGTGTCTCAGGGCCTCAGTACTTTGGAATGCCTTCACAGGTGAGTATTTAGCGGATTACTGAGCGTAGGCTGTTTCAGCTAGCTGTGACTTGGGACCAGGAAGAATGTTGTTAATATAAGGAGAAGGGCTGGAGAGAGGGCTCAGTGGTTAAGAGCACTGACTGCTCTTCCGAAGGTCCTGAGTTCAAATCCCAGCAACCACATGGTGGCTCACAACCATCCGTAACAAGATCTGATGCCCTCTTCTGGAGTGTTTGAAAACAGCTATAGCAGTGTACTTACATATAATAAATAAACAACTCTTTAAAAAAAACACACACACACATATATATGTATATAGAGAAATACAAGAGCCGATTTTTGACATTTGTACTAAGCAATTTTTGTGTGATTCAGTTGAGCTAACATCCATGTTACTTACTGTCTAGGGGTCAAACTGCTCATCAAGTTTTCAGTCTTCAGCCTTTTTAGAAGGCTGCCCACCTTGGTGGTGTGCTTCTTGTCTGACTCTGCTGAGAATGAACTGCCATTAGATCAGCGCTTTCCCAGATCTTTTCATTTCCCCTTCTTGACCCCTGACTTTTCATTTTTCTACCCTGAACCTTGTATCTGCTATAGACCTGACTCACTGTTCAGTTTGTATTCCTAAAAGGTGTTCCACCATGTGCAAACAAACATCTGTGGTAACAGATAAGGGTTTTGTCAGTACATCAATCCAGACAACTGATGACTGTGGTCCATCCATGCACAGCTCTCACCCATGGCCTTCTAATAGGAACACGCCTTAATCCAATGGTACTGTCCTGTGGAGTTAAAGCAGGGATTGGGTTTTGTAGCAGTGACAGCACATCCGCTCAAGAGGCATGTTACATTCCAGATATAGGACTAGTGATAGGGCTATATTCCCTTATCCTTGTGGTTTGCATGCCATAAACTTTACTCTGTCAAAACCTGTAGTTCAGTGGCTTTTAGTATTTTCACAGAATTAGGCAGCCATCAGCACAGTCCATTTTAGATTGTTTTCACTGTTCTGAAAAGACCCCCCTGCATTTGCAGTCACTCCCCACCCACCTCCTCCTCCAGCTCTTCCTTAGTCTGTAACCTGCATCCCACTTAGAGATCTGCCTGTCCTTTAGATTTCATAGGAGTAGAGATAGACACTACGTGATCTTTTTTAGCTGACATGTTTCACTTAAGATAATACCAAGGTTCATTTCTTCTTACTGCCCAGTGAGCCTCTGCTGCATGGTTATGCCACATCTCAACAGAGGCTTTTCCTTGTATTTGAGCTTCCACTAAGTTGCTGGCTTCATAATTCTTAAAAGTCCTGAAACGCTTTTCTTAGTTTTTTTACTTTTTGTAAGTAAACTAGTAGAAGGTCTTTGAGGTTCTTTTGCCAAGTAAATAGTTGTTCAGAAATAGCCCTTGGGATTTTCTCTCCCGTTCAAACTAGTGATATAGGACAGATTTTCATCCCTTGGTATTTTATATTTTAAAAGGCAAGAACAAGATCACCAGTGTCATACACAGCGACCGCTTTCACCTTTGCACCTGCCACAGGTTACATAAACCTCTTTTTATATTGTCCCCTGGCTGCCTCTCTTTCTATACCCTGAAGTGTTCCTCTGTTTCCCTTTGGCTTTCCTTGGTGAAGGCATCAATGTGTCTGGGCTGAAAGATACTCTGCAGTGTCTGTGACACTGTTAATGTCTGTGGGATGGGCTCAGTAGCACTTGCTGTTCTGTTTAAGTCCCTAGAGGACTTGGCTCCTGGTTCTCCCTTTCTTTGCCCTTTTCTGCCTCCCAGGGATGTAGCACACCTTGGAGGCACAGATTGTTCATACATGACCGGTGACTTAGAATGGATTAAAGTAAGAGCCAGTTTGAATTTGAATTCTTCTCAGCAATACTACATTACTCTTGTTTTTCTTGCTTTATGCTTCGAAGTAGTCAATTCTGGCTTCTGCTGTCCCTACCTGTTGTGATCTAAGTGAGGTTTCCTTGTGTACAGACAGCTTACACACTGTTCTGAATCTGTCCTCTTCTCTCCTCCTCATGACATGGGCAGGTGGGTGTTCTCTCATGGTACAGAGTGCACTTCATAGTCACGGAGTGGGTTGAATTGTGCGTACACACTAAATACTGCCTAGTCCTATTTCTATTTTGTAATGTAAATAAAGGTGGTGATTTCTTAACCTGCTTAGTCATTCATGCATCTCTTCAAAGCTTTTCTTATGTGTTTCTATTAATGATAGTATTCTTTAAAATTTGTTCTTAAAAACTTTGAAGCAAAAGTTATGTTTAAAGTCTGCTGTTTTAGTTGGGTATTATGCCTATAATGGAAGCACTCAGACTCAAGCAGGAAGATTGCAAGTTTAGAGCTAGCCTTGGCTACCTAAAGACCTTGTCTCAAAAACAAAAACTATTCCCTGTTTTATAGGAAATGAGGCAACATGATGTGCAGGAACTCAACCGAATTCTCTTCAGTGCTTTGGAAACTTCTTTAGTTGGGACCTCTGGCCATGACCTCATTCATCGTCTATACCATGGCACCATTGTGAACCAGATTGTTTGCAAAGAGTGTAAGAACATCAGTGAGAGGCAGGTAAGCACATAGAAATTCCTCTGGTAACAAATTATTGTAAATTATAATTCATACAATGAAGTCTGTTGTGTTCTACTTCCAGCCCATGAGTCCTGGAGACTGAACTCAAGTTGTCAAGATTGGCAGTAGGGACCTTTCTTTACCTACTTGGCCATCTCAACAGCCTGCAGATTCTTGAAACAGTTTTTATTCATTGCCCTGATACTTGTTTTTAAACCTAAGTTTGGGGAGATGTTTACATGTAGTAACTCATGAAAAAAGCCAGTGTAAGGAAAGTCCTCTAAGGAGCTTGAGAGACGGCTCAGGGGTTCAGACTGCTTGATGCTGCTATTCAAAGGACTGATGTTTCATTCCCAGTACCCATGTGCTCACAGCTGCCATGTGCTCTAGCTCCCAAAGATCTTCTGACCCCTGCAGGCACTGGCACATATGTGACCTACACACACACACACATATATAAATATAGAAGTTTAATTATGGAGGTAATAAAAATACGATACCAAGGAATATTTAACAAATTTCCAAATTAAAATATTAGGTTTAGTTTGTTTATACCCTTCAGGAAGTGTCTTTGCAGTGTGCTTGTATTTATATGGTATAGAAAGTGTCAGGTAAAGCTGGTAGCTCTGTTTGAAGGGTGGTTTTCATTTCTCTGTGATAATACAGATTGCCCATTCGGCTTGATTGAGAATTTGTTTGTGTCCATGTTGTCATCTCTGTTGCTTTTCAAGTCCCGCTCACTAAGTGGTTTCATTTCTGAACATTTAGTGAAATTCTCATTTTGATATGGCAAGGGTTCTAGGGAGTTTCTGTATCTGACTATCCAAATGGAAACTGGCATACCATTTTCCAGATGTGTTTGCTGCTAAATTAGAAATAGATGTAAATATATTATATTAATAAATACATGTGCTAAATATATCTATGTCCTTTTTCATTTGTTTTTTGGGTCCTCGAGTGAGCCCAGGGCCTTACACTTTTACAGATGCTGGGCAAAGGTGTTACTGTGAGCTGTAACTCCAGCCTCCTCTTTTCTTTTAAAAGAAGCATTGGGAATAAATAGTACACCTGGACCTTCTTACCTGTGTTACTAGAAGCTGTCTCAGTCAGCCTAGTTTCAAAATAACTAAGATTCCTGTGTATCTCTGATGGACTGAGCTCTAATGGAGTGATTAACAAAGCAGTGGTTAAAATAAAATAGTATTGGCTGTTACTTAAGAATTTTGGCCAAGCCATGGTGACACATGCCTTTAACTCCCAGCACTCAGGAGGCAGAGGCAGGAGGATTTCTGAGTTCGAGGCAAGCCTGGTCTATAAAGTGAGTTCCAGGACAGCCAGGGCTACACAGAGAAACCTTGTCTGGAAAAACCAAAGAAAATTCAACTCTGCCTTGGGGTTGCTATTATCACTTTAAAGATTAAAGCAATGTTAATAAATGGTGTGTATATGGTGTGTGTGTATGTATGTGTGAGATACTTAATCTCAGGTATGTATATTTCTGCAGTGTATTTCCTGAGGAAACATGAGGTTTTATTGCATCTACGTCTAAACTCATAAACCTTTATCTTTTAAACTATTTTCCTAGTGTACTTTAAACCAAATTATAGTTTGATTTAAGAAGACTAATTTAGTGATGAAAGTTTACAGTATATAATCATGACATGTATATCTTCTTATATGCAAAATTTTAGAAAAAAAATATATGACCATTCCCAATATATATTTCAGTTACAAACCTCTGTGAAATAATTTGTTAATATAATATTATTCTATATTTCAGGAAGACTTCTTGGATTTGACAGTAGCAGTCAAAAATGTATCTGGTTTAGAAGATGAACTCTGCAACATGTATGTGGAGGAAGAAATTTTTGACTATGACAACCTGTACCACTGTGGAACCTGTGACCGACTGGTTAAAGCAGCAAAGGTAAGCATGCCTTCCATCCCTTAGTGCTTGGAGACAGGAAGCTGTGCCTGCTGAAGCCACACATGTGGAGTCAGGAAGACACACTGTACTGCTTTGAACATGAAGGATTGAGAAAATATCTGTGTCATAACCTGTATTTTAATTTTTACAACAGAAAAAAGTTAAGCTTTATTAACGTAACAGTGACTTTTCATGGAAGAGTGTGTTTGAACCTCAGGGTTTCTTCAGAATGCCTGTTAGTAAGCATCAGGGATGCTTACCTTCTATGTGTGGGCTCAGCAGCTTCCTCCATCCCTGTGGATGTCAAGGCAAGGGAGACAGGATTAGAGGAGCTGATCTCTTCTTGGTCTGAGCTGAGGCAGAAGGGAACTCAGTGAGCTGAATGACTCTTAAAAAGCAACTTCATTAGTGTTTTGTTTTAAATCAAGGAGTTAATATAGCAACAAGATACCTGCTTTTGAACTTAAGAAACAACAGCTAGGGATTGAAGAGGTGGCTCAGTGGTTAAGATTACAGCTACTCTTCCAGAGCACCAGAATAGATTCCCTGCACCCACAGGGTGGCTTATAACTGCTGGAAATTCCAATCCCAGGGTATCCAGCTATGTCTTCTGGTGTCCTTGTGCACTGTGCATGTATGTGGTACACAGACTCATATGCAGGCAATACACCCACACACAAAATACAAATAAATCTTTTTTTTAAGATTTATTGTTTTATTATATATAAGTATACTGTAGACACCCCAGAAGAGGGCATCAGATCTCATTACAGATGGGTGTGAGCCATCATGTGGTTGCTAGGATTTGAACTCAGGACCTTTGGAAAAGCAGGCACTACTCTTAACCACTGAGCCATCTCTCCAGCCCATAAAAATAAATCTTAAACAAACAGATAAACAACAAATAAAACTCGAGCATTAGATCTTGAACTCTGGCAAGTCAAAAGTCCCTGTTCATAGTCTTATGACAACTATGAATATTTCTCCAGAAAAAAAATGTGTATACACATACATTTTTGAATCATTCAGAGTTCTGCTCTTTCACTGAATAAGAGCTATATGCTTGCTAAGTGAAATACAGACCCAAGGAGCAAGGTAGGAAATGATCAAGGACAGAGGGAGCTCCCAGTTAGGACACACCCACCAAATAATAATTTAGGACAACAACCCAAAACGCATAAAACTGGTTTGTAGCCGGGCGTGGTGGCGCACGCCTTTAATCCCAGCACTTGGGAGGCAGAGGCAGACGGATTTCTGAGTTTGAGGCCAGCCTGGTCTACAAAGTGTGTTCCAGGACAGCCAGGACTATACAGAGAAACCCTGTCTCAAAAAACCAAAAAAAAAAAAAAAAACTGGCTTGTAAATGTTTTGTTGTAAGCATAACCACACAATACTATTCTTAGTTCCATAAAGTAAATGGCTTTATATTGAATTCAGAATGTGTTTTTGTCATGTAAGGACATGTCTTAGTCAGGGTTTCTATTCCTGCACAAACATCATGACCAAGAAGCAAGTTGGGGAGGAAAGGGTTTATTCAGCTTACATTTCCACATTGCTGTTCATCACCAATGAAGTTAGGACTGGAACTCAAGCAGGGCAGTAAGCAGGAGCTGATGCAGAGGCCATGGAGGGATGTTCTTTACTGGCTTGCTCCCCCTGGCTTGCTCAGCCTGCTCTCTTATAGAACCAAGACTACCAGCCCAGAGATGGTCCCACCCACAAGGGGCTCTCCCCTGTTGATCACTAATTGAGAAAATGCCTTACAGCTGGATCTCATGGAGGCATTTTCCCAACTGAAGCTCCTTTCTCTGTGATAACTCCCGCTGTGTCAAGTTGACACCCAAACCCAGCCAGTACAGGACATATTTATAATTATGTCATATGTCATTTTTTACAACCTTACACAGCAAAGCATTATGTATTCTGTCATGTAACTTTGTCAATTCTTCTTTTTACAGTCTGCCAAATTGCGTAAGCTGCCTCCTTTTCTTACTATTTCATTACTAAGATTTAATTTTGATTTTGTGAAATGTGAACGCTACAAGGATACTAGCTGTTATACATTCCCCCTCCGGATCAATCTCAAGCCTTTCTGTGAACAGGTTTGAACCTTTTATTTTTTAATTCTTTCTCTTTTCCTCCCAAGATTCGAATACTCAGTTTGTTGTAGGATTTCTCAGTGTTGGCCCTACTAACATTTTGAGTTAAATTGTATAATGCATACGCATTCCTACTCCACTGAGAAGCCAAAAGTCCATGTCTCCTAGGCGGAGAGAGTAGCCCACATTGGGTTTTATACTCCTTTTGAATTTCTTCTTTTTTCTTTTCTTTTTTTCTTTTCTTTCTTTCTTTCTTTCTTTCTTTTTTTTTCTTTTTTTTTTTTGTTGTTGTTGTTGTTTTGTTTTGTTGTTTCTTCTTTGAAACAGATGTCTTACTTATAGCCCAGGTCGGCCTTGAATTCATCTTCTGTCTCTATCTCACGGGTGCTAAGATTAAGGCCTGTGGTACCAGGTCTGAGAGTCTGTTTGGTGGTGGATATGTTCATAAAAATATATTTGATAGTGGAAGTGTAAAATCCAATATGAAGTTCTTCCTTATCCTCTTACACGTAGTCTTTCTTCTCTTTTTCCCTGTCACACTGTACCAAAACTGCCAAAACTGTCTGATATCCCAAGAAAGTTGCTGTGTGTCTCAAGGTCAAGGCCCTTCTGTTTTAGTTCCGTGCACAGAATATGAACTCAGCAATTTTGACTACCACCTGATGTTGTTCAGAGGTGGTTAGCTTAGTGGAATGAACAGGTTCTTTCTTGATTTTCTAATTTATGATCAACCTCTTCTATAATTAATATAGTATGCAATTACAAGTAACCCAGTAGGTAAACTCCAATAACAATGGGGAAAAATTACATTAGATTTAAGACATGCTTTAAACTCTGGATGAGAAGGAAAAAGAAAAGCCATCCTGGTCTACAGAGTGAGTTCCAGGACAGCTAGGGCTATACAGAGAAACCCTGTGTCGAAAAAAACAAAACAAAACAACCAAAACAGATGCCTGTGCTCAGTGTGGTATGTTTGGCAATAAATCAGTAGATGAAGACTTAAAGCTCAGCTGTGCATAGTGGCTTATGGCTAAAATCTTAACACCCAAGAAGCTAAAGCAGAAGGACCTTCAGGAATTTGAAGCCATCCCCAAAGAAATTAATGAAAAAAGAAAGTGATTTTAAGCCCATTTATTTAAATTTCTCTTTATCCTGAAATACAATAATAGTGTTTTAAATATCATTCAACAGCAAAGGGGCCTCACTGTGAAGTGTGAATGTTTACAAGGATGTTTCTTTTTTCTTTTTTTCTTTTTTGGTTTTTTTGTTTGTTTGTTTGTTTGTTTTGGGTTTTGTTTTTTTGTGACAGGGTTTCTCTGTGTAACCCTGGCTGTCCTGGAGTTGTTTTTTCCCCTTTGATTATGTATCTCACCTTATTAATCTGTATCAATGTTTATTTTCCTTCTTTTAGAGTGAACTGGATGACATGGAATATATGTATGACCTCTTCTCCGTCATTATCCACAAAGGTGGCTGCTATGGAGGTCATTACCATGTGTACATTAAAGATGTTGATCATCTTGGCAACTGGCAATGTCAAGTAAGCTTACAAATTTGTTTAGAAATAATTTTGAAATTACATTGCATTTCTATTCCTGTTACAGAATTCTGTTGTTCATTTTGCCTTCAGTATACACCCCTCCTTTAGAAAACATTGAAGGTTCATTTTACATGAACAGCTCCCATGTGCCCTCTACCTCCTATCTCCAGCTGTAACCTTGTCATATTTGTGCATGTGGTATAGACTCTCACACACTAGTTGACCTCACTCCAGTGAACAATTTGGAATATAGATGAGAGCCTCTGGCTCCTCTGCTGGGTAATGCTATGTGTTTGCCTTCTAAGCACAAGGATATTCTCTTTCCCCATCCATCCAAAATCACCGACCTTTAACATTGCCTGTTACAGGCTTTTTCAGTAGCACAGGGCCTCGCTATGATCTAAAAGGTGCATTGCCAGTGTAGCTTTCCTCACTGCCTCCTGTAATTTTCTTAGCTGCTTTCAGAGTTGCAGCATTTTCTCAGCTGGCAGTCTGTAAACTTCATGAAATATTCATGTGAAATTTCGTTTTGAAGTTTAAGGATTCTTCTGTCTTTCTCTGGGGCTTTGAATTCTAGAACATGTCTTTGGAGTTTTGTATTCATCTCTTCAGCAGCTCCTGCTCTTCTGCAGGAGTGCGAATCTTCACGGTCAGTGGGACTTGACGGAACAAGCTTTATGTTCTTTGCACTGAAATCTGGTGGTTTGATTTTGTGTTATCTGTTTGTCTTGATGTCTGTTTGTCTTACTTTGTAGTCCATGCTGGTTTGTAGCTTACACTTATCCTGCCTGTCTCTCAAGGGCAGGAACTTTAGGCATAGGTGTTGGCTGTCACACCCAATTGCTAATTTATTGAAATTCTGTCTCCTCACAAAATCAAGAGTAGTCAGAAGAAGAAGGGTATGGGGGCACACAGCTGCAAGTCTAGCAGTTGAAAGGCTGATTTTGAGGCCAGCATGGTCTACAGACTAAGGCCCCGTCTCAATATAATCAAAAAGAAATAAGCAAAATATGGATTTTGTGTGAATTTGGTATATTTTCTTTGGATTTGCATTTGCTTCTTGTCTAGGGGATATCCTTTGGAATATTCTATGGAAGTATATTTTGCTATTTATAATGAGCCCCTTTCCCCCTTACCTAGGTGATGCTAATGAGGTCATTCTTAGATACTTCAATGTGGGACATTGTTGCCAGAGAAAACAACTGTGTACTTAGAGAGTGAAATTTGGCAACCCCACCTTTCGACCTTAGGGAGGGAAAAGGGGCAGGAGATTGAGTTCAGTTAACCTCTTGCCAGTGATTTCATCAGTCTTACTTACACTTGTCAGAGTTGTCTAGAGGGACAGAACTTACAGAATGAAAATATATCTATATATTTCATGTAGATATATAAAGGAGCTTTTTTAGAATGACTTACAGGCTGTGGTCCAGCTAGTGCAACGATGGCTGTTAGCAGCAGCAGATCAAACAGTAGTTGTTCAGGCCACAAGGCTGGATGTATCAGTTGGTCTTCAGTATACACCAGAACCTTAAGTAGGTTCTAATACCAGTGAAGGAATGGACTTGCCACTGAGAGTAAGAGCTAGCAGGCAAAAGGTGAACACTTCTTTCTTCTCTGTCCTTTAAATAGGCTGCCAGCAGAAGATGTGGCCCTTCTCACCTTAAAAGATCTGGATTAAAATCACTTCAAATGACTTAGTTAAGAAAAAAAAATCCTCAGAGGTATACCCAGCCACTTGGGCTTTAGTTGATTCCAGTCCAGTTGACAACCAAGAATAGCTATCAAAATGCTCCATAGTAAAACTTCAGTGACAAATTCTTGAGGAATTTCATATACCTGGGATGTGGGAACAGAGGTGTGGTGCCTACTCCATGGGTGCAGAGGCTCTTGCACCTGACTTTCTAAACCTCTTCATCTTCATCCAGTCTCTACATTGATATCTTCTGTGATAAACTGTAATGGGTTGTGTACATTGTTCCAGAAAGTTGTAGTTGGTGTTTGAAAAGAGGTGAGACCAATCTTTTTGAAACTGACTCCCCAACAGGTGGGCTCTGACATGACCATATAGCTAGTGTCAGAATTGAGTGGAAACGTAGGACATTCAATTAGTGCCAACGAATTGGAAAATGGGTTGTTTGAAAAATCAGTCCCTTTCCTTCCTGCTTTGAGTTAGCCACAGGCTTTCTTCTCTGAAGCTGTTCTGTATGAGGACTGAAATGGAATCTCGGTGTCAGCAAGGCTGGGCCTAGTTATCATCTGGGCTGTGATCAGTTTATTTTGGCTCACAGTTCCAGTGTCCAGTATCAGGGAAGTCATGATGTCAGGAGCTGGAGGACGCACCTGGTGAAACCAGAGTCCGGAAGCAGAGGGAGATGGATATTGGTATTGAGTGCACATTCTCTTTCTTTAAATAGTCTAGGATTTCAGCCCAGGGAATGGTGCCATTCCTCCTCAATTAACCTAATCAAGATAATTCCCTACAGACATGCCCAAAGGCCTACCTCCCAGGTGATCTTAGATGTTTTTCAAGTTGTCGGTCAGTTATTTTGTTTACTATCTTAAAAATCACTATAAAAAGAAAAAGCTGCTTTTGTTTTATCTATTTTATCATTTTCAATAATTTATGAAAAGATGATAAATCTGGTCTGCCATAAGCTGTTATTTCTTATATTTTTGGTTGTGAGCCTAGCCTTTAACAGCTGAACCATCTCTCCAGCCCAAGCTGTTATTTCTTATCAGTTTTTTTGTATCTTAATGCTATCCGTTAGCTGTTATGGTTTTAGCCAATTGAAATACTTTTTTGATGGACTGGAGAAACAGTTCAGCTTGCTGCTCTCAGAAAGGACCTGGGTTCAGTTCCTAGCACCTCCATGGCAGCACACAGCAGTCTGTACCTCTAGTTCTAGGCGTCTAATGCCCTCTTCAGACGTAGGAGGCACACATGTGATACACAAATAAGCACTTATACACAAAATAAAATAAATAAAATTTTTAATTAGAAATCCAGGAAAGTTATAATTTACAGGAAAAAAATAACCCACACAAGAAAAGAAAAAGTTAGAGAGCTGATGTCTTTAATCCCAGTGTTCTAAAGACAGAGGCAGGTGGATCTCTCTGGGTTCAAAGCCAACTAGGGCTACATTTTGAGGCCCTGTCTCTAAACCAAAACAAATCAACAAAAATTGTCTACCAAAGGACATATGCCACAATGCCTAGTCTGGACTTTCTGGATGATAAGGAAATTTAAGTTGGGTTTACAAAAAATTGGTAGGATTTCCTTAAGCCAAAACCAGGTATATAAACTTAGCAGTGAAGCTAAAAAGAGTATTTTGAGATGATAATGAGCACAAATTTTATGAGACACCATGGTTGTTTTCTGGAAAATGTTAGAACCCTCTATGTAGATTGTACTGTGTCTTAGTCACTGTTCTACTGCCTTGAAGAGACAGGACCAGCGCAACTCTTATAAAGGAACAAATTTCTTAGGAGCTTGCTCACAGTTCATAAATTTAGTCCATTGTCATGATGGCCGAGAGCAGGAGGCCATGCAGGCAGGCAGGGTTCTGGAGAAGTCATTGAGAACTACGTCCTGCTCCACCAGTGGAGAAGGAAAGCCACTCTGGTCCTGGTGTGAGCTGTTTGAAACCCTCAAACCCCACTGCCACTGATACACTTTCTCTGACAAGGCCATGCCTATAAGTTCTTTTCTAATTGTGCCCCTTCCAGGTGACTAAGTATTTAAATATATAAGCCTATGGGGGCCATCCTTATTAACACAGCTACAGACTAGACTCTTTGTCTCATGATCCTAGTTTGCATATAAAGCGGGAGAGCTTAAGTAAATCCTGTAGATTTACTTGATGAAACCTGACACTCAAAGCCAGGTCTGCCTGATTCTCTAGCTTGCATAGATTATACTTTTACCTTTCTTTCTCCAGCGACTTCAACATTCTTATTTGGTTAATTCCTTTAAACTGGCATCTGTGAAAGAAACATTTAACTGTTTTCCTTCTTAGGAGGAGATAAGTGATACAAATGTGAATGTGAAAGCTCCTCAGAGTGAAGAAGAGGCTAATGATCCATTGGTGGTTCTAAAAACAATCTTATTGCAGGTAGAGTACCTCTTTGTACATATTTTTGGGCATGTAAGTATTATAGATACATGTGTATGTTGTGTGCATTTGTATATGTGGTATATTTATATGAGAATATCAGATAAGATTGCTTTAGGCCTACCTCTAAAATGGAAATTTTTCATTTTAACTTTTTTTTTTCAATCAGGATCTCACTGTGTAGACCTGGCTGGCCTAGAACTTGGTCTGTAGACCAGACTGGCCATGAACTCTACCTTTGCCTCCCCAGTGCTGGGATTAAAGGTCTTCTAGCACCACACACTGATTTGTTTTGACTTAATCACTAGGTGTGGTGGCTCTTTTCTGTAATCTCTCCTCTTGAAAGGCTGAAACAGAAGAAACACCTTGAGTTTTGGGCCAACCTTGCTAGAGAATGAGAACTTGTTTCAAAAAAAATCCATTTGTCTTGATATTGGAACCACTTGCAAGGAAAAAGTAATAATGACGAGGAATGTGGCCTCGTTGGTCAAGTGCTCATCTAGCATACAAGGCCCCAGGTTCCATCTCAGTACCACATAAGGTGATACATGAAGTGCCATATAATCCCAGCACTTGGGAAATGGGAGCAAGAGGATCAGAAGTTGAGACCCATTCTCAGTTACCTCTGTAGCCTAGCCTGAGCAACATGAGTCTCTGTCTCAGAACACACAACAGAAGAGAATTTTAACCTGTGGCCTTGAAGTCCTGGTCTCCAATCACAGTCCTGTTCTGAAGCACTGGGGACTAAAGGTTCACCATAAAGCCTGTGTCAGCCACATCGGCTTTGTTTATTCTTCCAAAATCATAATGTCAGGAATGTGACAACCTTAGGACTCCCTCTGGATGGTGGTGCTCTTTGATTTCTGTATGTAGCCCTTCACAAATGGATTTTCAAATCAAGGTCTTATAAACCAGTGCTCAAGGTTCCTTTAAAACTATATGGCTCTGATTGATCCCATTATAAGTTCATACTCTAGGGAAGATGAGCAGGTTCACTTCTATTGATCCCTCTGAATTTGTGGTAAATTATTTCTCATCAGATTTTAACTGACTGTATTTCTTTCATAAGGAGGAGGCCAATCAAATTCCTGTTGATCAACTGGGCCAGAAACTCTTGAAAAAAACAGGAATATCTTGGAACAAGAAGTACAGGAAACAGCATGGACCACTGCGAAAGGTAGTGCTAGCATCAACATAAGAAGTCCTCTCATCCCAGGAAACCATAGCACAATCCCAGCAACACGAGTTCCTGTGTAGTAGGAGCTTTAAAACAGAAGAAAATAATCAGTATTTTTGTTTAGTGGTTAGAATTCTGCTGGTGTTACAGCTCTCATACAACATGTTTATGTTATTTATGAAGAAGTAAGCAGGAAAAGAGGCCTTTAATTACCATAGAAGTCACTCTAAAGCTCAGTGAATAATCAAGCCAGTCACATGACTTCCTAGGTCAGACTCAGAAAATGGTGTTACTAGAAATGAGGTTACTAGGCAACTTCACAGAGAACAAAGCTTTTACCTGCTCTGCTGACAGTTGAATGAGTAATCAGATACCAGAAACACTCACTTTTCCACAACTTGAGTTTGTTTTGTAATGGGATTGTTTTAGAGCATTTGTGGACTTTAACTTAATAAACATGTCCCCATAGTATCTTTTAGTGTCTTTAGAACTTAAAGGTTTTTTGTTGTTGTTGTTTTTTGGGTTTTTTGTTTGTTTGTTTGTTTTTTGGTTTTTTGAGACAAGGTTTCTCTGTGTAGCCCTGGCTGTCCTGGAACTCACTTTGTAGACCAGGCTGACCTTGAACTCAGAAATCCGCCTGCCTCTGCCTCCCGAGTGCTGGGATTAAAGGCGTGTTGAAGTTTTAACTTCTTTTTTCTCGTTAAACTGTATTTCCTTGCTTTTTTCTTTCCCATTGAGAACAATGTCAAGATTTTTCAAAAAAGCCAGCGTAGCTTCTGACCTTATTGATTTCTCTACTGTTTATCTGTTTTCTATCTTATTCCTGCTCTGATTTTCAAGAGATTTGATTCAGCAAATGGAGAGGAGGGCAGTGCCATATAGGAGAGAATGGAGTTGAGAGAGAAGGAAGCTGGGGGAGAAAAAGATAGGTTTTCTTTGTTCTCTTGTCCCTTTGCAAGAACTTGAATAGTCTTTGAGGTTGTTGTGACTTGAGCTTCCCATGCTCTTGGACTGCCTGAGCTTACAGATTAGCTTCCATGCTAGGAAAGGTTACTATAATCTTATATGTTAAAATATAAGGTGATTTGGTCATGTGATTACTTCTAGATATATAGTAAGCCATCAAAAATACTTTTAAACTGTGATTGCCTTTGTTTAAATTGCTTTTTTATTTTTTAAAATTTTAGATGAGCATACAAAGTAATAGATTTCATCTTGAATTATAATGACCTAGTTGTCTTTACACTTACTCTGATTAATTTTCCTCTCACACTACCTTCCCTCCCCTTCCAGGTGGTTTCCTTTCTTCCTCCAGTTAATCCCAACTTCATTTCTTACTGCATATATTCTTTACCATCTGTTTCCTACTGCTTTTAAGATCTTTTGTGTCTTGCTCATAATCACATATAATATATGCCTATATTATGCCTATACATGGATATCTATAAGTATATGTTTAAGTCAAGATTCCACATATGAGAGGAGGCATATGTTAACTGTCATCCTGAGACTACTGTATTTTGCTTAGTTTAATGATTTCTAGTTATAGTCATTTTCCTACAGATGTTATGATTCCATTTTTCCTTATGGCTAAATAAATTTTTATTGTATACATGTGCTACATTTTTTGTTCATCTTGACAAACAGCTATGTAACTTCAAATAGTATAGCAATAAACATGGATGTGCAAATCACTATGGTATGTTAGAGTCCTCCCAGTACCCCTCTGTAGTAACAGTTGGCACAGCTAAGTCATGTGGTAATTCTGGCTTTAGTTTGTGATCCATACTGATTTCCATAGAGACTGCACATGGTTACGCCTTTTCCCATGATCCTCTCCAGCGTTTGTTTTCTTGATGACAGCCATTCTGACTAGGGTGAGAGGGAATCACAGTGGTACTTGTTTGCATTTCCCTGATGACTAAGGATGATGATCACTTTTTGAAGCTTTCATTTGTCATTTGTGGGGATTTTTATAGAGCTTTATGTTCATTTCATTAGACCATTTATTAAGTAATTTGGTTTTTGGTGTTTAATTTTTGGTATTCTTTCTACATGCTCAGTATTAATCCCCTGTCTGAGGTATAGTTGGCAAAGATATTTTTCATTAGTTTTTTTTTTTTTTTCACTTTGGTGGTTCTTTTGTTTTTCGAAAGCTTTTTAATTGAAAAGACTTCAAGATACAGCTGTGGGCAAGAGTTTTCTGAGAACTCTGAGAACACAGGAAAACAATCCCTGTGAATTGGCAAATGCAAATCTGTAGAATTAAATGGCTACTAAATAGTTCAGAAGTGTTTGTTCTTCCCAGTTTTCTTCATTTAAGCACTTAAATAGCAAGTAGTCATTCCTTAAAATAGCAAATAACAAATAGCAAATCTTAAAATAGCAGTAGTGACATATTATTCAAATGCTTTCCACATTGTGGCTTGTCACCTTTCTCCCTTGACGGAACTGTTAGCATATTTATCAGGATGCTCCAATTTTGTCATAACCAGACAAGCTTTCCTGCTCACAGGCTAGCAAAAAAAATAAAGAATGGTGAAGTTAAACACATCTAATCACACAGGTCAGACAGACAGACAGACAGACAGACACACACACACATGCAGAATTTGTCTTGTTTAAAAACTTTTATTAAAATTTTTTTAAAGAATCCTAATTTTGGTTTTTGTTTGTTCTGAATAGTTCTTACAGCTCCATCCTCAGATATTTCTGCTCAGCACAGATGAAAGTACAGTTAGTCTCCTGAGGAACCATCTTACCCAGGCCCCATCTGACCTACAGAGCTGTGAACAGATTCTACATACACTTGCTTCAGAATCCCCAGGCTTGAATGATGACACCAGTTGCCCACACTGGTTTGATATCAATGATTCCAAAGTCCATCCAATCAGAGAGAAAGATATCACACAGCAGTTCCAGGGTAAAGAAAGTGCCTACATGCTGTTTTATCGGAAAGCCACGTTACAAAGGCCCCCTGAAGGTATGGAAAACAAGAAGTGTTCTGCTTTGCTTTGTTAACAACTTCAGCAGACATGCTTCAAATGCTGCCTGAAGTTCTGTCTTTTGAAGAGATGGTTTTACCTGGGTACTTTTACATATTTTAAAACTAAAACAAGTATATTGTGCCAAATGAAATCAGCTTGTCATTTAAGTTTTCCTTACTTGATGTATTTCTTTATTTCAGCAGGAAATCATACCTTATTTTTCAGTTTGTCATTTTATGAGGAGATGTCTGACATTTTTCTTCACTTTCTCATTGTTACATTTTCCTAATTGAACTTTCTTGGATGCTGTACGTTGTTGTTGCTGCATAGGAAAATGTAACTATGAGCAAGCAAAGAAAGGTGTCACACAAGACCACAACGCATCATAATGCTACTCCCTGGTGACCAAGTATTCAAATCTATTTTTATTCAAACCACTATAATAGCTAACAGAAAAAAAGGTTGATTAGGGGCTGGAGAAATGGCACAATGATTAAGATCACTAGCTGTTTTTTACAGAATTTGGGTTCAATTCCCAGTATCCATATAATGGCTGCCAACTGTCTGTAACTCCAGCTCCAGGGAATCTAACAGGCTCTTCAGACCTCCAAATGCACCAGATACACAGATTGTACAGAGAAATACATGCAGGAAAAAAAAAAAACAAAAACAAAACCTATATACATTAAGTAAATAATTCTTTTCAAAAGAAAGAAAACATTAGACTAATTATTTTACTTAAGTGCACTACTATGCAGTCACAAATTTTAGCCTATAGAAATATGAAGTGAAAAATCACTGCTAGTTTGCTGACTACAATCTCAGTTTTTACAAAAAGATTGATGTCTTGGGAGTGAGATTACAGATAGTACCCTAATATACTTCGAAAATAACTTTCAAACTAGTCATAGTGACTCATTTATATATATATATCCAGCATTTGGGAGGCTGAGGCAAGAAGATTGTAGTGAGTTCAAGACCAACCCAAGACACATAGTCAGGTTCAGGCCAGCCCAGACTATAGCAAGACCCTGTCTCAAAAAATCTAAATGAGTAAATGTAATTTCTAAAATTTAAAACAATTTATTATTTTAAGTGTATGAATGTTTGCCTCTATGTGCCATATGTGTGCCTGGTGCCCTGAGAGGTCAAAGCAGGGCATTGAATCCCCTAGAACTTGAGCTACAGTGGGTCGTTGGCCACCATGTGGGTGTCGAAAACCAAACCTGGGGCCCGTGGAAGAGCAGTCAATGAAAAGCAGCGTTCTTCCTTTCTCCCTTTTTTAAAAATTTAATTTAATTTTTTTTTTTACTTACTCACTTTATATCCCCATCACTGCCCCCTCCCAGTCACCTGCCCTCCAACAAACCTTCCCCTGCCCCCCTTTCTCTGAGCGGATGCCCCCCCCCCCCCCCCATATCTCCCCACCCTGGCACTTGAAGTTTCCACAAGGCTAGTAGCAGCTGAGTCACCTTCAGACCTAATTTCTGAATTTTTACAGTAACTAACAGTTAAAATTATAATCAGCACAAAACTAGTAGGTATGCTTAAAGAAAATTGAAGCAATGAGATTCTTCTAGATCAGCTTTTAAAATATATATATATATTCTTCAATTGTTCATCTAGGAAAACTAAGATCAAGAGAAAACTTTGTTTTCCCTTAGGTAGTCAATGTTAATGCTCCTGGATCCAGCATGAGTGTGTACCTCCATACATTTATGTCCATTATGTGCATGCAGGGGTCTGAGGCTTCAGATCCCCTGGAACTGGAATCACAGGCAGTTGTGAGCTGCCTGATGTCCTAGGAACCAAACTCCAGTCCTTTGCAAAAGTATCAAGCACACTTAACCTCTGAGCTATCTCTGCAGCCACTCATCTTTGAGAGAATGTCTTCTAGGATAGCCCCGGCTGGCCTCAAACTCAAGATCCTCTGCCTTGGCCTTCCCAGTGCTAGGGTTGCAGATGTGTATTACCACACCTGAGTTCAGGTTTTTAATCCTGCCTCCTTAGCAAATACAATTTTGTTTGGTCAAAACAAATTAATGGACAGTTTTGTTCACAGCTCGAGCCAATCCAAGATACAGAGTTCCATGTCACTTGCTGAAGGAAATGGATGCAGCCAACATTCTACTGCAGATGAGAAGGTAGTTTGAGTTACATTTGGTGCTTAGATAGTATTTCTGGAAAATACTGATCAATTTGGGTCATAAGCATTCAATATAAAAGTTTACCAAAATATGTATACCTATTAACTAGTTATAGTAAAGACATCATTTATCCATATGTAAGAGTGAATGATAACATCTGGTAACCATGCTAAGTAAGGATCAGAGCCTAGGACGCCTAGAGGAATTGGAAGCATGCTATGTGAGTTGTGCTCTGGCCTAGCCAAATGATTCCCTTGAGTTTACAGAGAACTAGCCAATATAACTGCCCCCCAGTTTTAAGTAGTTGTAAGAACTGGCATATAGTGACAGAAGACTAGAGGTGGGTTGATTCTAAAGGGGCTTAGTGTCAGTCAGGGGAAAGGGAGCTATAATGGCTGGGCTGGAGTGGTGGCCCAGTGGGTAGAATACTGGCTGCTTTTCCAGGGGACCCAGGTTTAGATCCCAGCACTCACATCCCAGTTCACAACTGTCTATAACTCTATAGTTCTAGGGGATTATATGTTCTCTTATGGCCTCTGCAGATACTGCACACACATGATAAATAAATAAATATAGGCAAAATGCCCAAAATAAAAACAAAGGTTTAAAAAAACCTGAGGGCATAACTTAAGAACATGGCTAACCTTAAGCTCTGGAGACCATTCTGTTGCTGTGTTTGCTCATCAGTAGTATCAGCAGAGTGTTGGGAATAGGGTCAGATAACATAGCAAGCTATGTTCAGAAATTTTATCATGGACTTGAAACTGGGAGTGAAAATAGTAGATGCAGTGTATGACACACCATGATCAATGGAACTCTCAGTGAAAACTAAACCATTGAAACATGCTAAATGCAGAAAAGAGCCTGCATGAGTGACCTAGGCTAGCAGTTGCAACTTAAGAATTAAAAACAAAACAGCAAAAGCTAAAACTAAAGCCCTTAATGTAATCATGGAAAATCTAACGTTCCTGTCGATGAGCATAGAATTCATCTGAAGTACTTAGTCTCAGCGACTGCCTCGTTCCAGCCTAAGCTTGTTCTGCCTAAGGGGACAAGATTGCTACCAGGCTTTGAGTTAACTGAGAGGAGCGGAGATCAGCCTGTCACTTAGGATTTCAGCCTGGAAAACAAACACTGGGAAAGATCTTAACAATCTGGAAAGACCACAGGAGCCTCGTGGACATCAGGATGGTGTTTGGAATCCACCTCTGAATATGTGGGCAGACATCCAGAATTCTTCTATAGCTAGAGACAGTCAATGTATGCAGTGTCCATGGAAACAACTTTCTCTTAGAATTCATGGCACAGGTCTCGCTGAATGTGTGCTGTATTGAAAAGCCAAAGTAAATCATTTGGGCAGGCAGAAGAAAAAGATGTTACTGAGGTAGAGTGGAGAACTTACACGCATGATAAGGTGAATGGTTTTGTTTGTTTGTTTGTTTGGGGTTTTGTTGTAGTTTTTTAACTTTAAGAACTCATATTTATTGAGTTAACAGATTCGAAAGTTTTTGGTTTGAGATAAAGAGTATTAAAAAAACAGTGTATGTGTGTTTTGTTTATGTCTCTAAAGGGCAGAATGTGACTCTGCAAACAGTACTTTTGAGTTGCATCTTCATTTGGGTCCTCACTACCGTTTCTTCAATGGGGCTCTTCACCCTGCAGTCTCTGAGACAGAAAGCGTGTGGGACTTAACGTTTGATAAAAGAAAAACTTTAGGAGATCTCCGTCAGTCAATATTTCAGGTAATTTAACAGAAACGTGTAATCTATGCTTCAGTAGCAGGTGCTCTAGAATCCTGTATGTCTGAACTTCTGCAGTAAAGGTCATTTCTGAGTCAGTTCTGGCAGAGCTAAGCTCAGTAGCCTGGTGCTCTGAGCTGTGGAGGGCATTCCAAATGGAAAAGGCTTGATTTGTTTCTTATGTCTTATGCATTACTGGCTATGCTGGCTATCTAGTATTTCAATTATGCATCTCTGCAAACTGTCAACTTAGACACAAGCCACTGTTGAAGAACCAGGAGATTGACACAGTAAATGAATCTTATAAATGTATTGTAAAGACAAATTATCTTGTCTTCTTAAGAGAAATATCTTATAATGTTATAAAAAAGACTAGAGTAAAAATAATGTTCTGATACTATTTCAGTGAGGTTTCTGCCAGTAGCCAGGCTCAGATTTAAAAGCTTAACAAACCTCCATCTATCTAGTACATAACTGACAATGCTTATGAGAGGGTGCGGGGAGGGGTGGGAGGTGAGGGTGGGAGAGGAGATAAAACTCGGCCTCATACAAACTAGGCAAAATACTGTACCACAGAGCTATACCCCAGCCCAAAATGTTACCTTTTAAGTTAGAGTAGGGGGTTTTCCTTTCTGTAGTCCCTGGAGCCATGTTGTTTTCTGAGTAAAGCTGGGTCAGAAATTCCTGGGCCAGATTGCATTCCAAGAAAGTCCATCCTTACATAAACTGAGTAAGATTGTTTAGATGGCTACTGGGCTTAGGCACCCAAATTCTTCAGTCAACAATGGATGCAGTCAACATCTTTGGGCTTGAGTAATTCATCAAATGAATTGTTTATTTCTAAAATGCTGGTGTTGCTTAGGAATGGGAGTGTTCATTTGCTACTCTTACTGAGTCCAAGGGTGTGCTGTTCATATGTTATGGCTCATTGTTTTCTCACTCTACACGTTCTTTAGCTATTGGAATGTTGGGAAGGAGACATGGTTCTTAGTGTTGCGAAGCGTGTGCCAGCAGGACTTCATGTGTACCACACCCTCGATGGTAAGATCAATACAGAACACAGCAACTCATTCTGCGTTTATCTTGGGGAGCTTGACAGTCCTCCTCTGCCTCCTACCTATTTCTTTTTTAATTACATTTATCTTGGGGGGGCAGTATATACATGCACAATGCATGTGTATCCTCATGGAAGCACAGGAGCCTTGGGGGACAACTTACACAAGTGGATTCTTTGCTTCCACCATATGGGTTCCAGGATGGAACTCAGGTCATCAGACTGTGAAGCAAGTGTCTTCCCACTGAGCCACCTGGCAGCCTTCTATCTCAGCAGTCTATCCAATGTATATGTAAACTCTTCTCAATATGGCATGTTTTACTTTTTTTTAAACTAAGACTACCATCCTACCAAAACTTTAAAATGCTTTAGGTATATAGCTATAGATATACACACAGAGTCACAAATGACTGAGCAAAATGCTTTAAAACCATTAAAATCTTATTTATGTGGCTTTGCCCACTCAATCTCAGATTTTGTAGCAGATAAAGACAAGTCTTTTGAGAGTTTAAAGGCATTTACTTCTCTGAAATAACAAACCAGTATAAGAATGGTAGTGTTACAACACACATCTATTTGTGACAGCTGACACCGGCAGCAGTTTGGTGGTGATCTGGGCCATTTGGAGTCTATGGGTAATCTCAGGTGATTTGGGCTTGACTGTTGACCTCTATGTACCTTCCTGTCTTGCTGCTGTGCTCACAAAACTGTATAATGGTCCAGATTTAATAGTATAACTAATAAAATAATTACTGCTTTTTTATGATTTTTCTTAATAAGTGCCTTTTCAAAAACATTGAAGAGTCATGGCTCTCTATAGCTTAGCTATATTTGTGGTCATGGGGAATGAACTGAGTATCTCATCTTTCTAGGAGATGACTTGACACTGTGTGAAGCTGAGGTTGCTGATGGGGAAGACATCTTTGTATGGAATGGGGTAGAGGTAAGAAAAATGGCTGAAGCAATATTGATGGTAATTTAGGATGTTTTACAACTCTGTTGCAGGGCTGGGAATGTTGCCCAGTTGGTAGACTGCTTGCCTAACATACATGAAGCCTTGGGCCTAGTGCAGTTCCCAGCCCTGCATAAAACTAAGTATGATGGTAGCACACACTTACAATCTCAGTACTCGGGAAGTAGAGACAGAAGATCAAAATTCAGGGTCATCCTCTGCTATAATAAGTTCAAGGCCAACCTGGGCAGCATGAAACCATGTCTCATTACAAAAAAAAACCCAAAAAACATTGTAATGAAATTTTATTTGGCATTCAGTTAGCCATCAGAAAATTCCTGAAATGAACTGGGTATGGTGGTGCACATGTATTCCAAGGCGCCTGAGATAGAACTACTCAAGTTGAAGGGCAACTTGGACCACATAGTGAGTTCCAGGCTAGCCCTAAGATACGTAGTAAAGCTCTGTCTCAGAAATTGAAAGGAGGTGTAAGGAGAGAAAGGGAAGGAAAAGAAGAGGGGAAAGGGAAAAGGAAGGAAGGAAACTTTGGACTGCTCAGTACTTTTGAGGTCAGTGGTACTTACTAGCTAGATTAAAGAAATATGTGGATGGCAGAGGAGATTGTGCCAGAGGTAAAGTGCGCGAGGATCTGGGTTAGAAGCCCTGAACCTTTGTAAAAAGCCAGGATGGTGCATGCTCTTGTAATCCCAGCACTGGGGAGGCAGAGATAACATAATTAACTGGGGCTAATAGCCAGCCAGCTTAGCCTACTTGGTGAGTTCTAGGTTAATAAAAAAAAGTTGGGACAACCAAGATCTTGGCTGCACACATATATACATGTGTGTGTTCGTGCACACCTGTATGCACAAATGCACATGCTCAAAAGTAATGAAGCACCTCCATTTTACCAAACTGTATGTCCCATGCTTGATGCAGAATAAGCTAGTCATCCATGGCCTCCTTATGTAAGTAGCTGCACCCTAGGCTTTAGTGTGTGTGACAGCTGCAGGGATATAGAAGAGTGTAGCCAGGGCTGCTAAAGCAGGAGTGACAGGAGTGGATGCTGTCTCAGGAGGGATGAGCATCTCAGATGCCCTGTGACCTGTCCTTGGTCCTCTGGATTTCCAAGGGCACATTGCCACCATTTGGCAACTCATACTTTAAAGTCAGAAAAGGTGAATAAGAGAAATTTTCAAAATAAAATTCAAAGTTGTTCTTTTAATACTTAAAAAGGCGGTGTGAAAAAACTATTCACTTGAAAAAAATATGGGTTGTGCTACAAGAATAGGTTTTTCTGTGAAAGAATAATTTTTATTTTACTTTAATTTGGTAAACGTATGCTTCACTAGTGGTTGTATTGATGTTGTTGCAGGTTGGTGGAGTCCAAATTCAGACTGGTTTTGATTGTGAACCTCTGCTGTTAAACATTCTTCATCTAGAACTAAGTGGTGAAGGCTCAAAATGTGAGCAGTTGGTGGAGTCACCACATGTCTTTCCTGCTAATGCAGAAGTGGGCGCTGTGTTCACAGCCTTGGGCACCCCAGCAGGTGCCATCCTCATGAACAGTGTGGAGTCTGCAGATGGAGAGTGCTGGACTGCTGTTCCCAAAGAAGACATGAAGAAGACGTTCAGAGAACAAGGTCTCAGAAATGGAAGCTTAATTTTGGTTCAAGATTCAGACAGTGATAATAACAGGTAACTCATTGAAGAGAGAAATAAGGGAACATATTGTTGTTTATTCTTTTAAAAATAGTTTATGTGTGTGTATATGCACCTTTACCTGCTTCATCATCTCCTGTTGTTCAGTTTTGGGCTAAGATCTTGTGTGATCCAGACTGGCCTCAGCCTCTATTTAGCTGAGGCTGGCCCTAACTCCTAATCCACATCAGAAGTGCTTGTTGTGTCAGGCTTAGCTCTTAAGTGTACAGAGGAATGTTTGGGTTGTATAACTTAGAGAAAAAAAACTGTTATAAATATGTCCTTGACTTGTAGATACAGTCTCAATTAGTTCTCTATAGGCAGAATCCTATCTAATTAAGTTATAAGTTATTCTAATTAAGTTATAAAACTAAAAGCTTATTCTCATAAGGAAAAAGAGATTCATAGGACAACTTAGGCTTTCCTTGTGGTATTCTCTGTGATTCTTGGAAGAGACCCAGCCTTCCCAATGGGACAATTGCCCAGAGAAATTAAATTACCCTGAACCCTGTAGCCATCTCTGAAACTCTGAAGTGCTATACCTTCCTACTCCTGTGTCTGTGTCCATACGTTTCTGCAGCCTGTATGAGATGCCGAGAAGCAGAGCCTGTGGGCTTGTGTGGTCCTCCATGGAGACATGTTCTTCAGCTGTGCTTCTCTGTCTTGTGTATAGGAGAGTGGATCATGTGCTCTTTATATAAGATAGTCTTCATTTAATAGGACTTGGGAGATGAAGCAAAAACAGTGAAGATCCCGTCCCTCAGTAGGATGCAGTTTTAGTCACTATTGGTGTCTGGTAGCTTTCCTTTTCTTCTAAATTGAAATCATCGTTTGGGTGGTTTTTATCTTTTTAAGCACTCTAATGATTATCTCTCTAATAAATAGCTGTCTGTGTCTTGCTTTCCCCACACGTGTTTGTGAACTCCATAAGCCTCCTTTGAAGCTTCCACCTAATGGATGTGGGCATCATCATTTGCCCAACTGCTCTTAAATGAGGAGGCAGTATGACTCAGTGGTAAGGATGAGGACTCCAGCCAGTCTGCTCTATAACCAACAGAGTGAGCTCAGACAAGTTTACCCCACTCTCTGCTCAGTTTCTTCCATAAGATGAGGTGACTACCCACTTCATAGAGTGTAGGGACTGGAAGAGTTAAGTGATCACATATTGCATGTGCTAATTGTGGTGCCATCTTTGCCATTAGCATCATCCTCTAGTTGTCCACTGCTGTAAGGTAGTCTTCACAAACATCTTATGCTTAAAACTGCATCATGTCTTGAGATGATGAGCCCCATGAGGTGGGCTATCAGAGTGCAGTAACTGAAACAAAGAGTAGAATTGTGTTAGGGGTGATAAGTTAGTATGTCAAAGCAACTTATAAAAGAGTATTTAATTTGGGGCTCGTGGTTCCAGAGAGTTAGGGTTCATGACCATCATGGCAGGGAGCATGGTGGCAGACAGGCATGACACTGACCCAGAGAGCTTACAACCATATCCACAAGTAGGAGGGAGGGAGAGAGACAAACTGACTGACTGATGACTGACTGACTGACAGACTGACTGACTGACTGACTGAGACTGGTAATGGTGTGAGCTTTTACAATCTCAATCCTGTCCCTAGTGACACACCTCTTCTAACAAGGCCAAACTTCCTAATCCTTCCTAATCCAAAATTTCCACCAATGGGAGACCAAAGATTCAACCCTCAGTACTTCCCAAAAGAGCTTTTGATAGCCCATATATTTCTTCAGTCCATAGGAAGATTTTGTTAGGAAAAGAAACTTTACTTCCAGTTGCTAATATGAAAAATAAAAGTCTCCAATGAAATACAAATGTATAGTGTGTATGACTGCATATATATAGCACTTTTGTGCACTATCCACCTACACGTATGTACACAGCTGCCCTGCTGTTAAATCTAGATCCCAATGGACAGGCTTTAATAGTCTTCTAAAGCCACTCTAGGGACTCTTGTGCAGGCAGACACCAGGTGACCAAGCATTCCTTTATAGGAATGACCCTTGAAGCTGGATGTAATGGGACATACATGCCTGTTTTCCAGCACTTGGGAGTTTTAGGCCAGCCTTAGCTACACAGTGAGTTGAAAGCCAGTCTGGGCTGTGGAGACCTTGTATTGCAGAGAAAAAAATTCTCCTTGAAGACAGGCACATATCTTTTAACTCAGGATTTGGAGCCATGAAAACCGGCACCGTAGACTACTGCCTAATATTGCCCGAAAGCCAACTAATGTCACGGTAGCAAGTCAGTGGAGTGTGGGTCCTTCCCTTTAGTCACTTTAGGGGACACATGCTGAGTGTGGACAGTGAAGTGTGTCTTGTAAGGACTTATTCTTTCAATGTTTCCTTCTTTACTTACAGTCTGTTGCCCAAACAAGGGAGATGGACCAACAGCATGAATGAGCTCAACTGGCTCCAAGTGAAAAATTTCTGCCAGTCAGAATCTGAAGAGAAGCAGGTTCAGATAGCCGTGACCATGCACACAGTGAGTAGACTAACCTGGCTGGTTGTATCTGGCAACAGAGTCAGTCTTTCAGAACAACTGTGCCAACAGATGTCCTCTAAAGTCTTACTACTTTTCTTACTGCTCATTTACTTAGATCAACCAGTGGCCTGCTTCAAAGCAGGATGTGCTCTGCTTCTAAACTCCTAAGCTGAGAAGCTTAGAACTAGAATGTCGGACTCACCTGGGTGGTTCCTGGAGTCCTAGATCAGATAAGCATGGAGAACTGTTGCCCAGGCTCTTCTCTACATTGTTTAAAGCACATGTGTGTATTTGTCATTTACTTTTTGTGTTGCCAAGTTTTCATTTTTATCCTTAACTACTCTCTATATACACTGCATCCTGTGTAAAACCAACTGCCCTTAAAAGGTGTTCCCTCTAGCTATGTGTGAAGGCAATGATTCTGGTTTTGTTAAAAATAATCTCTGGTAATGTATGTTTGTTTGTTGTTTGTTTGCTTGCTTTGGAGGGGCAGGCTGAGACAAGGTCTCTATGTAGTCCTAGCTGTCCTGGACTGTCCAGGCTGCCTCTGTTTCCTGAGTGCTAAGATTAAAGGAATGCACCACCACACCTCACTAGGAAACATCTTTTTTTTTTTTTTTTCATTCACTTTACATTCCCACTCACTGCCTCCTTCCAGTCACCCTCTCCCAATCCTTACCCCCTCCTTTTCCTCTCTGGGTGTGTGGGGACTCCCCTGGGTATCCCCCTACCCTGGCATTTCAAGGAAACATATTTTTATATTTACTTGTTCCTAGCATATTAATGATTTTTCTATACCAAAGAAATAGAAATTTACTAAGATGTTTTATATCATTTTATAATTTCTTTTAAAATGTTTTTCTTTACATTTATTTATTTGTGGGGACAGGCATGCATGTGGAAGTCGGAGTTCATTCTCTCTCTCCTCTATGCAGATTTCAAGGATCAAATTCAGGCCATTAGACTTGGCAGCAGACACCAACCCCCCTGGAGCCATCTTGCCAATCCTTGGCATAATAATTTCTTATGGAGTGTGATGTTTGTTAGTATTGTTAGAAAGACAGTCTAGGATTAGTGCACACTATCCTACCTGATGCTATGTAGAAAGTGTTGGTGAAGTCCTTTGTTCTTTGAGTCTGCTTCTGCTGCTGCTGCTGCTTAGCACTTTGTGGTAGATGATTTCTGACATTACTTTTGCCTATAAGTTTTACCAGCATTTGATGCTCTAGAGGATATTGGCCTAATGTGGGCTTTAAAAAGTCAATTAAATGAAAGCCATAGTCATCTTGGATTGCTGTTACACATTTTTATACTCTGTTGCGGGGTCCCATTGTCCCCATGTGAGAAATGGGCCTGGCCACTGTTTTCTTTCCTTGACTCCTGCCAGGTGAGTGGTTGTCAGTTTATTGCTTTCCACTGAGAACTATTTCTTTCATTTTCCTTGGTATCCTTTTGTCCCAGTTAAAATCAGTTTGGTAAAAACTTAACTATTAGGATCTATTCTGAGCTTTTGCTTTCAGTCTTACAGAATAATGTCAGGGATGGCTAATAAACTCTGTAGGCAGAATGTCAGGTAATATCTCAAATGATCTCTGTATAAACACTGATAATCTTCATTTTCATCTCCATCCATTCAACCTATACACAGTCATTAGTTTATTTCTCTATTTTAGGTGGTGTTTGATATTCGAATTAAAGCCATAAAGGAATTAAAATTAATGAAGGAACTAGGTAATCATTTCTATTTGCTTTTTGGTTTTTATCTTAATTTTGTTCTTTTATTAAAAAAATATGGTAGAGTACAAAAAATGATTTAAGGAAATCTCTCATACCTACCACCCAAAATGGACAAATGTTAATATTTTTCTCATGTATTTGTTTTTTAAACATAGAAACAGTTCTCTGTGTCTTTCTCAAACCAGTCTTCCTTTCTCCCCAGTCAGTGCGCTGTCTGACTCAGCTGTATTCATAATGCACTGTATGTTGTATGGTTAGGTGTACTTGTGTGTTTTTATAACATTATAGTGGTACATATACACAATTACTGCTCATTCACGGCTCCAGTGAGATGTAAGTTAAGTATCATAGAGTGCACTCATGCTGAGTGTGTAAATTAGTAACAGTCAGGAATGTATAGATACAGAACACTCCCATCACTCCAGAAACATCCATGGCCTTCTGTCAGCTCATTTTCTGGACATTTCCTATAAGTGGAGCCATGGGGTTTATAGACTTTTGTGTCTGGCTTCTTCTTGCTTAGCACACTAGTCTTTGCAGTCCGTCCACTATTTCGAACTTTCCAAGAGTTTAATCCCTTTTCATGGTGGCTGCCATTCAGTTGTAAGGATGTTCACACTTCATTAGCCTTTGTGGAATGATGCTGCTGTCCACACTTCAACATGAATCTTTGTGTGGGCATGTGCTTCAAGGGCTCTCGGTTAGACTTAAAGCATTACAATACTGATCCATCTGGCAAATTTGTGTTTAGTTTTATTAGAAACTACCACACAGTTTCCGAAGGCTGAAGCATTTACCATCTCAGTAGTGTGTCATGGGTGCGCCTTCTCCAAGTCCTTGCTAATGTTTGTTATTGCCCCTTTCTATTGTTAGTGATTGTAAAAGGGTATCTCATTAAATGCAAGAGTGCAGCACTAATATGCAGGAATTCATCAATAGCAAAAACAAAATAGACATCAAAATGAGAAAACCATATTTATTTATTTGGGGTTTTTTGTTTTGTTTTGGATATAGGGTCTCACTATATAACTCAGGCCTGCCTGGAACTCAGAATCTTCCTGCCTTAACCCCCTACATGTTAGAATTCCAAGTGTTTGCCTTGATGCATTTACCAGAAACAAAAATAATATCATTATGTATTAAACATGTATTTGGAAAAATATATGCAGGATCTGTACACTGGAAACTAAAATCATCCAGAAAGAAACTAAAGAACAACACATGAATAGAGGTAACAGGAGGCCATGTTCACAGATCAGAAGACACAATATTGTTAAGAGCTTATCTCCCTAGATTCAGTGTGCTCTTACTCCAAACACTAGCACTTTTATTGTTTAGGGGATGATGCCATTCTAAAGTTTGCATGGCAATACAAAGAATTCAAAGTAGAGGCAGGTGGATCTCTGTGAGAGCATGATCAGCCTGCTCTACATAAAGCAGGTTCCAAGCCATCCAGTGTTACGTAGGGCGCCCTTGTCTCAAAAACAACAGCAACAACAAAAGCCCTAAAGTAGCCATAACAGTGTTGAAGGAATGCTGCAGGGTATGGCTGTGGGCATCTAGGAAGATGTATAGAACTTATAGATAGATATGTACAACCCACTTTTGTGTACAGTGGACAAAGAGCTCATTTTTACCTTTCATCTTGTAAAACATTAACTTTAAATCAATATAAAATTAAACACTATTGGAGCTGTGACAAAAGGATGGACCATCTAGTGATTGCCATATCCAGGGATCCATCCCATAATCAGCTTCCAAACGCTGACACCATTGCATACACTAGCAAGATTTTGCTGAAAGGACCCAGATATAGCTGTCTTTTGTGAGACTATGCCGGGGCCTAGCAAACACATAAGTGGATGCTCACAGGCAGCTATTGGATGGGTCACACGGCCCCCAATGGAGGAGCTAGAGAAAGTACCCAAGGAGCTAAAGGGAACTGCAACCCTATAGGTGGAACAACATTATGAACTAACCAGTACCCCGGAGCTCTTGACTCTAGCTGCATATGTATCAAAAGATGGCCTAGTCGGCCATCACTGGAAAGAGAGGCCCTTTGGACTTGCAAACTTTATATGCCCCAGTACAGGGGAACGCCAGGGCCAAAAAGGGGGAGTGGGTGGGTAGGGGAGTGGGGGTGGGTGGGTATGGGGGACTTTTGGGATAGCATTGGAAATGTAAACGAGGAAAATACCTAATTAAAAAAAAAGAGAAAAAAAAAACTAAACACTAAAACTAAAAAGAATAAAATTTCTTGAAGAAATTTTTTAAGAAAATCTTGCTGACTTTACTATGTGGAAAAGATTTTTTTAAGCATACTCAAACCATGAAAGAATATAAAGAAAAAATATAAATTACCCACAGTAGCTATAACAAGTTCTCTTTAAAGGACATTTGAAAGAGCAAATTATGAACTAGAAGAAAAACTTAGAAAATACACATTTATACTTGGATACAGAATTTATAAAAAGTGTTTGTAACCCAGTCCAAAGACATCTCAGCCCAGTATGGGAGACCTGCCTGTGAGGGAAGGATAGTGTGAGGAGCCAGCAGAGGGAAGTCACAATCCCTCTGTCATAAAGGTAGTAAATATCCAGTCCCAATAAAACCAAGTGTGGAGCTCGTGTGTGCTGTATTCTCTTTGGAAAACTTAGGGTTGGTTTTGCTTGATTGATTTTTGTTTGCTTGGTTTTGTTGTTGTTTGGTTTGTTTTTTTTTGTTTGTTTGTTTTGGTTTTTTTTTTCTTTCTGGTTTTTTTAATAAATGCAAACACTTATATACCAATTCTATTTCTAGATATTTACTGGAGAAAGGGTAACACATACAACCTTATAAAAACATAAATGTTCATAACCGCAAACTGGAAACAACCCACATGTCAAGTGAGCAAGAGAGTGAATAAACAAAGTGCAGCCGCCTGCCCGTCAGTGAGCACCGTCCCTCCACACAGCATGCGTGGCTCTCAGAAGTCACAGGCCAAGTGAAAGGAACTGGGCACAAGTGTAAACCCATGTTTGCACACAGGCAGTGTTTTAGGAAACTAAAGTTTAAGCTGCAGTCACAGAGAGCAGATGAAGGCCAGGGTGTAGGGGTTGGCTGCAGAGCATCATGGAAGGGACTTGGAGCTCAATGGTTTGGTGTGAGTGCTTGCATGTTTATCAAGCTCTTCACCTCGTACTCCTAGACTGGACTATATACTGTAAGCAAAATTACATCGGTAAAGTTTTCCAAAGGCGTATGGCTTATTCAGGAAGTGGGAATCAATACTGTGCCCAGTAACTCATTTCCTCATCCTGACGCTTTTTCTCCCTCCACACTATGTCTCATGCAACAAGGGATTCTACCCACCTCCATGAGCTAGATTCTGCCCCGCATCAGAGCTCTTTCTGCTTTTCCACTACTTTCACTAACTCTGGAACTAACTCCTGTGGGAGCTAAGTCAGGACCTGTCTATGACTTCCTTGCCACCGTCCTGCTGAGTCACAGCAGACGGCAGGCTGCCTTTGGGAGCCCCTTGCACAAGCTCTTGTCTACCTAGAGACTATCCATGCTCTGATCTGTGGACCTTCTTGCTTTTGCACTTTTCTCTCCTAACTTAAGCTGTTCATTTATTCTTAACCTAAATATTCTCTTATTTCTGACCATGCAGTCTCAGGCTTTGGCTTCACTCCTAACTCTGTACTTTTGCTTCATAGCATTTATAGCTGCAACTGCTTTTTTTATTTGTACCATAACCATTCAGTTCTCCCATTAGATGAGGCTGTGTAAGGGCAGAGTCCATGGCTATCATGCTTGATGGCTGTCCTGACTGATGTGAGGGGTTTGTGTTGCTGTTACCTTGCCTCAATCTTGAATTTCTGGGCTCAAGAAACCCTCTTGCACTAGGCCGTTTAGCTTGAACTACAGGCATGAAGTACCATACTCAGCTAGGACTGAAAAAAGATGACTTTAAAGCGCTATACTTAAAATATACTTTTTTAAATTATGGAAATACTTTTATCTACTTCTTTAATAAGAAATGTATATTTTTAAATGTATGCCAGCTTCATAACAACATAGTACAAGAGACAGAACTCCGGAGTCTCTGAGGAAAGTCTGTCCCACTCTATTAAACTTAGACCATTTTAAGCCTATGCATTATTGCTCATTCAGAGGTCTCCGCACTCCTTCCTTCCAAGTTCATGCTTCGCATTGAATAGTAAGGACTCTATTTGGACTGAAAACTTAGTGTGCTCCTTCCCAGGATCAGGAGTCCGCATCCTCAGCAGTGCATGCTGGTCTCATCCATTTGCTAAGTGTGCTTGAAATGCAGGTGGTGTGCTTTGCACACTTGCATTTGCTTGAATTTCAGTGAGTATTTGGCTAAAGCCTAGCCACAGTTACTAGCTCTGTAGTCACAGGTCAGACCAGTCACTTCCCTTCTTTCAAGTTCAGTGATAACTGGCTAGTGTGTGTCTCATGCATATCTACACACAGACAGTAAAGTGTATAGTTCTGTTCCATCTCTCCCAGCCATAAGCCTACCTGACATTGTATATGAATAGATCATGAAAGAAAGCATCCGAAGAAACAGAAGTCACAACAGAGAAGCAGCCACTGTACACAGGAATGGTGACATAGCTGTCACTCAAGAGGTTCCAGACAGGCAGCTAAGGAGTTTGCTAAAGGCAAACTTAGTGACTTAAGTGATGATGGTGGCAAAAAATGCAAACATTCCAGGAGAAATGATGCTGGAGAAAGACTTCACAGTGAGCAAGCTCGCAGAGGTGCTCTCCAGCATTCAATGCTCTTGGGAGCTGAGCTCATGTCAGAAGTACAAGCACTTGCCAAGGGGCAGCAAATCTCCTCCTGCCCACCACCAGCTGCCCCAGCAGGGGAAGACAACCCTTGTCCACACTCTGGATCTGGTTCCTGGTGTATGTTTTGGAGATTGGGTCTCATTGTTTAGTCCTGGCTGGCCTGGAATTCACTACATAGACCAGGCTGGCTTCACAACCCTCCTGCTTCTTTCTCCCAAATGCTTGTAGGGATACATAGCATCACACCCTGCTTGGGATCAGTGTCCTGCAAGACAGAAACATACAAACAGTACTCTGCTTCTAGTATTTTAAATGCATATATGTGTGTTTATTTTACTTTTTTTCTTTTCCCGAACCATGTGTAACCTTACAATTTTTAATGTTTTGGGGAAAATGTGCTGAAAGCATTGGCTAGTTGTAATTTTCCCACTGAACCATTTTAGCGATTTATATAGTAGTGCATAACTGCAAAGTGAAGATTATCCACATTTGAGGTTGTTTGGGGAAGATTTTTGTTTTTGTGGTTTGTTTTGTTTTGTTTTTTGATTGTTGGAGTATTCTATTTTGTTTTGTTCTGTTCTGTTTTGTTTTGTTTTGGGGACAGCACCTCATTGTGTAATTGAAGCCGGCTTTGAATCGTGACTCCTTTTCCCTGGCGTCCTGAGTGAGCACTGAGTACAGAACACACAGCCACCGTGCTCATCTGGAGCTTTGCCTTGGGGACGGAGGGTAGCCTCTTGTACCTACTGTAATCAACATGGTAGAATATTACTTTAGAGCTTTTTACTTAGTAGTTAACCACCTTCTTTTCATTCACAGCTGAGAACAGCTGTTTGAGACCCATTGATAGAAACGGGAAGCTTCTTTGTCCAGGTAAATCTAGGCAGCTTTCAAAGACTAGCAGGTTCTCATTCAGAACATATGTATGGTAAATAATGGTTCCCACAGCTCACATTCCTAAGTTACCTCGGGAAACTGACTTCTGGATGTATTTCTATCCAAATAGCTTACTCCTTACAGAGAGACTTACAGAAAATCTCTGTTTTCTTAAAAGCTCTTTCTGATGCCTCCGACCTTGTTGTGGTCATGGTGTAGTCTAGGGTCTTTGTAGCTTGACCTCTTAGGTCTCTCTGCTTGTTCATTTCATTGGCACACCATTATGAATAGTCTTTGCTTCCTACTTTTCTGACCCCTCTTGAGATCAGCCCTGAATACATCATAGATGAGTCTAATGACTGATGTTACTCACTATCACAACTTCAAATGTGGATGAAGCAAGTCCACCATACAGATTTTTAAATTCATGTAAATAAGTCTTTGGCCAAGTCATATTTATTAAGTATAAATCATGTTTCTTAGCATTGTGGTACAAGGTAATGAGAGTACTGTAGGAATGTGAAAATTAAACATAACCACAGTACATGTGCTACTTCAACATGAAGCACAACTCACCTTTTCCTCTTAATACTCTTTTCTCTAGTGTGTGTATAAAAATCTAATAATGGTGTGGTGGTGCTGGGTGGAATTCAGGGCCTTGCCCAGGATAACTACAGACTTTCCTTCTGAGCTATGGCTCAGCCTTGATCCTCTCGGTTCAAGAAAATAATGTCACTGTACTAAAGAGACATAGGAGTTCAAAATATTCACTTGGCTATCCAATTTCCTCGTAGTCCCAGACAGTAGCACTTTGGAGGAAGCAGAGGTGAAGATGGGGAGCTCCGTGGGCCTGTGTCTGGGAAAAGCACCAACTTCCTCTCAGGTACACTACGGCCCAGCAGAGCAGAGTTGCTCCTTCCCAACTAACATGTCATATTTTGTAACTTTAATGCTCCAGTAATAGTTTTTCTGTAAAAAGTTTCTTTAAATTTCTTTAAATTTTTATACTATTATGTTTTGAAACCAAAAATACCATTCCAAAGCATATTTCTTAGGTACCTTTTGTAGTTGAGAAGATTTAGTTCAGGGGAAATTATTTTCATACTTCTGTCTTGCTCATAGCTGTTCCTGTTTTTTGCTCTGGGGACTGACATTCACCCTGGGGCAGAGATGGACATCATAGTAGAAGAAACACTCTCAGTGAGAGATGTAAGTAATTACTTTGGGGTTGGGGGCCATGGTATCCTGTTTGGGATTTGGAGTTATAAGACAAGGTCTTACACAGTATATGCTTTCAAAAATTGTTTGTACTCGTTAAAAGGAAATTCAGAAGACAGTTGAGCCAACCAAGACTTTTAAATAAGATTGCTTTTCTGATGATCGATAATGCTACAGAAATGTGAGCTATGCAGACAGGGTGGCACATGCCTGTAATCCAGCACGTGAAAGGTGGGCACTGAAGCACCAGGAGTTCAAGGTCACCTTCATCTCTCTAGGACTTCAAGGCCAGCCTGAGTGACAGAAACCTGTTTCTAAACAAGAAATGGGTTTTAAAGGAAAATATTGCAATCCTTCATTATCTCTATCCCACTACTACTACCTTCTGATATATTTCCTACTTAATATACATACGAAATCACACAACAGGGCTTAGCGGTTTTATATGTTTATGTATATTGAGAAAAATAAATGAATAATTACGTGGTGTCATTAAGAGTTGGGATTTTCAGTAAGCCTGTGCTCCTGTATTTGAATTTGAAGATTCTGAATGAATTGCATCTATTTCTCTTACAACCTGTATGTTTTCTTGCTTTATCCCCTGCCACAGTTTACAATCCCTGAGCAACTTAGTAGCGGGAGGCAGCCCTGGCACCCAGGGGATAGCTGCTAGCCTTGATTCTAGACAAAGGAACTGGGGTATCCTGGAGTAGATACTGGTGCAGGGTCTAGGTCAGGAAAATGTATATGACAAGCTGCAGCACGTCATCTCAAAGGACAGTGACGCTTCCTGTAGAGACTGAGGTCCACTTGTTAACATGGGACGATTGAACATCAGGGAGAATAACTGATATCCTGTGTAAGGAAAAAAATTTAAAAATCAGAAAGGGGTTTGAAGAAAGAAAGGAGGTGTGCTTTAATGCCAGTGCTCAGAAGTCTGAAGCAGGAGCATTCTATGTTTGTGGCAACCTGAGCCACACAGTGAGGGCCAGGCTAGGCACATTATGTACCAGGAACTTGTTACCTAATTGCTATGTGGAGTCTACGTACATGCCCTCATTCACATGCTCACATAATGCAAACCCTACAGGAAAATACTGGTCACCTTGCCTGGAGTAGATGCTAGGGACCAAAAAGTTAGACATGCTTCACTTCCCTTCTCACACTAGCCCTCAGGTCTCCGGTAGGCAATGAGAAGCTGGCTTTTACTTCTCTCTGCTCTTAGGTAGGTAGCACCACTCGGACTCTGTTCTTTAAGATGAGTTTGGTTTAGGAATGTTTTTTCTCAGGAAGTGGATGTTGTTAATTATGCTTTTTTTTTCTTTAATCCTTGACACGTGTTGTCTTTTTTTTTTTTTTTTTTCTGACATGTGTTGTCTTATGTTTTACGTTGTGCTGTGAGGTCAGGGCTTCCCTAGCTCTTTCCAGAGAGTTTGTGTGGAGTGGTTTTGGGTGTTAATTCAGGCTGGCTTCTCTATGTAGGATTCCTAAGTGTATCCATTACTCAGTCATGCATACTCTGCTTGTCCTCTTAATAAGTGAATTAAATGTTTCTAGCTTTGTCTTAGTGTGTGTTTAACCCTTAAGTGCCTGGAATTACAATCATGTGCCACCCAACATGCCTAGTCTTGTGAACAGTCCTGGCTGAAAGTGGCAGAAACTGTTTCCCCATCTGGATTACCCTATTTAGCTCCCAGAAGAGAGCTAGCTTATGAATCATCAAAACTGTGTGTGTGTTTATCCATGAACAATGAAGTAGAATCAAATTTCAATTAGTTTCAGGTTCAAAATCTGAATTCTTCCTCTAACATTGAGCATAATTGTTTTTACAGTGTTTAAAGATAATGCTGGAGAAGTCAGGTCAGCAAGGTAAGTTATTTACTGTGATAATAAAACCTTATTCACATCCTTTAAAACAGTTACCTGGAAGCTTCATGAAGAATTCTCAAACTGGCTTCTTTCTGTGAGAGTTATGGGAAAAATATAGCTTAAATTTTGTGCATACATAACAAGTCCTTCTGGTTCTTATTTGCAAATTTAAAGTAACAGCAGATTAATGCTAAGTAAAGAGAACCAACATTGGGTCCAGTAGAGGTTTAACACAGAGAAAGCTAAAGTTTCTACCACCGAGGACTGTTCAGGTCTTTTACTGATTTCCAAAAAAAAAAAAAATCACAATATCCAAAATTTAACTACACATGTTTATTTCTGTGTTGTAGATTAGAAAATATAATACAAATGAAGAAAATAATAAGTTGAGAATAACTGAAAGTGCTTCCCATGCAGCTTGGCGAGGCACTGTAGTGCCTGCTGTAGTTCTCTGCTGTTCCCAAGCTTCTTTATAGGCAGAAGCCCTGGCCCTCTCATGGAGGGAAGCTAATAGACTCTCAATGCGAGGCACTCCTGCAGTACAGTGCAGTACTTTGTTTATCCTGTAGCAGCCGGACAGCTACAAGGACCTCCACCTGGTCCCAGTTTGCATGAGGAAGCAGAGGTTTCCAGACTCTAGAAGGTGTGCCCAGACTCTCAGTGGGAGCATTTCTCTGCTTTCAGAGCCCAGCTTCTTGTCATTGTGCAGTGCAGTGAAAAGATGGTGTTCACCTGTAACTCATTGATGAGGCTTTTAATGAGTTTTTAAAAAATATATGCTTAAATTATAAGGGCCCAATGTGCTGCCCCATCCCTACAATCCCAGCATTTGGAGGGAGAGTCAGGAAGATCAAAAGTTGTAGGCCCCTAGGCATGAAGGCACACCATTAGCCCCAACACTGTATCAACTTGTCTTAGAAAGGGTTTCTGTTGCTGCAAAGAAAACATGATGACCAAAGAACAAGGTGGGGAGAAAAGAGTTTGTTTGGCTTATGCTTCCACCTTGTAGTCCATCATTGGAGGAAGTTAGGACAGGAACTCACACAGGGCAGGAACCTGGAGACAGGAGCTGATGCAAAGGCAGTAGAGGGGTGCTGCTTACAGGCTTGTTCCGTGGCTTGCATGATCTGCTTTCTTACAAACCACAGGACTGCCAGCCCTGGGATGGCACCAGGGAAGCAGAAGCAGGCAGATCCCTTTAAATTCCAGGTCTACATAGTGAGTTCCAGGACAGCCAGAGCTATGTAGAGGCCCTGTCTCAAAAAACAAACAAAAGCTCCAAGCCAGATTGGCAACATAGCAATGCCCTACTACAAAACAACAACAAAAAACAAAACAGGAGCTGATAGTGTATGTCTGTGGTAGAGTACGTCCCTAGCATGTGCAAAGCCCTTGCTTTCATCCTCCACTTCCTCCTGCCCCACTAACCCCTAAAAAGAAAAAGGAAGAAGGAAGATAGTTGACAGATCTTTTTGTTTATTTGTTTGTTTTTGTTTAAAGATTTATTTACTTACTTTATGTATGTGAGTACACTGTAGCTGTTCTCAGACTCACCAGAAGAGGGCATTGGATCCCATTTTACAGATGGTTGTGAGCCATCATGTGGTTGCTGGGAATTGAACTCAGGACCCCTGGAAGAGCAGTCAGTGCCCTTAACAGCTCAGCTATCTCTCCAGCCCGATAGCTGACAAATCTTAATGTGTTTAAACCAGAACTAACAGCTAACCAGGTTCTTAGAAAGAAGGGTACTGTACAGAATCAAAGTTAAAGCTTTCTTATTTACCTGAAGGTAAATATAAGAAATCAGTATACCTCTCTTACTCTCTTACCTCTTATTCTCTTTTCTTACTCTTGCCCTCTTGCTCCCCTTCTCTCCACCTTCCCTTCCTCCTCTCTCCACGTGGCCATGGCCGCCCTCTGCTTCTTTACTCTCTCCCTCTCTCTGCCTTTCAAAATAAATGCCTTAAAACCAAAAAAAAAAAAAAAAAAAAATCAGTATACCTTTCCTGTTAGGTATATTTATCAACATTGTTATTCTTTTAATAACCAACTTGCCCCATTCGACATTTTCCTCACACACACACACACACAAAAATTTTTTTAAAAAGCATCTGTCATTTTAACAGGGTAGTCAGTCTACTGAAAAACAAGACTCTAATCAAACTCTAAGTCAAAATGTGTTTAACTCACACCCACTTCATGAACATGCCTCTCAGGAAGTACTGTCTACTTTTGTTAGATTAATTGCTAAGTCCTTGAAAACCCTAGAAATTTCTCAGGTGCGGTAGCAAAATCAAATTCAATTTCCTAGAGCTTTTAGAAGAGATTCTATACTTAGAAGTGTGTGTGTTTGTGTGTGTGTGCACGCGTGCGTGCGTGCGTGCGTGTGTGCGTGCGTGTGTGTGTGTGTGTGTGTTATGTGTAATCTCGTATACATGTTACAAAGCTACCAAGTAACCGGTGTAGCATAGCAGCACGTGCACTATGGTTGCATGTTCTTTTCAGTTGTGCTCAGCTAGGCTGTGTGTGTGGACTCAGGAGCTTGCTCAAAACAGGTAGGTATTGCTCCTGGGCTACATCCCCAGTGAGTATATGGTTTTGCTTCACAAGTTTTTGCTGGGAAAAAAGCAAACTAAACAGATTGAAGAACCAACTTAATATTTTTCATATTGTGGAGGACATAATTTTCAGACAGAAATGACCGTGTGCTACTAGATGGAGCCTCACTTCATACCTGTGTCTCTAGGAGTTGGTTCCTGGCAAACTCTTATAGTGTCTTCTCTAGTGTTCTTCATCTTGCTGCTAATTCCTTCCTAGGAGAGATTTGGCACTTAAGGAAAATGGATTGGTGCTATGAAGCTGGTGAACCTTTATGTGAAGAGGTAAGAGCCTTTCTCTACGTTTTCCAAATATTTTACCTTATTACTATATTGTGTGTGTGATGGGGAGGGGGAACATGCCACATGTGCCTAGCAGGCATGTGGTGTCTAAAGGACAACTTCATGCAGTCAGTTCTCTCATTCTGCCTTTATGTTGTGGGTCCAAGTTCTCCTGGCTTGGTAGCAAGCTCCCCTACCCACTGAGCCATCTTGCCAGCCCATCCCTTCTACATTTTACTCTTAAAAAATGGTTAAGCTTATTCCATAGTTTCATACACAATTCCCTCTTCCCATTGTAGGAGCAATTCTAAAATAAAGAAAAGTTTTATTCTTTCTTAGCATACAAAAAAACTCTATAAATGTGTCTATTTATGTTCACTTTTTCCCACTGGTTTTCTGATAAATGGCAAGTGTGGGCTAGGTAGGAACAGTCTGACATGAGTGGCAAACCCCTCTGGTGGGCAGGAAAGCTTGAGTAGTAGTTCAACAAGCAGAGAATTTCAGAGAGCAGATGGCACAAGGATGCCGGAAAGCTTTTGAAGACATTTGAACTCCAACCTCCAAATACTTTGATCACAAATGTTTCTGTAAGTAAATGTCTCTACATGGTCCAGCAGCAGGAAAGATTCTGTCTAAGCAGTTGGAATCCATGTAGTCTGTTGGTTGGTCTTAAATTGCATCAGACCTCCTTATCTACACTCAGCAGGTAGCCAAATGAAGCTCTGGCATCTTAGATAGCTGTGGTCAGCACTCTTCCCCGCCTACATTCCTGCTGTCTTGGAGTCAGCACACTGGCCCTGTGTGCCTTCCCCCTGTCTGTCTAGGGATCAGCAGTGGTTTATGTTTTTAAAAAGGCACAACTGGGCTTGCACTGAGACACTTTACCAGTCAGTAAAGTCCACTGAGCACCCAAGAGAGTAAGAAGCAGGTCTCAGAGAATTCTGAGGTGTTAAAATTAGGTAGCCTCTTAGTAGTCTGTGGGTCCGAGTTCTACCCCACAGTTGGGGTCTGTAAATACCACTCCGGCAGACAAAACAGGAGGGAACTAGGCTACATTGGGGGAAGCAGAAGGCAGAAGGCAGCTTAAGATGTGGGGCCCAAGTGAGAAACAGCACAGGCTGAGGTGAAGAAGGCAGGGTTTCACAAACTCCCAGTGTCCAGTCACCACTAGGAACCATATAGAGTTGGGAATGAGGGGGCCACCCAGGCTGGCCATGGGAGTGGGGAAAACTCCAGCTTAGCTCAGGGGTGAGTTTTGTGTCCGAAGGGCAGAAGGAGCCTTCTGCAGGAGACTTAAGCAGCATGGTTCTGTATGATGAAGGCTTCCCCCACAGCAGTTCTTGATGAGAGAGGCAGTCTTTTTCCAAACTGTTTATTCATTGTTCATCTTGGAAAATTGGTCCCTATGACTTAGTCAGGGTGGGCCAGAGATTAAAGGGGGTGTCTGGGAGGGGAAGCTTATTGGCTGGCCCATCTAGATAACTCATTAGCATGGAGAACTCTGTTCTGTGCTAAGTGACTAGTGGTCACAATCCTCATGTGCGGTGTCACGGTCACATGTTCCAGTACAGTAGCCAGGTTTGAGAGTAAATGGCGTGTATACCATTCTCAGATACGAGAAGTAAGGATTTCTGAATCTGCTCAACCATTCCAATTTTTGTCTGGTGACACAACTTGCCCCACAACTGTCTGTTTTTCCAGAGACAGGCTATTACAACAAACTGATGCTGGCCTCAGACTTCCTCCCTCCTGTCTCTGCCTTTCAAGTGCTGGGATTACAGGCATCCACCACCATGCCTGGGTATTTTCTTCATAATCAGTCCCCAAATCAGTATTAGACAGTTCATCTCAAAGCTCATAGTTTTCAAAGCTGAAGTCCCTTTCAAACTTGGCAGTCTCTTCTTTGTCTTTCTTAGATTTGGTCCTGGCCTTTCTACTCTCCTTGCCCCTTTCTACTGCCAGAGTACCACGCACTGCTTGACCTTGAGAGCTGTTTCCTCTGAACTAAATTACTTCTCAGCTTTCCTGGCCTGGCAAGTGGTCCCCACATAGCCCCTCATACATAGCCCAAACCATCTTCAGTGGTCATTTCTGTCCTGCACCCCAGGCAGTGCTCACTCTCTGCCGTGCTTCACGTCCAGCTGCCTGCCACCCGATGCTGTGCACTCGGGCCTTCCTGCCTCTCAGCTCTTGACTGTTGTCAGCCCTGACTTTCCCTTTGTTCCTCTTTTTATCTCCACCCCCAACTCCTATCCCCTGACAAAGTTCTTTATCTTATTTCCTCTAGTTTCCAAACCCAGCCATTTTTTCCAAGAATCACTGACATCTTACATTCCACAAATTGTTGTCTCTTTCCTCAGATCCTTTGTGGCTCTTCTGTTCTGTGCCCATAGCTTAAGACATAATGGTATTCTGATTCATAGTCTTAGTTTTATCTCCTTTGTCTTCAGTGTCTGCTTGGTTGTTTATCTCTTGAGAAGATAATAGAAGTATAAAACTTTTAAAGATCCAATGGTCTCTTTGTTCATTTCAGAAGTGACAAAAAGAATTTCTGTGTTCCCAGGATGCAACACTGAAAGAGCTTATGATACGTTCTGGGGATACTTTGCTTTTAACTGAAGGGAAACTTCCTCCTCCGGTAAGATACTGTTTCTAAATGGCCGTTTTGTAAGTAAGTTACTGTTTTCTGATTACTATGATAATAGGGAATGAGAAAATATAGGCAGTCATTACAAAAAAAAAAAAAATAGACAGCTTTGCAAAAAAGCTTATCAGTCAAGCAGATTTCCTTCCTAATTTCTAAATAAAATTAAAATAGCTATACGTAAAATATAATTAAAATCATTATATATTATATATATATATATGTGATTAAATTAAAATTATATTTAAAATCAGTGATATAGAGAATGTTATGTCTTCCATTTTTATATTTAACTTATTTTTGAGACGGGTTTTCACTATATACTCTTGGCTGGCCTGGAACTTGCTGAATAGACCAGGCTGGCCTTGAACCCAAAGAAATCCACCCGCCTCTGCCTCCTGAGTGCTGGGCTTAAAAAGGGTCCACCATACCAGGCTTTATATTTAATATTTTAACCCCATCAGAAGTCCAGAAATTACCATTACATCAAAACTAATAATTTACTGCTCTTTAATTTCTTATATTTTCAGTATTATAAATTCATCTTGTTTTTAGTTTTTGTTTTTTTAAAATGTTTATTTTATTTATTTTTTGTGTATGGGTATTTGCCTGTATGTATGGCTGGATACCATGTGTGTGCCTATTACTCACAGAGGCTAGAAGAGAGCGCCAGATCTCCTGAAACTGGAGTTACAATTGTGGGCTGCTGTCAATGCTAACATTTTGTTTTATCTTTTTGCCTAAAAAATACTGATCCATAATTAGAATTTAGTACTTAAATTCTCTAAAGTAGGATTATTAAAAGGTAAATATGTTTTTAAAAGACCTTTTTAGTCTGTATTGTGTGTTTTCCTGACACATTCCAAATGACAGTCCTCTTAGAAAGTGAAAGGGCTCATTTTACTATGTCCTTGTGTGTCCGTGTGTGTGTGCGCGTGCGTGCGTGCATGCGTGTGCATGTGATGCACATTGGGGAGTGTTTGTATGTTTGTGGACACATGTGGGGGACATGTGTGTTCACATGCATATTGAAGCCTACAGTTGATGTCAGTTATTATCCTTTTCACTGTATATACTGAGGCATCATCTCTCATTGAACTTGAAGCTGGTCAATTCAGCTAGGCTGGCCAGTCAGCTTGTCAGGGGTGGCTTGTCTGTCTGCATAGGCGCTAGCGTCCAAACTCAAGTCAGACTTGCAGCAAGCACCTTATCCTGAGCCTCTGCCCAGCCTGTTGTGATGCTTTTTTTTTTAACAAGCGTTCCACATCACTGCTTTTCTTTATTCGTTTTTAATTCAAAAAGGCAAAATGATAAAGCAAAATGTTTCCAATTCCAATCTTCAGATAAATGACATTCACGTATTAGAAATTCAGGCAGTATAGGAAGCTGTTGGTCAGATGATAAAGCTCTCAAATGAAAAGCAAGAGTCGTAGCCATGGCTCCCTTGTGCATCCTCCTAAGAAATGCTCTGTAACCAAGGTTGGCACAGGAGGACAGTGAGACCCTGTCTGAGGGGAAAGGGGGTTCAAAATTCGCATATGTATAAGCTTCGAGTTACGGAGGACGCACATCCTTTATGCTCTCCCCTGAAGGGTCACATCCCTTCAGTGTTTTAAACTCATATTCCATGTTTGGATTCATTTACCATATCTCAAGGATCACATATGGGTTCTGCTTTTTTATTCATAATTTCATAGAGTCCTATTGAACTTTGCACAATGATCTTTAAATGTTTGAATAGTTGATATAAAATTCTAAATATCTAAAATGTTGAGCTGGGAGAAGTTGGAATGTCCCCTCTCCCCAGCCTTCACCACCTCAGTCCTCTATAGTGGCGTCAAGTTTTCTCTGTATTCTCCAGAGGCTTACACTTTGGTGTGCATACACTCTAGTATGTGTCTTCTATGTATACAGTATACATGTACATGCATGAGTATTTTTCATTTGCATAGATGACTATATTCAATGTACCATATTTTGTGTATAGCCCAGGCTAACTTTAAATTCATGGCAGCTGTTAGTCCTGGAACTACAGGCATGAGCCATCATGCCTGACTTTCACCTAGTTTTTTTCATTCATATTTAATGTCTAAGCATGTGTTCTACCAGAACACATGAAGTTATCTCATTCTATAGTAACTACATGGTAGCCCACTGTGTGGAAGTACTTGTGTTGTGTGTGCTGGAGACAGAAGTGAGAACCTTGCATGTGCTAATCTCACTCTGCTGCTGAACTACATCCCTGGACCTATAATTTATCTCACCAGTCTCTTCTCAGAGAACACTGTAGAAAGTGTGTATATGAGGGCTGGAGAGATAGCTCAGCCATCTGCATGTACTGGCTTTACAGAGGACCCAAGTTTGGTTCCCAGCACCAATAACAGGAAGCTCACACCTGCCTGGAGCTATGGAAGTAAAGACTTAGTCTTAAAATGTTCTGTTCTTCAGGGTCACTTGAAGATGCCCATCTGGTGGTACCAGCCTGCAAGGCTGTCAGGACACTGTGAGAGTCGGGACCACTTAAACTGTGCCTTTTCTCAAGATAGCACCTGGAGGGCTGCTCCCACCCAAGGTAAGAACAGTGCTCTTAAGAGTCAGGTGCAATACTCACATCAAAAATGTACATGTTTGGGGCTGGAGAGATGGCTCAGTGGTTAAGAGCATTGACTGCTCTTTGACTGTTCTTCCAGAGGTCCTGAGATCAATTACCAGCAACCACATGGTAGCTCTCAACCATCTGTAATTGGGTCTGATACCCTCGTCTGGTGTGTCTGAAGGCAGCAAGTGTACTCACATAATTAATAAATAAATAAATAAATAAATAAATAAATAAATCTTTTTAAACAAACAAACAAACAAACAAATAAATCTTTTTAAAATGTGCGCGTGACTTTTCCAGAGGACCTGAATTCAGTTCTCATCACACACATGGCGGCTCACAGTCACCTGTAATTCCTGTTCCAGAGGGTCTGACACCTTTTTGCCTCCTCAACCAATGGTGCACAGATTGCTTTCAGGTCACACACACACACACACACACACACACACACAAAATTGAAAATGAAAATCCAGTTATTCCTTTTTAACAGATGATTTCATACTAATATTCATTATTAAGCACTGCTTTGTAAGCTCTTTGAAGTGCTATAATCTTAATAGCAATTGCCTATCCTGTCATGATAACCACCATGATGAAAAGTAACTTGGGGAGGAAGGGCAAATAAGCCTCAGACTTTACAGTTTTCCATCACTGAGGGAAGTGTCAAGATGGGAACTCTATCAGGAACCTGGAGGTAGGAACTGAAGCAGAGACCATTTAGGAAATCTGCTTACTGACTTGCTTCTTAGGCTCACATTTTGCTAACTTCTTACAGAATCATCTGCCCAGTGGTAGCACTGCGCACAATCAGGAAAATGTCCCATGGGCTTGCCTACAGGCAATCTGATGGAGACATTTTTCTAAATTGAATTTCCCTCTTCCCAGATGACCTTAGTTTATGTCAAGTTGACCAAAAAATAAACTAGTGCAGAAATCTTGAGTATTACTAATACCTGATACTTTTTCAAAGACCTTTTATGTAGCAGCTCTAAAGAGCCTCAGAACAACAGCCCCACTTACTGTCGTGGGCCACATAATTGTGGCTTCACCATTCCCATGACCACAAGGGCAGGAACCAGAGCTGGAGTCTAGATACACACTGCATATAGTCTGGGGCCGTTCTGAGTATACCAAAGACCCCAGGAGCTGCTCCTCAGGTGTCATCGGCTGAATTGTTGAAGTACAGGCAGCATAAACTTGCTGTTGCACTCAGAGTACAGCTCATGCATCACAGTGGACACTGAGCTCCACCAGAGGAGGCCCTGCCTTTGCAGAGTTCCCTTCACTGTAGAAGTGTGGGTAAAGGGGATACGTGTGTTTTAGCAGGTCCGCCTCTTTAGGGATAGTGTAATTGCAACATCGTATAACCATATAAGACGTTTGTTCATATGCCTTAAACCTGCTCAATGAAATGAATGTAAATCAGTCAAATTCTTCTCTCCTAAGTGTCAGCTGTGGCATCTGCAGAGAATTATTCTGATTAGATTATATTAGTTCATTGTCAGTTCTAATGATATCTAGGTGATAGAAATCATGATTGTGGGACTGGAGAGATGGCTCAGTCGTTAAGATTCCAGAGGTCCTGTGTTCAGTTCCCAGCAACCACATGGTGGCTCACAACCATCTGTAATGGGATCCACTGTCCTCTTCTGGCGTGTCTGAAGACAGCTACAGTGTACTCACTCACATATTGTAACATCTCTTTTTTAGTAAAGGGAAAGGTTGGCCTTGGGTAGTGCCTCTGTGTCACAGTGGAACTGTTTCAGTCTTTAGATTTTGGGGGGACATAAGAACAGCTGTTAAGCTGGAATTGGTAGAATGCACTTGTACTCCCCATTCTCATGAGGCTGAAGCAAGAAGATTAAGATCAAGGCCAACCAAGGACTACAGAGTAAGACCCTCTCTCTAAAAGCAAGAATTTAACAAAAAGCCACACAGGAAAAGAACTTCATTTAATTATGTACAATCAACCTATAATTTCTTAGTATGTATTCACAAGGTATTCCATAGTAATTAAAGAAATATAAGTAAAACAAAAATGAGTATGGATATTCTGAGCCTAAATTTTAGTTAGTAGTGTTTTCCATGAGAGAACATTTGACATGCTGCCACCCCCTGCCCCGTTGTTTTGTTTTATTCTGGTTGTAATTATTGTGTGTGTTTATATGCATGGGGTGTATGTGGGAGTTGTAAGATAGCTTGGTGGAATTGGTTCCCTCTTTCTACCTTTACGTAAATTTGGAAACTTGAACTCTAGTTAGCAGTCTTTCACAAAAAAGCACCTTTATCTGCTGTGTCACATCACTGGCCACCAAATTTACCTTTTTTGAGACAGGATCTTGCTGTATAGCCCTAACTGGCCCAGACTGTAGGTTAGAATGACCCCGACATCAGTGATCTTCCAATGCCTGCTTCCAAGTACTGGATTACAGGCATATGCCACCAACTAGGTGGTATATTTTGGTTTGGGTTTTATTTTCAAGATACAAGTCTTGTTAAGACTTGATTCATTCCATGAATATTACTGAGCCTTTTCCATATAGAGTCCATCATAACAGACATTGGTAGATAAACACCAGAACAGCCTGTCTCCTCTTACAAAGTCTGCTCTTAAATATGCACACACACAGGGAAATACACAGAAAAATGACAAGTTCACATAAGTGTTCTGAGAAAGAAAAGAACATCCTGCCGGTAGTCTTCTCTGAGGGGGGGGGGGGGGGCGGAGCAGCCAGCAGGGAGAGGGCATAAGTGTGAGTGGCCACTCAGGGAGAGAACGTAACCCCTGACTGCTGAGTGACAGTGAAGTCCTAAGCACATGCAAAGGACTTGGGTTAGAGGCTTGGAAGTTGAGTGAGTGAGCCTGTTTACAGTCAGTGCACTTCAGAAACATGAGGTAAAGGTAGATTACCCAAATGTGCATCTGTCTTTTTTTAAGGTGCTCCTGGCCCCGAGCCTGCAGAAGTCTCTCTCCTCTACTTGGGGGATATGGAGATCTCAGAAGAGGCCACATTGGTGGAACTGAAGTCTCAGGTCAGGCCCCTTCCTGCAGCATACTTTGGTGTTGATTTAGCTTCTTCCAGGGAGATATTAATTAATCTATTCTTCTATTTCCTCTTCCCCCAATTACAGTCTGTCCTGATATGGCATGTGTTATATGCCATGGTCAGGGGTAAGTACCAACAGGCAGCCCACATTCAACATAGACACTTCTGGTATCTGTTGGTGCTGTTGCCCGGTGGTTTCCACTCACACAGTTCCCACAGGCATGCTGTGCTTGTGTTTGGATTGGTCCTCAGAAGCTCATGGCTTAGTTCCTTTTGACTCTTTAGGGAAACATGACTTCTTGAATCATTTTATAAAGCATTCCCTTTAGCTCTTCATTTATACTGTTTGTACATTGTGATCCACTTGTTAAATGTCATCAGTTCCAAGCTGTGTTGTATGGGTTTTCCTTAGTCAGCAGAGAGCTATCTGTATTAAGATCCTAACATGGACATTTTGTTGTCTTGTGTGTCACATCTCACCATACAAATGGGAAGGCTGGATGGCGGATAGCACACTGTGATAGAATGGTATCTTGTCCTGCTAGACTGTGGTGGACATGGCAGTTACTAAAGGGACAGATGCAGGACCTAGTATGACCTGCAGTGGCATCTTTTGTATCCCCAGTGAATAAAATAACCCTACTTAAGAAAGACTTAAGCTCCATTTCCATGAAAACAAATGGGAAGACGTTTTTATTCCTTGTACTGAGTTGGAAGAAAAAAGATGGCCATTTTTAGGTTAAAAAAACTGAACAAAGGCTGCTTTCTCTACTTCATCCTCAGTATAAAAGGTGCTTAAAGTTACCTGAGCCTATAGAGTTAGAGCACACAGTGTGGGCCTCCCTGTTGGAGCCAAAGTCTTAAGTATTTCAAAACCAAAAGTTCTGTCACTGAAGATGAGAGTCCATGTAGATAAGAGCTAAAGATGAACTTTTGCTTTATTTGAGCAGGCTGTGCACGTATGAGTCACACCCAGGTAGAATTGGTTAAGTGGTTTTGTAAAAACATGATTAGGAAGTTTTTCAATTCTAATGTAGTGGCGCAGGCCTTTAATCACAACACTTGGGAGTAGAGGTAGGTGGATCTCTGTGAGTTCAAGACCAGCCTGGTCTATATAGTGAGTGCCAGAACAGCCAGGGCCACATAGAGAGATCCTTGTTCAAAACAACAGTGGTAGTTTTTCAGCCATGAGGGCCAGCACAGTATTGTAATATACAGTATCCAACAGGTTGGGCAGAGGGTTATCCAAACTGGGCTGGAGAGCAGGAGCCTATCTCAAAATTTAAAAATAATAAAATAGGGCTTTTTAAAACTTGGATTTAAAAATAGAAGGTTCATTTTTCTGGTCTATTTCAGTGGAAAGGAATATAAAAAGTACCAGGATTGTCTTCATTTAAGGCAGATACTTTGGTAATGTTTTGACTTTTTAAGACAGGATCTGATGTATCCCAGGCTGCTCTGGAATACAATCGTAGCTAAGGATAATCCTCCCACCTCTACCTCCCAAGTGTTGTGGTTGTGGGCTTGTCCTGCCACAACCAGCTCTCCTGTCCTTTCTAATAGATTGGTTTATTGCCCCTGACGCTGAGGAGCTTGTCCCCCAGAGTCAGGTAGTGTTTCATTCAGATGCTCTCAGGGACTTTTAAGATTAGTAGCAATATGTCTCTTTCTTTTCTAGGCCTTGGCCTTGCCTTCTGTTTCGAAGCTCGCTGTCCAGTCCACAGCCCTGCTCAGAGTCTGGACAGTGGAGAGCAAGCGCCCCAGCAGACTCTTGCGCACTAACTGGCGGCAGCTCAAGTAAGTATCTCTGGATTCCTGGTCACCGTCCTGCTGCCACTATAGGGAGTGAGATGGACCTATGAGGGCCATGAGTCAGATTATCCCACGAAACCCATCCCTAGGAACTTGTCATTTGGATAAGCTTCTTGCCCAAGTTAACTCTAGGAGAACATCAGCCTCCATACTAAGATCAGATGTAGAGCATTGTGCATTTTCTAGAGACCACATGATCATAACTTAAAGGACTTCAGAGTCATGTGGCAGTTAGAGTGAGCCCTCTGATATTCAGGACACATGTGACCAGCTGCTCCACCTCCAGAAATCTTAATGGGCATGTTTGGGGCATTTGATTTCTTTTGGCAAAAGCAGCCCTAACACATTCTCTCATGTCTGTCTGATTACCAACCAAAAAGCAATGCAACCAACTGTGGCGAGAGGGCTGTTTGACTGGCATCTGCCCATCTTCAGAGCTGGGCCTTCCTGTGTAGTGAGGAGCCACTGCAGTGTTATACTCTCCTTTTCTGAAAGCCTGCGTGCTTGGCTGCATCATTCAGAAAGCAGTCCATTTCTTCAGGAAAATACTTGGACTTGGGATCTGGGGCTTGCAGAAAACCTAGTGACTTACTCAGTTGCTTCATTTCAATCCCAGGGAGTACAGACTGGGCCGGAGAGCAGAGCTCTGCCTAGAGCTCCTTCAAAAAGAGGAGGACTTGGGGTAAGGAAGCCTGCTGCACATTCCCCAAAGAGTGGTGGTTTTCCTAAAAATGTAGGTGCCTGATCAGAAGTGTGCTGTTTCCCCTGCTCCTGAATTGTCCCACAATTCTGCGTCTGACTGAAGCAGGAGAAGCACCAGAAGTTTAAGGTCAGCCTGGGCTATCCAGCAAGAACCTGCCTCAAACAAACAAACAAACAAAATTGTATTCTAGAGATCTGTATGGCTTTCCTATAACTCACTCTGGTGTAACAACATCGACTGTTAGTTTTTCTGTCATACCCAAGGCGTTACTGAGTACTTGACAACCTGAGGCATTAGCAATACAGCCCTCCCCAGGGCATGTGATTTATAGTGCCACCCATCATTCTGCCCCTGTACTGCCTTCTTCCCAGTGTCTGCTGATGAGACACATTTTCCCACTGTGTGCTGAGATGGATTTCCCAGTGTCTGTCTCCTGGTCTGGGACATAAGTGCCTATGAGAGCAAACACTATGTTCATTTCTTTATTTCTGTACCCCTAAAACCTGCAATAGCATCTGTGGTGTAGTAATTATACACTAGAGAAGCAACCCCAACTCATCTATAATCAAAGTGTCATGAGTATTTGCCTTCCTTTCCCCATTGTCGTGAGATTGCTCTTACTGTCAGCCTGTTCTGGAAAACATGCCGTTCCATCCAGGCCTGACCCTTGGTCAACCCCAGTGACTTTCTAAGGCAGGAAGATCAGGAACCAACTTATGTGGACACTTTAGATCTCTTAAATGCTTCATCACCATGAAAGGTTTCTGGTAGTTTCTGGTCCCATATGCAGAACTCGTGAGTATTGATTTCACCTGCAAAACCCACCTTGAATATTTATCATTTAGATGCTTCCTGAATTGGCAAATGAAAATGGGTCAAGATCTTGTTCATGACTTTTCTAGTGCTGTGATTGCTAGTAAGACTGAGCCTTTTTCCAGCATACTTATAAATCTTTATGAGCATTGGTTCTGTATATTTTGCATGTTTCTCAAGGCGTTTCTTAGCAGACAGTCTGAATGGGTTTGACTCTGGATAATATGCAGAGCTTATATGTTGTAAACAGTGGCTTTCACGGTAGAGTAGTCTCGTGCCCCTTGCCATGCTGCTGTAGGAGCTCTGCTGCAGTCTTGGGGTGAGGTCCCCACCTCTATCTGAGCACCATTCAGGAACTGGAGAAGGGTGGGGGAGCCTTGCCCATCACGCATTCATCTTTTCTGTGCTTTTGCCCGCCATCTGCTTTGCTCTTCTGTAGGCCCCGAGATGTACTGCTGAGGACACAGCTACGCATCCCTGGTGAGAGAGCCTACTCCCTGGCGACAGACCTGATATGGGACACCACCAGAGGATGGACTGCTGGCTCCTTGAGGCAGAGAGTAGCTGACTTCTATTCTCTTCCTGTGGAGAAAATTGAAATTGCCAAATATTTTCCTGAAAAGTTTGAGTGGCTTCCAATATCTAGCTGGGTAAGTTGGGCTTTCTCAGGAAACCAGGCTCTCTCTGACTGACCTGATGTTAGAACAAAGGTCTTCCACAGTGGCAGAGAGGCCAGTGAAAACTTCAAGTTGAATCTTATTGATATTTGATGTTCCAATAGAATCAGCAAGTTGCCAAAAGAAAAAAGAAGAAAAACCAAGATACTTTGCAAGGGGGACCATATTACTTGAAAGATGGAGACACTATTGGCATTAAGGTGGGTTAAAAGCGAATTTATCATTTCAAATCAAGGATCAAATATTTCAGAGAGGGGGGCTGGTGAGATGGCTCAGCGGTTAAGAGCACCGACTGCCCTTCTGAAGGGCCTGAGTTCAAATCCCAGCAACCACATGGTGGCTCACAACCATCCTCAACGAGATTTGACTTCCTGTTCTGGAGTGTCTGAAGACAGCTACAGTGTACTTACATATTATAAATAAATAAATCTTTAAAAAAATTTTTTTTCCAGAGAAGCTTACCAAATAATCTAATCTTACACAAATTGTTTCAGAGGAAAGACCAATAATTCATTGTGTGAGGACAGCAGGTAGACCCTGAGACCAGCACTGTCAAGGACAATAATAAAGGACTTAGCCAACTTGCTTATGACCATTGTCCTTGTTTCTTTTCCCATCATTCTGATAAAACATCCTGACAAAAGCAACTTAAGGGAGAAAAGGTTTATTGCAGCTCATCATGGTGGAGCCACAGTGACGGGAGCTTGAGGCACCTTGTCACATGACAACCATAGTCAGGACGTAGAGTGATGAGCTTTCATGCTTGCTGCTCAGCTCTTCATTCTGTACAGCACAGGATCCTGTGTCCAGAGAATGACGCCACCCATAGTAAGCAGGTTCCCACCCCAGGTAAGGCAGTCAAGACCATCCCCCACAGGCTGCCTCTACATTCTGTCAAGTTGGCTGGTAATATGAACCATCACACTCAAGAAACATAAAAACCTAACTCTTAAGTAAAATACTTACAAGCAAACGGCTTGGCATGGTAGCTTATACCTATAATCTCAGCACTTAGGAGTTGGAGGCAGGAGCATTCTAAGTTTCAGGCCAGTCTGGACTTTAATAGCAGAGCTATTTTTATTCATTTGTGTGTGTAGCTGTGAACACCTGTGTATGCAGTGGAGGATGTTGGGTATCCCGCTCTAACACCTTCCACTTTATTCTCTCACTGAAGCTGGAAATAGGCTGCTGGCCAGCAAGCCCTGGTGGTCCCCCTCTTAGAACAAAAGCTTGCAGCTTGAGCCACAGGTACTCTTACCTGCTGGGCCACCCTCCCACCCATAAGAAGGATAGAATGGTCTCTACAGAGTTGTCTTCTGATCTCCACATGTGTGCTGTAGCATGCGCATGTTATGCCTATGCCCCCCACATATACACATAAATACAAATACTGACTGAAAAAAAATTTAGAATTTTTCAAAAACCAGTTAAGTTTGAGTACCTTCTTTTTTTTTTTAGTTTGGATAGTTTACTATCTGCCTGTTCTAAATGTAGACCACACTGAAAACCTTGGTCTTTATTGTTTTGAAATGTAGAATCTCCTGTTTGATGACAATGATGATTTCAGCACAATCAGAGATGACATTGGAAAGGAGAACCAGAAGCGGCTAGCTTTGGAAAAAAAGAAAAGGTGAGTGTAAGGCTTGGCCGTGGTCCACTCAAGGCCACTAGGGATGCAGACCTGGCATATCACTCCCTTTCCAGACACCTCACCTGATCTTCTGCAGGGCCCTAGTTGTCACCCAGCAGTGTTCCAGGTCAGCTGTCATCTTCATCACTGTGTAGAGCTAGAACATGTGTTCAGCCGGCATCTCCCATTTGCATGCTATTGGAATACTGCATTCTCACCAGCCTGCACTGCTTCCCACTTTCTTCCATCTTATATTTTATGCTTAATGTTATTACAGGCTTTCAGACTCAAAAGCCACCAAAGGAGTTCATTGTGCGTTCACCTTCATAGGGACCAGCATCACTGTCACCTACATAGCGTTTCAGAGAGCATGCTTGCCCTACATCACTGACAGCCCATAACAAATGGTGGGAGCATGGCACTCTTCTGCCATATGTGAGTGAACCTCATGGTGGCTGCCAACAACGATCCTGGGTTATCTGTAAAGCATGTCTCTAAGCACGGCGGCTAGGTCAAAAGCTATGGCTACTGGTGTAAATATGCCTTCTGGTAGAAAAGCCAACAAGCCAAAAATACATTGGTGATAAGCCTGAGCAGAAGGGAAGTGCAGCAGCTTGTCAGCATACAGGAAATGTTCAGTTAAGCTCATTCATCAGTCACACATCAATTCAAACCACTACACATCCATTTAGGCTGCTGAAATGACGCCACACTGGTGAGCAGACCGTGCCTAGGTCGTGGCTTTGCTAGCAGGTGTGGAGCTGGAACACCACTTTGGAGGAGCTTCTTACTCCTGGGGAGCACACACCTGTCACACAGCAACACCCTCACAAACGCACTTTTGGCAGACACATGAGAAAATGCAGTAGCCTGAGCTCAGCTTTAGCATGGGTCTCATTGGAGCCATCTGAAGAGGGTACTGTACATTGTAAATACCAGACCCAGGAGTCACAGTACCGTGACTGTGTCTGGAAGTCACAGTGAAGACTAGTTTGCTAAGTGGTCAGAGAGGTGGTTCTCTGGGAACAGGGACCGAGGGAGCAAAATGGAGCCACCTGAACTGTCATATAGGTATGTGGGTATGATTTGGGTACACTGTGAATGTTTTCAATTAAAAATGTGAGGGAGAAAAAGGTCACTCTGCTGTGAAAGGATTGTGCACAGCTGCCTATTAACAATGTTTAGCCAGGATGTGGGGAACCCTATTCTCACCTGAGAGTAAACTGGGGCCTCACATGGGCAGTTGAAAAACATCTGATCAGCCGGGCGGTGATGGTGCACACCTTTAATCCCAGCACTTGGGAGGCAGAGGCAGTCGGATTTCTGAGTTTGAGGCCAGCCTGGTCTACAGAGTGAGTTCCAGGACAGCTAGGGCTACACAGAGAAACCCTGTCTCAAAAAAACAAAACAAAACAAAACAAAAGAGAAGGAAGAAAGGAAGGAAGACAGGAAGGAAGACATCTGTCCAACTTGAAAATCCTATTCTACCTTGAGCCCTAGTATCTGGAATTCATTTGGGAGCCATTCTAAGTACCCTCAACACAGGGGCTGGAGAGATGGCCCTTGCTGCTCTTGCACAGGACCTAACTTCAGTTCTCAGCACACACATGGTGGTTTACAACTATTTATAACCCCTGTTCCAGGGGATCCAGTGCCCTCTTTCTGACCTCCACAGGTAGTAGACATGCAGGTAAAATACTCATGCACATAAAAATAAATTTTAAATGAACAAAAAACAACTCTATAAGCCCTCACCCATGATTGTGTATCAGTGATACCTTCTGTCTCCCACAGCCGAGAAGTCCACCGTGCACAGAGCAGCGATTTGTTCTCCAATGCAGGGGTGCCCGCTAGGTTCCGGGGACCAGAAGCTTCTCTGTCCATCCACGTTGCAAGCTTCAGATAGCCCCTGCAGCAGTATTTCCTGTGCTTCAGACAGAAGCATCCTGTCAGTTCTATGACAGACACCTTGTGGGTTTATGGTGGACAAGCTGGTTGCCTCCACAGCTAGTGATCTCAAGTCTTCAGCTTTGTGATAGGCGAAGGGATGGCACTTCTCAGACCAAACAAGTGTGCCTGGTTACTAGCTCTGTGACACAGCAGCTGCAGAGCCGGCTCAGACTCAGACACTATGCCCGGAATAGACCTCTTACCTGTGGCCTCTTTCCAGAAAGTATACTTCTGGACAATGGCAAGTTGCTCAAAGAGGACAAATCTGATAGGTAAGCCACAAGATCAGTTACTTACCCACTCCTGAGGTGACCAGTTAGTCATCTAGTTCTGGCACCTTACTGAAGCTGCAAGGAAGGATGTGTGTCCTGACTCCATTCCCAGTTTTCCAGTCCTCACTATGCCATGTGCCTCCTCTTGAGCCAAATTCAAAGTAGGACTCTAAGCCAGCTTGCAGGAAAAGCTATGTATGGCATTCACCTACTGTGTTATCTACCACCTATGCACTCTGGCCAGAGACGGGACCATCAAAGAAGCCTAGCACAACAAATCCAGGCTCCCATTTGTCTTGGGGAAACTGAGGCCTCCTCCTTCTCAGTCAGCACAGGTAACTGATTGAAGAGATTTGGTATTTATGTACTGTAATTAATACACTATCAAAACAGCATCTATTACTGAACTAGCAGGTTTAGGACCCTGGGCTGACTTAGCCTATGACAGACAGTATTCCTAAGAGGAATTGTCAGGGTATCAGTTTCTTACCAGCTTTTACATGTCTTCCTGTAACAGAACTGATGTGGTGTAAGACAAAGAAAAAGTTACTCTGGCCTGGGCTTCAGCTAGCCCCTGCTGGCTTTTCACATTTCTGGTGCAGCTATGCTGGCTTCTCTGTGGAGCTGATGCTCAGCTGGTAATCTTGCTCTTCCTTTGTCTTCCCAACATCATTTGCCAGAGTTGATGTCATGTTAGGTGACTGATTCTATTGAAGCACTTGTATTATAAGATGTTGGACTTGGACTAGTTACCTTTTCTGGCCATGTCCTTGTAGCTACACACCAAGAGGTTCTGGGAGACCCAAACAGTAAACATTACTTGACCACAACTGAGCCCTCTGGATACTGGATACTGTTTCTTGTACTGTAACTGACATGGTTCCTTAGTTTGTCCCCAGGCAATACAGTCCTGATGTACTAGCTCAGACACTTTGCTTTCAGGAAGCCAGAGGCTCCCTGACCCTCTTAGTACCTGGAGGAGCCAGAAGACATGCCTCAAGTGCTAGCTGCAGCCTAAGTCTGTTGACAGGCCTATCTGGTTGGTTTCTTTTGTGTGTGTGTGTGTGTGTGTGTTTGGAGAACAGAATAGACAAAACAGGGAAAAACACTAAGACTTTATTAAAGAAAAAAATAAAACATTCTTAAAGTTGCAGTCCTCAACTCTGTCATATACTGCCTGCCGTCTGTGTCCTGCTGCTTGAGGGACTTGCGTGACTTTTTCTTCAAGCAGCACAACTTTCTTTTTTCTCTAGACATTCAACAAACATGAGTTATATTAGAAACACTGATTTTGGAAATAAGTCTATTTTGGCTTAAAATAAATATAGACTCTTGGGGAAGTGTACTGGAAGAACTGGCTGTTGAGTAGCTCTGTTTACTATTCTGGGGACAGGATCTGGCCAGGGCCATTGCAGTAGGTGTTATGAATGCCCTGGCAATCCAAAGTGGTTTCATAGCTGCTAGCTTCCCCCTAGGTCAGATATAATTACGAGAGACTCAACAATACCAGAACCGCCACACTACCTGCAGGAGCACAGCAGTTCAGCAAGCTAACCATCCATGTGTGAAGGTGAATGACGGCACCCTGACAAGAAGCATTAATGGCGATTGCTGTCCAGAAGTTTTTGTTGTTGCTAGTGACTAACCCAGAGCTACACTGGCTGAACTGCCTATCAGCAGACCCTTGGAATATAACAGCTCTGTTCTGCTTTATAGCCACCAAGTCAGCAACCGAGTCTTCAGAACCGCTAGCAACTGTCAGCACAGAAATGAGGACAGGAATGCTCACTGGAAGATCAAAAACAGGCCTGTTTTATTATACACAGAAGAACTTATTTACAACTCTCTGATGCAGACTATGTACATAACAATACAAGAGGAATCTGCTCCAGATGGTCACTATAAATTAAGATTATAAATATGAGGGGTTAAGGTAGCCCCACCTGCAGGCACAAAACCTTTACTCCAATTCCTTGGGATCCTTCATTCTATCCCTCTCCAGAACTCTAGAGAACTGCTATGGGTTTGGGGCAGGGTGGTGATGGCCAGAACACATCTGCGGAGAGCATGGCCACCTGGCAGGTCCCTCCAGCACTCAGACTGGACCTTTCACTTTTTGTTGACAATAATGATTTCTAACACCCTCACCCAAACATGAAGCTTTCTCAAGAAGGCCACTGCCCTCAGTTGTTTCTCAGGACCCTAGTCACCTAAGTTTCAGCTGGTCTGGCTGGCAAAAGCTCTGTGAATTATCTGAGGTTATCCCTGCTTCCACATTCTGGTCTACATTGACTGCTCAGTGGAAAATAGAATCCCAGGTGGAAAGTGAAAATTATTTCCATTCAGGGAGGCAGCAACAACCACACACAGGGCAAAGATTCTCCCAGCCCACAGCTGATAGACAATGGGTGGAACTCTAGGCCTGGGGCAGAACACAGCAGGAACAACACTGTAGGCCCTTTCCATACTCCACTCTGCTCACCAGGGCTCTCAGATCTGTCACCAGGAAAGGGAAGATGAACAAGGAGTCTAGTCTTCAGAACAAACAGCAGGTCAACCTTGCCTCCCAGCTGGAATTGCTGCAGACTCTACCTAGAGCCCAAATTCAGTACTTCCTTCCCATGTCAGATGGGGAAGCACCGGCAGAGCCCACAGACCTGTCATCTCTGGTGAGGACCACAGACCAGCAGCCCTCCCTTTCCAGCTGTTCTATCAGTCCCTGTGGAGGACTATCTCAAAAGTAGAGAAGGGTAAGTAGGTGGCAGTGAAGACTCAGGACATCCTCACCTGGGAACTGCCCACAGGATGTAGTCTGGGCCTTGGAGAGCTTTCTGCCCAGCAGATAGTAGCAAGGCAGCAACAGTCAAGAGGCCTAACAGGCATCTCCTGGGACAACAAACCTCAGCGCAGATGAGAAGCCACCCAAGATGGCTCCAGATGACTGCCCCTATTCATTCTCTCATGGCATATGTCACTTCCAGCATCCAAGAAGCCTGGTCTCCACAGGAATGCTGAGTTAGTGGCAATCCTTATCTGCCCCAGACTGGACTGCAGACACCTGTAGCATCCTGAGGAGATACATGGGCTGTCCACATGCTCACAGCCCACAGGACAAGAGTGGGGAGAACCAAGTGTCCTGAGACCTGGCCTAAGCAGGAGGACTTTCCTCCTTCCTCACAGACTATAACAAGCCTGGAAACACATCCATGCCATTTTCAAACCAGGAAAGTAAATAGCTTGTTTTTTAAAACAATGAAACCTTGTGAACAAAGGGGGCAACAGCAGTGGGCTGCCTTTGTGGGGCTGCTGTGAAGAACTACAGAGTGGGTAGCAGGCACAGAGAACATTCTGGTGAGGGCCACTGAGGCCTGACCCAACTCTGTTTCTGAGAGCCAATAGAGACAGAAGATGGTACTACCCAGTGTGACCAATAAAGGACACAGAAAAGGAGTGCACAGCACAATCCAAGCATGTGCCCCAGGTAAGAAGGTTCTGCAGGGATGCCAGGTGCTGGGTGGTCAGGCTTCATTCACCACATTCCCTGTGGCCCACAAGGCAGGTTAGCAAGAGCCACAAGTGGATGTGACACAGTCTGCCCCAAATGACTGCAGCTAGGAAAAGTATTCTCTCAAAGGTAGCTGTGTTGGTATGTTCAAGACTCCAAAGCTGTTACCAACGGGCATTGGGCTTCCTGTCTCTAACAAAAGGAATAGCACCATGAGAAAGGCCAGGGGCTGAGTGCTGGCAGTGTCCTCCCTAGGCCTCAGTCTCGGGAGGAGCGGAGAATGCAGGCAGAGAACGCAGAGGCTAGGCCTCGGCGGCAGGGGAGCTCCGGCTCAGCTCCTTGATCCCACAAAGGATCCTCTTCATATGGCCCACTTTGGTCACACCAAGGTCCTGCAACAGAGAAGGAAGACAGGCAACATGGATATTTGGAAGAGGGCTCAGACCAGAGGGCTGACAAATGGGCTGCCACCAAAAAGCTTTCTCAGTCTCCTTTTCAAGTACAAATTAGGAAAATGATCAATGGATGAAATAGGAAGGAAATCAGCACAAATGTCAGTCATGCAGACACCCAATGCATGGTTCCTGTGTCCTACAAAGACTACTGTTGTGAAGGACAGCCAGCAGACAAAGAACAGAGGCCTGACAGCAAGTGGGTGGCATTGGGAGAGCTACCAGTTAAGGAGGTCCCTGTGACCATTTTCTGCCTTTGGATACAACCAGAAGCAATGCCCACTCCAAGCTAGCTCTGCAAGGCCGAGCAGGCCAGGGCTTGGCTATGTGAGTCAAGTGCAGTGGGTGCAGACCTGACCACACATGCACAGTGATGGGAGGATGATCCACCTGACCCTTGTCCCTGTGAGGTGAAGTGGCAGCAGCTGCCCAGGAGCCAAGTGGTTGCCTGTGAAACCAGCCTTGAGAAAGCAGACTCTTCCATCTTCACTCATTGTGGGCAATGTGGCCCACCAACTATTAGAACCTAGAACTTGTCAGCTGAACCTATCACCATGTATCATCACCAGTATCCCCTAGTTTCTAAGGTTAGGACAGTTCCTTTTGTGGCTAAGAAAATCAAGGCTTCTCCCATCATGTCTGCACCTGGCCTTGCTTATTTGTATCAGGGGGAGTCATCAAGACCTGTGCACCCTGGGGTACACAAAAAGGCTCAAGAACAACTGATGACCAGTGATGCTAGAACAGAGTCAGGGAAGAGGACATAGTTGAAAAGAGTGTGTAAAGTGCAGGTGTGGGTTCTAGGAAGACACCTGTGAAGTACCTTGAGGTCCCTCCGCTCCAGGTGCAGGAGCTCAGAGCCCCGGATGTCGTGCCGCGTGAAGATGTCCTTATACTCACAGAGACTGAGGTGCTCCAGCCAGGCAGCAACCTCCTCTGTCCCCCAGAGGTGAACTGTCAGAGACGGAAAAGCACGAGTGCAGTGAATGCCCATAGCCCAGCGCCAAGTAGGCAGCAGCCAACACCAAGACACCCAGCAGTGCCACCCAAGATGCCTCCAGCAGCCAGCACCATCACCCAGCCACAGGCACTGTGCTCCAGCAGTGTAAAGGAGACAAAAGAGCTACCCTCCTGAGGGACATGCACTGCAGATGTGCTGATTACTCCTGCCAGGCGGGTCACTAGCCTTTTGGCTACTTCTGTGTCCCAGAGGAATTAAACAGCACCAAACACAGAGGGAACATCTTTGTGACTAAAGCCAGCATTTCCTCTAGCTTCCAGAGGAGCTCACAGCTGGAGCACTACAGGAGATGTGCAGAGACTTAGGCCATGCAAAGTCAGATCCACCATCATTCACATAAACCCAATTTTAGACAAACATGCAAAGAAAAACTCAAACAGAAGCTGCCCTGAATGGTAGCAGATGCCACACCAATTCCAGCCCTGGCCCCTAAAGGTGCCAGATACAGTACCCAAGGCCAACCACTGAGATACATTTAAAGACCCAATTTACTGATCCAAAGGGGAGGGGGAAATGTTCTTTAGCACCATTTCCCATTGATTCTTCACCCACAATCACTGGTGGCCCAGAGGGCCAAGCTTAAGAACCTTGATCAGTGAGTCAATTAAATGGGAATCAGCAGCCTGCCAGAGGAAACAGGCACAGAGGACTCCAGCACAGTCTTGAGTCTAGAGTTTTGTGTCTCCGAGTTTGTCTTGTCATTCCTATTGTCCTCTCCACTTTCAGCCCCAAACTCAGTGTAGGCAGGTTGGCTCAGTTGCCCATCACCCCACAGTCTCCATGGAAGATGCATTCAAGCAAAGCAGGACATCAGTCAGTACTCAGACAGAGAGAAAACAAGCAAGGTGTGGTCTTATAAGACAGACTAGTATAGCCATGTGACTAGGGATTATAGCACAAGACCAAGGGGGAAAGCCTCAATGCTGAGGAGAAAAGCAGAGACCAGGAGAGCTGGGCCTTGACAGCCAGAGAGACACACAGGAGGGGGCAGATACCAGGGCCTCCTAGGTTACTGTGAACTTCTTTGTTCTTATTGTTTTTCTCCTTTTTAAACTTGGTCACAAGGCGGAATTTACCACTACGGCTGCGTTTAGTAAGATCCAGCATCACATTCTGTTGGAGAGACTAAGAAACACAGAGTCAGAAACTCATTGCCAAGGTCTAATCTATATTTGGGGGTTGGGAGTAGGAAGAGATACTTTGTTAATTAAATTTTTTATACTCTTATTTGTTCTTATACATTTGTATGGGTGCCCAGGGAAGTGGCATTATACAAGTAGTTGTGAGTCCTCTGAGTGATGACAACCAAACTCAGGTCCTCTGGAAGGGCAGTATGTGCTCTTAAACACTAAGCCATCTCTCCAACCCCAACATCCTTATCCTTAACTTTTACATATTGCTGCCAAAGGTTCCAACAGACTAAACTGGGCAGAGGTTGTTTCATATCATTTATCTCCTATAACTATGTTAAAGAGGACACTGTCTCCTGTGTTATGGAAGGCCAAGGTAACTTTTTCTCTTGGCCCTTTCTGTTCCATCTCTAAGACACCAGAAGCCCAGAGGCAGCCTAGGTTTATCCTTGCCAGATGCTTTCCTCTTCTGTCTCCTGCTGTAGGGGGATCCTATCCAGGAACAGTATGCCCTGGGTCCCCGTCTAAGACTCTCTTAAGACCCTGTAGATCACACTGAATGGGAACTGGACACAGCAACTGAGTTCCTGTCACTGATCTCCAAGGAGCTCTTGCCACCTGCTCTCCACCCCAGTCCTGCTGTTTCAGAGTGAGGATCATGGATCACTTTTCATTCCCAACTCTCAATTCCTTCCTCCATTTCTAAATTTCTCTGTGCCTCAAAGGCCATTTTAGTAGAGAAGTTTCCAGAAGGCAGACCAGCTACCTCAATTCCAAAGCCTCAAGGACTATATTGCACACAGGGACTAATGGCATGAACCACTAAACTCTGTAACTATGTATAGGACACACATACCTCTTCCTCACCAGGCTCCAAGGGCTGGCAAAGCCAGGGAGTGTCTGTCAGCTTCCTGAGCTGCTGGTCCATCTCAATTAGGGCAGCCCCGAGCCGTTCCTTCTGAGGGGGATCCAATTGCTGCTCCAGAAGAAGGGAGAGAGAAATGGAGCTGTTTAGCACAGCAAACCTGAACCAGCCAAGCAGGTGGGTAAGGCTTATTAGACCAAGATCCTTGGTGGCTATAAAAACTTAGCAGAACTGAAGCGAAGGCCTGAGCCCAGAATGTCCTTCCTTGAACAGGTGAGGATGGGTGGACCTCTGTTCTAGTTTAGGGAAACCACATGCAGCAAACCTAGTACCTGGCCAGCTGCAGTGCCCCTGGGTTCTGTCACCAAGTGGGCAGGCCATGCTCCTCCTGCACAAGCATTAGAGGCAGCTAGTGCAACATCTGGGCATTCAGGACAGCACCTCTTTGGAGTGGAGAGTGGGACAGTACTAGTCTAGGGTCTCCAGCAATGCCCTTCCATGTCATATGCAAGCTAGTAGCCAGCCATCTGAGCAAGCTCCTAGAGCCCAGCAACACCCCTACTCCCACCCAGTGAACCAGTTTCACATGATGAGTGGAGACAGATGATAGAGCATCACACCCAATGTTACGACTGGCACCTAGCCACACAGATACTGTTAAAGGCATCTTTAACATCTGACAACACCCTGGCTGGCTGAGATGTTGTCAAAGAAATTTGGCCACAACATAATGGCCACACTACATGGTTTTGAGGCCCCTTTCTTCAGGCTCAGGACCCCGGACTGAAAACTGCTACCCCTATAAGTCTAGCACCCTGGACCTACACCTCAGATATAGCCAGAACCCTCCTATCGGTTATCAACTCACCAGGGCCATCTTCCCAGCCAGCAGCAGCTCTGTCTCACTGCGCAGTGCTCTGATGTTATTCACCATCTCCAGAACAAAGCTACAGTTCAACCCCTGAGAAGAACAAATGTATCCATATGAAAAGCCAAGGGCTGTAAAGGTGAGGAGGAGCCAGACCCAAAAAGACCAAGTACCTCTGCAGTTCTGGGCTTGCCGTATACTCGCTCCATGGCTTTGGAGCTGGCATTGACAGCATGTGCGAGCTCCTGTTCCATGGCTCTGTGGGACTGTGCTATCTCCCGAATGCTGCAGGAAAGAGGCACATGTCAGCCTTACACACTGCTATGAACACACCCAGGGGACACATGCAAAGGGGGTAGTCTGACACACCAGTGGAGATAGTAGCTTTGCCAATGATGACCTCTCAGTCACAGCCATAGGCATATCACACCCCAATAGCAACAAATAGTGGACTTTTATGGAAGATCTAATACCAAATCCTAGCTTTTCCAGGGAGAAAAATGTGTAAGATGAAACCTTTCATAAAATGGAAAGCAACCAAACAGCTTTGCATGCAGGCTGAGAGTCAAGAAAGTTGGGGACACAGATGCTGCATCATGCTAAGACATTCTGGAACTTCAAGTTAGACCCACCTTTGACCGAGAAACCTGGTGTGCTGCTGAGCTCTGAGCCACATCAGCCTGAGTAAGACCAAGAGCTGACCAGGGGTATCTCAGAGAAGCTGGGTGAGGTGGGATAGAACAGGGCATGCTGGGAGAAAAGCTAGGGAGCAACTTGCACATACTGTGGGAAGCTACTTGTGGCTTTCAGTGACCTAGTAAGCACACCTTCCCAGCAGCCAGGCTTCCTGGGCTACCAGGGATTACAAAGTGGCAGGGCCACAGTCCCTACAACAAAGAGTTAGATAAACATGGCTGCCATGGAAAGGAGCAGAATGGGGTTGCATCAGTATCAGCTGCTTGTCTAGAGATAACACCATGGAGGAAGAGGTGCCAGAGATGCCCGAAAGGACCAAAGAGAAACTGGCCAGCTAAGCAGCCTGAAGCCTCTACTCACCAGAACAAGGCAAATACGTCCAGGACGAACACACAGAGAACCCATGGCCAAAACCAAAGAAAAAGCCAAGGGCAGCACTGAGAGGCTAAGCTATTGAAAGAACCAGAAGGTCTGGAGAGCCCAAGTGAGCAGGAAGGCGCCTACAGTGGCAAGGCCACAAGAGCAACAGCTCTACAAACCACTTATAGACCACAGGTACAGCAAGAAAAAGCCTGATGATTTACTAGAGCAGGGTGCACACTGCTCTCCAGAGTGGCTGTGGCCTTTCTCAGACACCCAGCATGGGATTTAAAGCTTTAGTGGCTCAGAAAAATCCCTGTGCATCTGTGTCTTCACTGTGCAAACCTGAGTAATAACCAAGAAGACGAAGGAAGCAAACTAAGCCAGAGAAGTCAGGCTCCAGGCCCCACTGTAAAGCAGAGCCAGCAAACAGGACCAGGCCACAAAGCCTGCAAGGTCTCAAAGAACATGGCAGAGCCTACCTGTGAATGAGGCCCCCTGCTGCCTGCCCAAACTGATCCATCTGGGTAGCTTCCTCCTCAGACAGGATCTCAGGGTGCAGGGAAAAGGAGGGTGGGCGGGACAGCTCACACTTCTGTTTGTCTTCCCAAGACTTCAGGGTGTTTTCAAAGGCCTGAGACATTAGAACACAGAGTCAGACTTCTTCCTGTGCCCTCTAGAGGGCGAGCACACCATCTGCCCACAGCAAGGTAAAAGCTATGTATGTTAGTTTAACTTTGTGCCTTTTAGAACATGTCTCACTATATAACCTTAACTGGTCTCCTGCCTCTAGATTATTGAGACTACAGGGCACACCACTATGTCAGCTAATCTCTGTATGGTGAAGAGAAATCCAAGAACAAAGATGAAACCCTTTTGCCTCTTTTATGAATGTACAGGTGAGCCCATGAGTAAGCCACTGGTAACCCAGACCCCACCAGGCCTCGATGGCAATTGCTCTTACCCTGTCTCTGGTCAATGTCTGCGCCCTGTTCTTGTGCACGATCCGAATGTACCCAGGTGGCTGGATCCAGGCTTCCCCATCCACCTGCACAGGCACGCCTTCATCCCCCAGGATGGAGATCTTCACTGTGCGACACTTAAACAGATGCCAGACTGTTATTCCCGTGCCAGGAGATTTAAAGCACCCACAGGCCTTGCTGCTCTGAGTGTCTGCACTCCCACTCCTTACCCACAGCCATTTACTTGGCCTCCTTTTCTAGCCTCTGCTCTGTTGCCCCCTCTGCCCCTACTGTTCCCTCCCCACACATCTGGGATAGGTATAACCAGAAGATCTTGGGTACAGATACGGATATCAGGCTAAAGGGGTCAAAGAGTCATGGTCCTTGCCAGATGTAAACATCCCTGGGCAGAGCAAAATCTAACATCAGATGATAAAGCTTCTGCAACTCTTTACAAAAATGTGCACAAAAACAAAAAGGTAAACTTTAAACAGCTGAGTGTTGGGGACCAAGAGAATGCAGGAAGACCCAACAGATCTTATCAGCACTGCACTGTATGTACAGTTACTCCTTCCCTGCACCCCCAAAGTGGGTGGACCTGTACCAGCTCTTCAGTGCTGTCAGAATTAAAGCCAAGAGCCCTGACCTAACTGCCCTCTCTAGCTAACCTCAGAGCTGTCTGTCAAGCCCCGGTGGGCTTAGTCATCGCCACAGACAGATCCATGTCCAAGGTGCACTGCTTCTTGCAGCAGACCAGGCTCATCTGGGCCTTTTCTACCTCAGCAAGACTCAGAGCACTCAGTGGGAGAGGGAGGCAGAGTGGGGCTGCCTCTAAGGTCCTAGTTAGGCATCTCTCTTGGGTCTCTACTGTGAGCAAATCCAAGCATCCTAGGCCAAACCCTGCCTCTCCAAACAGGGATGAGTCCTAGAAGGGGGTGGGCTAGACCTATCGAACAGCATGGCCAGTACCTGGGCAATCCGATGATGCTGTAGCTTAATTACACGAGACACAGCCATCTGCATGCTGCCGAACACAGCAACCACCTCCAGAATCTTATCATCGAATGATGGAGCTGCAAAAGTCTGAAAGGGCCAGCATGAAAGCTGTCTGCCTCACTTCCCCAAACGCGTCTCCCTCTTGCTCTGCTTCCTGTTCTGGGGGTTCTGGTGAGACAGACAAGCCCACACCCACACATGGTACAGTGATGGTGGTAAATGAAGTGCAGGGTTGGGTATCTGTTACCCAGAAGCCCAATGCCTGAGACTAGCCCTCAAACGTGCTATTTATTAGACATGAGCCCTCAGGCAAGTTAGTCATGTCCTCCGTCCTTCAGAGGGAGATGACACTGCTTGCTCCTTAGGAGGGGGAGGTATATAAAATGAACGTGCAAACAGGTTCCAGGTACTTAGAACAGTGGCCTACAAATAAGTCTGCAGTAAGTGCCAAGCTGGCTTTTTAATTACATGCAAACCTTGGTTAAAGCCCGTCAATATCTTCCTATGTTCTTGACATAAACTCCAGACTCCTGCCTTTGGCTTCTACTGCCTCATACAATGCAGGCCCTACAGGCATCTCCCTCCTCCATGCACATATTCCACACTGCACTTGGGGAACTGTTCTCTATATACTTTGCCCCTTCTTGCTTCTGAGCTTCCACATCTCCTTTCTTCTGCCAAAACAGGATACTCTCCATCTAGTGCCTGCCAATTCGGACAATTTAAGTTCTCCTTCAAGTCTCAGCTGCTTCTCACTTGATCTTGTGCTAGACCTGCCTTCTAGACACCAGGCCGATTGGTGAGGGAACCTGTCTATCTGGTCCTCCACCATGCCCACTGTTAGGACCAAGGAGATATCCCATCTAGTCATGCCTCACTGACCTTGCTAAGCCCAGCCCACCCACCTCAAACCCCATACGTACATCATCTTCCTTGGTGCCCCCCCAGAAGTTGGTCCCTCCAGCATAGCTGGGAATGTTGAGGACAGCAATTCCTTGAAGACTCGGGAGGGGAATAGGGCGGCCATCACACTGCGCCGCAGAAAGGCAGATGGAGAGAAAAGAGCAGTACTCAGTATGTGCCAGTTCTTCCTAGCACCAATTTAATATGCTGGGCCTGTGGCAAGGCAAGGCTCCTCAGGGACGATCAGGCAAGGCTCAGTAGAACTCATCTCTAACCAAGGTTGGGAGGTCACCCACCAGGCCAGGAGGCTACCACTCACCTCCAGCAGGACCTTTTGTTCCAGGTTCCTGTAGGTTCTGTGCAGCAGCTCTTTGGTGCCAAGGACACCATACCACATCATGTTCTTAGTCCTACTCCTAGAAACAGAAGTGCCACCTTGGACAGGGCTCTCTTACAATAACCTGAGTTACTGTTATGAAGCCTGGGGACTTGTGCGACCTCAAAAGGCAGCCTGGTTTCTAATTGAGCTAGATTTAAACCCCAGATACCCAGCAAGGGACAGAAGTCGCTTGTCTGCCACACTTCTAGACACCAGGGTCCTGATATGAGGCCTTAGCTCTCCATAATTATGTGACCATCAACCTGACCCATAGATCACATAGCCTCAAGACAGAGCTCCATTTAAATGAGGTACCTAAAGGCCTGAGGGGCTTAGCCAATCAAGCTCTCCTTCCCAGATACTCCTCCCTGCAAAAGGTATTTAACCTTAGGCCCACCCTGAGAAAGTTTCACTGGTCACAACTCTCCACCATAACAATAAATGCTTTAAAACCATGGACTGCCTCTTCTCACTGGGACCTGCTGTGGGGAACAATGGAGCAGGTCTTCCTCTAAAGAGCCATGCCTAATCTAATGCAGGAAGCCTCTCTACATTTTCAGACACACAGCCAACCTGCCCTGACCAAGCCTAGGACACTCTCCCCTCAGGAACCATCCAGAGCTCTCCTCCTGCCCTTTTCCCTTCGCCCCAGGCTAGCGCCAGCCCCTCCAACCCCTACTCAGTTCTCAGCTCTTCCACAACATCAAGCTGCATCTTCAGTGTCCAAGAGTCTGAGAATCTGTTGTCCTTGTCCTCTGTGTGGGCCAGGACACCCGAGCCAACTCCGGCAGTTCCCCAGGGACCTCAGACTGCACTTCCCCACCCCCGGAGCAGGGTTGTGCGGCAGCCTGACACCCACTGACAAGCAGCCATAGCCCTGTGGCAAACCAGACACCATTTTTAACCCACAGGGACTCAGCAACTGTGTACAGCAGGACACTGGAGCAAAACAGTCTGGGCTTCTCAGACATGTAAGAAGAGTAAATTTAGCAATGATGAAGTATGCTACAAACTGACACTTTGCCAAGAAAGCAATCACACTCTGAAAAGGAAGTAAGTGACGCTCAGAAAAAAAATTATATATCATGACTTGTGGCTATAAAATTATAGGGAGATGACTAGTGGATAAAGTGCTTTCTATGCAAGCATAAGGACTGGGGTTTGAATCTCCATAACCCATGTACACCTGGATGCGATAGAGCATATCTGAAATCCCAGGGCCATGGCTTAATGGGAAGCAGAACCGGAGAATCCCCAGAACCCCATGAGTCAGTCAGCCAGGAATACAGCAGTGAAAAATAGAAGACTGTCTCAAAACAAGATGTAAAACAAGGACCACTTGACACCTAAGGTGGTGTAGTTTTGTGTCAACCTGACACAGCTGGAGTTATCACAGAGAAAGGAGCTTCAGTTGTGGAAATGCCTCCATGAGATCCAACTGTAAGGCATTTTCTCAATTAGTGATCAACAGGGGAGAGCCCCTTGTGGGCGGGACCATCTCTGGGCTGGTAGTCTTGGTTCTATAAGAGAGCAGGCTGAGCAAGCCAGGGGAAGCAAGCCAGTAAAGAACATCCCTCCATGGCCTCTGCATCAGCTCCTGCTTCCTGACCCGCTTGAGTTCCAGTCTTGACTTCCTTGGTGATGAACAGCAATGTGGAAGTGTAAGCCGAATAAACCCTTTCCTCGCCAACTTGCATCTTGGTCATGATGTTTGTGCAGGAATAGAAACCCTGACTAAGACAGGTGGTCTTCTGACCTCTATACATGCACTGTGCCATCTGCTCTCCATGTCCTGATGACAATTGAGGGGAGGGGGGCACGGAGAGGGGGTGCTCTAGGCAGTTTGTGGACAAGCAAAGCTCTACCCATGAACGGTACTGGAATGGTGACCTTGTAGCACACTCATGTCACCTTCCTCCAACACATCATCATAGACTCCGATGTTGGGTAAGAGACAGCCCACTTCAGTCATACACATCACTGGCTTCCTGATATCCAGTCTGCCCAAGATGGCCAATCCAGGGGTGGAGTCCCTCCCCTTTTGAGCTGGCTTCTTGGTTTCCTCTTTCTACAACAAAACTGACAACAAAGAGTACATACCTGCATTTCTCTGGGTGCTCATCACGCTTGTTGTTGAAGTCCAGAGATATCTTTGCATCCAAGCCAATGCCAAAATAGTTGTTCATGACACACTTCTCTGTGTAGTATTCTCTGCAAAGGTGAGTTTAAAGTCTCTCAATGGCTCTGCATGACAGGTTCCTCTGTGACTGTCCTGCCATTTTTCCCGCAGAACAAAACTCACGGCTTTTTCCGTGTTTTGTTGTTTTTTTCACTTAGGTTTGCTTTGTTTCCTTTCCCTGTGTTTAGAGTTTGAACCCAGGGTCCTGATTCAGGGTTTGTGTGGGGTATTTGTTTGTTTTGGTAAGAGCTCTACCAAGATGTTATTCACATAGCAAGTCACTACCACATCTAAGTACATGACTCAACGGTTTCTGGTACACTTCAGAGCCCTTTCATCAGTTTCAGAACCACCGTCACTTGCACTGGCAACTGCCTCACTGTTCAGGCCCTAGAAGCACAGATCCTCGGGATGTGCCCATCCAGGGCTTGTCAAATAAATGGAATGAGATAATGTGCTCTGGCTCCTTTCCTCTAACCAGTTTATCTTTATGCAAAGCAATCTATTATGTGGCCTTACTACGTTCTGTCTACCAATAACTGATAAACATTCAAATTGATCTGTGTTCTAGTGATGACTTACGCACATTAGTGCCCACATTGCTGTAGACGTATGTTTTAGAATCGGTGAGTTTGTATAATGGACAAAACCACTGGGACACACAGCCTCTGGTTTGCCCTTGAGGCACTGCCAGCCTGTTTCCCAGAGGTCTTCACAACATGCTTCTCAAACACTGCTAATCTGTCTAAAAAATCCCTGAACTGAAAAGGGCAGTCACTGAAAACCCCTATACCAAGGCCAAAAGCCTCCCTTCCCCCAGAGAACTACTGGTGATGCCTCTGTGGCACTATCCACGCACTCCCTTATTCCTCTAGAGCCATAGGTGTGTCCTACCCCATGCCCTCCCCCAGTCCCATGTGACAGACACTGTGAGGAAGGTAAGTTCTAAAAATGCCCATAGTCTGGACAAAAAGAGGAGCTCCACAAAGTTTGCAATAGAATTCTAATACATTTTAGGTTATGTTTCTTGCAACCTGATAAGAACCAATCTGTACAGCAAGAGTCCTTCCTGATCACACATCTAGTTCAAGTGCCTTGTGACTGTTCAGAAGAGCTCTGGGGCCAAACTATTTTCTAAGCTAAAAAGCATGTAATGAGCAGTATTTATAGATCCTAGGGGGAAAAAAAAAGAATAATACGGTAAACAGGGTGCAAGAACAAGAGGAGGAGAGGCTGGGTGCAGGGATCCAAGGAGGAAGCAGATACCCAGGACAGGAGGGGAAACAGGCTTAGCCACAGAGGAGGCCTTCCAGGACATCAAAGGAGATAAATAAAGGAAGTCTCCTGGTTCAAAGCCCCAAGAGTGTTGCCCCTGCTAAGGAAAATCATTAGGGTTCCAGCACAAAACCAGACCAGGAGCACAGACCCATGTACCACTAGGCTGGAGTATTAAGAGTCACTTTCCCAAAACAGGGCCTCTGTGAACCACACACATCGTCACACCAGACAGTAAGAGCAGGCCACTTATACCAGCTGCCACCAGCCTCTAGCTGCCCACAAAAGTTCAATCAGTAGCAGTAAAAAATTATTAAAATGGTGTCTTCTTTGGTATGAGAAATACCACCTACAGTAAGCTCTAATATACACAGAGATCCATTAAACCACTATGCAAATGCATTTATAGCCTCACACGCCCCCTCTGTAATGCAGCATAGAGGAGCCGCCAGACTCTCTCTAAAATCCTCAAAGACACTATTCCCAGGAACAATAACACCCAGGGAAAAACAAATCCTGGAGGATTTCAGCCCAGGAATGCTACAAGCTACATCACTGAAGGGATGGCCAACACCATGAGGCAACAAGAGACAAGGACAAAAACAATGAAGTGAATAAGAAAGTGACAATGCAGTCACTACTGATCTGGCCTGTTTCAGAGCCTGGACAGGGACAGGACAGTGACAGGTCTGTCCTCGGCTGTCCTATTAGCCTACAGGGAAGGCTCTCGGGCACACGTCCAACAACAGCTGAAAAAAAAGCCTGCTGTCCACTGATGGCTCTGATTGTGAATCAGACCTCTGCACTCTGCATCCTAACAAAATGCCCCATTGGTATTGCCTCATACTTACAGGTTTTCAGGTTCAGCATTAAAGGGATCAGCATTAATTAACAAGCGACTGATGACTGAGCCCCCTGGCAAGGAGCCAGACATCCCTGCCCGAACACCTGCAAGGGAAGATGAAGAGGTTCTTGGCCAGGAGCTCTAGATGGAGTAAGACAGATCTCTAAGGTTGGTGCCACATATCCTACAGGACATTACGGACAAGTGCTCCAATTTGATTAACAATTCAAAATCACCACTACCATCCCATATTAAAGTAGAATTTAATTTAACACCCAGAACACAAATAAAAACTGTCCCCTTCTTCATTTACCTGGCATTATCTGTACATTACATGCCTTTTATTTGAACAAGTACATTTTTAGGCTTGGGATACTATGCTATATGTTATTACTGGTCAAGAGTCCAAAGAGCACCCAAAACAACATGGGCTATTGACACTGCTTTTGGTTGTCCACCAAAACTACATGGTAAAACTCTCTTGCTCAGGAGCTGGAGAGATGATGGCTCAGAGGTTAGGAGCACTGACTATTCTTCCAGAGGTACAGAGTTCAATTCCCAGCAACCACATGGTGGCTCACAACCATATATAACAAGATCTGATGCCTTCTTCTGGTGTGTCTAAAGACAGTGACAGTGTACTTGCATATATTTAAAAAAACTAAAACAACAAAACAACTCTCTTGCTAAAGACAGCACACTTGGGTTTTAGGACAGAGAGAAATTAATCTGGAACTAACTAGGAATCAGTCTTCCTCCTAGCTAGCTTTCTTGCAGCTGAAATGTGTTACGTGGGCTGTTGGGGAGGGGGAGAATCAATGGTGTTACCCAGCACTAGACTTTGTTTGCATGCCGCAAAACCAACCTGCCAGGAAGATGTGCCCACTAGTGCAGCAGTGATATAATGACTACGGAGTAGACCAACTTCTACCTGATTTTGTGGCCTACACCAAAGGACAGGGGATCCATGCCCAGTACTGTACACCTGGCCAATGGTCCCTGGCTGGGAAGAGTACAGGTCTAAGAGAACACTTGCTGCCATTGTTCTGCTAAACAGTCATGACGTCACACTGTAGTCTAAAGTTTGTTTTACCTACAGATTAGTGCTACCTCACCTCCAAAGTGTGAATTTAACACCCAGGAAAACCTCAGAGAAGCTTCTTTCTCCATGAGCAGTGGTTAATGTAAAAACCCCTAACTGGTCAAAGTGCTGTGAGTAAGTGCTAGACCCTGAAACTGTGTCAATCCCTCCCAGAGATCCGGGAAACACTGGAGAAAACAGGACAGAAAAAAATGTAAGAGCCTGAGGATGGGAAAAGAGAGTTTGAAATGATGTCTGGTGGACATAACACAGCCACAGCAACACTGATCACCTGCACATCAAGCCAGTCAAAATCCAAGCATAGGACAAAAGGCTTCCTAAGGCTTTGGGCCTAGCTGAGGAGCTACTGGCAGTTGTTAACTTTTAAGGGGGAGAAAGGTGGCTGCAACTAGGTTGCCCATGTTGCAGTGGGTAGCCCACCCCTATACACACTAATTAGACTCAATGGATTATAAAAACTAAGAGAGTGATATAAAGAAGGGAGAGTACATTGGAGGGCCCTGGCAGTGGTCTGGAGGGAGGTGTTGGGGGTAGGTATGGTCAAAAAACATTGCATACATGTATGAAATTGCAAAGGAATAAAAAACACTTGTAAACCAAAAAGGTATTTTTCACACAGTCACATGAGTTAAATTACAGAGTTCTGTGTATGTTTCCATGGAACTGCAAGCTCTTCGAGGACAGCAACAGTCCTATTCCTTCCAAGACCCACGGTGCCATAAGCTCAGCCAGGGCCAGCAAGCACCTCTACCCTCCCTGGTACCCCACCCCGGCTAAGCACCTCCAGCAAGCACCTCTAGCCTCCCTGGTACCCCACCCCGGCTAAGCACCTCCAGCAAGCACCTCTAGCCTCCCTGGTACCGCACCCCAGGCTAAGACTCACCTCCCCACGGTGGGGTGGGGTGGGGGTGGGGGGGCAGTGGGTCACTTACTTGGATATAGGATCTTGGTGTTCAGAGCAGGCAGGCTGTCCCGGCTTCCTGTACCAGGAGGGAGTGAGGCAGAGCTGCCGAGTGACAGGCCTTTGCTCACCAGCTTCTCACAAGGGGCCCTGGATGCTGTAAAACAGGACAACACACTTGACACTGTCCAAAGCAGAGCAGAGTTGAGAGGAGTCACAACAAAATGAACAGACAGGAGGGCTGTGGGAAAGAAGGAGAGTTGCAAGCTGCTCACTGGCCAGTAGCAAGTGTGTGCGATGAAGAGTCCCTGAGTAAAGGTGAAGGAAGAGTATGCACATGTCCACTGTGGGCCTGACTCATCTTGAGGACACAGAGCTGGATACAGAGGGGCTGACCCTAATCACAGTTTGGGTAGAGAAGGCACAGAGTTCGTTCCGATGCTGGTTTACACTGTGTCTACTCTAGAAAAGCCCCCTTCCCCCCCACAGTGCGCCACAGCTGATGGGAAGAACCCCTTCCTTTTGAAGACCTTTGCTGGGGTCTATTCCGAGAGAGATGAAGATCTCAGTTTTGCCAGACTCTTATGAGCAGCCATGAGAACACCTAGGGAGGACAGCGAGGTCCCTCAGCAGGGGAGGCCCTGTTTCCTGCAGGTGATACAGTGCACATGCCTCTCCTAATCATATCTGGTGACATGAAGGTGGTACAGACATAGGCTACAGGTGAGAATGTCAGTTTACTCCAATGGCCAGAGCAAAGAGAAAAAGCACCCTAAAGTGTCCATGACAAGCTCACCAAGTATCACTCAAACCATACCTTTGCGTTGACTTCTCCCCTTGGCAATCACACAGCTCTCACTATGGACAGATGATGTGCACACCCTGTTGTCAGTCTTCAAGTCCTTCTTCTCAGATTCAGAGAGGCCTAGGACAAAACCCTGCTGCTCCTGGGTCTGGGCATTCTGCTCATCCACCGCTGGTAAAGAAAGAACATTCTTGCTAAGTCTGTGCCAGTAGGGCTAAGGATACTACTATAGGTTCTCTCTTCTCAGTGGTAATATAGCTCAAGGCTCAGACCCAAAACCCTCACCACAACACACTTTAGTCCAGTGCCCTAGCTCAGTTAATGTACTAGGACTTGGGCATTCCAGCTAACAGGCTGGAGAGAAGGACTCTGAGACAGGAAGTTGTGGAGGTGAAGAGAGTAACTAGAGGCCCTAGCAGGAGAGTGTGTGGTATGGTCACACCGGTGACCAGGTACGGTGTGACCACAGGGTCTGAAGCAATCAGAGGTGGAGCTGCTCAGAATGACAGGAACAGAGTTGGTAAAGTGAGAGGGAGAGCACCGTGTCAAGTGTGGTCCTAGGGCAGTGAGAGGGTAGGTAGGAGAGAGTGAATGGTCGACAGGGTTTGGGAACTGTCATATGAAGATGGAGGTGGGGAAGTCCTTGGGTCTATAACTACATCCAGGGAATCTGGGAACTCCAGTGACACCTAGGGACTCAGAGACCCATTACCTTTTTCTGTGTGCTCTATAATCTGGCGAATTGCTTTCTTCAGGCTGTTGGCTCTCAGCATTAGCTGCTCCCGGGGCCGGAAGATCTGTGGCCGGGAGGGGCATGCCGAGCCCACCAAATGGTCCCCAGTAGAGCTACAGATGTTGCCTGATCCGTCCCCATCCTCAGCCTCCTCAGCAATGGTAGGAGGTGGGTTAGACAGAGAGGATGAAGCCTGAGACTCGTCATCCAAGGTCTTGAGGAGAGAGTCCAGTTTCTCTTTCAAGACAGAGCACTGGATTCAAGAAATAGCAGCATGAGAGCAAGCTCCTCTGCACCAGCTGCTCCACCTACCCTGTGCCTGGGAACCTACCTTCTTGGCCATGACCTCTGACTCCTGCGAGCTCTCTGTCGTCTTCTCATAGGCCTTGCCCACTCGAGCCACAAAGTCCTTCACTGTCTCACAGAGCACTCTGTAGGACAGAAGGCAGCTTGGCTGGGACCCTGCAGAGCAGCAGCGTGCCGCCTCTCTGAGTCCCCAGAGCCCCACTACTCACTTGGCTGATGAGATCACCACAGAATGCTGGTCCGAAGTTAAGATTTTAGAAAGATGAGCTGCGACTGAGTCTTCATAGAAGAGAATTTGCTGCACCTATAATCATACCAAAACAGGGGGCAGTTAGTCCCACAGTCTACTGTGAGCGCCATTAGTGTCTGACTTGGGAGTTTTCTTCGGCCCTTCTGGTCCATCCTCTCACAGAACAGACCATCTCTAAACACTATCAGGGCTGTCCACCGCTAAGGGAGCGAGGACAAAAGTGTCACCAACCTGTGGACAGACTAAATGATGAGTCAGAACTAAACAATCCCTATCAGAGCCCCCGACAGACTATGGCTCTTCAGGCAGGACAGTGAGAAAGCCTGAAAGCCCTGGCGTAAACCCCAGTCTACCTTCAGTAGTGCGCTCGCTCGTGGCCAGGCAGTGCAGAAGCTTCCTTTTGCCCTGACCAGGAACTCTGTCTCTCAGCTCCACCGTTCTCTGTCCACCCCATAGCAAGCAAACCTTCTCACAGGTCAAAGAGAAACTATCTGTGCCAGTCTCAGACATTTTCCTGGGTACTTTTCTCAGGCTCCACACAAATATTCTCAAAACAAAAGCACAGGCCACGCTCCACCTGTGAAGCCATAAAAAGTAGGCTTGGCTTGGCTTGCTGACTGCTACTGTCCTTGACCCCTTGGGCTTGTCAGACCAGTCACCTAGCAGGACCAACACTGCATGTGCCCAGCGGAGCAGTTAGGACATAAACACAAATCAGGATCTCAGAACTGAATCCCTGGAGTGGCCACTGCTCAGCACAGAGGACTGGAACTGGTGCTGAAGCGGTGTGTGCTAACTACAAGGGCAGCACAGATGTCAGAGAGAGACAGATGAGCATGGAGACTTCCGGAAGCAGACAGGAGGAGGCTGTATAGGAAGAACAGCAGACTGCATAAGTGCTGAGCATAAGATGTCACAAGGGGTTAGGCATCGGAAAGCACCTCCCAACAGTCATGAAGCCCTAGAGTTGAGCCTGCTCAGCCTCAATCTCAGCCCAAGGCTCTTCCTGCACTCCTTCAGAACCACAAAAGGGACAAGGATGTAGTAAAAAAGCTGAGTACATGACAATCACATGTGGGGCTTAAATAGCAGGTGGTGGACTGGGGGTCAGCTCAGTGCCAAGTGTGAGAATTGAAGTGCCATTCCCAGCACTACAAGAGAAAGAGCAAGCAAATGGTGGTACCTCTGAGTCCTCGCTGAAGTCCTCAGTGACAGTGGAGGAGGAGGCCTGCCGAGGGAGCTTGGTCTCATATGCCATGACACTCCACCTGCACAGGCCCAAAGTCAGCTCAGCTGCAGAATACCCACTAACACCCAGGGATCTGCAGGGCCCCATCCCCCAACCAACCCCTCACTGCTCCAATGTCATAGTCTGGTGCCTTTATCTTAGTTGTATTCTGACTGTTTGAGTTTTCTGGTTTTCTTGAGACTAGGGCTAGTCTTAGTCCTCACAAGTCTTAGAGTATGAAGCTTGGCCACAGAGGCCAATGCTTCTTGGTCCAGCTGCCATTCACACATCCTGGCTGCCCCACTCACCTGTCCAGCATCTTAGTGCTGGCCCTCTCCAGCTTTGCCAAGATCTGAGGAAGCTGTGTATCATCATCACAGGCAGAGCCCCAGCCAAGAACACGGGCCAGGTCGTTCCCTGTCCCCAGGGGCAGCACACCTAGCTGACACTGGTGGAAAACAGTGAGGAAAACATTCCTTAGACAGCAAGTCTAAGAACCATTCTCATGCAGTACACACTCTGTTGACACCATCAATAGCCACAATAAGTGTAGGAAGTCTGATTTGAAGTATGTGGCCTGTACCTTCTCAGTAGAGCCCACTAGAGGGGACAGATGGGCTTTGTGATCACCAGCAGATACCAGGATCCCCAGCCCTTCCTCACTTATTCAACATGTCTTGGCAATCAAACCTTGCTGGTTTCTATAACCCCTCCCTTCCCAAAGACACTGAAATACTCAGACCTAAAGAGTCAATCTATAACTCCTCAAACATCTCTCTACCCTACTGTACATCTCACTCATTGATGCCACACCACTAAAAGTCACCCCCCCCCACCCCCCAACTTATAGGTCCTATCAGAAGCCATGCTAAGGCTGTCTGAACATACAAGACCTAGTCTGTGTCCTGTATTTACCTGTAAGGTAGTGGTTTCCTAAATTGCCCCTAGCCCTGCTATCTCCTCCTAGACTTAACAGAGGGCAAAAGTAAGGGAAGAAGGCAGAACAGAGAAGGAAGGGGCAAATATGGGGTCTAGTAAAGTCTGCTGTCAGCAGGGAGGACCAAGGGTTATAACTGTCCTAGGGAGGGTTACTCTCAGCAGCCTATGGATGGCCCAGACTAAGGAAGATACAAGAAGGCTGGGATCATGTGGGCAAGCCAGCAACTAGCTTGAAGTAGGGAAAAAGGAAGACGAAGATATCAGGAATAGTTGGGGGCTTCTCCTTGGGTCTTGAATGCATGAAGACTTTCGGGCAAAGTAGGAGCTGAGTGAAAAGCAAGGTTGGAAACCTGCAACATTACAATACCCAGAAACCCCAGAGTGTCCCCCAAATTGGCATGGCATCAAACTCCAGTGAGTCACAAGCTTTCCCCATAGGAAAAGTGTGAAAGATGAGAGTGGGACCCATGAAGTTTGACCATATAGCATGTACTAGAGGCCAGGGGAAGAAACACTACCCCATAGAGGGCTGGGGAAGCTAGGGGTGCAGGAGAGAGTACACAGAGCTCCAAGAAGCACAAAGAAGCCATAGGAGACAAGTGTTTACAGAACTTGACTGAGTACCAGAACCACATTCATAGCATTTCTGCAAGCCAAACAAACATTCAGCTCAAAAGCCAATCAACAAAACTGTAACTATAGTCCCACCACTGGGGGGTGCTGAAGCTTTTCCTAGAGTTATGGTGTGGCTATCAGTAAACCCTGGACCGTCTCTTCTCCAGACAATACACAAATTATGATTGGTGAGTAAAACTAGACAATGAACACAAAATCACTGAAAACTAAAGAACAACAACAACAAAAAATCATAAAGAAAATAAAAATGATAAGCCAGAAAACTAGGGAAATATGTTTGTTTTGTTTTGTTGTGTTGTTGTCATTTCAAGACCGTATTCCTCTGTGTAGCCCTGGCTATCCTGGAACTCTGTAGACCAGGCTGACTTGGAATTCACAGAGATCCACCTGCCTCTCTGTCTCCTAAGCGTTGGGCTTAAAAGCACGCGCCACCACCGCCTGGCAGGAAAAAAGCTGATCTTTACTGACAGACGTAAAAACCATGAGCAGGGGATTGGTTTAAAACAGCATTCCAATAAGGCTGCCCTTGACGTTACTGTAAAATGAACACTTTCTGTTTACACACCTGAGCAAGACAAGGCAAGGCAAGGTCCCATGTCACCTGGAATGTGAACTGGAGCATCCCTGACAAGTGCAATTTGGCACTAAAAATTTAAATAAGGGGCTCCTCAAAAGAGAAGATTCCATAATGTGAACAGGATTTCTGCAAGGTTGTCACAGTCCTCGAGCTCCTGCATGAGGGGAAAAGTGCTAACTCAGGTCCTCCCACTACATCCCATGGAAAACTGCCACTCTGAGCTGTTCCTGGAGCAGAATACGGAAATCCACACATACTGCTATTTCAACAGTTCAGTAACCAACTAGCAGGCTGCATTTTGACACAATCTGAGTGACGGCTATGACAGTAGGCACAACGGCTAATTGCCAAAAAGAAGGACTGAGGGTAAAAAAATCAATGAACACAGGAAGAAATCAGGATAATATATCTTTATTTTAGTGTTAAAAACTAGGCAATTAGGTTCAATGAACTGCAACTCAAACTTTATAGAGGTTGAAGATTCTTCCTCTCCTCTTAAGACAGAGGCATCTAGCAATTAGGTACATCACCTCCCAGGAAAGAGGTGGCGCTTAGGGGACTACAGCCCCCATACTCATCCCCCACATGGAGCCTGATGCCAAGTTGTTTTTACAGCTCCCTTAACCTACATGATTTTCCCATTCATCCATCACAGTGGGGTGCCCCTCAACACCTGTTTGTAGTACCTGTTTGTGAAGGTTGAGGCTATCGATTTCAGAGAGGACCCAGCCAACACTGCCATCCCCGCCACAAACCAGAATCCGGAAGGTGTCAAACTTCTGAAATAACCGTAAGCTGTAGAAGAATGGGAAGCCAGGGAAATGAGTGCACTTTAAAAGACAAATGACGGGTTTCTCTGTCCTACACTGAGGGGACACCCTGTTCCATGTGGCTAAGCCCAGATATGTATATATAAGGTCGACAAGGTGGCCTAGATGTCTGTCTGCCAAACCCCTCTGCTCAGGGCCCATTTTTGTCTACATGAATGATGGCAATGTCAGATCCCAGCAGCTCCTCCAACCAGAAACAGGGAGGAGATAATACACACATTTCAGGGTACCACGACATTCTCACTTGATGTCAGCTCCTAGAAGGACTTGTGGCACAGTCTTCCATATCCCAGCTAAATACCAGGCCCAAGAACCCCAACTCTTGCTTTCCTCATTCATGTGCTAGCCCAGCCCTCCCCTCCCCGAGTAAGGGCAGCTTGGCTCAGCCTCCATTGCTGCTCTGAGTCCTTAAGGAGTCTCCAATAAAACCTTCTCAAACAAGAGTTCTATCATATGTTTTGTCTAATGGCTTGCTAATTAAGAGAAAAGAGTCAAATATCTCAGCAAATAATAGGAGCCCTCTCTGATAAGTATCTGATGCCCTCAGCTCCACCAAGGTCTGACCTAGTCCCTATCATGTATATAGGAAAAGGTGAAGGCAAGAGTATAAAGTGGGCACACTGGACCTCCTCAGAAGCTAGCACATTGGAGACACTAAATCACTAGCTTAACATAGTCTCCCTTACTTCGGATCCCAAAGAAACCAGTGCCTCCCTCCATTCAAGTAACTATTTACATATGCTGCCTTCTCACCAGGGACCTTGCAGACTCTGTCTCTAATGGAGCTGGCTGCAGAGGAAGTCCTCTGAACACAAGCTAGGATGGGCAACAAGACAGTGCCTCAGATTTGAACCATGGTTCAAATAAGTTCTGAGCATCAAGATTGCATTGACTTCCAAAGGGTAAGAAAAATATTTACATGTATCCTTTAAATGTTCACCAATGAGGATCCCTGCTCTCTAGAGAAGCAGTGGTCAACCAAGGCCAGAACTCAGGTAGTTAACCAAGTGTATGATATCAGGTGCTTCCCAGAAACAGGAAATGAGTACACCAGCTGCCAAGCCATCTCTACTAGACCTCTGTCACACCACCCTCTGCTTAGCTCCAGCGATATATCAGGGAGCTCTTACACATCAAAGTCCAGCTTGCCTGCCACACAGCACAGTGGAGTTTTCAAACAATATCCCTACCTGAGCCTGTTCAGTGTAGTACAATCAGCAGATACGGTACTTTTAATATCCCTGCCGAACTGAGACTAGTTCCTCATTAACCTCAGAAAGAATGGATCTGTGCCATTCAGAAAACAGGTATCTGCAGAATTTCAGGAATGCTGCCTTTGAACAAACAGCCTGTAGGAAGCCACTAGTGACTGTCTTCCAGCAAGCTGTGCAGCAAGTGAGAAAGAGCAGAAAAACAAAACAAAAATAAGAAACAAAAAAACAAAAACAAGAAAGAACATTGAAGGCCCAACACCCATGAGCCCCACAGCTTAGGCACACAGAGAAGTCCAGGCTCAAGCTATAGCAATATCTGGCTCTAAAAGAACCTCTCCTAAGCTCCTCCCAAACTCACAATGGAAGTAGGGGCTGCAAGCACCTCCCATTTCAATCTCCCCAAATGCTGGCATGCCCTCTGAGTCCTACCTTACAAGAACAAATGTTTCTTGCAAACCTGTGGAAAGTACAAAACTAAAAGGGAAGGCCACGTCTCCCTGGCTGGCAGGCGAGCACTGCACCTGCATGAAGATCCCACTGTGCTGAGATGGAAAAGTCCCCTTGGTTTTACTGGAAAAAGGCTTCCCGAGAACTAAGCGGGCAGTCCAGAGAGCAAGGCAGGTCTGTAAGCACCAGCACAGAAATGTCCCAAGCACAGGAGCTGATACATGTGAACATGCTGTACGTAGCAACTAGAGTAGTTGCGCATGCATGTTCACTCTTGTGTGGTGCTTTTGCAATGGGAGATGCAAACACCTACCATCTATTAGGAGCAGGTCCTTCATAAGCAGACTTTTGAGAGGGGCAGTTGAACTTTGCTATTTAAAAATTTCTTTATAAAAATGCATTTTTATTTTATGTATACTGCTGTTTTGCTTATATGTATGTTCATGCACCACGGGTACAGTGTCTACAGAGGCAAGAAGAAGGTGTTGAATAATACTCTGTGACTGGAATTATAAACAGTCAATATGATGTGTCTATAAAAAGATAAAGAGAGGAGGAAATATGTTCTATGGAGGTGTGATGAAGTGTGGGGGAAAAGGAGTGCCTTGATGGGCCAATGCTGAGGTATCCCTTCCCCCTAAGGGACCAACCACACAATGGTATAGCATAGAATAGAGTTATTTGGGACATGGGGAGAGGAGTCAAGAGGGTAGTAGAGGCAGAGAAAGGAAGAGAGAGACAGAGACAGAGAGAAAGAGAGGGGTAGAGGAGTAGAGCGGTCGGCCATCAGCACATGGAGAGGGGAGGGAATGGAGAGAGAGGTAGGAAAGGAAGCAGAGAAAGAGCAAGACAGGAGCAAGAGAAAGCGAGAACCAAAGAGCTAGGAGGGACAAGCAGCCCCTTTTATAGTGAATCAGGCTGTTGCCAAGTAACTGTGGGGTGAAGCTTAGACAGAATGCTAACAGTTGTGAGCTGTCATTTACATATTGGGAATCAAACTTGGGTCCTCTCAAGAACAGCCAATGCTCATATGCACTAAGCCATCTCTCCAGAACTTAAAAAAAAAAATCTTATTTTTGATCCTTTTAAAACGAGTATGTCTTATCTACAAAATATTGTAAATTCCTAGAATGGAAAGTCTCACACAATCCCTACCCAAGGTGTGGTCCTCCATTCATGAGGTCAAAAACCTGGGCAGGGTTCAGCAGCTGCTTGAATCTTCTGAGAAACTTCACACCTTGATTGTCTCCACTTTTTGAGTTGACAAAAACCAGCAGAGGGCTTGTACAAGACGGGGGACAGGTGGCCTTCCAGAACCCTAGAAATGAGGTGGGGTAGGAAAGAACCTTACAAGCTGTTGAGCTGTTGTAGACTGGGTAGCAGCAACAAGAGGCACAGAACTCACAGCACGAGCGAGCCAGTGAAGGACAACCCGGGTGTGAGGAGGTGAGCCTGCCTCACCTCACAGATTTCCCCTCACTGTATTATTCCCTCTTCTTGCTGCCAGCCTGGCAGAGCTCATTCCTCTGAATCATGTACCCGGAGATCCCTTCACCAATCCTTGCCAGCATGTTTCTCCATGGTCCAAGCAGACATGCTAGGCTCTGCCACAGATGGTGACAGGCACAGTCTTTCAGCTCTTGGCAGACCAGGACACTTTACACTGGGTCTCTACTCAGCAGCCAGTACATCTCTCAATCCTTCCAACAGTGCTGGTTCAAGCTTGCAAGCCCTATGGCAATTCCCAGGATGCCAACTATGACCTCTGCCCATGCCACATCTGAGCCTAGCCTCTTGCTGATCATGTCTCAAAACTGTCACAACACCCATCTCCAGAGCTGGTAAGGAAGGCAGCACAGCGGAATGGCATGTGAACACCCACCATCGGAGTCAATACTGTTGAGTGCCGTGGGAGGGATGACAGACACCTTGCACAGGCCAAGTGGACACTTCATCACCAAGGACTCTTTGCAAGATGTGTGAACCTGAAATAAAAATCAACATGTCACCAGGAATCATAGTCTCCTCGCATACACCAGAAGCTCCCTGGCACAGCATCTAGAGATCCCTCCCAAGCAGAGGAAGTAACCATCAGAGCCAGCGAACCTGTATCCCCAAGCACCCTGTGCCTGGCCTTAGAAATAGGAGGCGGGAAATCGGATGGGATTCCACCCAGTACAAGCCAGACATGAAACTGAACCACAGCCCCCCGCTTCCATCTTAGCTACCATTAACTTTCAGGGCTCCTGGACAACCTGCCCTCCTATGACTAGGTTCTTTGCTAGTCACTCACAGGGTCAAAACAAGGTGCCAACCACAGGAACCACAGCTGTCTAGTCAGTGACTGACCCTCATTGCCATGTTTCCTTCCAATCACTGGTGGAGCATAGCAATCTGTACACCAAGCAGGGACATGCTAAAGGCATCCCAGAGTTCCAACCCATAGTCAGCTGGGCACCCTAGGGCAGAAGTGCTCTTCTCAAGACACACCTCCCCACACAAGCTTTTCCCTGATGGCCAGTGTGGGCAGACAAGCAGGGCTATGAGACTTGATTCTGTCGTCAAGAGGCTACAGCAGTGCCGTGGCTCCTCCTCTTTGCTTGAGGATCTCTATGATCTCTATGATCACTGTCCCAGAACAAACTTCCTCAGGGTTCCTCATTAGTGTTCCTACTCTCACTCACAGAAAAGTCCATGAACCTGTCCCAAAAGACCCCTTCACAACCTGCTAAGACGCTGCAAGGAGCAGATATGGTACTTTTTGTGTAAAAGATGGGATCAAAGTCAAAGGAAAGGAATTAACAAAACTGTCAAAAATGAGGCTGACCAGACCCAAGTCAAGCCTCAGAAAACCTCTGGGGTAAACTCAGGAAGGAGAAGAACAGAGCCCCAAGCCCAGAGTGTATCCACACATCAACAGGCAGGACAGACTGTATCTACTCACCATGGCTTTGCACCAGAGGCAGCGCCAGTCCTGCAGGCGTAACACGCTGCCACAAGTCTTGTCACACACGATACACTTGGCACTCACAGGCAGGTTTCCTTCCAACCACTGGTGAGGCATGGCAATCTATAGACCAAAGAGGGACATGCAAGAGACATCCCAGAGTTCCAATACAGGGTTCACCTGGGCACCCCGGGATAGCAGTGTTCTTTTCAAGACATTCCTCCCCACACAAGATTGTCCCTGATGGCCAGTGTGGGCAGGGACATGCAGGGCCTATGAGGTACCTCCCACACCACAGCACCTACTGGGAAGGAGACACCCAGACTTAAGGGCAAAGTTTAGAATACAATGACATAAAGCTCCAGATCCTAGCATGATATCTTAAATTGGGGGGGGGGGGCGCAGGAAATAGGGGGTGCTCTGCAGGCCACAAGCAGAATCCCTCTGAACATACCCCATCCTCGTCCTCAATGATATCCTTCCCGATTGAGGCCAATGTGGTCCACTTGCAGTTACTAGTTGCACGCACAGCACAACGTTTGTGAGCCTTAAACTTACACACTGTGGGAAAAGGAATACACAATCCTTCAAGCTTCATCCTCAACAGGAGCCTCCCTGTAGGGCAAATGGCTGCTTAGTGAGGTTAGGGTGGAACGAGCTCTTGAGGCCAGTCATTTGGTGCTGCCACCCATACCGAAGAGCACGGGGAGAGCCGGTAGAGGAGAATGGGGTGAGCAACTGAGACTCGGCAGACTATGCTGGCCACTGTCACTGCACCTCACCTCTATCCAGCAGACAAGAAGACTCAGAAAACTATGAAACTGAAATCAGAAATTCATCTAACTCCGTATTACAAAATACTCTTCTTTTGGATTTTTTTTTTTATCCATTTAAAATAAATATAAAACAAGCTATACAAAATAAGCAGGAGACAGTCCTGGCCTTGAGTCAGAGCTTGAAGTCCCTGTGTGACCCTTCTCTGCCACCAGAATCCTCCCTTGGCCCTATATTCTGTGAAGCATGTTCTCCCCTGCATCCACAGCACACAACCAGAAAGGGCCCGCACAGTCTGTCTCCTCACTGCTACTTCCTTTCTGCTCATGCTGCAGACGCTCCGTAAGTAAAGGACACCCAAGGTCTGAGTCCTCTGTGGGAAGATTAAGAAAAATGGACTGGTGGGGACCACTCCCCTTGACTACCCTCAGGCAGCTATATTTTTATTAAGACTATTTTTGAATTTCAAACAGTTTATCAAGTAAAACCTTCTGTCACCTTTCACCAGAGTAACAAATGCAGCTTTCTTACCTTCACAGGATAGCCCATGGGATGTGACCCCTGACAAAACTTCACGACACACATTGCAATAGGTTGGCCGTGCATGGGAACAAGCATACCAGTTGTGCATCCCTGAGAAATGGTCCATGCTATATTGGGTAGGCTGGAAGAATGACACAAAGAGGGAAAAGATAATATTTCTCTTTGGAATTCTTTAATGTAGCAACTTAGAATTACATAAAATACCCCAGAGAGGTTCACAAAGGACAGGACCACAGCCTTGACAGGTCCATCAAAAGAAAGAGCCATGGGCCTCAATTTTACAAGACAAATGCTGGGGTCCACTGGGAAGATACTCTGGGGTGAAGGGTGGAGTTGGTGGGGGTGGATCAGAATGAAGGCAGGAGAGGCAACAGCAGGCACCCATAGACAATATGCTTCTCTTTTAACCTCAAAATGCTCTTTGTTCTGGACAGTCTTGAGTGCTGCAATCCAATCTTCCATTTCTTTCCTGTTGTCGGCACACAAGATGAGCTTCCTACATGGAGTGATGACCTAGAAGAAGAACATCACGGTCCATGTACCCATGAACAAGGGCCATGCTGGCAGCTACAAAAAAAATCTATCTGTATATGTTGTAGTGGTTTGAATATGCTTGCCAGAGGAAGTGGCACTATTGGGTGTGGCCTTGTTGGAGAAAGTGTGTCACTTTGGGGGTGGACTTTAAGACCCTCCTCCTAGCTGCCTAGAGACAGTCTTCTCCTGTTTGCCTTTGGAACAAAATCTAAAACTCTCAGCTCCTCCAGTGCCATACCTGCCTGGATACTGCCATGCTTCACGCCATGATGATAATGGACTGAACCTCAGAACCTATAAGCCAGCCCCAATTAAATGTCCTTTAAAAGAGTTACCTTGGTCATGGTGTCTGTTCACAACAGTGAAACTCTATCTAAGACAGAAGTGTATATTCACAGGGAAAATATTTCACTCAGGTATTCATATTGAACAGATCATAAAAGTAGTTATTATGTATCACTGCAAACCAAGAAGCTAAAGCTACTTCAAGCCAAAAAGTCAATGGCATTCCATTTGCTATCCACCAGCTACCAATCTGAGTGAACACTTAGACCTCACTGCTCACACATAAGAAACAAGCCCTGGAAACCAGAAAAAGAGAAGCAAACAAAGAAATGCAGAGCTAATGGCCAACATGTAAATGACATCATAAGTCTGATCCAGTTACTCTAAACTAACATGAGCATGTGCTGCACCTAAGACAACAGAGCAACAACAGCTTCTACAGTTAGGAACGAAGCAATTTAGCTGGAATGATACACAACCGGTGCTAACCAACAAACGGAAAGGAATGTGGGAAGAGTTTATAAACTAATGAGAAGCCTTCTGAGGAAGAAAGACTCAGACTCACAGAAGAACAGAAAGCGCTAATAAAGGAATGCAAGGACACAGAAGGGAGAAATAGCCTCTTTTTTCTTTTCAGATTGGTAGGATTCTAGAAGATAACATCAGACTTGCTGAAGCTGTGGAAGAGGTTTTCTCAAGCACTGGTGGGAGGTGAACAGGTACAGTTTAGGGGGAAAGTGACAAGGTTTATCAAAAAATGTCATAACCTCTTAATTTTACTGTACAATGATATAGGACAAGCAAGATGACTCAGCAGGTCATCTGCCAAGCCTAATGACCTGAGTTCATTCCCCAGGACCTGCACAGTGGGAAGAGGGAATCAACTGCTGACCTCCACACAAGTATAATATCTATGCATACACATAAATAAATGAATACATGTAATAAAATAATATAAATGTTTAAGTAATTCCAAAATCAAATCTATACAAAACAAAGTTTGAGTAGAAGTTCTTTTTTTTTAAGTGTATTTTCCCTCTATTTTGATTACCTTAGGAAGGGAGGAAGGGAGGAAGGGAAAGAGGGAGGAAAGGAGGGAGGGAGAGAGGAAAGGAGAGGGAGGGAGGCAGGCAGGCAGGCAGGCTGGCTGGCTGGCTTCCATTTATAAGCTACATGCAAACAAAAAAGTATTTATACTCCCTGTAAAAACAGAAGCATACTACAGCTACCACTTCCCACCTCTGCTTTCTCTCCTAACTGTAGATCCTGGCCTCCATGCCTGATAGCACACAGTCCCTAGCTCTACCTCACAGGAGCACAGCAGTCTATGATTCAGACATCAGCTTCTCAGCCAGTCATGTTTACCACTGGGAACTCTGCACTGTGGAAAATCCTTTGCTATTTCATGGAGTACCTCAATGAATGATCTTTTACTATTTTTACAGTATATCTCTGGCCCAAATTCCTAGAAGTAGAATTTCCCTGAAAGACAATAAATTCATATGTAACCTTGCTAAATGTTGCCAAGTTCCCTTCTGCAAGTGCTGGACATCCCCCACCGCATTCCCACCAATACGTTTAGGAAAGTGCCTATTTTCAGGGGGATCTTCACAATTAAAGGTTTTAACGTTTACATTTGTATCCATCTTATCTATTTAAACTTACATTAAGAAGACCCAATTGACAAACATGACATTCAAGTACATTTTGTCTGGGACTCAAAACACACAGAAGCAGTGTTCTTTCCAGCAACTAAGGTTCACACAGAGAGGATGAACAGAACTGGGTCTCCAATAAAAACTTTGTTTACTCTCATGTTTCCAAGGTTCCTAGAATGATGAATCTGGGGCTTGGGAAAAGCCAAGAGCATAGGAAAATGAACAGAGACAACAGACAAGGAGCACTGCCTTCAGAGATCAGGCACCACAAGCTTCCCTCTCACCCCACACCCCCACTAGCTTGCTGGGAGTCTGCTCCAGAGCTGAGTTTCTAAGAACATGAAGTTGAAGCTGCCACCCAGAGAATACTCACATTGGAGAAAGACAGACCTACAACCACCTCGGATGTTTACAAAGACCGCATATGAGGCCTGGAAGTGGGGCTAGCCAGTGCTTTAGACCTTGTTGCAGATAGTGGTGGGAACTGAAACCCTGCTCATTATTCTTGCTCTTCTGCAGAGTTTGCAAACTCTCCTTAATGACTCCCTCTAGCACAACCTCAAAATGTGAACATTTTCATCAGCATAAGAAACACAGTCAAAGAAAGAACAAGTACTTGATACTGCATAGCTCAGAGATAGCGGGGTACCAGGACACTCATAGCGGTGAACTATGAGGAGTTTACATATCCCCTTCTATACTGATGCTATGTCTACCACTTCCACAACTATGAGAGGAACTGCTGCATTATTCCAGCACACACTGGAAAACAGATCTTTGCCCCTCCCCTAATCTAGCCCTGCACATTCTGAAAAAATAACTTTAAAAAACTGTTATGCTTAAAGCCAATCAGTCAATTAGTCAAATGATCATTGGTGCCATTTCCTTAGCCTGAACAGCATAGCAAAGGCTAAGCTAGCAGATGTAGAGGAACCTGAGTTTGGATTTCTTTCTTTTAAATCTATGCCTATTCTATAACGAGGAAGTTCAAAACAGACACTAATTTGAACCCCTCCTAGCTTCATTGGTTGAATGTGGGAAGTCTATTTCTTTTCTGGAAAGGGGGTGATCAAACCCCAGAGGGCAGTGCAGGGATACAACCTGCCTTGGACCAATACCACATTTTTGGCCCCTGGATCCAAAGCTCCATAACTTGTAGCAGGTGCTTTTCCAACTCCTGTTTCCATTTCCCCATCTGAAAACAGGTACTGATGGCACCACCACATCTTAGCTCTGTCAGGGTGTACGTCAGCAGCACCTGTCACTGTCCCAGGACTCCCCTGTGATATGACCAAGAGACAGTCCATGTGGACACTGCATTCTTGAATGGTTCTACCATAAACAGCCCAGCCAATGGAACGAGATCATCACAGCAAGTCCTAGCAAATAAAATCTGCCTCCTGTTCCTTTCCAATCAGGCCCTACTACCTTCCATATTTCTGAACTGCCCACAAATAACAGAGTCTGCCCTGTCTGTACCTATCCCTCAATTCACTCTCATGACTGATATTCCCAAATATGTACTTACCTCAGCCCCACAGTCCTCATCTCCCTGGAAAGACTGTCCAGGGCAGCCACACCACCTGCCAACATTGTGTTTCAAGACAAACTATACAGAGGTTGGAATTCTCAAAACATAAAAGTAACCATTCAGCCAAACACGGTATGCCACACTTTTAAGTTCAACACCTTGTGGCAGAGACTGGAGACCAGTCTGGTCCAGCCAGTACCATGCCAGCCAGAACTACATCGTGAGTGTCTTATCCCTCACCAAAAGGGTAGGGGGAGAGAATGAACAGAAGACAAGAAAAACAAAACAGAAAAGGAAACCATGCATCTGCCTAGACTCTCAGAAATCCTAATTAGAAAAGTCCATCTGCACGGACTGAAGAGACAGCTGAGCAGGGAAAGCAGGGCAGCCTGAGTCTGAATCCAGGAGCCTACGTCCTAGGGGACAGAACTGACCACCATGTACGTGCTATGGCTCATATAAGAGAACGAAAGAGAGAAAGAGAGAGGAAGGGAGGGAAGGGAGAGAAGGGAGGGAAGGGAGGGAAGGGAGGGAAGGGAGGGAAGGGAGGGAAGGGAGGGAAGGGAGGGAAGGGAGGGAAGGGAGGGAAGGGAGGAAGGGAGGAAGGAAGGAAGGAAGGAAGGAAGGAAGGAAGAAAGAAAGAAAGAAAGAAAGAAAGAAAGAAAGAAAGAAAGAAAGAAAGGAAGGAAGGAAGAAAGGAAGAAAGAACCCACATGCAGAAGAGACAGCAGGAGACAGATAGATACCCAGAAATGAACAGGAAAGGCCACTGGAATTGTATTAATTCAAGGTTAGAAACAGATCTTAACCCTACAGAAATATTTGCTTGGTATACCTCCCAAGAGAAATGCAAATTGAAAGTATAGACTCAAAGGTTTATTTTACTTGCATCTATTTATTATGTGTGGAGGGGTTTATGTCACAACACACATGTGGAGGTCAGAGTACAAGCTGTGTTAGTCACTTCCTCACCCTCTGAGCCATTAACAGCGCCCCCTCCACCCAGGTACTTGTTAACTTACCAGACTCATAGAGTTCATAGTCTGATAACAGGTTACACTGATTCTTAAGGCAGAGTATAAGAAACCACAACTTTTATGGAGAACATATGATAAAATCTAGTGAGCTTTAAAATTTAGACTTTTATCTCAGCAGAAGCACTTCTATAAATGTATTCTACCTTCCAACTGCCATAAGAAACCACACACTGCATACATAAAGTTATTCAAAGAAACACTCATAAAGATGGAAGATAAGAAATCACTCGTGTGCTGACAGTTCCAAAGATGACAAAGGACTGGCTACAGTAATTATAATGTGTTTATACAGTAGACACCACACTCACACTATAAAGACAGAACCTCTGCAGCACAGCTCCCAAAACATACAATAAAAGCAAGTATAGCAACCATGTGGTGCAGAGGAAAAGCAGTATCAGTCACAGCTTGGAAATACTTCACATCTGTTTCCTACAATCTCTGTATCAGTTATTACCAACTTGTAGCACCCACTTAAGAAACAGCCTTAAACTTACAATATATACTATGCCTCCATACAAGGAACTACAGAAGAGAATTCTATTTGACTTAGACATGATGGCACAAGCCTTTAATTCTAGTTCTTTAATACCTGCAGAAGCAAGGAGTTGCAGGCAAGCCTAGTCTACATAATAAGACCCTGTCTCAAAAAAAATTTTTTAAAAACCTCTGTTTGATTAAATATGAACTTTTGTTTTGCTTCTATCTCTTCAGACAAGTGCATAATTTCCCATGAGATAAGGAGAAACTTCCAGCAGCTACAGCCCTGCCAACAGGAACATAAGCAGAATATTCCTCACCAGGAAATAAAAGGCATTACAGATAACACTAAACCTGTCCCACCCAGTGCTCCACATGGGCTCAAGATACTCAAATAGTCAGAAAGCCTGCCACAGTGCTGGGAAGAATTAGCTAAGGAGATGACTGAAGCCCAGGCAGTGATCAATGGGATGCTGAGGTGAAAGAGCATGAGCTACAAGAGCTGGGGATATGAGCAAAAAAAAAGGCCCTGAGCAAAGCAGAGGAGATACACTAGAGACACAGAAACTAAAAGTATACTGAAAGTATACTAAAAGTATACTGTTGTTCACACCCACTGTGGCTGATGGACAGTGGAGGTGCCAGATAACAACACTGGCTAACAGAGATGGACACTTACAACTTTAGGCAATCCACAAGGTGTTTTACTTACAGTATTGGTCCAATGAGCCTTCTTTATGCCGTAAAGAATTCCTCGTTCTCAGGAGAGACCCTGAGGAGACCCAATGCAGCCAGATGGGGCTGCGCCAAGTCCTACAGCAAATGAGGCAGCTGAGGGGCAGGCACCAGGCAGGCCAGATCCACGGTGGCCCTTGGCCCACAGCTGCTTCTTGTCTGGCAGAAAGGGAGACTGCAAAGAACTTAGTCCCAGAGCAGCAGGCAATGGACAAGAAGAGAACCAGAATTCATCTCAAGCTCTTCTGGTTCTGGGCTCAGTGAGAACTCTGGGTAGCTCATCTCATTCCCTCTGGCAGGTGAATGGCCTGAAGATCAATACACAGCTCATTAAGTCATCAACTGGCTCTGCCCCTCCCACCCTGACCACATTTTTGAAGAGTTCAAAAGAGAAGGTAAAGAAGCAAGATCTAGAAGGTAATGAATGAACCATCAAACTGAACCACACGCCAAAAGCATGTCAGGAAACAGCCCTCTCAGCATTAAGGCGAGGCCCTGCACTCAGAATGTCCAAAGGTCAAGACACGGGTTACAGGGCAAAGCACAGGGTGGACAGGGCAAGTATGCAGCCTGGAAGCTGAGATGCTTGGTCTTCAGATTGCATGAAGACAAACCCAGCTGACTCTAATAGGGCTTTCCTTACTCCACCACCACCACCACTACCAACAACAACAACAACAGGTGAAAACCCTGGTCAATGAAGATATCAGTGATAGAGAGCAGAGGCTGATAGACCTTGGGAACACAGGATGACCACAGTGGACTCTCCTCAGTTCTCAATATCCGGGTGTCCTGGAATGAGAGCAGAAGAATGAGAAAGGACCTAACACCTAACACCACCACTCATGGAGGAGAAAGCCCCACCACCTCTAAAGTCTCTCCAAGGCCCAGAGAAGACACACAAACCCACCAGAGCAGAGCACGTAAGAGGCTTTCCACTCCCGCCAAACTCAGGGTACTCCAGTACAGGCCTGCCGTCCAGCTACTGAATGGTATCCAGAGGAAGCCAAGGAGGGTGAGAAGCTGCCTTCCTTGTATCCAGGAATAACACCCACCCTATCCATTCAACTCATCAGTCAGGGGAGGTGCACAGAGGTAGGATGAGAGAGCTCTGCATACATGGACAAGGCTACAATACAAACAAACAAGGGGGGAGGGGGTAGAGAGATGGCTTAGTTAGAAAAGCTGCTCAAGCATGAGGACCTGAGTCCCAGCCAGAATCCACATAAAAAATGGAAATAGTGGCACATTTGCAGACCCAAACTGGGAAGACAAAAAGCCGAACCCCAGGTCCAAGTGAGAGACCATCCTCTTTCAAAAACCAAGGAATGGCACCCAAAGATGACCTCCTGCCTCTACACAAACACATTTCTACACACACAGCAACACCTCCAAAAGCTGGACACAAGGTGGAGTAACTTGATCACACAGTAAGTTAGAATATGAACACAGGGGATTCTTTAAAAACTAGACATGCAGGCTGGTGATATGGCTCAACATGTAAAGGTGCTCGTCATCAATCCTACAACGCCAAGGTCAATCCAGTGACCACACAGTGCACATAACTGAGTGCTCCAAATTGTCCTCTAACATCCACAACTATGCCATGTCATATGGCACCCTTCCCCATATAAACAAATAGATGTAACTAAACATGCAACCTCCATAAAACCCAACAATCATTCTACAGCATTTGTTATGGAAGGATGGACAAGCCATGGGATGCCCATGACGGGCACAGCAGCCTTACTCATAATCATGGAGCGCAACTCTGAAGCTCTCCTCCATAAACTACAAACACTGTGGCACACCCATTCCATGGAATGTACTCAGCCATAAAGAGGAACAGCAACTGATACACACAACCTGAGTTAACCTCTAGGAAACAATACTGACTGGGAAAAACCAACCCCAAGGGTTATGTGCTGTATGACTCTGTATGTACAACATTCCCCAAGTGAAGAGGGTACAGACATGGCAAATACACTAGTTGTAGAAGTCTTGAGCAGAAACAAAGGGGAGCAGGAAAGAACCGGAGAAAGAAAGCAATCCTCTGGGAATAGATGGACATGTTCTACAGCTATACAGAGCTCTCCACTAAGGCAAGAGTACAAAGGCTCTGAAAATGAAAAGGTTATTTATGAGAAGCCATGATCAACAGCAATTAGCTTTGACATAGAAACACAAAAATGACCTTATATCTTTCTTTTGTTGTTGTTTGGTTTTTTAAGAGTTTTTTGTTGTGTTGTTTTGTTTGTTTGTTTGTTTGTTTGTTTGTTTTTTGAGACAGTGTTCTCTGTATAGAGGCTGGCTCAAACTCACAAGAGATCCACCTGCCTCTGCTTCCCAAGTGCTGAGCTTAAAGGCATGAACCACCACCTGGCAGGCCACATTTCTTGAGAAGTCTGTCTCATCAAAAGTTAAAAGTGCACCTTTATCTTGATAAGCCTCCCAGCTTGTCAAGAAGACAAGCCTCACCTTTAGCACATATCCTCACGGAAAGGTGGGCCCAGTACTTCCTGTACTGTGCACCAAGGCGAGCACTCAGTAAGCCTCTTAGTCTGCACAGCAGACTATGAAACCATGTCCTCTGGCTCAGATGCTCCATCTACTGTTGGCTGTAACGAATGGCCAGGCACTTGGCCTGTACCAGCACAGTGCTACCAAGAAAAACCTAGGAATAAGTGGGGATGAGAAATTCATGAACGAAGGCAGGTAGTAGAGTCCTCCCTGGAGAGTTGTCGGCCCAGCACCCACTTCAATGAGAATACAGGGAGCAACATGAGTCAGCAGACCAATGGCCAGGTGCCATTTGCTTTGATGTCTTCTTGCCAGTTGCCCTCAGAGGCCAGTGATCACCACCAACTACCCAGCCTCTCAAGTCAAAAATCAACTCTAGATTCCACCTCCTCTCTCACATTAATCCCTCATCTGGGGCTCTACATCCTTTCCTCCTCAGAAATAAACCCAGGCAATATTTTTCAATTGAACAAACAAGTAAGACCCCTATAGCAGACAAACACTGGAATATAAAAGTGAGTCTCACAGAATACAATGTAGTAGCTGGTGATGGAAAAGGGGGAGGGGGTAAGAGGACACAGGGAGGGGTTTCCAGGGGACTAAAGAGCAAAGACAAGGAAGGTATGATAAGATCCAACAGGTAAAATGAACAAGGCAGGACAGAGGGGTCTGGCCATGCGGGAGCCAAAAAAATAGTAACTTCTACTTCAGCTTCCTCCCAAAGGCTGGCATCTGACTCCTTTTTTTTTTTTAATTAGGTATTTATTTCATTTACATTTCCAATGCTATCCCAAAAGTCCCCCACACACTCCCCCACCCACTCCCACTTCTTGGCCCTGTCGTTCCCCTGTACTGAGGCATATAAAGTTTGCATGACCAATGGGCCTCTCTTTCCACTGATGGACAACTAGGCCATTTTCTGATTCATATGGAGCTAGAGACACGAGCTCCAGGGGGGTACTGGTAAGTTCATATTGTTGTTCCACCTATAGGATTGCAGATCCCTTTAGCTCCTTGAGTACTTTCTCTAGCTCCTCCATTGGGGGCCCTGTGGTCCATCCAATAGCTGACTGTGAGCACCCACTTCTGTGTTTGCTAGGCCCTGGCATAGTCTCTCAAGAGACAGCTCTATCTGGGTCCTTTCAGCAAAATCTTGCTAGTATACGCAATGGTGTCAGCGTTTGGAAGCTGATTATGGGATGGATCCCCGGATATGGCAGTCTCTAGAAGGTCCATCCTTTTGTCACAGCTCCAAACTTTGTCTCTGTAACTCCTTCCATGGGTGTTTTGTTCCCAATTCTAAGAAGGGGCAAAGTGTCCACACTTTGGTCTTCGTTCTTCTTGAGTTTAATGCGTTTAGCAAATTGTGTCTTATATCTTGGGTATCCTAAGTTTCTGGGCTAATATCCACTTATCAGTGAGTACATATTGTGTGAGTTCCTTTGTGATTGGGTTACCTCACTCAGGATGATGCCCTCCAGGTCCATCCATTTGCCTAGGAATTTCATAAATTCATTCTTTTTAATAGCTGAGTAGTACTCCATTGTGTAAATGTACCACATTTTCTGTATCCATTCCTCTGTTGAGGGGCATCTGGGTTCTTTCCAGCTTCTGGCTATTATAAATAAGGCTGCTATGAACATAGTGGAGCATGTGTCCTTCTTACCAGTTGGAACATCTTCTGGATATATGCCCAGGAGAGGTATTGTGGGATCCTCTGGTAGTACTATGTCCAATTTTCTGAGGAACCGCCAGACTGACTTCCAGAGTGGTTGTATAAGCTTGCAATCCCACCAACAATGGAGGAGTGTTCCTCTTTCTCCACATCCTCGCCAGCATCTGCTGTCACCTGAATTTTTGATCTTAGCCATTCTGACTGGTGTGAGGTGGAATCTCAGGGTTGTTTTGATTTGCATTTCCCTGATGATTAAGGATGCTGAACATTTTTTCAGGTGCTTCTCTGCCATTCAGTATTCCTCAGGTGAGAATTCTTTATTCAGTTCTGAGCCCCATTTTTAATGGGGTTATTTGATTTTCTGGAGTCCACCTTCTTGAATTCTTTATATATATATATTGGATATTAGTCCCCTATCTGATTTAGGATAGGTAAAGATCCTTTCCCAATCTGTTGGTGGTCTTTTTGTCTTATTGACGGTGTCTTTTGCCTTGCAGAAGCTTTGCAACTTTATGAGGTCCCATTTATCGATTCTCGATCTTACAGCACAAGCCATTGCTGTTCTATTCAGGAATTTTTCCCCTGTACCCATATTTTCGAGGCTTTTCCCTACTTTCTCCTCTATAAGTTTCAGTGTCTCTGGTTTTATGTGGAGTTCCTTAATCCACTTAGATTTGACCTTAGTACAAGGAGATAGGAATGGATCAATTCGCATTCTTCAACATGATAATCGCCAGTTGTACCAGCACCATTTGTTGAAAATGCTGTCTTTTTTCCACTGGATGGTTTTAGCTCCCTTGTCAAAGATCAAGTGACCATAGGTGTGTGGGTTCATTTCTGAGTCTTCAATTCTATTCCATTGGTCTACTTGTCTGTCACTATACCAGTACCATGCAGTTTTTATCACAATTGCTCTGTAGTAAAGCCTTAGGTCAGGAATGGTGATTCCATCAGAGGTTCTCTTATCCTTGAGAAGAGTTTTTGCTATCCTAGGTTTTTTGTTATTTGATGAATTTGCAGATTGCCCTTTCTATTTCGTTGAAGAATTGAGTTGGAATTTTGATGGGGATTGCATTGAATCTGTAGATTGCTTTTGGCAAGACAGCCATTTTTACTATATTGATCCTGCCAATCCATGAGCATGGGAGATCTTTCCATCTTCTGAGAACTTCTTTAATTTCTTTCTTCAGAGATCATACAGATCTTTCACTTCCTTAGTCACGCCAAGGTATTTTATATTATTTGTGACTATTGAGAAGGGTGTTGTTTCCCTAATTTCTTTCTCAGCCTGTTTATCCTTTGTGTACAGAAAGGCCATTGACTTGTTTGAGTTAATTTTATATCCAGCTACTTCACTGAAGCTGTTTATCAGGTTTAGGAGTTCTCTGGTGGAATTTTTTGGGTCACTTATATATACTATCATATCACCTGCAAAAAGAGATATTTTGACTTCTTCCTTTCCAATTTGTATCCCCTTGATCTCCTTTTGTTGTTGAATTGCTCTGGCTAGGACTTCAAGTACAGCATCTAACTCTTATCTCTGCTTACTCTACTAAAAACTGACAGAGCAGCAGTTAAGAAAAGCCTTTGGGGAAGCTCAGCAAGCTAACACCAACCACAGAGAGCAGAGTATGGACCTGAATGCGCTCTGATGGCCACAAGAAGCTGCTGACAAATCAGATGGGTAAAAGAAAAAGTCAATAGGCCTCCTTGGGCAGTGGGTAAGACGAGCTGCCATGCTGAGACCAGGACACCATGGATGAAGGAGGCTCGGAGTTGAGAGAGAGATAGATCAGTAGGTCCACTTCAGTTGCAACCAATGTCTGTTCATATCCAAGAAGTCATCATCTCACCATCAGTGTGGTTCATTATGAATGAGACTACGTATCAGCACCACTAACCGTGCTGTGTGACAGCCATGCACCACATGCTACTTACATCAGTGGCAGACACTTTGTACAAATGGAGCTGTCGAAGAGCCCTCGCTACCTGTTATTTTTACTGTTACTTTCCTGGCCAGATAAACAAATTTTCACCATTATGTGACAAATGCCTACAGTATTCACAGTGGCAACACATTCTACAAGTTGGCAGCTCAGGAACAGTCCATGCCATCTATACCTATATTAATGTACATGGTATTCGTACATGTCTAGGAGCAGATCCTATTGCTAGGTAGCACGTGCATCTCACCTTTGTGAGCAATGTGACAGTGTTTGGTCTAGCTGAAGATATGCAGACCTGCTAATTCTATCCTGAGAAACACATGCTAGAGACGTCTACCTTTGTGCCAGGAACATAAAGATAAGCACGTCCATGGCACTGTAGTTCATAGTAGTAAAATCTAGGGAAACCTACTCTGTCAGTGCGTTGGAGCTTTCCATATATCCTGGAGCATTACAGAAGCTATGAAAACCAGCTCTGTGGTCTTTACCCAAGCTATTTACAGGTCAATGCATGCACCGTAATCAATCTTGGAAAAACAGAGCTATATAAGTAGAATACTGCTGATTCAATCCTTGAACCAGCTAGGCAGCACTACCTAGTGCTCTACCTACATATGTAAGTAGAGATAGAGAACAGCAAGCAGAGCATGAAAAACACCAAGTCAGACCACTGGCAAAACAGAAATGAGACTAGGAAGGGGAAGACTATCCCAAGAGCTTCCTTCAATGATACCCACATGTCTTAGTCTGGGAAGCATAGTGAGTTTTCAAGGCCTTTTATGTTTCAGCATGGAAACAGAGATGTACCACAGAGATAACAACACAACCACAGTTCATACTCAAAGCTTAGGAACATAAAATGTAAGAGGCCAGGTGGCAACTACACCAGTAGCCTGCTCTAGCTGATAAAATGGGAAGGGTCTCCTGTGGTCAGAGCAGACAACCATTTTCAGAAAGCCTCTTGGATGCCATTCTATTGTGTAGCTGCCTGAATTCTCTGAGTTGCTGAGGTCTCAAAAGTACAGCTTTGGGCTGGTGAGATGGCTCAGTGGGTAAGTGCACCCGACTGCTCTTCCGAAGGTCCGGAGTTCAAATCCCAGCAACCACATGGTGGCTCACAACCATCTGTAACAAGATCTGACGCCCTCTTCTGGAGTGTCTGAAGATAGCTACAGTGTACTTACATATAATAAATAAATAAATAAATCTTTAAAAAAAAATTATCATCATCTTATAAAAAAAAAAAAAAAAGTACAGCTTTGGGGAGTGAGGGGGGGGAAGACTACCTAACCCTCTCCATAGGAAGCCTTCAGAAGAGACCAAGAGAACACCTTACCCCAAACATGCAGTCAGAGAATTCTAAGGATGGCGGCCACCACCACCACCACCACCACCACAAACTAAAGACTTTCTGTGTACACATGTCCCATGTGGCTGAGGGTGTGAACAGATGCCTTAGGGTAAAAACTCTAGCTCCAAGTAGATGAGAACAAGGCAGGACAGAGCTGTCCACACTCTGCAGCAGCTGCTCTGGAACCATAGGGAAATCATGCCCTTGCCACAGCCTGGAACATTTGGAATAAATCAGAGAAACCTGCAGCGTTTCTCCTGGGCAGGTAAGGGCAGAAGAATGTTCCTGGCATGTGAATGAGGGCACAAGTTTTAAAGACACCAGCCTTCCACTTCTCAGAAGCAGTCCCTCTCAGTACTCCATTGAGAGCCTTACCTCTTACCCAAGACCCTAACAGTCTCTCATGGGCTCTGTCTGACCTGTTGTTCTCCACTTCCCAGCTGCCTCAAGTGCTTCAGCATCCAAGAGAACCGGCACAAGCAGGAAGAAGTTTTACAGTGGTGAAGAACAACCTGTGGGTCACACACACAGGTAGACCAGGGACACAGAGTAGCACATTAGGACTGTGCCACCCAGCCACTGACTAGGGAGGTGGCAAACAGTGACAGCACAGGACAGGATTGGGAAATGCTCTGCTAAATATAGCTCCTGGCTCAGGAAGGTAGACCAGAAAAGGTCCGGCGCCCTAGGCGATTCCTGTCACTTCCTGTTACTCATATCCTGCTGTTCTGATGCAGCTCTGCCCCCTGGGTACCCATGCACTGTTCCCTACTGGAAGCACCCCAGACAGACTATTCACAGCAGCTGGACATGTGCAGAGCCTGAAACACGGAAGCAGACAGCACCACAACCACTGGCCCCGCAGCTGGATAGAAGGCGCTCAGGACAGGTCCTACAGCTAGCTCTACCACTTCCCAGGCCATGGCCATGACAGGGAATCCTGACAGAACAGCTGCCACAGGCTTCTCTGGGCCCCCAAGAGAACTGGAAGCAAGAAAGACTTTCACCCCTAGTTAAGAAGAAGCTATCTGCAATTGACACCTGTTTATAAAGAAATGTTAGTTTTCTCCAATAGTCTAATTGTGGGCATATTAACCACACTTAAGGGCAGGCCCATGCCCAGTAGTAGCTGACCAACAAAAATGAACCCAATATTTCATTTTTGTCTCACATTGCTTTGTCTGGGTATTTGTCTTACTGATCTTTTGCTTGTATGTTATGGCTTCTGGTCCTGTGTTTTAATGGATTGTGTGCGTGTTTCTATTGTTTTTTTTTTTTTTTTCCTTTTTTAATTCTGATTTGTTTGGGGTTTGGTTTTGATTTTTGTTGCTGTTTGCCCATTTGCTTTCTAAAGTGGGAGGGTGTGGAATTGGGTGGGTAGAGAGGTAGGAAGGACCTGGGAAGAGTTAGAGAAGAAGAAACTATGATCAGAATATATTGGGGGTGGGGAAAGGATCCAGTATGAAAAAGAAGAACTGGAGGCAAGGAAGGACTGCAGCACAGCATCCGACCACTCTACCTTTCCAGTCCAGGACGCCCAGACATGGAACAAACAACCCAGCAGGTTATCAAAACGACGAAGTGGTGGCGCATGCCTTTAATCCCACCACTAGGGAGGCAGAGCAGGCAGATTTCTGAGTTCGAGGCCAGCCTGGTCTACAAAGTGAGTTCCAGGACAGCCAGAGCTACACAGAGAAACCCTGTCTCGGGGAAAAAAAAAAAAAAAAAAAGCTGGAGACTACCACCACAGTACTTAAAATAAATTTCCTTTCAAAATCATCCTGAGGGCCAACGAGATGGCAGCCGTTTGACTTAAGTTCAGTCCCCAAGAACCACATGACAGTAGCAGGAAACTGACTCCTTCAAGTTGTCCTCTGATCTCCACACACATGCTATGGCATGCATGAGCCATATTTTGTGAACAAAACACACAAGCACACAAAGGCACTTAGGCAGGCACCCAAATAAAAAGAAACTTGCACCTGAGGCCACCTCTCCTAGTGCAGACCTAGCTCTCTCCCCAGCTGATGAGACCCAGATAAGAACAATGCACAGCTGGGGCAGCAGAGCAAGTTAGGCTGACATCACCAGTAGCCTCCAGCAGCATTCTCACAGGAAACTCAGAGGCACCCAGTGGCCCCTGGCTGGCCCCTGCAGCAAGTATTTTGCTTTCAAAAGTGACCTTGAGAGGGAAGCCCTCATCCTAAGAACAGTAGGGACAGAGTTTAAAAATAAAAAATAATAAAAAATAAAAAATAAAAAAAATAGCTGGAAGCTGAGTTTCCATCCTCCACTGGGCTGCTACTGGAGCATGGTACTCCCTGGTATCACCAGCCTGCTGATACCAATCCTTCCTATGGAAGAAAATCGCTATCTTTTTAAATCATAAGTTCTTGAGTTTTCAGCTAAATATCTCAAATATAATCTTAGTTAAGACACCATTTTCATCATCACAGAAAACAAGGAGACAGAGTCATCTTTATTTATCAAGAATAAATTAATTCACTGCCTCAGTAGTGACACTCAAAACAAGGAGGAATAAGCCAGGCGGTTGGTGGCACTCGGGAGGCAGAAGCAGGTGGATTTCTGAGTTCGAGGCCAGCCTGGTCTACAAAGTGAGTTCCAGGACAGCCAGGGCTATACAGAGAAACCCTGTCTCGAAAAAACAAAAAACAAAAATAAAAACAGGGAGGAATATCAGGGAAACTGATTTAACAATACAGCAAAGCTGAAAAAACAAACAAACAAACAAAAACCAAAAAACCTCTTTTGAGTTGTCGGGTCACTCAAACATTACATTCACATTGTTCTTGGTTGCCCTTCAGAATTTGCTGATAAGACCCTATTACTGAAAATACCATCACTTGAGTCATAAAAACACAGAGAAAAACAGGTGGGTCCTAACCTTGAAAAGGTTCATTCCTACTGGCTAGATTTCACAGTGTGGAAAGGTGCTATGCTCACTACCAGACAAGACAGTAATCCTCAGTCTTATCCACCATGACCCCTGTGATCCACAACTGTCTTGGCAGCATGTGCCCACTGGTACAATAATGAATGGCATGAATGCTACCACTTATCACTTACATGAATGTAACCACTTTCTGAATGGATTTAAGACCCACTCCATGAGATGGAATCCATATCTAGCACAGTTATCAGAACCAAAACTTTATGACTAGACAAGTTAAAGGCCCTAAGAAAGACCCTACTTCTATCATTTTATTAATTGGACATAATATTATAATGATTCCTAATGGCTTATTGTTATACCTATAGATTAGTGCATCTCTGAATCCTCATCAGAGAAGTTTCTTCTTGCAGTAGACGAGAATCAATACAGAGACACATAACTGACCAACATGCAGAGAATTAGAGTATGAAGTGTTCAGCCCTAGATGGGAAATCTATACCACACTCCTCCCCACAAGGCTCACAGAAAATGGGACAGAAAGATTTGCAGAGCCAGAGGTGGTAATGACTACAAGTAAACAGTGCTTTGCAAACACAACAGGGAAGCTGCACGTATGAACTCACAGCAGCTGTCACAGCATTCACAATGCCTGTGCAACCTCAAACCAGACAAATCCCAGCACTAGGGAGCGAGGGCAGGAGTCATGAAGTCCCACTCCTAGTGGAAGAGCTATTACCATTTAATAGCTGCTGGAGGAGGAAAAATCTGTTTGCTTGTTTGTTTTGTTTGTTTGTTTGTTTGTTTGTTTGTTTTTTAAAAGAATGTGGCTTCTGGTAGAATAACCACACTTCAGGGGAGGCCCAGACCCAAGAGTATTTGGGCAACACAAATTAGACTACATGATGTTTTTTTTTTCTAAAAGGACAGAAAGTTGAGTGAATTAAGGAAGTGGGGGTAGATCTGGGAAAAACTGACTGAAGGAGGGGTGAAACAAGATCTAAATACATTGTATAAATTCTTAAAAATTAAAATATTTTTAAAATTGGAATAGAGCGATGGCTCAACCTTTAAAGGCTAAGGTTCACAACCAATAACAACAGCAGCAACACTGAAAATGCAGTCTGAGGCTATCAATCAGGAATGAGCAAACTACAAGCTGGTATCTGCTTGCTGAATAAAGTTTTATTGGAACACAGACACAACTGCTCATTTACATACTGTTTATGAACAATTGAGTTGTCACAGGGCTTCCATAGCCCACAAAGATAAAACTATCTGGCTCTTTCTAGAAAAACCTGGCTGCTACCATTACAAAATTTCCTGGCAGTAGACAGTTTAGGACTATAAAGGTGAATTGGAAATTAGAATTAATTAGAAATTGAAAGCAGTTAAATAAAAGCATCTGCAGCTTCTCCTTTCTCTGTCTCCACAAAAGTGGAGTCTCCATCCTGCTCCCAGATGGATCCCCGAGTGCTCCTTGTAGAGTACATACAAGGTAAACTCAGAACGAAACCATTCCTGATCCCAGGTCACATCTAACTTTGCACGCACGCACACTTACTATGTAATCTGGAATGAACAGCCTTACAGATATTTAAAAATGCCATCTATACTTCAGCCTAACTTCCACAACAAACCTCACCTGTTTCAATGCAAACTTAAAACATTCTTGGAGCTGAGACTTGCCATGTCCTCCTACTTTCCTGTGTTTGTCTGAGAAACTGACCATGGTCTCCATTGAGTAAGGTGCTCACTTGTATAAGACGCTCCCTGATTCTGCTGCTGGGAAACAGCTAGGACAACAGGGGCAGAGTTCAAAGAAATGCTCTATTTGGCCCATTACCTCCCCTCAGGCAGGGAGGCCAGAATGACACTCAGCCCCAGGACAGTCTAGAAAAGCACACAGTTACTCAGTCACTGTGTAACAAAACTGCCCCATCCCTCCCAGCCAATCCATCATGCCCAGATGGAAGAGCGGTCACTATCTCTCCCCAAAATGCTTTTAAGGAATGTATGACTACATTCCTTTGAACACGCACACCGTGACAGTCTCAAACTTTGTCACTGTAGAGCCAGGCTATAGGACTAAAGAGACCCATCTGAACTAAGCTCACAGACTCACACAGCCAGTGCCATTGCTGCAAGTCCATCTGCGCTTACCACATACATACACACACAATGGATATTCAAGGCAGAGGGCGAAGATGGTCCTTGTCTAGGACACGTTGTGTTTGTGGGGCTCGTCCTATAGGGACTGAATGCCTGCCAATAAACCCTGTGACAGATGTAATGGCACATGAACTTGGGACTCTAACACAGCTGTCCTTTAAATCCAGACCAGAAAGGGAACTGAGAATTACACCTGTCCTTCCAAGTCATAATCCTGACCATGAAAACCCTAATCCTAGACCCAAGATCATGGCTGCAAACATATGAACACCTCAGGCTCCCTTAAGATATACAGAGGTCCATGAGTAAGCCTCTTACAGATGCCAAGTGTCTGCATCCAGGAAGCTGTGTGCAGTGTCCTAAAAGAAAAAGTTCTATCAGTCAAGCTACCTGTACTCTGTAAATTCACTCACATACTTGGTCCAGGGGCTGTCACTTGTCAAATATCCAGAAAAGGCCAGTTTACACCATATCCCAAGGCAGGGAAGTCACCACATATAAGAAGTACCAGGGGATGATGCTTCCTTTTCTACAGCCATCCCTCCCTCGTGTCGATCAGGTATCATGGGGCTGGTTTACCTTTTCCTTCTAACCAAACTTACAATTGCTTCCTTATTCCTCTTGGTATGTCAAAAGGTTAAAAAAAAAAAAAAAAAAAAAAAAGAAGGAGGAGGAGGAAGAGTAAGATGAAGAAGAGGAGTAGGAAGAGGAGTTGGAAGAAGAAGGGGGAGGGGGAGGAGGAGGAGGAAGAAGAGGAGGAGGAGGAGATGACAACGACTACGACGACAATGACATTCTAACTACAAGATTTAAGATTTTAAAAGACCTGAAAAGAAAATTCAAAACGTCTTTCCCCATGGACAAACCCTGCCTCAGAGACCCTGTCTATCAGGTCATGAGTAGCCACAGTGGGTCTGGCTTGCAGGAAGCCAGAGTGACTGAGGAGCCATCTCCATTTGTTACGCATGGCCACAACACTGTCCCACATCTCTGAAAACACAGCAGCTTCCCAGAAATGACACTGGATAGAACTAGGAAAAGAATGAGCCTGTTAACCTAACTTTGTTCTGAGCATGACCTGGAAAGAAATAATACATCCAAGAACACCTCTCATAAAGTTCATATTTCTCCTTCCAACAGACAAAGCTGAAGTGAAGAGGAAGAGGATACAGACAATCCAGTGTAGACATAAATAAGTTAAGTCTGAATAAATGATGATCATTTCTAAAACTTGAATTCATTATCAGAAATATCAAAAGTTTAAGATTAGAAATCTGAGTGGTAGAACACTCACCTAACACAGATGATACCCTGGGTTCAATCAGGAAAAGAAAAAAGAGAATATTAAGAAGTATTACCAAAAACTTTGCTCAAAAGAAAAACCCCACACTTCATGTTTCACTAGTAAATTCTAGTAAACATTTGAGAAGGAAATGGCATGAACTTACACAAAGTTTATCAGAAAACAGCAGGTAACCATTGACTCTCCGTTTTTAAAAATGTTATGAAGTCAGCTAAACCTAAGCACCAAAATTTGACAAAGATATAAAGACAGAAAGACAACAAAAAGAGAAAGACAATGGAAGAGAAGAAGTAGGAGGATAGAAGTCAATGTACTTCACATAGACAGATGTAAAGTTCTTTAACAAAATAGGAGTGTCATGCCCTAGGACTGTTCTAGTCTATTAGAATATCTGTCTATTAGAATATCAAGCTTGCTGGGTATGGTGGCATATGCTCTTAACTCCAACACTTGGAAGGCAGAAGCAGGCAGATTTCTATGAGATCAAGGCCAGCTTGATTTACAAAGCCAAGCCAAGGCTACATAGTGAGACCTTGTCTCAGAAAAAAAAAAAAGGAAAATAGAGGAAGAAAGCGAGAACGAGAAAAAGATAGTTAGATTAATCTTCTGGAGCTGAATAGATCTGTTGGTGTTAAGAGCATTTTTTTTTTACCTCTTCCAGAAGACCCAAGTTCAATTCCCAGCACTGATACTGTGGCTTATAACCACTCGTAAGCCCAGTCCCAAAGGATCTAAAGGCCTCTTCTGGCTCTTACAGACACCATGCATGCATGGTTGCACTGACATATACACAGGCAAAACACTCATAACACAGAAAATAGAAAATAAATAACAAAGCATGAGACTAGGATATGGACAGTTATACAAATCAGAGAAGCAGAATTAGACTGTAGAGGGCTGGGTGTGGTCATTCCACTAACCCCAACTAGGAAGGCTAACACAGAAGACCACTATGGATGCAAAGCTAGTCTAAGCTACACAGTGAGTTTGAGGCAAGCTTTTGCAGCAGTGAGATCCGATCTCAAAGTGCACACTTACATGCACCCACTGAAAATACACTCATCAATACAAGGCCACTGGACTTTTGACTGAGGAAACAGGTAACTAAATGAATGTTTCCCCAATAAATGCTGAAGGAAAAAGCCAACATTCATGTAGAGAACATCAACTCTGTATCTTGTGCCAAACACAAAATCAATTATGTACAGATCTAAATGTGTATAAGCAAAGGCTACAGAACTTCTAGGGTAAAAAAATGTCTTAGACAAACTAGGAAAAGGTTCACAATCCCAATTTCACAAAAGAAATATTCTAAAGATGCCATTAAGAAAAGTTAGATGACAGACTGTGGAGAACAGTTAACAAGGCAGCTACCAGAGAAAAGACATCCAGAATATATCAAGAAAATAATCCTATAAAAAACAAATGATTCAAGCATATACTTCACAGATAAGATACCAGTAAGAACCATACATGTTGCTAGAAGTTAGTTCCATGAGTTAGGAAAGGAGCTGCCTACATGAGTGAGATCCTGCTTCCATCCAACTGCTGGCCACATGCATAACAGAAGAGCCTTGGATCTACCACTGGAAAGAGCATAAGATAATAAAAGCCTCTCCAGAAAACAGCAGCAGACTATGTTTTATTTTAATTTTTATTTCTATTCATTTGCACGTCTGTCTGTCTGTCTGTCTGTCTGTCTGTCTGTCTGGGTAGAAGATTGTGCAAGCGAGTGAGTGTCCTTTGAGTCCAGAAGGCATCGATGCCCTGGAGCTGCAGGCAGTTGTAAACTCTATCATAGGTCCTGGGACCCAAACTCAAGCCCTCTGTAAGAGCAGTCAGTGCTTTTAACAGCTGAGTCAGCTCTTTTAGCCCTAAATAATGTTCATTTTTATTTTATTTGTTTATTGTTTATTTATTTTTATTTTCTGAGGCAGGGTTTCTCTGTGTAGCCATAGCTACCCTAAAACTAGATTTATATAACAGGCAAACCTCAAACTCAGAAATTCACCTGCCTCTGCCTCCTGAGTGCTGGGAATAAAGGCAAGTGCCACCACGCCCAGCTTAGGAATTTTTAAAAGACAGAAAACTTACTTTGGAAGTGATAGTAATATTTACTCTCTTGACTATGACAAGTTTCAATATATATCTCTGCATAGGTATATAAGAAAATTCATACTTTACTTCAGTGAGTGATGCATTTCTGCACCTATTAAGCTATAAAAATGCTTTACTCTCAGCATGTGCTAGCATACTAGAGCACCCATTAAAGAGCATTATGAACCTTCCTCATAACCAGCATGACCATAGAGGGTATCATCCAAGCTAGGAAGTATATGCAAATCAAAGTGGGATCTAAAAATAAGTAATAGTGTTAGGTCATCTACAGCCAGTTGTATGAATTGGCATTGTCCTGGACAAATCAGTGTGCAGACTAAGGGTACAACAAACAAGCAATGTAGACTCAGTGTGATTAGATTTTTCCTGAATAGAGCAAGCCCTAAATGAAGTTCACTCCTCAGAAGGCAGCACAAGGCTGGCAGCGGGTTGTACCCATGCCCTACACCTGAGAAACAGGCCCAAAGAGCTGAGTGCAGGGCAGATACCAAGGCCCCATCTCCAAGGTCATGTCACTTCAGCTTTTTTGTTTGGATGAAGAAGTCAAAGAAAGTGCAGAGCAACCCCAACTCCTAATTATCTTCTGAATGTCGGACTGTCCTGATCCTCCCTTAATAATCTTTGCAGCCATGAACAATGAGCCCATAGAAAAGGCTGTGCCAACTTCTGTGAAGCAAAGTCCAGCAGGGCGGGGGTGGACTGGACCTAGCCCTGGGTGCAGCCCTAAACAAAGCACTTTTTACAGCAGGCTCTATGGAGGGCACCCTTACATCTCTCTGAGAGGTAGCACCCACAGCTTCTGCAGTCCTGTGTGAACATGGAGATTCACACAGTCATTGCCTTTTCTTCAGGTGGGAGATAACACACACTGAGTCAGTAAACAGCAATGACAGTAACAAGTTGTTTCAAGAAAATAAAGAGATCACACCACAGTACTCTAAAACACTAGGCACTCTGAGACGAACAGGTAGGATTTTTTTCCACATAATTTCCTAAAAAATGATAACATATTTCTAAGATCAGAGATACTCAGTCACACAATAGGTACATTTATCAAAGAGTGCTCAGTAAAACAACTATTTATTAATTTCATAGGCACTCTATGAAAGATTCAATCAGATCCAAGGCTTTTCCATCTGTCAAAAACCCCTTCATAAAACTATTAGTTTTGACTAGAGTCAAATGGCAGTCATTCTACTATCTGCTTTTGTTTTCTCTGCCATTTGTAAAGAAAGGCAAGTGAATATTAACAATAAACACACACATGTTCATTCACACACAATAATCCATAAACAGCTTAGATTGTGTCCATGGCAATTCTCCTGATAATCTAACCGCATAGCTCAGGCAAGAAGCAAGACCTCACACCCAAACTATATTCCAACCCACCTGGCTGCCAGGGAGACCAGTGTCTTCTCTGCCTCGAGTGACTATGAAGACTGGCCTAAGCCTGGCTTGTAGACCAGTTGTATCCAGGCATAGGCATTGCCTTCAACAAAGCCACACACTTGGTAAACACATGGCCACCAACCTGGCACAAGACCAGGCCCTCTTCCTGCTTCTGGATTTGGAAAGCACAGAATGAATTCTAACGCATGGAGTATGATTGGGGTAAAAGTCCCTCTGCATGGTTCTCACAGGCTCCTGCCACTGACCAAGGCCGGCCTTAACTGTGGGCCCATCCTGTGACAAGAGCAGGCTACCTCAGGCTTACCTGGTAGCATTTTTTAGGAAATTATGCAGAAAAAAAAACCTGTTTGTCTCAGAGTGCCTAGTATTTTAGAGTACAGTGGTGTGATCTCTTTATTTCCTTGGAACAGCAAACGCACAGTGTAAAGCTCCAGGTACCTGAGAAATGCCTGAAATCTCTGCTGAGAGATGGCCTGTGGGGCCATAGTCAGGTTCCCAATGAATCCCTAGCTAAGCACAAAAAGGGCCCCCTCCCAGTAGAGAGGCAGGGGCTCCTGACTGTAGGGAAACAACACTTAGCCCATAAAATTACTCCAAGGACCCTCAAACACAGCTCTGCCCACCCCAGGCCCAGGCCAACAGTCACAGGAACCAGGAAGTCTTTCCTAAGAAGAAATCTGCCAAGTATGGACAGTTTTCCTTTCTCCAAGCCAAAGTGATTGGCTAGGGATTTTGCCCAGGAAATATGAGAGATTTAAACAAGCTGAGAAGGAAAACTTATGTTGAAATCTGGATAAAGGTCACAGTTTCTCACAATGGCACATCTTTGATCACCCTCAGGCTGACATCTGCTGGGAACAGATGAGAAGTTCGGGGCCACCAGGAAACCACTACTCACCCACAAGCCTAAAAGCCAAACACACAACAGTACTGAACAAGTCTTCCAAGCCACCATAAAGCTCCTTTATTACTTAGCTAGCAATTAAAGAAAGGAATCTCCTAGGTACACTAACACAGCCCAGATTGGTCTCAAATTCATAATCATTCTGCCTCAAACTCAGGTACTAGCCTGTTCACCTCTTATCAAACTCAGGTACTAGCCTGTTCACCTCTTATCAAACTCAGGTACTAGCCTGTTCACCTCTTATCAAACTCAGGTACTAGCCTGTTCACCTCTTATTAAACATATTTTTTCTCCTGCCATTGCTGTGCAGATCTGACTCCAGATTCTTTAGGCTTTGTGCTGTTTGTGAATTATGCATATGTGTGAGGTGCATGCATCTGTGTATATGAGTAAAGACCAGAAAGGAGTCTGTGGTATATCTTTGACTATTACTCTTCAATATTATTTTTCAGACTGGTTCTCTCTTTCTCTCTGAACCTACAACTCATATTTTCTCAGCTAGGCTGAAAGCCAGCAAGCCTCAGAGATCCTCCTGTCTCCTCCTCCTCTGACCTGGGGTGAAATGCCAGCCCACTCCATGGGTTCTCAGATCCAAACTGATCTTCATTATCTGTACAACTAACTGCTGAGCCATCCCATAGCCCTTCTTCAACATCTGAACACGAAATTATACCAGTGACATTCCAGCAGCTTTCTATACATTCAGCCTCAGACTGGGGCTGCATCTACTATTGTTGGTCCCCCTTTAATTGAGATATCTAGTCTTTTGGACTGTACAGCTACTGGTTTCTCTGGGCCTCTAGCAAACCACCACTGTAGGAAAATTAATTCTCTGATCATACAGTGATCCATGCTCCATCAGCTCTGCTCCTTAGAAGAACCCTGACATACATAAACTCCTAAGAACTCTTAGACAACAGGTGCTACTGTTCAGCTCTATCTACAAAGTCAGCCTCATTTGAAATCTTGTAGCATTCCAATAAATCAAACTAAGTGCTTAGTTTTAGCACATTAAACTCCCATTACTTTCCTGCTTAGCAGGGGGTGAGCAGAAGTGGAAATGAAAGGTGGCAAATGTTCAGAATATATTTGGTGCCAACCCAACACCATCTTATCCCAATACATTCTCTCTCTTGTCCTAGGTCACAGAGCTGGCAAGAACATCTTTTTAACACATACCTGTAATCAAGAGACTGAGGAGAGGATTATCACAAGTTCCAAGCTAGCCTGAGAGGGCTATATAGTGAGGCCACGCTTCAAAAACCAAATAAACAAGGAAGATCTCATAAAACTTATGAATACTGTTCACTTCTTCCATAGTCTTTCCTAGGAGTCTTAAGCCCAGCTGTAAGAACTCACTCCTCTGTGTGAACAGCAGGGCTATTCTCACCTGGTTACTTCACAGAAATAGCTATAATGACATTAGAACTGAGCCCACCAGGTCTCTACCACAACAGCTGTACCAGGTAGTCTTATGACCAAGTGCTGGCTCATGGTGGAGTGAAGGTAGCAATCTAGAGAAAGTACCCAAGGAGCTAAAGGGATCGGCAACCCTATAGGTGGAACAACAATATGAACTAACCAGTACCCTGGAGCTCTTGTCTCTAGCTGCATATGTATCAAAAGATGGCCTTGCAACCCTATAGGTGGAATAACATTATGAACTAACCAGTACCCCGGAGCTCTTGACTCTAGCTGCATATGTATCAAAAGATGACCTAGTCGGCCATCACTGGAAAGAGAGGCCCATTGGACACGCAAACTTTATATGCCCCAGTACAGGGGAACACCAGGGCCAAAAAGGGGGAGTGGGTGGGTAGAGGAGTGGGGGTGGGTGGGTATGGGGGACTTTTGGTATAGCATTGGAAATGTAAATGAGCTAAATACCTAATAAAAAATGGAAAAAAAAAAAAAAAGATGGCCTAGTTGGCCATCACTGGAAAGAGAGGCCCATTGGACTTGCAAACTTTATATGCCCCAGTACAGAGGAAGGCCAGGGCCAAAAAGGGGGAGTGGGTGGGTAGAGGAGTGGGGGGGGAAGTATGGGGGACTTTTGGGATAGCATTGGGAAATGTAAATGAGGAAAATACCTAATAAAAAAAGAAAAAATAAATAAAACTATTTTCTGTTTTATGTTATTCTGATCTAAAGGAAAATTCAATAATTAAATAAAAACCCTTATGAGTACAATGGAAAAAAAAAAAGAAGTATCAAACCATATTCTGAGGACATCACAGTACCATGAGATTCTTTTAGAAGTCTGGTGAAGCCCACAGACCCCTTCTAAGAATGTCTCTAAGATTAAAAAAAAAAAAAAATGCCTTAAATCCCAGTACTCCAGAGACAGAGGCAAGAAGAGGGTGACTTCAAGACTAGTATAGGCTACATAGAGATCCTATCTCAAAATAATAAATACTAGATATCATTATATTAAGTGAAATAACCAAACTCTGAAAAGCAAATAATTTCATTTTCTTATAATGAACCTAGATTCTACACACACACACACACACACACACACACACACACACAATGAAAGCACCAGTACTATTTGAGAGAAGAGTCAGAAAGAAGTGGTCATCATATATGGTCAAAGAATAGGATATATTTGAACTCAAATGTCATTGTGAAACCCATCCCTTTGAACAATGAAAATATGCTAATTCAAGTTTTTAAAGCAGAACTTTTAAAGAAATTAATGCCATTTAAGTAACTATTTATGTGGAGACTTGAATGAAAAAATGTCCCATGTGGGTTATAGTATTTAAACACCAAATTTGGTGGTGCTGTTCAGGGAGGTTTAGGAGGTACAGCCTTGCTGCAGGAAGCCTACCTTGAAATTTTAAAGCTTCGTGTTTCTCCCTCTCCCTCTCTTTGTCCTCTCCCTCTTCCTCTTGCATTTTAAGACATGAGCTCTCAGCTTTCTGTCCCAGCCACCATGCCTGCCATGCCTCCCTGCCATGATTGATCCTTACGCCTCTGGAAAGAGTAAGCTAAAATAAACTCTGTCCTACAAGCTGCCATGGTCATGGTATTTTATCACAGGAAGACAATTTATGATTGTAATGGAAGCTTATTTAATAAAGGTAGTCATATTCACAAAACCCCTTCTGGGTAGCATACTTCATTCTCTACTCCTTCTCCCAAAAGAAGACACAGTGTCAACCAGTGCTTTGGCAGCGATCCTGAACCCAGAGATTACATTCTAAAAGGACATGGAAGTCCCACAGAAGCTACACCAAAAAAGGCAAGCTTTCACATTGCCGTATGTTGAACCTAGATTGTACACACACACACACACACACACACACACACACACACACACACCATGAAAGCAGAAGGACTACTTGAGAAAAAAAGAAAAACTGTTGAGGAAGGAGTCACTGAAGAGCATCAAATGGTGCCTCCAGACATATCTATGGTTTGATTGGAAAAACAGCGTCTGCAGATCTAATTAAGTTAAGGACTATCTGAATGGGTCTTAAATCCAGCAGCAAGAACCCTTACAACATAAAAACATGGAACAAGAGAAAATCATGTGAAGGCAGAGGGTGATCTGGAATGAGAGAGAACACCACATACCTGGAGCTACTGGAGATTAAAGGCAGCAAGGCAGAGCCTCCCCTAAGGTCTTGAGGGGTGGGGCTGCCAACTCCTGACTTCTGGCCTTGTCAAATACATTTCTGTTGTTTTAAGTTGTGGGAATTTGTTAAGGAAGTCACAGGACACTAACACAGCAGCTGAACCTACTTCTAATATACACTACTTTTATTTCCTAACACTACTAATAAAACAGACTCCCTTTTATACAGACAGACAGGAGGAGGTGTTAGGACACATCAAAGGTCTAAGCATGATCCATCTAAAATGATGTCAGATAGTGCTAGTGATCAGAAACACATGAGTACCCAGCACCACGTTCCTGGAACAGAAGGAAGCTGTCTCTACTCACCTGCAGGACAGGTGGTGGGAAGAAGCTACACCTCTGCTAAGCAAAGGGGCTGAGAGAGGGAGCCACTCTGGAGGGAAGCCACGTTAACTGCCACACTTGTCCCTTCCTTGATGTGAGATGATGCTTTTCTAACAATATATGGCTAGCCAGACACCCTCAATTCCTAGTACTAAGAGTAGTAACTGGCCAACTGTGACACCCAACAAGGTGAAACACTTGCCACTATAGATTGCATCCTCACAAAAAACTCATGACATTTATCACAAACTAGTAAATCAGTCTAAATTTTAAATACTGTGTCTTATAATTGTTTCAACCTGACAAAGTCTGTGTTATCTTTCAAGGATGTTCTGTAATTTTGGAGATTAAGAAAACAGAAGAGAACTGAGTGTAGAGGCACAAGCCTGTGATGCCAGCAACTGGAAGGTAGAGGAGCAAGAAGATTGAAACTTCAGGTCATCCTCATCCATACAGTAAGTTTGAAGCCAGCCTAAGCTACATGAGATGCCTCAGAAAGGGAAGAAGTGAAAGGCTGGAGAGACGGCTCAGTGGTTAAGAGCATTTGCTGCTCTTGCAGAGGATACAAGTTCTGTTCCCAGCAACCACAATCATATAATTCCAGTTCCAGGGGAGCCAATGCCCTCTTCTGGCCACCCTAGGTACCAGGCACCCACATGATACACATATAAATACTGTATACATAAATGATCTTTTGTTTTTAAAAAAAAAGGAGGGGGGTGGGGGAGAAGAAGAAAAGAAGGAGAGAAATGTATGTGGCCTGTTACCCAGGCTCTTTATCTGGTGAAGGAAACCTAGATGCTAAGCAGTCAAAGGCAAATCTCAGGTTCCTCTGGAGACCCACTCTGGTTTTATTTCCAATTCACCACAAGAATATATGTTTAATAAAAAGAACTCCTTTCCTTGTTTGCTGACCTTTAGACCTCAAATATATGTGTGCCAGGGAAGCACCCAAAAATCACCTGCTGAGTCGGTGACAAAACAAAGTTCCCAAACAAGAAGACAAAGTCTAAATATAACCCATCAAGCAGATAGAAACAAAGCTACAAAAGGACTTGAGCAGCAATATTTCTAAAATACAAGAGATTCAAAAATAGCAACAATGCTGTCACTGATATTTCTCATATTTACAGTGAGTAATCCTAAATGATAAATGCTTATATAGCATAGACTGACAAGACATGGAGAAAATTAACACAATGACAAACACTTATTAGGAGCCAGAGAGGCCAAGAAGTCAATTAGAGCAGTATTCGTTCTCAAGCTGGGTTATACACATGAAGTGACTCATGCATGAACACACCACTGAATCAAAAGTGAAAACCAGCAAGCAGAAAAAGTAAAACCATCCTTTTGGTGGTCTGAATGAGAATGGTGTCCACAGACTCATCTATTTGAATGCTTAGTCACTAGGGAATAAGCTGTTGGAAATGATTACATGGACTAGGAGGTATGACCTTGCTGGAGTAGGTGTGGCCTTGATGGAGGAAGGGTACCATGAGAGTGGGCTTTGAAAGTTTCAAAAGCCCATGTGCTCTCTTCCCTCCCCTCACTCACCCATCTCTCTTTCTCAGCTCTGGATCAGGATGGAGCTCTCAGCTACTGCTTCAGTGTCATGTGTGCAACAATGTTCCCTGCCTGCCTGACAATCTGAACTCATTCCCCAAATCTCAAAGTTGTCTTCTGACCACCTCATACATACCATTGTAAACACAACACACACACTTGTTTTTTTTAATTTTTAAATATATCTTTAAATAAATAAAAACCAAAGCACAAGCCAGGTGTGGCAGATCATACTGTATTTCAACTCTTGGAAGCTACAGCTGAAGAATCACCAGTTATGGGCTAGTTTAAGCTATATAGACAGACTCTACCTCAGATAGATCAGACAGATACACAGATACACACACACACACACACACACAGAGAGAGAGAGAGAGAGAGAGAGAGAGAGAGAGAGAGAGAGAGAGAGAGATATTACTGATAGATAACAGATGCACAAAGAACAAAGGGGGCTAGAGAGATGTCTCAGTGGTTAAATATACTGCTCTGCAGAGGATTAGTGTTCAGTTCTTAGCACCCACAATGAGGCAGCTCACAACCTCCTAGATCTCCAGCTCCAGGGGGAATCCTTCTTCTGGCCTTTTCTGGCATCTGCACACATATGCACATAATTAAGAACAAAATAAAATAATTTTAAAGGCTGGAAAGGTGGCTCAGCAGTTAGTAGTTCTTTCAGAGGACCTGAGCTCCATGGCAGGCAACTTACTGCCACCTTCACTCCAGTTCCAGGAAATGTGGAGACTCTCTTCTGGCCTCTGTGAGTACTGCATGCACATGGTATGCACAAGCTCACAAAGACACACACACACAGAGAAATAAAAATAAATAGCTGTTTTAGAAGACAATAGTGGTGATGACAATGACATAAACCAGGTGTGATATCAAAAATCCAATATCTCAACATACAAAATGCTGAGGCTGGAACATCAGAAGACTCAGGCTAGCCTAGGCTGCAAAGTAAGTCTCAGGCCAAATGGGGATCAAGTGGTCCTATTAAAAACTCCAAAAAGAGACTAGGAAAATGTCTCAGCAGTTGTGAGCTCTTACTTCTTCAGAGAACCCAGACTCCATTTCCAGTACCTTCAATGGCAATTCACAAGTACCTGTAACACCAATCTCTAGAGGTCTGATTCCCACTAGGCATAGACATGGCACATATATGTATGCATAGGCACTTACACACACACATAAAATAAAAACTAACTTAAAAAATAAAAACTCAGCCGGCCATGGTGGTGCACGCCTTTAATCCCAGCACTTGGGAGGCAGAGGCGGATTTCTGAGTTCGAGGCCAGACTGGTCTACAAAGTGAGTTCCAGGACAGCCAGGGCCACACAGAGAAACCCTGTCTCGAAAAGCCAAAAAAATAAAAATAAAAACTCTAAAGTGTCTTGGGATATAGTTCAGTGAGTGGTAGAGCATTTACCTAGCATGCACAAAGCCATTGGGTCAATTCCCAGTACTGCAGAAAATAAAATTTAAAAGTAAATGAATCACTGAGGCATGGTGGCACACACCTTTAATCCCAATACTTGAAAGGCAGAGGCAGATAAGATAGATCTCTGTGAGTTCAAAGCCAGCACAGAACTAATAAGACAAAGAAACCTTGTCTTGAAAAACAAAACAAAACGTAAGTAATCACATCAAGCCAGGCAAAATAGTGAATGGCTATAGGATCAGCTAAGGTAGGTGGGTGGGGCAGGAGGATCAGCAGGTTACAATTGGTCTTGGCTACTTATCAAGTCGAGGCTAGCCTGAACTACAGGAACCTCTCAAGGAAGGAAAAAACCCACAAACCCAAGAACAGGTCACCTATGTTATTGGTTCTCAAACTATGGGTCATGACCCATTTGAGGGTCACAAATCACATTATCTTACATATCAAGCATTTACATTACATTTTACAACTCAGAACAGTAGCAAAACTGCCGGGCGGTGATGGCGCACGCCTGTCATCCCAGCACTTGGGAGGCAGAGGCAGGCGGATTTCTGAGTTCGAGGCCAGCCTGGTCTACAGAGTGAGATTCAGGACAGCCAGGGATACACAGAGAAACCCTGTCTCAAAACAAAACAACAGTAGCAAAATTACTGCTATAAAGTAATTTAATGGTTGGGGGTCACCACCACATGAGGAACTATATTAAAGGATTGCAATATTTAAAAGGTTGGGAACCACTGACCTACATGGTTTAAATGCCTTTCCACAGTCAGTGAGTAAACAACAAAATTAATGGAGAGAAAGCACAAACACTCTAAGGACAGTGGAAGTAAAGGGGCCATGAGGAAAGCCCAGCTAGTTAGATGACCACAGTAAAGCCTGCAGCAATTACACCAACGGAAAATACAGAGGGTCCAACCCAAGCATCAGTGATTCATCCACACCTAAAATGATGCCAAACCAACGCCTACCCAAAATCTTCAGTCTCTTAACATAAAGATGGTACCCACCTTCACTGAGTTATAAAGGGATAATCTAAGAAATTAGGGGGCAAATATTTTCTGTGTCTATGAGCTAGCTTAGTAATAGAAAAAGATGCCTTAAAGGCTCCAGTGTCACCACTAGAGCAAGTCCTGATACTAACTAACATCAGCTTGTGAGGCCAAAGGTATAGTCTTACAAGAAAACATTATATAAATAATATGCACAGTTAGATCAACTATGAGAGAAGAGTCACCAAAAGTTTTCAAGAGAAAAAAACATATGAAAAAAAATTATCAGTCTAATTCCAAGAAGGACACAGGAAAAGACTGAACAAAGATAAAACCAGAGTGAGTGGTTGGCTGCCTCTGAGGTCTTAGAACTTTTGAAGAAAAAAAAAAAAAAAAGAAAAAAGAAACACTACATAATTGTTACAGATTTGGAAAGGAAAGGGCTCAAATGAATTAAATATAAAATAAAAAGAAGAATATCAAAATGCTAATATTCTATGTGTGAGAGAGTGAATCATAGTTGCTTTTCAATTCTCTTAATATAAGCTTTTCTGGTTTTCCCAAATTACCATAAAAATAAGCCAGGTGTGGTGATGTAACCCTTTATACATCTTTAATCCCAGTACTTGGGAAGCAGAGACAGGCAGTTCTCTGTGAGTTCAAACACCAGCCTGGAACAGCTAGTTCCAGGGAAACCAGAACTATATAGAGTGACCCTGCCTCAAAAACAAAAAAAAAAAGAAAAAGAAGGAAGGAGAGGGAGAGAAAGAGAGAAAGAGAGAAAGAGGGAAAGGGGGAAAGAGAGGGAAAGAGAGGGAAAGAAAGAGGGAAAGAAAGAGGGAAAGAGAGGGAAAGAAAGAGGGAAAGAGAAAGAAAGAAGCAACCAAGCTTCTGTACAAAAATGTTAATGTATAAGCAGCAACATTAAAAACATTTCATTTGGACCTTCTTGCTTTGTGCTTACATTACCATGTTCTGATTATTCTCCAGCCACAGTACTGCTTTCAGCATGAAATCCAACATTTACCAGAAATTCATCATGAAGGGGATGAGAAACTCTGAAGTACTTCATGCCACATTCCAACGAGAAAGAAATGCAGCCTTGGAGAAGGATAAGGGTGTGGCTTAGAATCTTACCGTAAAACTGTTGTTGACATTTTTGGTGCTGGATTCTGCTACGCTGGCATCAGTCAGGTCTACCTCATCAAATATAATCGACTGGAGAGAGATGCAAACAGAGGATTTCAGGCAAGCCAGGGCAAGCACATCCAAGCACTGGTGGTGCTGCCCAGATTCTCCCTACCCACACCTACAAGCTCAGGTTCCTTGAAACCTCAACATCTGATCAATACACCATGCGAAATTCATGCAACCACCTGTCTGCCTGCCTCTCCCAAAGAGCATGGATCACAGGTAGTCTGTGGCTTTCACTCCAGAGTTCATTAGTGGGTATGTATACCAATGCTGACCTTTCTTTCTTGTGCTTCCAGATTAGGTATGAGACAGCCAGTCAGGATCCAGAGTTAGAGGATCCCTCTGGTTTGGGTTTCTCCAGCAAAATAATTGGAAAAAAGTTCCAACTAAAACAAATACTATAGGGACAAGAGACAGACCCCATGAGAATAACCCATACCACCATAAAGAAAGCCAAGGAATAGAGCATGAGGAATTCAGTCCTGCAGAGTCCAGCCAGTTCTAGGGGCTGCCTCTATTCCTCTCCCCACTAACGTCCAAGCCACAGCCCCTACCTCCAGTTTATTTCACTGTGCCCTCTATTCTAAGATGACTCTATCTGGAATCCCTGAAAGAAAGACTAACAACTAAGAAAACCTTCCCCACCCCCACCAATAGGACTAAAATAGCCATGGCTGTGGTGAGAACCCTTCTAGCCATGCTGCCTTGCTCCATTCCTCATTTCAGCACACTAACTCTCTAGGGATGCTTATCATTCCAGACTTTTCTTTTTGCCCGAGTATTAGAACTGCCACCAACACTGAGCCATGTTAGGCCTTCCAGCCTGCACACTGGGGTTTGAAGTTGACAGCAACATCCCAGCTGCTCCTCTGACACCTGCCTAAGGAGTCCAGCTTTGAGTCTTAACAGGGCAGGAACTCACCACCCAGGGCCAGCAGCTGGGAAGCCTAGAGATAAAGACCTACATATTTTTGTTCACACACTAAGATGCCCGATGACCAGAGTAGCTCTTAGCCCATAAAAAAGATTCACGAGCCTGTGGTTCCCATCTTTCTGAAAGGAAGCTAACTGTAATAGAGTTAGTTATGTGACCATTTTTCCATTTTCAGAGAAAGGGGAAAGGAACAGAAATAATTTTTATGAAAAATAAAGCATGCTTAGTGACAAATAAAATCTGACACCTACTATTTATTACAAGCCAGATGAGATGGGGCTATAGTTCAGTGGTAGACTGTGAATACCACATCCAAGGCTCTGTGTTCAATTCCAACATGACCAAAACGAACAGACGAACAAACAACAAACAACCCTACCAGGAAATAACTGGTATGCAAGTATTTATCCTGTGCATGAGTACTGAGCTCCTAATGAGGCTCCTGAGGAGGTCCTCTAACAGTGCCTCACCTTTGCAGTTTTAGCATAGTAAAGTGTTCGCCCTCGAAGCTTAAAGTACCTCCTCTTGGATCGCTGGAACGAGTTGTTCTGTTTGGTCAGCATGCCTTCTTTGAGGATGGTCTGAAAGCACAAAAGCACACTGTGAGCTGCATTTCTGAGGTGCCCATTGCCCTGAAACAGCCTGTTGTGACTGATGAACAAGGTTGTGCCCCTAAGGGGCCAAGCAGCCTACCAGAAGAACAGTTCTTGTTCTCTCACAGACCTTGACCTCAACACTGGCCATATAAGCACTGTGCTGCCAAGGGAGAAGCAAGGGGTATACCATTTCTCTAACAGAACAGGCCTTAGAGACTCAAGGTGTTTCCTAACTATGCCCAACAGATTAGCAAAGGAGAAACTGAGGTTCGAGGGACTCCAGGAAGTAGCAGCTGGGGGACAACAAAGACCAGTGCATTCTCCAGCTTCAGCATTTGGTAATTTTCAGCTATTCTTGGCCCTGCCTTCGTGTTCTCTGGCCTCCTGCCATTTCTCAGGATCTTGTTGCCAAAACTGTTCACGTTCACTGCTCTGAGTTTCAGTGTGGCTCTAGGCCTGTGTTCTACTCAGCCCTGTGCATGGTTCTGAGGTCAACATAGGCATCTGACACTCATCTCTGTCCTCTCTATTCCCCACTCCCCCACCCCCATGATACTGACAAGCCCATTATACTACAGGAAATATTCCCTTCTCCCTAGAGAACTTCCCCTGCTCAGATAACAGCAAGTCAGAGCATGGTCCCATGTACTTGGCTCCCAGTGAACACTGATCCTAACTTACTACATGAAAATCAAACACTCAAGGAATGGCAAGATGCCCTGAACCACTCAGAGTCAGCAATGCAGTCAACACTAATAACAGGCCTGGTATAGCTCAGTATAGAATGTTTGTCTAGCACACTCAAGGCCCAGGGTTCCATCCCCAGCACTGCAAAGAAAAAAAAAAAAAAATAACAACAATAAATAATGTCCAGAAGAATAAGAACTCAACTCCATATTCAGCACTTTCCTTATACTACAGTTATACAGCTTTGCCCTGTAAACAACTTTTGAAATAGTGTATGTATGAAGCACCTAGACATCTGAATTTTTTTTTTAAGTTTTTCGAGGCAGGGGTTTTCTTGGTTTTTCGGGACAGGGTTTCTGTGTAGCCCTGGCTGTCTTGGAACTTGCTCTGTACACTAGACTGCCCTGAAACTCATAAAATCCACCTGTCTCTGCCTCCCAAGTGCTGGGATTAAAAGCATGCACCACCACCACCACCTGGCATTTAAGGATACTTTAAACTTCCTAACATAAAACCAGAGTAAACAAGACACAGAAACCTTGGGTCATCCAATCGTGCCAAAATAAAAAGACAGCACACTGTATAACTAAGTTTCCACCATCCTGTATCTCAGGGAAGAAAGATAGAGAGAGAGAAAAATATTAAACCAAACCCCAGCTCCTTCACTCCTTAAACACACAAAACCAGGTTTGGGGTCCACAGACCAGCAGAGCACAGGCCATTATATGGTGCCTGAGATTTCCTCTCCTCCTTCTGACACAAGGCATCTTCCTTAGGCACCTTCTAACCAGCCAGGCGGGGTGCACGTGCTCACATTTATTCACAGGCTCACTAGAATGTACTCTGTGGATCCTACCTGGTACTATACCAGCTGCCCTCTTGAGAATTTACCTTCACCTCTTACTTCTGAAAGCACCACTTAGCCTATTTCCAGGCAGTTAAAAAATATCAAGGGAAACATAGCATGATGCCACAAACCAAGGAAGAAGCACATCCAGCTACTGCCACTACAGCAAAACAAGGACCTAAGGCCAGGACACAATCCAATCTGCAGTATGGAGGAGCTAGAACCAGCTTTGATTCTGAGTGCCCTTTCCAGTTCCAAGCTTGCATGGATGGCATTCCTGTTAAATACATCTGTACATAACCATCCACGCATGCCTGAAGCACACACAGAGACCCTCTCCTGTGGACATTAAAGGACTCACTTAGAGCCCTCCTCACCCCAACTCAGCTTCCTTACCTTGGAAGGGGAAGAAATTGCTTCCATTTCTTTCCTAAGTACAAATTTTAAAATAAAAATAAGGCCACAAAACCAACAGGTCAACCCAGAAAAGTTACAAATTATCATTAAAGAAGAGATACAAAAGTATTTTTGTATCTGCTGCTAGTTTTTCTTACAAAAGAGGAAAAAAAGCAAAATTAAAACACAATCTACGCCATCACCCATATACACAGACAAGCACACACAGTCACAAAAATATGTTTCAGTAAGTAGACCAGAGCCTGCAAGCCTGGGCTGCCCAAAGAGACCTGCTGTTCTATTTATAGAACAAGCATGCTCAGAAGGAGACCCTGGTGGGTTTGCAGCGGAAAAGGATGGAGAAAGATAAAAACCAGTTATTTCTTTGAAGCTTTCTCAGAAACAGCATTTGTCTTCTGATTCGCACTCTGAGTACTACAGATATGCTACAGGATATTTTTAAAAACTCGGTCTAAGACAATTAACTTTTAAAAGTGGTCAAGAAAACTGCACCCTGAAACCACATGCTAGATTTTGCAAAGGAAGCCTGCAAGAGGCACCAGAAGAAAATGCTGCTTGCCGGGCAGACCCTCCCCACCAGAGAGGCAGCGAGAGTCAGGGACAGGCACAGGGAGGGGATTCAGCAATGTATTCTCTTTCCTGCCTCTCTTCTTCAAACACAGACATAGAGCAGGCAATAGCGCGGACAACAGTTCAGGCCGCAGAGCAAAGAGGTATACAATAGGGTGTGAGGGCATAGGGTACAGGTGTGTATGTGCAAGGTCTCTCTGCAGAAATATTTAAGGAGGTCAGAGCACATGAGCCTGAGTTACTCAGTTGTTCCTTAGTGTACATACAGACAGAATCCAACAGGAGAGACAAAGTGGACATCACTGCTTGGCTGTTGTTGCATAGGTCACATGGCCCACATCAGGGAGAGAAGACTCAGAAGCTCACTTTAAAAATATGAGATGGGGGCTAGAGAGATGGCTCAGAAGTTAAGAGCAGGTACTGTTCTTGCAGAAGACCAAAGTTTAGTTCCCAGTATCCACATCAGGCAGCTCACAAATGACTGGGATATCAGATGTCTCTGGCCTCCAGGGGCACCTCATTCAATGCAGGTGTGTGTGCGCACACACACAATTAAAAATTTTAAATATACATATACATGCATGCATGCATACATACATACATACATACATACATACATACATATGAGTCAGGCAGAGGAAGAAAGTAAAAGAGGGTATCTGGAAAGAATGACCAGTTAGTAAAGTGGCTGCAGCATAATACAAGGACCCAAGTTCAAACCACACAGCCCACGTAAAAAGTCTGAAGTGGTGGTTCACATTTGCAATAGAAACACTAGGGAAAGGTAAAGACTGGGTGATTCCCCCAGAGCTCCTGGCCAGCCAAATTAGCCTAATCTGTGAAGCTCAGGTCCTAGTGAGGGATGCCTGAGGCACAATATCCAAGGTTGTCTTCTGGCTTCCTTGTACACAACCATACACATGCCCCTACACAAACATGGACATCCATAACAATTTCCTCTGCCCCAATACCATAAACAAGTCCATGTGCACCCCTACCTGGTCCCATCATGGTCTACTGGGACACTAAGGAAATGCACAACTAAGGACACATACAATGTTTTACACTGAGGGCCTGGTGGCAAGAGTGTAGAGTAAGGCATACCTGGACAGCCACCATCCTGGAGAGTTATCAGCCCCACAGACCCAGGATGCACATAGGAAGGACACTGTCCATGTGACAAGAGCAACACTACATAGACTTATTTTCTAAAGACTTCCAAAATACCAACTTGGGGAAAGTGTCAACAGCTTTATTTTCTTACCAAAGAGAACCAAATTTCACCTTTGCCAATGCCCTGGTTTCTCTCCAACAGCACCAGTATTAAGTGACCATATTCTCAAGCCCCTAGTCCATAGAAACTTGTAGTAAGAGGAAGGGAGATACCTCATTCCTATCCTCACTCACAGACCCCGCTGCTCAGGGGTCTGTCCTTCATCTGGTATTCACAGAAAATACCCACCAGCACAATCAAGCAGATTGTCTCCTGGCATTGCTAACAAGATCTCAGTGGCACAGGAAATGTTACAGGGGCCTTCCCCACTGCTCACCACCATTTCCTCCATGGGCAAAGTCACAGAGCTGGTGTAGGGAGATGGCTCTCCTGTCTCTAGAATAAAGGAACACAAGCAGCTTCAAAACTCCCCTTCCTCCTTGTTTCTGACTTGAGCATAGATGCAATGCCTAGTGCTACAGCAACCATACTAATACCCTAATATAAATGAGCAGTCCAGTGCACTTCTGTCTAATAAAGGTCACTGTCCACTCTACCTAGTACTGAATGCTGTTGACAGGGTCCAAGCCACATGGAATAGACTTCATCTCAAGCCACTCTCTTCACTGACCTATGCCATGTCACTCACTCTTAGCCTTGTATTTCCTGTGTCTAGACTCAAATATCATCAAAGCTAAAAGAAATATCAGAGCCAGTAAGATAGATAGCTCAGCACATAAAGGCACTTGGCTCTCAAGCCTGACAACCTGAGTTCAACCTCTAGGACTAACAAGGTAGAAGAAAAGAAGTGGCTCCCACAAGGTGTCCTCAGACTTGTGTTCTGTGGCACATCACCAACCTCCATACCTCCATAACACACACACACACACACACACACACATAATATATTTTTTAAGTAAAAATAACCCTCATTTCTAAGTGGCTACCACATACCACTGGTTCTGTCTATCTTCCAGAATAAGTCCCACACTTAGAGCTTAAATTCTGATCAATCTCAATCAATCCTCCCTCTCCTTCTTCCCTCCCAGCCACCGCCTCTCCTTTCTGGTCTTGTTTTTTGGTATGAGTTCATAAAACTCAAACTGGTCTCAAATCACAATGCGACTGGAGCTGTGAACATGAACTTCAGATCCTGTTGCTTCTGCCTCCTAAGTACTAGGACTCCAGGCATGTGCCCACGCCCAGTTTAAGTTACTACTCTCCATTTCTCTCAAAGTGTGAGGGGATAGAGTTCAGTGAAAAAGCAATTGCTTACCAAGGGAGAGCCCCCAGGGTTCCATCTCCAACACTTCGCACAAGAAAAACAAGACCGAACGAACATACTCCAGAGCACCTGAATTGGCCTCCCAGGCACCAGGTTAGAATGCAGTTCACTGCTCTCTCCCAGCCTACCTGAACAAGTCATTGTGATAAGGGCCCACTTACAAGTTAAGAATCAGACTTCTCACCTAATCCTGCAGACTTGATACACGGGAGGGGGGGGTACCCAGGGAGGGGCTATCCTCTCAGAGGTGAAAGGGAAGGGGATGGAGAAGGAACCCTGGAAGGAGGGGGGGAAGGGTGGCAGCAGCAGCATTTGGGATGTAAATACATAACTTAAAAAAAGAAGAATCAGACTTCTGGGTATGGTGGTGGCTCACTTCTGAAATACCAGCACTTGGGAGGCAAAGGCAGGCAGGAGTTCTGTGAGTTCAATGACAGCCTGGTCTACAGAGCAAGTTTTGGGACAGCCAGGGCTAAAACCCTGTCCCCACACCCCCAAAAAAGAAGGGAGGGGGGAGGGAGGGAGGGAGGGAGGGAGGGAGGGAGGGAGGGAGGGAGGGAAGGAGGGAGGGAGGGAAGGAGGGAGGGAGGGAGAGAGGGAGAATATCAGTCTTCTTTGGGCTCTATCCATCTGTCCTGCTGCCATATCCTCTCACCCAGTGCCTTTCAACTATAAGCACCAATAGAATTACCTGGCAGGCAGGCTCTGAGAAACACTAGCCTCATCCATCCCCAGCTAAGGGACCTCCTGAGAAATCAAAATCAATTAGTTAAGGAACCTAAGGGGGCAGTGTTTATAAAGCTCCCCCAAAGCTCCCAATAACCTTTAAAACTGAGAGCCTACCCTCAGTCACAGGCCCTGCAGGCTTCAAAGGAGGTCTGATGTGGGTATGCTTTTCCCCATACTTCTTTCCTCTCTAGCCCAGGGCCCTTCACAGCAACAACCCTCCACCTCCATTCTTTTAAAGAGACTATGAATCTTCAGCTCCTCTTTCCACCAGCTGAAAAACTACTGCACTTCAGACTGGAGGTAAATGCCACTGCCTCTGAAGAAATCTTTTCCAGAATACTCACCCTCATAGAGCAGACAATGGCTAATCTGTTTGCAAGTATATAGAATGCCATCCTAAGGGTATCTCCCTCACCATATCAACTCCTGATAATTCTATCCATCTTGGTCACCCTAATGCCTCGGGAACTGTTTCACCAACCCATAAAGGCCTAACATTTCTTATCTATAAAGAGCCTCTAAACACCAAGACTAGGAAATCCAGGCATGGTGGTACACCCTTTAATTTCAGTACTAAAGATCATATGTTCAAGACTATCTTGGGCTACATAATGATACCTTGTCTTACAAATAAACAACAAACAAAATGGCCAATAAGAAAAAAGGCAAGTCAGTGGTCAAAAGGCCTGAAGCATGAACACTGAGTTAGCAGTCCTCCATTGTTCCTCTAAAAGCACAGCACACCGAACTCTTAACTGCTTTTTTTCTGGGCAGCAGTAGCACATCCTCCAGAGGCAGAGGCAGAGGCAGAGGGGCAGAGACAGAGGGGCAGAGGGGCAGAGGGGCAGAGGGGCAGAGGGGCAGAGGGGCAGGGGGGCAGAGGGGCAGAGGGGCAGAGGGGCAGAGGGGCAGAGGGGCAGAGGGGCAGAGGGGCAGAGGGGCAGAGGGGCAGAGGGGCAGAGGGGCAGAGGGGCAGAGAGGCAGAGGCAGAGGCAGGTGGATCTCTTGTGAGATTGAGGTCAGCCTGATCTACAGAGTGAGTTCCAGGACAACCAGAGTTACACAGAGAAACCTTGTCTCAAAACACCCACCCACCCCTAAAAAAAAAGAAAAAGACTGTTTTTCAGGGTTCCATGGAGTGTCATTGTCATGTTCAAACAGTAGAAGCTGGGAGCCTGCTCTCACTCATTTACAGTCCCTAGCTGGAAATAAAGCACCAAGTGAAACAGCCCACCTTTCAGCTATCTTTCTACATGGGAAGTTGCTTCTAATTTAGTTGCCACACCCAGGGTCCAGCCACTGCTCATATTCTCAGATAACATCCTTCCAGCCTTCTTTCAAGTGTGTGCAGAGCACAGGAAAGTAGGATTAGGCAATACAAGAATTACTTTAAAATCTGCTTCCCAAAAAACAATACTTGACTAAGTCCCCTTCCTGTTTTATTTCTCCATATACTTCTTGAGTTCCTTTAGATTCTGAGAGACACTGACATAATGTATCTAGGAGAAAATGACAGTGTTCATACATCAAATGGTTTGACTGTCCAGCTAAAATAAAATAGATCCTATTTATATCAAGACCTTCAACTCCCTGCTTAGATAAATTTAGATTAATTTCCAACACAGAATTTTTTTTTTTTTTTTTTTTTTTTTGGGTTTTTCTGTGTAGCCCTGGCTGTCCTGGAACTCACTCTGTAGACCAGGCTGGCCTCGAACTCAGAAATTTGCCTGCCTCTGCCTCCCAAGTGCTGGGATTAAAGGCATGCGCCACCACGCCCGGCTTTCCAACACAGAATTTAAAAGTTTAAACAAAGAGCATTTAATTCTGTTCTAGGAATCTAAGATCAAAATGCCCCAGCTAACTTAGCTTCTGTTAAACTGCTTGCTTGAGTAAAACCTCCCCCTATAGCTGCTAAGATATCAGGATGTGGTTTTTACCTTTAAAAAGCCCTTATGCTGGGTGTGGTGGCACACACCTTTAATCCCAGCACTCGGGAGGCAGAGACAGGTGGATCTCTGAGTTCGAGGCCAGCCTGGTCTACAGAGTGAGTTCCAGGACAGCCAGGGCTATACAGAGAAACCCTGTCTCAAAAAAAACATAAATAAATAAAAAGCCCTTATTCCAAAAACTCAGCACTTACTCTAAAAATGCGGGTCCTGAATACATGAGTATAGACTCAGCCATCTGGAATGAAGACTTTCAGTTGGCTATAAACCATGTCTGAGTGGTTATATCTCCTGGGCTCCTCTATTTTGAAGGCTCCAGGAAGATCTCTACAAGGGATCCTAGAGGGCAACTTGAAATGTTCCAGGGCTCCAGAAAAACTGTGACTGATCACCACCAAGTACTCTAGAGGCACCAAGCCACCACCCAAAGGGGGGAGGAAGGGAGTCAAAAGTCATATGGTCTGAACACTTTCAGAGGTAAATTTGGTCTGTAGGAGGTACCATCTGGTTAGGACACAAGAGAGGAAGCTGGAAGTGACCTTAGATCCTATATCTGGGATCTGAGTAAAACATCACCAGACTCCCCTGGTCTGATTTTAAGTGTTTCTGCTCTGTTGGACGGGCATCCGGGGACTCGGAAGCCCAGGAACCACACAGCTCTGAGGGGAGGATGCATCCCAGTGGAAGGGCATCCTGAGACACAGGAGCTCAGGAACCACACAGCTCTGAGAGAGAGAGCCTCCTCAGCAGAGATGTTGCAGCTCCCTGGGTAGAGTTTCCCCAGCTGAGCCACAAAAGCTGTCAAAGTGATGACAGGCCCTTCCTTCCCTGGGCTTCCAAGTCCCAGGATACCCTTCCATCCTAACAAAAACACTTTTTACAGTTGGCCCCAGCCACCCCAGACAGAGGTATGTAGAAGACTTCCTCATAGCTTCAACTACTGAGGAGGAATGTAGACAGAAGGCCTTTTAGAAACCCTCTGAGCCCTTGAGTGTGAGCCAAGAAGACTCAGCTGTGTATCCCTCAGCTCACATACCTAAGCTACAACCTAGAGGAAGATAAGTGGATAATTTCCCATGACCATATTTCAGTCACCTTGCAAATCTCTGCTTCAAAAAAAGAAAGTATGAGATTTTCTGGGGGCAATTGGATACTGCCAGCTATGGATAATGGGATTTTCTGAAATTGCCAAACCCCTCTATGACAGCATCAAGGTACACAGATTTTGGAACAGACCGACACTGAGTGGAGAGCCTTTGAAGACTTGAAAAACCCCCTGCTGTCTGTCCTGGCCTTGGCCCTCCCAAACATTTCTAAGTCATTCCACTTGTATATGGATAAGGTGAGAAGCATTGTCTAAGGGGTCCTCACGCAAATCCTGGATCCCTAGAAAAGACCTGTGACATATCTGTCCAAGAGTCTTGACCTGGTTGCAGGCAGATGACTGAGTATACTGGTAAAAGAAACTGAGAAATTAACTTAAAGGCACGAACTGTTCCTGACAGCTCCACACTTTGTTAAGGACCTCTTGAGGACCTGAGAAATGGATATCTAATGCCCAGGTAACCCGATACCAAGCCCCACTTCTCAATCAATCCCACATTTAGTTCCACAAGGCATCAACCCTGAACCCTGCCAGTCACCTGCTAAATGATGACCCTGCAGATCCCCTAAATGACTATCTTGAAGCGAGTGATATGATCCAGTCTATCAGACCTGATCTAACTGATGACCCGTTGGTGACACCAGACCAGGTATTGTTTACAGATGGGAGCAGTTTTGTCCAAGAGAGGATCAGATATAACTCTTTAAGCAGAGGAACCCTCAGCTCAGTGAGCTGAGCTTTTAGCTTTGACTCAAGCACTCCACTGGAGGAAAGACCAGGAGATCTGTTGGCAATTCCCTGCCTGCGCAGAGACTTCCTTTGTAAGTCCCACACCTGGAAACCTATAGCTGCCAGGCTCTACCCCTAGACTACTCTGACAGCCACACCTCTAACCCTTTGAGACTCAAGAGTAGCCAGCCAATGTTGCCTCAAGATCAGACTACATAATCCCTCCAATCTCAGGCCACATTCCCTAGAAACCCTATATGAATTCTGCATTCTGCCCAATTTTCTGCTGCTTCTTACTGGCAGCCACCCTCCTGAGTTTTCCCCTCCCAATAAATCTCTTGTGTGAGATCTGTTGTACGGTACGACTTTGTGGTATGCTTTGGCTCCTGATTGCAGGATACCTTTCCCTTCATAGCTATAACACTTGCATTGGGAAAAACTTCTGCCAAAACAGACATTGGAAACCTTCCCCCTCAGAGCTGTAACACTTATACTATCACCATATTGTATAGAGTATATGCTTTCACAATGGTCTATGTCCACAGGGCTCTATATAAGAAAAGAGGACCTGTGAACCTCAACAGAAAAAGAAATCCAAAATAGAAAAGAAATCTTAGCTCTATTGGAAGGCTAACTACTTACCCAAGAGGATGACTGTTGTTCACTGCAAAAGACACTAAAATGGAGATTCCCCAGAAGCCAGAAGCAAAAAAATGGCTGACATAGCCACCCAAGAAGTAGCTCTAGAACCAAGGGGGGCTCTCCAACTCTTAGTAGCCCTGCTGACGCACCTAGAATATACCGCAGGTGAAATTGTCTGAGCAAAACAAGAACTGACCACACAGGATGACATGGATGGTGCGTGCTACTAGAAAGCAGACCCATTCTTCTCATGAGTCTGAGAAAACAACTGGTTATGGATCTCCACCAAGCCACCTACCTAGCTGCCGTGAAAACTGCTGAACTCCTCAGCAGTTATGTTCCAACTCTGGATTAAAACGCCACTTTTTAGATGAGCCACCTGTGGCTCAGATAAACGTGGGAACGAGGGGGCTGGAGAATGGCTCAGCAGTTAAGAGCACTGACTGCTCTTCCAGAGGTCCTGAGTTCAATTCCCAGCAACCACATGGTGGCGTACAACCATCTGTAATGGGATCTAATGCCCTCTTCTGGTGTGCCTGAAGATAGCAACAAAGTACTCATATACATACAATAAATAGATAAATCTTTAAAAAAAAAAAGTGGGAACGAATACTCAAGGAAATGGACCTGTGAAAATTGGGCACTGGACTTTGATGAAATCAGGCCTACTATTTTGTGCTATAAATATTTGCTAGTGTTTGTAGACAGCTTCTCAGGATGGATGCAGGATTACCCTATCAGAACATCAATAGTTGCTAAGAAACTTCTTTAGAAAAAAATTCCAAAGTTTGTGCTGCCCCTAACTTCTGGTCCAAAACAGCCTAGCCTTCATGACCAAAGTGTCTCAAAATCTGAAAAAGATATAAAATATTCATTGGAAATTACACTGTGTATGAGCTCAGGGAACTCTTAAGGAGACTCTAATCAAATTGATCCTGAAAACTGGAGGGGAAAAAAAAAAAGGGTCAACCTCCTCCCCTTCGCCCTGCTCACAGCCTGATGTACTCCTTATTGGGAGTGGCTTATTCCTTTTGAAATTATGTTTGGAAGACCACAGCACTCCCAAATTCCAAGCTATTCCCCAGAGAAAAATGTCTAAATCATTCCCTTTTCAAGTCCTTGCAGGATTTGTAGGAAGCTCACCAGGCCATTGATCAAACTGTGAAGGGAATCTTACTTGGTGGTTTGAATATGCTTGGCCCCAAGGAGTAGCACTATGAGGAGGAGTGACCTTGTTGGAGGAAGTGTGTCACTACGGGGATGGGCTTTGAGACCTTCCTCCTAGCTGCCTGAGGACAGTCTGCTCCTGGCTTCTTTTGGATGAAGATGTAGAATTCTCGGCTCCTCCAGCCTGCTTGGAAACTACTGAGCTTCCTGCCATGATGATAATGGACTGAAACTCTGAACCTATAAGTCAGCCTCAATTAAATGTTTTCCTTTGTAAGAGTTGCCTTGGTCATGGTTTCCCTTCACAACAATGGAAACCCTAAGACACCTGCTATCTCCTATCTCCAAATCCCATCACCAGTCCTAGCCAGGTGAGTTGATTTAGATAAAGAGGATCCCTGACTAGACCTTAGAACTGTCTGAAAAGGACCCTACCCAGTTATCGTCACCACTCCAATTGCTGTCAAAGTAGCTGGTATCATCCCTTGGGAGATTAAAAATAAAATAAAAAATAAAAGCCACTGAGGACAGATGTACTTGGACCTTGGACCCCTTAAAGGTAAGACTGTCAAGAGTTTACTATCTCCATTAGCCCTAAACCTGAACATGGGAACTCAGAAAAAGCGAGGGATGGAAACCCTATCTTTCTTTCTTTTTTTTTAAATATTTTTATTACATATTTTCCTCAATTACATTTCCAATGCTATCCCAAAAGTCCCCCATACCCTCCCCCCCACTTCCCTACCCACCCATTCCCATTTTTTTGGCCCTGGCGTTCCCCCGTACTGGGGCATATACAGTTTGCGTGTCCAATGGGCCTCTCTTTCCAGTGATGGCCGACTAGGCCATCTTTTGATATATATGTAGCTAGAGTCAAGAGCTCTGGGGTACTGGTTAGTTCATAATGTTGTTCCACCTATAGGGTTGCAGATCCCTTTAGCTCCTTGGGTACTTTCTCTAGCTCCTCCTTTGGGAGCCCTGTGATCCATCCAATAGCTGACTGTGAGCATCCACTTCTGTGTTTGCTAGGGCCCCCTATCTTTCAAGTAGACTTCTGCTCTCTATGTCCCTTCCAGGGGTGGAACAATATGGGTCTAGGGGAGGGACATGGATCAGTAAATCAGATTGTAGAGGAGACTGGCAAGAAAAAGGCCTTCAGGGACTACAATGTTATGCATGCCCTGCCAATAGTTAGTCGTCCTGCCAAGGACAAGTATAGCATCATGTCCTCAAATTATCTGGTTTGCTTGTACTAACAGTTTGATTAAATGTGCCTCCTCCAACTCACTACACAGTCACACCCCCACCCTACATATACTGGTCTATGTTTTCTCTCTGGTATATGCCTATAATGCAAAAGAAGGGAGAGTTCATACTGGCCTTGACTCAATGTTAACAATGGTCAAATGTGCTCAAACTCTGGTCCCAAGTCTAGTAGAGGCAGAAACAGCCAGCGTAACTGCCATAGGAACCTCAGTCTTGGTTGCTAGAAATCAAATCTTTAGGGAACTGAACTTCCAGATAGACTCAGAACGAAGCCATTTGGGGAATTCTATTTCCAGGCTGGAACATCAAGTTGACTCTCTTAGTCCTACAGTCCTGACCCCTTTTTATAAAACAGGGAGGACTTTGCATGGCCTTAGGTGAAACTTTCTATTTCCATGCCAATCAATCATGGCTAATTAGGGGAAACATGGTCAAAGAAAAACTCAAAGGAAGATAAAAAGGAGACATAGATCAGATAATTGGTACCAGTCTGTTTACCTGGTCCCCATGACTGACCACCTTACTGTCAGAGTTAGCTAGAGACTATTAATTCTTATTCTGATCAGGATAATGATGAGATCCTGCATCTCAACTGGATGGCCAACTACATCAGAGAATAAACTCAGTTAAGCTATTGGTCCTTAGGACAAGTTGACGATTTGATTCATGACTATAGAACTAGTAGGGAAAGTGACAGAGCAAAACAATACAAAGGTTCCTCCATCTAGAATTCTTCTTGCTGAGGCCATTTTAGATTTAACTGAGCCCTGAAGAAAATTACCCAGCTCTACGCTAGGAACCTAAGGCCAAGCTGCCCCAGCTAACAGCTTATTTTAGCTTCTGTTAAATTGCCTGCCTGTGCAAACCTTCCTCTGCAGCTGCTAAGTGAGTGAGAAACCAGGATGTGGTTTTGCCTTTAAAAAACCCCTTACTCTAAACACTCAATGCTATTCTTGGGTCCTGAATATCTGAGTGTAATTTTAGAAAGCTGGAATAAAGACTTTCAATTGGCTACAAACTGCATCTGGTGTTATCTCTGGTGGGTCCCCTGTTACACTGGATTCAGTGTGCTTTAATCTACCAGGTCTGGTTGTGTTTTAGAATGTTCCAGAGAAGAGAATGAATAAAGGTCTCTCTCCATCTCCCACATGGGACTATAACACCCTCTACAGACAGACAGACACTACCAGGCTCCACTCATCACCCAGACCTTCACTGAAGGACAGCGCCCTTTTTCTCTAGGATAAAATAACACATGGGACTATAAGAAAAATCCAGGAAAACAGTTTACTAACAATACTTCAAATTCACACATATGCACACACCAGGAGCCCCATATCATTTTCCCTCCGAATGCTGTTTTTTAACTAAAATCCACTCAATAATGTATTGACTTTGCCTTGCTGTTCCCCAACAGCACAAAGCACTGTCCCATTCCAGCATTCCTCAGTCACCTGCACAGCAGGCTGCACCTACTCTGGCTACTCAGTCACTTGTTCTGTTGCTTCTAGCTGTGTGACTGGGGCCAGGTGTCCAGTATCCTCACAACCTTCACAGGGCTGTGAAGGTGAAATCAGTACACAACACACAGAGACAGAGACAGAGACAGAGACAGAGACAGAGACAGAGACAGAGACAGAGACAGAGACAGAGACAGGGAGGGAGGGAGAGAGAGACAGAAAAAGAGAGAGAGAGAGAGAGAGAAAGAGAGAGAGAGAAAGAACACGCAATCACACAGGCCAGCACTTAGTACCAGTCAGCTATATCTTTGACTCACTGATAATCAACTGAGATCTGATGAATTGTTTTTAAAAACTGTTTATTTTCTTTTTAATTGTATGTATATTTGTGTCTGTTTATACACATGCCTGTAGATGACAGACGTGTCAGGTCTCCTGGAGCTACAGTAACAGGCAGTAGTTGTGAGGCACCTGATATGTGTCCTGAGGAAAATATATAACCCTCAACCATTTCTAAAGCCCTCGACATTTTTTTGTTGTTAATTTTTTGTTTGAGACAGGGTCCCACTACATAGACTAAGCTAGTCCTGAACTCAGGGAGATCTGCCTGCCTCTGTCTCCCAAGGGCTAGAGCTAAAGATGTGTGCTGCCACACCCAGCTTAATATGAAGCTATTTGCAACTTTGGTTGATTTGGTCTGGTTTGACATTAGAGATAGAGCACATAGTTTCACATATGCTGAGCAAGCACACATTTCATAACCTTGACAACCTTGGGTTCTATTTGTCCACTCACAGCATGAAAGCATCAAGCCATTCACAAAAAAAGAAACCAATAGCACTCCCAAAGGCCCTTTACTCAACAGATTTTTATAAAGATCTCAAGAGCAAACAGGACTAAAAGTGGAAATGAGGGAGGGGGCACATCCCTAAGTCTAACAACATCAATGTTATTTCAAAATTTAAACAGGCAAAAGTTGGGTCAAGCATCTATTCTCAGAGTTAAAAGGGGAAGGGCAGAGATTTCCTTCTAAATATTTTGACTGTTGCAAAAGTCAAACCATTAATCCCAGCACTTGGGAGAACAAAACAGGAGGATACCAGTTCAAGGCCAACCTGAGCTACATAATGAGTTCTAGGACAACCTGAGCTATAGATCAAGACTATCACAACACCACTACCACCACCAAAAAAAAAAAAAAAAAAAAAAAAAAAAAAAAAAAAAAAACTCTCTATTTGTCAGCCTGATTCAATGTCACTCAAGAGGTGGACCCAGGGAAATGATCAAGAGAGCCCAGCTGAGCCACACAGTGAGACCCTATACCAAAACAAAACAAGCAAACAATAACCTCCAAAAGTGTCAAGACAACAAATTCTTCCTAGAAAACACTTTCATTGGGACACTGAACTTGAGCCTGCAGCTGCAGAGCTGTGACAGCTGAATAACCCATGGACTTTACTTCACACCAGATTTAAAAACATAACTCCAAACAGTCCATATGTAAGAGCTACAACAATAAAGCTTCAGACATCCATAGGACTCAATGGCTTCTTAAAACATAACACGGAAAGAACAAGCAACAAAAGAAAAAAATGAGACTTTTCTAGAATCAAAACCTTATGTAGGGCTGGAGAGATGGCTCAGTGGTTAGAAGCACTGGCTGTGCTTCTGGAGGACCCAGGCTCAATTCCCAGCATCCACATGACTATGAAATTAATTATTATAGAAAACAGAAAGCTGTTTAAGAAAATGCATGCTGTTGGGTTTTAGAGTGACTCGGGAGTAGACAGCTTGCCAAACATGAGAGAGACCCTGGGTTACATTTGAGGATGATAGGGAAGGGTGTGGGGGAGAGGAAACAGGGATGGGGGAAGAGGAGAGAAAAAGGCAAGAGGAGAGAGAGGGAAAATGTGTATACATGCTTCTCTTCATTAGTAAGATTCAGGAAGACACTGCCTTTATAAAAGGAATAAAGTTCATCATTTTTCAAAAGACAGGGAACATCAAATGAGAACAGGATAAAATTTAAAAGACAGCAAGCTAATATAACGGCCAAGATTAGAAAAAAAGAAGCAGAATTCATCACATGGCAGCAGAATTAAAACCCAAGTTGAAGGGCTAATGAGGAAAATGCACAATAAACAAAGGTATCAGTTGCAGTATTAAACAAAATTGAGGCTCCCTAAAGACTGCAGGTTAAATCAAGAGAGGAGGCATAACCATGCAAGGTCCAGGGATACAGTGGTATGAACTCAGACCATCCAGCACACAAACAGTAAGAACTGTAGAAACAATACAAGGAGATTCAGCAGGAGATCAACGAGGGACTCAGGAGAATGCTGCCAGACTCTTCCCAGTGCGAACTCAATCCAGTGCAGAAAGGGTAAGAAAGGCCCACAAGCCTTAAGTGCCAGGACCATTAGGAACTCCTGTCCTGAGCCCAGGAGGGAAGATGTACAATGTCATACACCAGCACACCACCTCCACTACAAGGTATGCACCTTGCCACAAATTCAAACTCAAGATGACAGATGGCAAGCCTGCTAAGATCACAGTTGGGATAAAGAGCCTGACTCAGAAGTAAAAAAGATAATAATGAGAGCATCAAAATCAACAACTGCCAACCTGGTCTACGTAGCAAGTTCTGGAGGGTCAGAGCTACATAACAGAGAACACTGTATTTAAAAAAGGAAAAAGAAAAAGAAAAAACATCACCTCTCAGGTCAGAAACACGGCTCAGTGAATAAGCTGAGCTTATGGTGGAGGAGAACACCAGCTACCAACAGTCATCTTCTAACTCACACATGAGCCTGTGCACACATACACATAATAAGTAAAATTAATAAATAAAAAGCAGCTAGGTATGGTGATGCATACCTTTGATCTCAGTGCTCAGGGGACAGTGACACGCAGATCTCTGTGAGTTCAAAGTCACCTGGTCTATGTAGTGAGTTCCAGGCTAGCCAAAGCTTTACAATGACACCCCATCTCAAAAATCAAAACTTAATAAAATTTTAAAGCAAAAACCATGACTGGCAAGATGTCACATGCCTATACCCCTAACATTTAGGACACTAAAGCAGAAGGACCTCAAGTTTGAGGCCAGCCTGGACTGCATACATGGTGAGAAGTTGCATGAAGAGGGGATAGGGGAGGCAACAGCAACACAAATGTGGAACAAGTGACAGAACAGAGGACTCTCCATTTTACACACTCAGACACACTTAAAGGCTAAAACCTGGTATGTGAAGGCTGGAAAATAACATTTGTACAATGCCTAGGAAGCACCACTTAGAGAACTTGCTAATTTGCAAAGGTCCACATAGCCATGAAAACATCTAGTGATGACATCTGAGAGACTAGATGGCAGACGTAGCTTCAGCTGGGCTACAAGACAGTTCAGAGTTTCCCACAATCAAAGGTTCCCCAAATGCCAGCCTGAATATTAAGGAGTCTTGGAGACCTCTCACTTCCTGGTTACAGGAAGCAAAGGATAAAAGAACAATATGAAAACACCCATAAGGAAGCAATCAGACAGAGATCTTACAAGACAGCTGCCCTTACCTCTTCAGCATTTACTGTCATGGGGGTGCTGGGGGCATAAAACACACATAAATCAGGGAAGTGTAAAAATGATCTGGATGTCTGAGGATAGTGTGTTAACCATGTTTCAGTGCAAAGACCTGATGTGTTAGAGGGAAAGCTATGGCGTTTCAGTGTCTGCTGAGGTGTTTAGGAATGGCCCACAGACCAAGTCACTCACCTTCCCCAGCCCTCACTGAGCGCCTCTCCTTCTCTCCCCACCTTTCTTCCCTGCCCCTCCTCCTGGCTGACAGTCTAATCCACTGTCACACTTGTTTCTAGGCTGGGATAAATCACCCCTATAGCTGCCACATGGTGATTTGGGGCTGGGTGGAGAGGAGGGTAAGGCTTAATCCAGGAGAGCACACAGGGTTGGAGGTGATCAGAGCAAAATCCCCAAGCTGGTCCTGATTCACTCTGAGGCATCTGCCTCAGAAAAAGTCCCCCATGCCTCATAAGAGTCATCAACCTCCTCTTCCCCAGCACCCATACCAAGCCAGCAGAGTCCCCTCTTACCTCTCTCTCAACCCAGCTAGCTCCATCCACCCTGTCACAGGCTGCCATCATCCCTACCCTGGGGATTGGCAGCATCCTCTCAAGCAACCATGACACCGCTGGAGCCATTTTGTTAATCTGGATCCTATTATCAGACTTCTTATCTCTTAAGTGGGTTCCAACACAGCTCTCCAGCCTTACCCCTGTACCTACTTTCAGCCTAAAGTCCCCTCCTGCCATAGCACTGCTTCGACTCTTTATCAGCCTCCTCCCCTCTCTCTTCCCTTCCCTTCCCCAGCCTCCTCCTCCTTTACACAAGCTGTTCCATTTTCTTTGGATTCGATGGATTGCTCCTCAAATTTCATGGATTTCCAACATGTCTTCTTTTCTAGTGCCCACTGTGATTTGTGGGAATTTTCCTCTAGATGTGACTCCACTATATGCTATCAATGTTGTGCTTGCTTGTTTGGCTGGTTGGCTGGTTGAGTTGGTTTGGGGTTTTTGTTAGTTTGGTTGTTTGGCTGGTTGTTAGTTGATTTGGGACTCTATTTTTAGAGTAAAGGTTTCAATCTGTAGCCCCATTTGTCCTCAAACTCACACTCCTGCCTCAGCCTCCTGAGTGTTAGAATTACAGCTACATATACACATACATATATTGCTATCATTCAACTCAAAAAGTATTTCTAGCTTTCTTTGATCCATAAAGTACTTAGAAATTGACTCTTACATTTCCAAATACACTCTCAGGATTTCTTTGTATTAATGCATGTCTTATTTAATTCCACTGCTATCAAAAAACATACTCTGTTGCATTCTTGTGAACACTGATGAAACTTCCCTTGAAGCCAGCACATGAGGAATTTTGACAAGTGCATCTATACATTTGAGAACTAAGTTCTGTGATTATTAGGTATAATAGTCTATCCATGTGCCATGTTGTTTAATTCTGCTACACTGGTACATTCTTTTCCAGGGCTGCTTTGCCTTAATACCACCTGAGACATATACATTAAATTACTCCACTATGAAGCTGTGTGCAGTTATACACACCTGAAATTCCAGCACTCAGGAGGCTGAGGTAGTTGGACTGCTGTGAATTTGAGGCCAACAAGAGCTATATAACAAGACACTTCCTCAGTGTCCTGAGGAAAAAAGTAAATCCTATTATTTAGGGGGGAAGAAGGGGGTGTTGTTATTGATGTTGATTTCAAACAAGGTCTCAAAAATCCCAGGCTAGTCTCAAACTCATCAGGCAGCAGTGGGTGACAGTGAACTTCTGACCCTCTTCCTCTCAAGGGAGTGCTATGGGTGGTGTGCCACCATATTGTGGGAATTTGAGATTCCTGTTATATTTGTGTTAATTTTTCTTTTATATCACTTTAAGATATATTATTAGGTACTTAAAAGTTTCTTACAAGTTTTTAATTATTGAAACCTTTTATAAACTCATTTATCAGTATAATACCTTTATATAAGATAACTTTGGCTTTGGCCTACTTTGGATATTAATGCTAACACATCAATTTTTTTGGTTAGTTTCTGCATTACTTTGTCCATTCCTTTATTTTCAATCACTTTACATCTGTGTTTTAAATGTGTCATTTTATTTTTTTGTTTTTTGTTTTTGTTGTTTTGTTTTGTTTGAGACAGGGTTTCTCTGTGTAGCCCTGGCTGTCCTGGAACTCACTCTGTAGACCAGACTGGCCTCGAACTCAGAAATCTACCTGCCTCTGCCTCCCAAGTGCTGGGATTAAAGGTGTGCACCATCACCGCCCAGCAAATGTGTCATTTAAATAACTTAGATTAATTTAGTTTACATACTCTCTCTTAGCTGGAACTTAAATCCACTTAGAGTTCTGTGAAGCTGGGCTAGGCGAGAAAGTACTTACTCTGCTTCTGTGCTGAGCCCCTCCTGCTCTCTCACATCCAGCACAGCTGATGGACACACTGGGACTTTAGACTCCTGACTTACTACTTGCTTGCTTTTTGCCCCACCTGTTCAGTATCCTTTTTTCTCTCTTTTCCTGCCTTCTTTCCTAGAATTTATTATGTCACTTTCCAGTCCTTGACTTACATACAGCATCACACAGTCCATGGCTATTTTAGAGCTACTACACAGATTAGGACTCTTATCCTTAGCTAGTTTAACATTCTATAACTTAAAAAAGAGAGAGAGAATAGTTTTACAGTTTACCTTTTGACATTCATGACATTATTGTGTTTAATTCTGTATGTTTTTAAAACCAAAGTCAGAGTTAATACTCACAGCCAAGAACCACTTGGTCTTTTTCACACACACCCTGCACATTGCTCTTTATCCCTTCCAACAATTCTAACCTTTCACTTGAGATCATTTCCCTTTAGATAAAGCAAACAAACAAACAATCCTTAAATGTTTCCTTCTTCAGCACACTGTTTACTTGGGTGTGCATAGTACTTGGGGCTAGCTCATTGCTAGGGGATGGTTTTGCTTCATAAAGAATCCTTGGAGTCAGCTTCTTCCAGTACTTAAATTTCAACTGACTTCTGGGTCCTATGCTTTTTGTTAGGAACACCACTATTAACCTCACTCTCCAGAGAGGTTTCTCTCTAACAATGATTTCTGGTCACTACACCTTTCACCACTGCATATGGAGTGCTCTGTGTGTGCCTTTCATGTGGACAGTGCCTTCTATTGGCTACAGGATGGCCTCAATGAACAGTTACCCTTTCAAGTCCTGTTTCTGCTCAAGTCTGTCTCCTCTCATGACAGTCAAACATATTCTTCAGATGTTTCCCTTTTAAAAATTATATTTATATATTTATTTTAAGTATATTTATATATTTATTTGGAGGGGGAAAGTTTGTGCTGTGATATGCATGTGGAGGTTAGAGGGCAACTTTCTAGAATTGGTTCTTTCCTTTCACAACGTGGGGCTTATTGAATTCAGGTCATTGGGCTTGGTGGCAAGCTCCTTTTTCCTCTTAGCTATCTCACCAGCCCCAGATATTTCCATTCTTCATGTCCTTGTTTCTATTTCCTTTGTACTACAGTTTTACGTGAAGCACTCCACAACAAAAGTCAGCCCCCCAGCCCCTTCAGTGTCAGCCCTACTATACCCTGTGCTAACATCCTGGACCTCTGGAACAAAGCCCTATAGCCTACAAGCCTAAAAAGATGGAAAGTTTATTGTCACAGTGCAGAAAGCCAGGTCTGAAATGCAGGGTCAGTAGAGCTACCTCTCTTCTGCTGGTCCCACTGGCAATTCCAAGCTCCCTAGGCACTGTGGGGTTTATGGGTGTGACAGTATCCAGCTGTTTCTGTTTGTTTGTTTGTTTGTTTGTTTGTTTAAGGGGTTCCTTGTGTGGAAGTCAGAGAACTATCCTGTAGAAGTAGTTTTTGCTTCAACCTTTTCGCAGGTTCTAGAGATCAAACAGGTTGCCAGGTTTACACAGCAAGTGCTTTATTTGCTGAGCCATCTTGCTGGCCCCGGTACCCAGCTGTTTATATATTACCTTTTCCTCTGAGTCTTTGGGTCCAAAGTTCCTCTTATAAAGACTCCAGACATCAGAGTTCACCCTGAATTCAAGATCCTTAGCTAGCTGCAAAGATTCTATAAGGTCATGTCTGAGGTTTGGGTCAGATCAGATTTGGGGAAGACACCATGCCCACTACAGACCCCAGTCCTAATTCCAAAGGCAAATGCAATTCCAATGTCACATTCACATTCATCAAGGGTCATGGTCCTCTCCGTAGCCTAGCCAGTATCTCACATCAGACCCTGCCACTTAGCACTGCACTCACCAGTGTGGCTCAGTCTCTCCGCTCCCCTCTGATCTCTCTTCTCACACTTTGCCAAGGTCACTTCCTCAAGCAGTCCTTGGCAGTTCTCCCTGTGTTTAGGTGAGTCTCACCCTGATGTCTTCTCAAAGCACCCTGGTCTCATTAACATCACCTCTTCTTGTTAACCTCATGGCCATCCTGCCTATGGGCTCCTGACTAGACTCCTGCCTAACCTCCCTGAAAGTTACTGGTGTTCAAGAAAACACCAAGTGCCTGGCATAACACTTAACATGTCAAGACCTGGAGTCCTTGCTAAGATCAACCAAAACAGCTTGGGATGGCAGCTATCATTTTCTGGGTTTGAACCTTGCTGAGGATTCCATTGATGGGTGGCAGTTTCTCCATCTAGGTAGGGGTAACTGGTCTGGTAGGGACAGGACCCCTATATATGTGATGTTATACATAGTAAAGTCTGTGGAAGACTTGAACATATATTTATATGGGCTGCAAGTGTAGCTCAATGATACAGCACTTGCCTAGCCCACATGAGGATCTGGCTTCATCTCTTATTTAGCACAGGAAAAAGAAAAAGAAGTGGGGAAAAAAATCTTATACCACTTCACACTTACTAGATCAGCCATAATAAAAACGATGGTGACTATGACAAGGATGCAGAGACCTGGAGCTCCTCACATACTGAGGCCAGGACTCGTGAGACAGCCCAGCAGGTCCTCAAAATGTTCAACAGTGTTTCCATAAAGCTCAAAAATTTTAGCCGGGTGGTGGTGGTGCATGCCTTTAATCCCAGCACTTGGGAGGCAGAGGCAGGCGGATTTCTGAGTTCGAGGCCAGCCTGGTCTACAAAGTGAGTTCCAGGACAGCCAGGGCTATACAGAGAAAAAAAATTTTTTTACTCCTAGGTGTGTGTGTGTGTGTCTGTGTGTCTGTGTCTGTGTATGTATGTATGTATGTGTGTGTGTATATATGTATGAAAACACATCTATACAAACATGTACACAAATTCTCACAGGAGAGTTATTAGAAAGGCCAAAAAGCAGAAGTAATCCCATTAACTGATAAATGTACAAAATGAAGCCTATTTCTACTGCAGAATACTAGTAAAAAGGAATGTGGTATTGACACACAATATAACTTGGAGGAATCCTGAAAATATACCGAATGTAAGTATAATGATACAGTATATATGTGAGTATTCCAATGAAACTCATCACTTTATATGCTAATTTTTTAATTTAAATATGCTTAATGAAAAAAAAACACAAAAGACAGCATACTAAACGACTCCAGTTCTAAAAACTAAACAGCATGGGCAAGCACAGAGACAGAAATTACATGAGCAGTTGCCTAGGTTTGAGGGAGCTGAGAGGAACCAGTGATGAAAAGTTCTAAAATTGGCTGTGGTGACGCTTGCACAACTGTGAACATGCCAAAAGTCATCCAACTGTAGAGTCTTTGTTTTGTTTTCTAAAACCAGATCCTGTTAATATAGCCTAAGCTATTCCATACTCTCCTGCCTCATCCTCCACACCACCTGGGATTAGAAATACCACTATTCCCAGGCAAACCACTGCTTACATGAGGAAATCAAATGACACGTGAATTATAGTCCCTTTTTTCTTTTATTTTTTCTTTTACTTTTTGAGACAGAGCCTTGTACCCTGGGCTAGTTTCCAAAGGCGACCCTAAACTCCTGATTCTCTGGCTGGGGTTACAGGCATGCCCCATCACACTGGCTTCACACATGCTAGAGGAACACACTACCCACTGAGCTACTTTCCTAGCCATAGTTGTGTTTCATAAACCTGAGCTTTTCAAGTCTTTTAAAACTTGAAGGCTGGGGATGTGGCTCAGCTGGTAGACAATTTATCTAGCATTGAGGCCCTGAATTCAATTTTCAGGATTGCAAAAACTAGGCGTGGTAGGGCATATAGCATATACTCAGGAGGTAGGGCATATAGCATATACTCAGGAGGTAGGGCATATAGCACATACTCAGGAGGTAGGGCATATAGCATATACTCAGGAGGTAGGGCATATAGCATATACTCAGGAGGTAGGACAAAAGATCAAAAGGTCAAGGTCATGCTCAGCTGCACTGCAAGTTCAAGGCCAGCCTGGACTACATGAAACCATTTCCCTCCAAACACTAAAATAAAAAATAAAACTTGATCCCTTTACTTACTTTCTGTTACTTTTCATTTCGCAAAGGAAAAAAAAAAAACACTTTACATTTGACATCAAAAATATAAACATTTCTTCAGGGTGTGGTGGCTCATGACTTTTATTCCAACACTTGGGAGGTAGAGGCAGGCAGATCTCTGAGTTTGAGGCCGGCCTGGTTTATAAAATGAGTTCCAGGTCAGTTGAGGCTACACAGAAAAATCCTGTCTCAAAAAAAGAAAACTTAAAAAGACAAAAGAAATGCAAACATTTCTATACTCAAATAAATCAAAAAAAAAAGTTAACTTTTTAAAAACCTGTAACAAAATTCTATCTTAAATAACAGCTTCAAAGAGTTACACTGCTCTTTTCTCAGATTTCAAAATACACTCCAAAGTGCTAATGCACATACTGCTCAGCGAATTAGCTGTCTCTCTTTCTACTACCAACCCAACTATGTTATCATTGTGTAGTTGTCAGAAAACACAAATAGAGCCATGTGGTTGCTGGGGGCAGTTTCAACTGAAAAGAATTCAAAGAGGGGTGGGGGAGACACCAATCAAACATGTCATAAATGGCCACCCCAGATCTGCTCCATACATCTAATTTTCAGGGGAGGCTTAGAGAAAACTTTCAGAACTCCTTGTGACCAGAAGTACATGGAGCTTGGTGAGGTTTCTTTCTCTACAGGACCACCCTAGGGTCTTGGTTCTCAAAGCATGCTTCCTGGACAATAGCAGCAACTTTGGGAGCCTGTTAAAAATATACTTTCTAAGGCCCCACCCAGTCCTTCTCAACCAGCATCAGAGACTTAAGAGGATCCTCAGGGGATGTGTCTGCACTCTGAAATCTGAGGACCACTACCAATTCTCTCCTGAATTGTGATGTCTAAAGGTTACAGTAAATTAATGTGTTTGAAGACCTGCCATACATCCAGCTCTGATCCTGGATCAGGGCCCTCTGACCCATCCTCCGTCCTCTGTTTTCAAACTGCAGAGGGGGTGACCCTTACAAGCAGGATTCCCAGGCAAAGGATTAGTATATATGGAGCAGCAGCTCTGCCCTCCCAGAGCTCTGACAGATGGGACTCCTCTGACCCAGTTTCTGGAGGGGCCCATTGGCCCTGGAGTCTGATGTGGTCTTCTCCCTTTGACCTTCTTCCCCCACCCCTGGGTGGTAGCAGTGGCTTCCTGCTAATGGCCTCGGCTCTGAACTGCCTCAATGCAGCTCCCTCTCTGTTCTTCAGCACCTGTGTCACAGCGCCCCTGCACTAAGCTCTTCTGGTCAAACAGTAAGAGTGGGTTCTGATCACACCATTTGGAACTTAGCATTATATGCCACACACATATTACCAGGAAATCTTTGTGAATGGCCTCTCTGCTACAAAGGGAAGTTATTGCACACAGTAAACTTCTTATTTCCCACTTCTTAACAAGCTCTAGCAACCCAGAAGAAAAATCAGCCTTGAGCTATCTGTACAGCAGATGTGAATGTATTCAGAACACAAGTCCTCGGGTGTATTTTTAACACCACAACTGTCACTCCTACCAACAACAACAACCAGAACAGCTGGTATAGCAGCTATTGTTTTTGTCCAGAGGAAAGGCAGGGAGACACCTCCTGACCAATAAAACTCTGGACTCAATGCAATTTCGGAGGAGTCCACCGTCCCCACCGCGATCCTGGCCTTCACTCACCATTCCCCTCAGTCAGAGAGTCTGATCTGCCTCACACCACTACCTATCTTAAGGACCAAGCACTAGGAAAGGGCATTTCCATTAGTATCAAGGCTCCTTAAACTTGTTCCTGGGGCTGTAATTGTTATAGCTAGAATAACACAGGTGTTAGGTCCCGTGTGCTGAATGACTTGGGTACCACATAACAAATGGACCACGTCAGCACCTAAATGGCACCCCAATCCCCAACCCCGGCAAGTAACAGAGGGTGGCAGATGATCAAGCAAGAAATGGTTTTTCCAGTAAAGGGTAACTAACTGGCCTCGGAGGAAAAGCGCACTGCAGCAGGATGAGCAAGCCCGTGCCAGCCGGAACTGCCAAGGCTGCCCCACGGTGGCAACCTGCTAGCCACCACCTGTCCAGCCACCTGCCTGAGGAAGCCCTTCCAACAAGGAGGGCTCACCTCGGCAAGAAACCATACGCAGTTTTCAAGAGGAACCAGAAAGGAAAAGCAAAGGGTGCAACTTTATTCTTAGGGAAAGACAACAAAAAGGCATGTGTCTCTCTGCACTGCAACCCGAGCGGCTGGAGTTCTCCACGGAGAGAGTTCTGAGCCCAGCGGGTGAGGAGTCCCGGCTTTCCCAAGGAGGGAGGAGGGTGAAAGGGAGGAAGAGAGGGAGGGAGAGAGGGAGAAGCGGCCACTACACGCGCATCCCTTCCCTTTCGGAACATAGGGGTGAGGACCCCGCAGCGGGCTGAGCAGTGGAGGGAGAGCCTGACGCAGGTGAGTACGGGAAGCTGCACCCGGTGCTCAGACCTACAGACCCCCCAGGCCTCGGGGAGCACGCGCCTGCGGCCCCCGCAGCGGTCCCCGCAGCGGCCCCAGCAGCACGCCGGGCCTCGGTCTCCTCAGCGGCGGCGCCCACCTGCGCCCAGTCCCCGCAGACCGGTCCCCGCGGCCCCGTCCTCGCGGCCCGGTCCCCGCGGTCCGTTAAGCCGCGGCGCGCTCGGCCCCGTAGCAGCGACCGCAGGACCTCGGGCCCGGCAGGGCCTGGGCGGCCGCTCGCACACGGTCACGGGCCTCGGCAGGGACCGCGGCGTGAGGGGCGCGCGCCCGGCCGACGCCGCGGGCTCACCTTCTGCCGGATCTGGCCCGACGTGGACACCTTACGGATAAGCTTCTGCGGGGAGCCCGGCTCAGCCTCGGGTTCACTGTCGGACGACTCCTCAGGCGGCGGCGGCGGAGGTGGCTGAGGAGGACCCGGCGGAGGGGCGCCCGCCGCCGCCGCCATGCTGCCCGGCCAGCGCGCGCGCCGCGGGGGGGCGGGGCGGGGCGGGGATGGGATGGGCCCAGCGCCTGGGGCGGAGCCTGGGCGGGGCGGGGCCTAGAGGCCGGCCGCCCCACCCCACCGCGCCCCCATAGGCAGTGGGCGCAGACGTAGGCTTGCCGGGCCCTTGCTGGGTTGTTTCGGCCTGACCCATCTCTTTCCTTCTGATGTCTTCTGTCGTTTTCTTCTTGGAACACAATTTCTAGTTTTTGTCTCTGAGTACACTGTTTTATCACTCATACCCGAGTGTAAGTGATCTCTAGGAGGCCGCTGGACTATGTTGGTGAAACAGTTTACAGAGTGCGTGAAAGTACACCCAGAGGGAGAACTTCTGTTAAGGCCACTGTTAAGGAAAGATGGAGAACCGGGGAACCGTGTTGTAGGCAGAGGCTAGATCTGTGCAAAGGCCCAGAGGCAAAAAGAAAAAAGAAAGGAAGGAAGGGATTTAGAGGGGCTTAGAGGGAGGAAAATGGGACTAGGACAGGAACTGGAGAGCTTTGGGATCGAGGCTCTGAGGACCAGATACGGGATTGGCCTTTTCTGCTGAGACCTGAGGGCAGCAAGAAACCCGGTTGGAGTTGGGGGAGTAAAGAGGTAGATAAGCTGAGCCTGGCTGGGTCACAAAGCGGAGGATCTATGAAGTATTAAGGCAAATAGGCACTCTGAATTACTGGCTGGGGCTGAGAGATAGAGAAGGGAACTGAGATTCAGAAGGGAGGGATGGGGTACTAGAGAGACATAGCAGAATGAACTCTGAGCCAAAGGAGGACCCTATGCAGTTAGAAAAGGAGTGGCTTCCGTTTGGAGTTTTGTTTTTTTGTTGTTTTGTTTTGTTTGGGCATATTGAGATGGAAAAGGACTTGGGGCCAACCAGGACAATGTGCTACCTTCCTGCTCTGCTCTGCTCTAAGAGGCAAGTCAGCAGAGGACCACCTTGGCTATCCCTTCACCCTTTCAGAGGCTGCTGCTGGAGACCCACCAATCAGCAAGCTTTGGGCCTCTGGACAACTGGACAACTCATTCTAGTGGCAATACAAGTCAGATACCACCAGGAACCACAGGAGGTTCCTAATCTGGCACAAAGATGAGGCCAGGATACTGACCTCCCAACCAGTACAGAGGATGACTTTTGTGAAAAAGATCTGAGATGCCTGGATGAACCAGGACACACTCCACCTATGCTGTAGCCACTGGCTACATACAAGTACTTATATTTAAATTCCTATTAACTAGTACCAGCCTAGGCTAAAGAATGACATTTAAGAAAAGAAAAGAGAAAAAGAAAAAGAAAAAGAACCAAGCTGGGCAGTGGTGGTGCACGCCTTTAATCCCAGCACTCAGGAGCCAAAGCCAGCAGATCTCTGAGTTCAAGGCCAGCCTGATCTACAGACTCAGTTCCAGGACAGCCAGGGCTACACAGAGGAGACCCTGTCTCAAAGAAAACAAAAACAACAAAATTTCAGTTCCTCAGTGACACTAGTCAACATTTGCAGCACTGAATGGCCTCATATGGCTTGGCAGCTACCATAGTGTATGTACTTCTAACACAGACAGATTCTATAGCACTTGATAGTGACAACTGCCCATACTGAGCTCCTGTGCATGCAGGATGAAACACACAGCCCTCAGCCATACCCCACGAACCAAAAGGAAACGGAGCCCCTGCCATGGAAGTCTCAGGTATCACTCCCCTAAGGATGCTAGGGAGGCAGGATGTGAACTCAGACCAACTGATTTCCTCTGTCTGGGTACTACAGGGTTGGTCTCCCAGGAAGTCAAGGCCTGGGGGAAGTTCATAAGTAGAGCATGGGCAGAGAGGCAGAGTGTATGTGGCCGAAGGAAGTTTCCCATGAATCATTACTGAAGTCTTGACCTCTGGGCCCTCAGAATGTGACAGTATCTGTAGGGTGGGTTTTTAAAAGGTAATTGTGGGGCTGGTGAGAAGGCTCAGCAAGGAAAGGTGCTCACTCTCAAGGCCCATGACTTGGGCTCAATCCCTACAACACATATGGTGGAAATGAAAACAAAGCAAAAACAAATCGTCCTCTGAACCACATACTTGTGCATAGCACACATGCCCATTCACACGCACTAAGTAAAATTTTCAATTGTAAAAAGTATTGGCCAGGCACATGCCTTTAATCCCAGCACTTGGGAGGCAGAGGCAGGTGGATTTCTGCATTCAAGGGCAGACTGGTCTACAGAGTGAGCTCCAGGATAGACAGGGCTACACAGAGGAAACCGTGTCTCAAAAAAACAAAAGTATTTAGCAAAACAACAACAACAAAAAGAGGACAGTATATAAAAAGAAAATTAGGAAAAAAAAATAAAAAGCAGAGCCAGCTCTGATGGCAAAGGCACGGTGAGCCAGCCCTGAGGGTGTGAGATCATGTGAGATCATGAGATCAGCAGAGCTGGCCCCTGCTCCTCACAGGCTGCAGCCCTTGGGAGAGTGGCTCCCACACTTTGATTGGGCAGCACAGTGGAGTGGGCTCTGGTGGCATGAGTGCAGGTGAGCTGGCCTGAGGGCCTGGGAGCAGGAGTATGTGCCCTAGCTGGAGCAGTGCAGGAGAACTGGCCCTGGTTGTGTGGATAAGAGAGAGCAGGTGGCGGGCTGACCAACTCAGCTACCAGCCAGGCCCAGATCCAGGGTTCTGAATTGGCCCACCCCAAAACCTATATCATCTCCAAATGATTGGGACGTGTGAAATCGCCAGTCCTGCTGTTCCAAAGCTGCAAGATCACCATGACACAGGACAACAACAGGATAATCAAGAGGAGGATCCAATATTGATAGTATCACAGAAGCCAGAGATCTTGAAACAGACCCATAGTGACTCATTGCAATGAACATTTGCAAGTGAACAAGAGTTGACAGAGGGACATACTCTGGGACACACTGTGACACACTACAGCTTTCCACAAAGAGATGTTTTCTATGTTTTGATTTTGTTGTTATATGTTTATACATGTTTTATTGGGGGAGGGAGTTGGTTGTTGCAAGGGCAAAGGGCTACATAAAGGGACAGGAACCTGGAGATGAGTGGGACTGCGGTGCATAATGTGAAACTCACAAAGAATAAAAAGCTAAACATAGGGGCTGCAGAGATGGCTCAGCGGTTAAGAGCAGTGACTGCTCTTCCGAAGGTCCTGAATTCAAATCCCAGCAACCGCATGGTGGCTCACAATCATCCGTAATGAGATCTGACCGTAATGAGAACCTCTTCTGGTGTGTCTGAAGACAGCTACGGTGTACTTACATATAATAATAAATACATCTAAAATGAATGTATATCCTTTTTTAAAAAGTTAAATATATAAAAAGGAAACTATAAAAAGAAAAAAGGAATAAAACAAACAAAGAAAACTATGTTAAGATGAGGTCATTAATGCCAGGCAGGAAGCTGGGCCAGGAGGGTCACAAGTTTGAGGTCATCCTGGACTGTTAGCTAGACCCTATCCCAACTGAAAGAAGGAAGACAAAGAGGAGAAGGGGAGGGAAGCAGAGCTCCTCAAGCACCGGGATTGAGAATTATACCCTGGGTTAAAAACGGATTAGAGGCAGGGAAGGCACTAAAAAGAGCTTGTAACCGCCCTAGGTAATGGTGACCCGGCTAGGTCTAATGTCATAGATAGTCTTAGAGATAGAGATGATAACTGGAGACAAAGCAGAAGGAAGAAGATGACCAACTGCTGCTCATAGTGCAAAAGGGAAGTGAGACTCTGGATGCCCTCCCATGAGGGGCTTCTTCTGGGAGAGTGTCATCAGCAAAAGCACCAAGACATGAGGAAGAAATAAATAGGTTTGGCTTGAGAAGTCACGTGTGTTTGCTGCTGGAGGCTCAGGGTACATCTGAACTCTGGAGTTTATGGTTTTTAGTAAGAACCATGACAGCAACGGCAGTTAGCAGGGAGAAACTGTGGGCAGATGGGAGGACGGACAGATAGCTGCAATTAGAAAAAAGCCCTGGAGATTTTCACAACCAAAGAGCCTAAGGAGACAGGATGACTGTCACATGGATCCCAGACATGATCTTGGAACAGGAAAGGCCACTGGGTAAGGAAATCCGAACAGAGTATGTGTTTAGTTTAATAATAATGTGTCAATGCCACCTCACTTGGTGCAGCCACTGTATTGCACTGATGATGTAAGATATTAATAATAGGGGAAACAGTGTGGGTGCTTCAGTGCTCAGTTTTCTGTAATCCTAAAACTATTTGAAATAAAATGTGCTTGGGAGAAGGGTATTCACCTTGAAAATAAGTACATTAGGCTCTGAAGACAGAACTTGAACATGATTTTTTTTTCTTTTTTGACACATGAAGCAGCCCTTTTGTTCCCTGGTAAACGCACAGTGTGGTTCCCTTGGAGATCTCAGGAAGGGCTGAGCCATCAACTCCCCCAAGACCGGCTGGCTAGGAAGAACGCATTCCCTCCGGTGCCTCTCTCCCTGCGTGAGTCACACAATGAATCATGTCTAATGATGTGCTGCTGCGCCCTGAGTTTACCCCACCTGGAGGGCACACCAAGGTGGCAGTAATAACACACCTCCCATCCAACCTCATCTGTCTCAGTGACACGCAAGGAAGAGGGCCGATCTTGTCAGAAAGAACCTCCTGGCATGAATGTTTCCACCTGAAAACCTGGGATGACCCTCATTCTCCATTAAGCAGGACAGCTTCTCACTGCATGTGACAGAGAGATTCCCTGGCTCCCAGGGCATTTGTAACAACCAAAAGAACGAACACACACACACACACACACAGATGTGCATGACTTCCACCCCTACATGCCCCGCCCCACCCTCCAACCTGTTAACTATCCAGCCTATGAAATGAATGGGAAAGCAGGCAGTAAAACATGTCTAAGGAGCAGGAAACCCAACAGCTCCGAAAGGAGTCTCTGTGTGGGAAAAAAAAAATGACAGAGAAGTAGATTCACACAGGAGAAGAGGGAAGACTGGAGAGACTCAAACTGGATAGGGGACTACACTATAGTAAGCACTTGTCTGCAATATTGTACTACAATTGCTTTGTGAAAGGAGACCACTTCTTAATGTATGTCCCATGAGAGCTCTGTCACATCTCACAACTACATGTGAAAGGCAATTGTGTCTAACATTTTCAAAGAACTAAAGAGCAGCCACTGTTTAATTATAAACACTCTCCTATCCTCTCTGACCCTCTACACTCCCCTATCTAATCTCTCTGAACTGCAGTTTCTCACCAAACAAATGGGTGGTGGTATCAGCTGTTGGAGCAACTGGGTGTCATTCGTGGTGTGCCCAGCATAAGGCAGGCATTTAATAAATGGCAGGAATTCGTGCTTTTCCAGCCTATGGTTGCTGGATGCAGAACTTTGTCCCAGATGCTTCCCCTGGGCTGGTGAGGTGGCTCAGTTAGCACTGGCTGCCAAGCTTGACAACCTGAGTTGGATCCCCAGGACACCAGAGAGAAGGGATTCCTGAAAACTGTCCTGACTTCCACATATATATGACAAGTGTATATCTATACATACACACTTAAATACACACATAAATGTGATTCTAAACAAACAAACAAACAAACAAAAAGCCCAAAAACTGTGTCTTAGGGCTGACCAGATGATGCAATGGGTGAAAGTGCTTGCCATCAAGTTCTTCCAACTTTGTCCCAAATGCTCCTTTGTGCAACACACTCAACTCCTTGTACATTTTTTTTTGTTTTGTTTTGTTTGGGCTTTGTTGTTTTGTTTTGTTTTCTACATCGTACATATCCCCAAAACCCAGCCACACTTTCGACCTGCTCTCAGACTTCCTGTCTTCTGAGGTTTCTGCATGCCAGCAAAGAAACATGTGCAGGCTGAGCAGAGCCAGTCACACCCACATACATACAAAACAGAGCCAGTAGCACACACATTCATACAGCAGAACCAGTAAAACACACACACACACACACACACACACACACACACACACACACACACACACTAGCAGTCTTGCTGGGACACATTCATACAGCAGAACCAGTAAAACACACACACACACACACACACACACACACACACACACACACACACACACACACACTAGCAGTCTTGCTGGGACAGCTGGCTGCTTGTTTCCTGCCCCCACTCCCTCTGCAGCTGCAGTATATAAACAACCCAGCACCTGGAGGCCTGTTTTGGATGTTTTAGCACAGAAATAACTTGGAGGGCAAGGGCTGTTCTGACCTCTAGTCTCCAGGGCTCAGGCTTTGGCCCTTCCCTCCTGGCTCTCTCACCCACACTGCTCCAAAGGTCGGGCCTATTAATGTCCACTCTGACTTAGGATGTCCTGGGGTCAAGCAATGCAGGAACCAACAGGATGGTTCTCTCACCAGGAGCTACAAGGCAGAGTCCCAGCCTCCTTGGCTGGCAGGCAGTTCCACCCACCAGGAGCTAACCAGTGCAGATTGCCTGTCGAAAGGCAGGGGAAAGAGATCATGAGGAAGTACCATGTGGGCTACCCCAAAAGCATGCCATCCCTTTGCCTGGGCACTATGACAATGCCCTACCCCCTGCCCCCAGAAGAAAGATAGACTGTGTCTGTGTCCGCCCCCACCAACCCGCAATTTTCTAACTATATTACCATTTTCATAGCTTCAGAAATGAGTTCTCACCTCTCCCAGTACTAGGAAACCCCAAAGTCAGCACACGGGTCCACCAAGACTTGCTTCGTCTGTGTGGCACCCAGTGTAAGGATCCCAGCTATGCCTGCACACCAAAATCCCAAGCACCATGGCACACGCCAGCCTGAAAGTTCACTGTTAACTTGGGTGGCTTTTAGAATCTACGAAGGTATTTATTTCTAAGGAGGTTTAACCAAGGGGAGGGGATTTACCCTGAAACAATCAGGAGAAAGCAAGCTGGGCACCAGCATCCATTACTCTCTGACCACAGCTGCAGCTTCTTCATGCTCCCCACATCACAATGGACTCTACTGCCTCAAACCATAAGCTAAAATAAAACCTTACTTCCTTAGGTTAATCTTGTTAGGTACTTGGTCACAACAGTTAGGAAAGTAATTAGTTACAAACACGTACACTCTGCCATTAGTGAGTAGGCTGAACTATACAGAAATCTCCACTCTTCCTATCCACTCATTAAACATAGATGAGAATCATCTATCCATCCCATCTTCCTCCCACACCCCAATGCACACAGGTCCCTTCCATGGATGTCAAGAGAACTGTTTGGTACAATATAGAATTCTGGACACTATGGCTAGGAATGGCCTTCTAAATGACAGGGCCTGAAAGAGCCCCTGTTGTGCCTCCTTCCCCTTCTCTGACCACAAGCATTCTCCACTCCTCCTCTCCGTCATAACAATATGATCATGAAGTCCATCTGTCTTGATAAACCTGTTCCAGGCCTGGCCACTGCTGGCCAGGAGATGCTGGTCCACCAAGCCAATGCTGGGCTACTCAAATTCTCTTTTCCCAGAAGTGCTATCCAGAACCCAGACAGCAATGGTTAGGTACAGAATGGCTTTCTGGGTGCCAGTCCAAGCTTCTGAGCTGAGTTCCCAGGACCTTCATAGCTTCTACCCACACTGAGTATGGCAGTAAGCCCAGGTACTTCCTCAGTTTAGTTCAGGGTTTTTTTTGGGGGGGGGGTGTTTTTGGTTTTTGGGGTTTTTTTGGACACTCCAGGGACAGACCCCCTTTTCTGTTCTGCCCACCTTTATTAACCAAATCTGGTTCGTTACTTGTGTCAAATAGAAAAAACTTGATCAGCCATGGAAAGCTTGAGGAGGGATTAGACCCCAAAGTGGAGTCATGAGGGGATTTTTGTCTATACTTGTTTTCTGCTCTAGTAACTCAGGAGCCTCTGAAAGGGCCCTGGAGCTAGGATTGGTCCCACGTGTATCCAGAGAAGCATGGCTGAGAAGCCCTGATGTCCCCCCCACCCCCGACACACACACACCTCCAAAACACGAGATCACAGTAGCACTGAGTTACTCTGTGAAAGGCTGTCCTTTCTTCTAGATGTTGCTCCTCACTCTCAGGCTCCAGAGACCCTAAAGGCATCAGGCTCTATGTAAGTGAAAACAGCCCAGTGCCCCAGCCATACAACCTGACACATGATAAGAGGACCCAGAGACTTTATTTCTGGGAGGAATGCTCATGCTTTGATATCTAGCATAACTTTGAGAGTCTACCGGGGGCTTCCCTCAAGGCACCCGGAACTACAAGCAGTTTCTAGGCATCTAGGCTAAGTCTTCACTCATCCTGGCCAGCATCCTCATCTTTCTTCCCTTCTGTGTTCTCTCCAGTATCTTTCAGATTTTGGCGAGCAAACTCTTCAAAAACCAAATTTTCATCCTGAACACTAGAAGAAAACAGACAACATGTTAATCAGTGCTTACTCTCAGAAGCTGAGGATAAAACCCTAAAAAAACAAGACCACTGATCTTTCTGTAGTAAAGGAACCAATCCAAGATGAATGTGTTCAGCCCTCAGGATGGAAGAGGGACCGTGTCATTCCCTGGATGAAAGAGGAACCATGTCATTCCCTGGATGGAAGAGGGACCATGTTATTCCCTGGATGGAAGAAGGACCATGCCTTTTTCTTCAGGGCTTTTTAGAGGTTTTGTTTTCTTTCAGTTTTTTTTTTGTTTGTTTGTTTGGTTGGTTGGTTGGTTTTTTTGAGACAGGGTTTCTCTGTGTAGCCCTGGCTGTCCTGGAGCTCACTTTGTAGACCAGGCTGGCCTCAAACTCAGAAATCCGCCTGCCTCTGCCTCCCGAGTGCTGGGATTAAAGGCGTGCGCCACCACCGCCCTCAGTTTTTTTCTTTTTGTTTTTGTGACAGTCTCATTCTGTAGCCCAGGCTGGCTTTGAAGTTGCAGTGATTCTCCTGCCTCAGCCTCCCATGTGCTTGGATTAAAGGTAACCCAACACTCCTAGCCAAGACTGTACTTAAAAGCTCTTTATCAAATAAACACAAGGGGGAAAGTAACAGAACCCACAGAACAAAAGACACGTCCAACATAGCTATGTGTGCACACATCTTACATTCTTAGGAGCAAAAGGACACAAGGACTCCGCACAGACATTCGGACAGGAGTTTGTATGGGGACGAGGGGGGTCACAGGAAACCCCAGAGAAGCTTCCAGATGACTTACCTTTCTTTTGCTGTAAGCCCAGAAAAGGAGAGAGAATAGAGAGGGGACGATCAGTTATTTATTTATTTATTTATTTATTTATTTATTTATTTATTTATTTAATGTATGTGTGAATACACTGCAGCTGTACTTCACACACACCAGAAGAGGGCATCGGATTCTATTACAGATGGTTGTGAGCCACCGTGCAGTTGCTGGGAATTGAACTCAGGACCTCTGGAAGAGCAGTCAGTGCTCTTAACCACTGAACCATCTCTTCAGCCCCAATTAACCTTTTTTAAAGATCTTTGTATTATTATGTCTAAGTACACTGTATCTATCTTCAGACACACCAGAAGAGGGTGTCAGATCTTATTACGGATGGTTGTGAACCACCATATGGTTGCTGGGATTTGAACTCAGGACCTTCAGAAGAGCAGTCAGTGCTTTTAGCCGCTGAGCCATCTCACCAGCCCCCCCAATTAATTTTTTAAATGAGGCTTTTGTATCCCATGTTAACCTCAAACTCAGTTTATAGCTGAGAATGACCTTTGAACTTCGGTCCTCTCAATCTTTTTTTTTTTTAATAAATTTTTGGGACAGGTTTTGAACTTACAATGTTCCTGCTCAGCCCTTCGGTAGCTGAAATATTAAGCCTGTGCCACCATGACTCTATCTCAAAATAACAAAAAGAAGGCTGGAGAGATAGCTCAGTGGTAGAGCACTTGCCTGGACATTCTAGGCTTAGATTCAACCCTCATTACAATGAAATTTTAAGATAAAATAAAACTTCTCTTCACAAAGGATACCCTAGAATTTTATTCTGCTGAGTAGAGGGACCTGGAGCCTAAAGAGGTAGACCACAAGAATGGCAACCCACAACTGAAAGGAACAATAAAAGCCAGGCAGCATTATACAGCAAATACTGGGAACAGATTGCCTGGGTCCTGGTTCCGGGGGGCCCTAAGTAATGACTGCACTCTGCCCAGAAGCTAACCAGCCAAGACTCAGGGCCCCAGGAAGCAGACCGGTAAGATGGAAGGCAGAAAGCACAGTCACTCATAAATCTCAGGAAATCAGAGTTTTGCAGCCATGAGTGATTTGTGCTAACTCCTGATCACTGAAATGTTTCATTATTAGGATTTTATGTTTATTTTTATTTTACATGTTTTAATGTTTTGCCTGTAGGTCAGTCTGTGCACCAGTGTATGAAGTACCCACAGTGGTCAGAAGAGGGTATCGGATCCCCTGAAACTGGGGTTACAGATAGTTGTGAGCTGGCTATGTGGGTGCTAGGAATCCAGCCTGTCCTCTGCAAGATGGCTCTTAACCACTGAGCCATCTCTCAGTCCCAACTCTGAAATCTTAAGGACACACACACACAAAATCACTGCTTCATCCAGACATGAGGAGTTGTCTAACCTAAGGTCCATAATGACTGAAAATACCCTGAGAAAGGAGAAAAACTCTACTTCTTCCAATGTAAATCACCTCTACTGAAAATTCCAGAGGGCTGGTGAGATGGCTCAGTGGATAAGAGCACCCGACTGCTCTTCCAAAGGTTCGGAGTTCAAATCCCAGCAACCACATGGTGGCTCACAACCATCCGTAAAAAGATCTGACTCCCTCTTCTGGAGTGTCTGAAGACAGCTACAGTGTACTTACATATAATAAATAAATAAATCTTTAAAAAAAAAAAAAAAAAAAAAAAGAAAATTCCAGAAAGCAACCCAACATAAACTATGGCATCTCAGGGCACTGCATTTTCAATTTCTTTGAAGGGAATCAGAACATCTGAATCTCGCACCATTTAAAAATTATTAATATTAATAATAATAATAATAATATTATTATTATTATTATTATTATTATTATTAATGGCTGGGAATGAAGCTTAGTAGCAGAACACTTGCCTAACATGTGAAATGCTGTGTTCATTCCTCAAAGAGAGAGATGGGGGGGAGGAAGGATTGAAGAATGTAAGGAAGAAAGGTATTAAAGAGCTCCTTTTCAAGACTTCGGGCCACTGGAGAGATGGCTCAGTGGTTAAGAGCACTGACTGCTCTTCCAAAGGTCCTGAGTTCAAATCCTAGCAACCACATGGTGACTTACAACCATCTGTAATGGGATCTGATGCTCTCTTCTGGGGTGTCTGAAGGCAGCTACAGTGTACTTGCATATAGTAAATAACTCTTTAAAAGGAAAAAAAAAGAGAGACTGCTTGCTGCTTGGCCAGGTGGTGGTGGCTCACACCTTTAATCCCAGCACTGTGAGGCAGAGGCAGGTAGATCTCCTGGTTCAAGGGCAACCGACAGCTAGGCCTGTCTCAAAAAATAAAGAAAAAAATAAAATAAAAGACCTCTTGAATCTATGTTTTCCTGGATTCCCATCCTGATTAGTTCCAAATAACTGCATAAACTAGCATTTAGTGAGCTGTATATAAATGAGCAAAACATACGACTAGACTAGCATGTGGCAAAGTCCACTGAGGGGTCTAATCTAAAATATTTGGTAAAGATACTTTGAGAAATTATTTTCTAATAGACTTGCTATTATAGCCTAGGTTCACCTCAAACTTGCCATCCTCCTGCCTCAGCCTGCCGAACACTGGGATTGCAGGCATTCTAGCACACCTACCTTCATTTAACTGTTTTTCTCGGAACCTCCTTGAGCTATGGCTCATACTACATCCCATTCACATCTTTGTAGTGACAACAAGGGAGTCCCCGTGTGTCAGAGATATGTGCAATGATTGCTCCGTCTAACATCCACACGAGAGTCAGTGGACAGATCATCAAATGGACCGGAGGTGGTGGGAAACCAGGCTGACCTCTTAAGTGTTTTCTGTAATCTCATCACTATCACTACTTTCAAAACTATGTAGCACCTTTTAAATGCCTGTTGACACTACAAAATGAGAGGCCTCCTGTTCCTACACAAAGCAGAGCCTCAGGCCCTTCAAACGATTTGTCCCTTACACCATCTCTAAATCTAAATTGAGACCTGTGGATAGCAGAGCTTATGCACTGACTGGGTCACTGATAAAAATCTCACTAGGTCATTCACACCCAACAGAGGGTAGGAGTGCTACACCCTTCACACACAGATAGAAGGTGGGCAGGCCCAGGACTGAGTAGGTGAGCCGGCTCTCTCTTCTAGGCTGATCTGGTGGTCACCCTGTGGATGACACCATGCTCAGACAGATAGTCAAGGAAAGCCAGGGATAAATTAGTGCCTAATAAATCTGCCAGAGGTAAATGGATGAGAGGCATCCTAGACAATGGCAATGACTGACCTGGATCCTCAGGCTGCGGGTGCATGAGGCGGAACGGCACCTCGGTAGCCACTTCACTAGAAAAAAGGAAGAATACAGGCTGGTGAGTGTATAAACAGACACGTGCGCATGTGCTTACACACACACACACACACACACACACACACAGAGTTACAGACCACACAGCACAAAACCAGGGCTGCAGAGAATCTCCAAAAGATTCATTTAGTGAGATGCAAAAGAAAGCAGACTTCAGGAAGTGGTCAGGCAGGAATTTGAAACTTATTCCCTGGAATGTGGTCCAGGAACTTCATTCAGGCGTGGCTGAGGCAGCCAGCGCTTCTAGCTCTCCGGATCCTAGCTGAAATGATGTGACACAGTGGGAAGAGAAGAGGTGATATCCTACAAGAAGGCTGGTTACCAAAAAAATGATTCATGGAGATGGAGAGGTGGCTCAGCGGTTAGGAGCACCTGCTGCTCTTCCGGAGGATCCTTATGGTGGTTGAATATGCTTGACCCATGGGAAGTGGCACTATTAGGAGTGGTGGCCTTGTTGGAATAGGTGTGGCTTTGTTGGAGGAAGTGTGTCACTGTGGAGGTGGGCTTTGAGGTCTCCTGGTGCTCAAGCTCTATCCAGTGTGGAAGAGAGACCCTCCTCCTGCTGCTGCTGCCCTTGGATCAAGATGTAGAAGCCTCCGCTCTTGGAGTGCCATGTCTGCCTGGATGCTACCATGATGATAAAGGACTGAACCTCTGAACCTGTCAGCCAGCCCCAGTTAAATGTTGTCCTTTATAAGAGTTGCCTTGGTCATGGTGTCTGTTCACAGCAATAAACCCCAAACTAAGACAACCCTGGTTCAGTTTCCAGGACCCAAATCAGGCAGCTCACAACTGCCTGTGATTCCAGCTCCAGGGGATCTAACACCCACTTCTGGACTTCACACATGATTGCACCTGTGTGCATACACCTTAAAATAAAATGAAATAAAAAACAAAATAAGACTATTCACTGCAGCAAGGACACATTTGAATACATCTTAAATTTGTATGTGAGGGGCTGGATCGTTAAGAGCATTGACTACTCTTCCAGAGGACCTGGCTTTGATTCCCAGCACCCACAAGAAGGTTCGAAAACCATCTTTAACTCCAGTTCCATAGGAGCTAACACACTCTTTCTGTGGATACCAGGCACATAAGTAGTATGCAGACATGCATAATTAAATAAAAATAACTTAAAATAATAATTGTTATAATAAGCAGAGAGTTCCTACAGTAATGGAAACCAAACTGGAAGCACAGTGTCCCAGCCCTATTCATTTATTTATTTAATGTACTGTGAGTACACTGTAGCTGTCTTCAGACAGCACCAGGGTGTCAGATCTCATTACAGATGGTTGTGAGCCACTATGTGGTTGTTGGGATTTGAACTTGGGACCTGCAGAAGAACAGTCAGTGCTCTTAACTGCTGAGCCATCTCTCCAGCCACAGCACCTCCCCCCCCCCCTTTTTTTTGGTTTTTGGTTTTTGGTTTTTGGTTTTTGGTTTTTGGTTTTTGGTTTTTGGTTTTTGGTTTTTGGTTTTTGGTTTTTGGTTTTTGGTTTTTGGAGACAGGGTTTCTCTGTGTAGCCCTGGCTGTCCTGGAACTCACATTGTAGACCAGGCTGGCCTCGAACTCAGAAATTCACCTGCCTCTGCCTCCCAAGTGCTGGGATTAAAGGCGTGTGCCACCATGCCTAGCAGTACCTCCTTTTTATGCCTGCACAAACTCTCCCTGCTGTTGTCCATCATGTGCAGCAATACTCTTCATTCACTCAACAGAATCACAGAACAATTCTAAGCATTCAAAGCCAAACTATGCACCATGGCTGGATGCTCTGGAAGGGCATGGTTGTCAGACAATCTGGAAAGCGGGACTACACTTCAGGACATCATCCCATCAGGTAAAAACTAAAGCGGGCAGAATTAACCTCAACCTCTGCTGTAGGACATACGTTACTCTCTTTATACTTATGTTTCCACAAGGCTGGAAATGAATCTCTTAGTCCCTCAGAACCACAATAATATTTTAAAGATCTCTGTGAAGCTGGTACAAAGACGGGCACACCCATCTCTTGCAGAAGAGGCAAGGTAGTGTCTACCACATCTCTAAGACCAAATGTTCTGGGACACATTAGAATTTATACGAAAAGAAGAAAGGAAAGGTGAGTTGGGGATACCCAGGGGGTCCCTACCCACTCAGAGGAGAAGGGAGGATGGGGGAAAAGATTGTGGGAGGAGGTGAGCGGGAGGAGGGCAGTGAGCAGAATGTAAGGTGAATAAGTAAATAAAAATAAAAAGAAAGGAAGGAAGGAAGGGAAGGGAGGGGAGGGGAGGGGAGGGGAGGGGAGGGGAGGGGAGGGGAGGGGAGGGGAGGGGAGGGAAGGGAAGGGAAGGGAAGGGAAGGGAAGGGAAGGGAAGGGAAGGGAAGGGAAGGGAAGGGAAGGGAAGGGAAGGGAAGGGAAGGGAAGGGAAGGGAAGGTCAGGAAGTTAGCCAAAGGGAAATCCAGAGGAATTATGAACAGAAGTGAAGAGAGGGGATGAGATAACACACTATGCCCTGCATCCCAGGACCCCTGCAGCCTACCCAGCATTGACCTGCTTACAGTGACCCAGGTACAGGCCAGATCTAGATGAAATGTCAGGTAAAACACAGAGGTGGGCAGTAAAAATATAGGCCAGAATGATTGAGCTCCAGACCTGCAACATTCCAACTCCCCACATCACAAGAGATGCTAATCAGTCAGTCTGCACGGTAGGCCCAGGAGATGGAAGCAGATGATAAGAACCCAGGAAAAGAACTATGTCAGGTGAATGTCTGTCTCAAACTTCTTGATTCTTTGTCCGTGGTTCAAAACACACACTGTCACTATTCATATGTACCAAAAGGTAGAAACAATTCAAGTGTCTGCTGGGAACTAAAGTTTCCAGAAAAAAAGAAAGAAAGAAAAAAAGAAAGAAAGAAAGAAAGAAAGAAAGAAAGAAAGAAAGAAAGAAAGAAAGAAAGAAATGCTACATCTTTGTTAAAAATTCTATAAGGCTGAATGACTGACTGATCAGAAATCCTGTGACTGTGGAGGGTGGAAATGTTGCAGTTTTCATAGTATATCATTAGACGTTGTTAGCCATTTATTGCCTACCCTTGTATTTGACCTGACATCCTTATATCGTTTGGGAGATATACAAAGAGACCCCTAGCTTCCACCAGCCCCAAATCTAAAAATGCCACCAACCAAGACAGTACCTATAGCAGAGATTTCCCTACCCCGATATACCCTGTCCGCCTGATGTTCCCACCAATGTGTTTTTTAAAATACCTTGATTTATGATGTTCTTTTTCTTTTATTATTAAAAACCTTCAGCAACTGTGTCATTACATTATCTTTGAGCACTGCTGCCCAGAAACTGGTCTTTACCAGTTTCTGCTTGGCTGCAAGCTCCGCATACTCCACTTGCAGGGAGCTGAGTAGAGAAGGGAAAGGACGACGAGGAGGCTTACCTGGATGTGAGCTCTCCTAGAAAGCTAGAAAGCACAAAGCAGACATTCATGGTAAGTCCCCAGAGCCCACACTACGTCAGACCCCAGGGTTCAAAGGCAGGACAGTCCCCAACCCAGTCTGGTAGGCATAGCTCTCACTCCCTAGCACAGATTCCCCGAAGTCCTCTGGAGCATGGGGCCTCTCAGTGCTCAGTTTCACTGCTTCCTGCTGTGGGTTTCTCCTCTTTCTCCCAAGGATTTCTTAAAAAGTGGATTCACTTAGAAGTGAACATAAGCCACAACCAGAAAATTTCAGCCACTCTATGGTGGCAGAGCATGCCTGAGGCCCCAGTCCTCTCAAGAAGCAGAGGCAGTGGGAAGCTCTCTCAAAATACATTTAAAATCTTGAGAGATAGAGATAGAGGAAGAGGGAGAGGGAGAGGAGGGAGAGGGGGAGGGGGGAGGGGGAGAGGGAGAGGGGGAAGAGGGAGAGGGGGAGAGAGAGGGAGAGGGAGAGAGAGGGAGAGGGAGAGAGAGGGAGAGGGAGAGAGAGGGAGAGGGAGAGAGTGGGAGAGGGGGAGAGAGGGAGAGGGGAAGAGGGAGAGGGGGAGAGAGAGGGAGAGGGGAAGAGGGGGAGAGGGAGGGGGAGCTCCCAGTCACAGAGCAGAGGCCTCAGGGATGCACTGTTACAGCTGTCCCTGTCTCTCTTACACTGATCTCAGGATCCCTGGTGGGGGTGTTCCCAGTCTCAGTGTGTTCAGTAGATGGTACTGAATTTGCATATGACCCCCACACATACCTTTCCCTAGACTCTGAGCCATCCCTACTTCATTTACGATGTCTTAGGGATAGTGGCCTGTACTGTCTAAGGAATAAACAAGGTGAGAAGCCTGCACACATCCAGCTCAGAAACATTTTGTTGCTGTTTCTTGTTTTTAAGACAGGATCTCTCAATGTAGCTGTGGCTGGCATTGAACTAGAAACTATTTTTCCCCCAAGTATTTTCAATTTGTCATTTGTTGAAATTAAAGATACAGTATTCAAAGACATGGAAAATCAACTGTATTGCACTCATTTTTTTATTTATTATTTATATTTACTGTAAGATGAAGCTTTATCCTGTTTTTAGATCATAGAGGGGAAAGGAAAGAAAAAAAATCTGATTTGAAAATACCAGGAGTATCCAGGACAGTCAGGGCTATATAGTGCGACTGTGTGTAAAAGAAAGAAAGAAAAAGAAAAAGCCAAGAAATATAAATACCACTTTAAGCAGAGCCAAGCAAAGTTGGGCAACTCTCTCCCTACTTAAAAATAGGGACATTTATGGAGCCTCTCATGACCAGGCTAGCACAGCCTGGTCAAGAGAAAAGGCCAGCAAGCACACTTGGGAATGGACACGGAAAGGAAAATGGGGGAAAGGAAAATGGGAATTCAATTTCTTCTGTTTTGATTAGAGTAAGGATACTGATCACACACACACACAGAGAAAGAGGGGGGGGGGGAGTAGTGGACTCTTGTGGCTGGAAAGATGGCTAAGAGCACAGACTATTCTTTTTCTGTTTTGTTTTCTGAGAGAAGGAGAGTTTCTCTCTCTCTAGCCCTGGATGGCCTGGAACCTGAAATGTAGACCAGGCTGGCCTTGAACTCACAGAGATTTACCTGCCTCTGCCTCCCTACCACAGGGGCTGAAGGTATGCATTACATGTGCATTACATACATGCAGGCATAATAGCTGTACACATAAAATAAAACTTACAAAGTCCTTAAAAGGAAGCCATTTCTTTAGAACTCTCAATAGCAGTAATTTTGTATGAAAAGGTAACCCCCTAATTCTCTGATTACATGTTAGGGAATGGAAGGAAGGAAGGAAGGAAGGAAGGAAGGAAGGAAGGAAGGAAGGAAGGAAGGAAGGGAGGGAAAAGTCTAAGATAGAAACAACCTTTTTTTTTTTTTTTTAGTCCCTGATATACCAGAATTTATAGCAATCCTCTTAACTAAATTTCCCAAGAAGCAGGATTCCCAAGCGTGTACATCAGCATACCATACTTGAGTTTTTGTTTTTTAAGACAGGGTCTTATGTAGCCCAGTCTGGCCTTAAACTTTCTGGCCAAGGATAACTTTGAACTTCTGAACTTCCTGTCTCTAGCTTGCAATGTAGAATTACAGGCACACACCATGCCTGGTTTATTTGGTGCTAGGGATCAGAGGCAGGGCTTTTTGCCTGTTAGGCAAGCACTATACCAACTAAGCCCCAATTTAAAAAACAAAACCAAAGCCAGTGACTATGTATCACACTGCTTCTTAATCCTACTTCAGCCTCCCAAAGTGGTTCACGCCCCGACACTGAACCCAAATAAAGGAAGATTTACAGAGAGTTCATTAGGCAGCTACTGATCTTTCTGAAATTTGAAAATTAAATTGATGTCATTTTTTTTTTTATTTTTAACCCAGCAAGGCAATTTACTTTTACAAAGGGGGTCTGGATGCCATTCCGGTCTGTCAGCCTCCACTGTGTGTGCAGATGTACACCCACTTGCGTACAGCGGTTCTCATGGTGCACACCTTTTGGTTTGCTTTCCCAGTATACATTGCCTCCAAACAAAACTGCAGAAGCTGACACACGGAACCATGCTAAACTCTACATAGGCATCAGTAGGTACCTCGGGCTTACTTTGCCATCCACCTGCCAGTCACTGAGAAGACAGAAATGGCACACTCAACACTTACCCCGACACCGTGAGCTTCACCTTGATATGGTATGACACCAGGATCCCCATGACGGTCCGGTCGATGCCCTCCTTGATGCTACCCAATCAAAAAGAAGAGGGGTTATGAGAACAGAGCCAGGGTGAGAACCATTCCTTTGCCTGCCAGGGCCATCATTCTGAAGATGGTGTCTCAGAACTGGAGAACTCCATGGATTACCTTCAAGTCTTAAAACTTCATCCATTAATGGGGCTGGGGAGTGGGTTTTCTGCATCCTTCCCTAGGGTGCTCACACAGGGCACAGCATCTGTCCTCCTCGGAGCTCAGCCTCTGACCTAAATCACTCTCCTGTCTCCTCCCTGTCTCCTGTACTGCACACCATGCTGCAGCTGCTGAGCCCTCAGGTTCTGAAGCCAGAGAGTTCAACCCATTCAGGTTCCAACTTCAGCAAACAGTCTTTGAAATATCCTTTCAATGAAATGCCTTTGCCATATCCTACCCAGCTCTGCCCTGAGGAACCATGAGCACCAACCTTGCTGACGTCAAACCCACCCAAAAGGTCCTTCTCATTTTTGTGCACCCTAACACCTCCAGCTGTAAAGCCTAGACTCAGCCAGGTAGCACTGGGCCCAGCTCTCCTGCACTCTACTCATAAGAAAGGCACAGAGACGCTTGCCTATCACTTGATCACAGGATCAGGCTTGTTCTGGGTCGCACCCAAAAGCTCTGTGTGCCCAGCAACCAGCATGGCACCTGACACCAAGGGAAAGCCCACTCAAATGGATGGACAAGGAGTGTGACACGTGACCAAAGAGAGTGACGTGTGACCAAACGGAGTGAAGGGTTAACTCCAGGCTCCATGAATATAGTCATGTTTCCTCAGTGGACATTTTGTCACAGACTATTATCTCCTATGACCCAACGTGGAAGACTTAAGTATCCTATGATGTCTCACAACAGGAATTATGGGATGGAAAATGACTGAAATCTATAAGCTACTGTGAACCCCAACAGAAATCTCAAAAGAGATGCCTGAAGGCACGGAGAACTGTGTCCAGCCCGGGGCCTTCTGTTGGATCATGTGCTCTAAGACTACAGCACTCCCCAAAGAGTATCATCTCTGGTGGGAGGACGGAGGCAGGACCTGAGGCCATGCTCTTGCTGGAATTGGCCTGTAAGCTTGTGCTATATGGAAGACCCAAACACAGGGAACAGAACATGTCTGAGACTTCAAGGGTTCTCACCACCATATTCCTGAGTGGGAGAGCCAGGGTAGAGTGGACTTGCTTAACAATGAACTCTTTGCAGAAGGGTATGCCATTGGCTGTGGGAAGCCGCCCCCACATTCGCCGTTACAAGATGGCGCTGACAGCTGTGTTCTAAGTGGTAAACAAATAATCTGCGCATGTGCCAAGGGTAGTTCTCCACCCCATGTGCTCTGCCTTCCCCGTGACGACAACTCGGCCATGGGCTGCAGCCAATCAGGGAGTGATACGTCCTAGGCGAAGGATAACTCTCCTTAATAGGGACGGGGTTTCGCTTTTGTTTTTGGGCTTGCTCTCTTGCTCCTAAAGATGTAAACAATAGAGCTCTTGCTCTGCGCTCTGGCGCTCTGGCACTCTGGCGCTCTGGCTCCTAAAGATGTAAGCAATGGGGGGTTTACACTCTTGCTCCTGAAGATGTAAGCAATAAAGTTTTGACGCAGAAGATTCTGGTTTGCTGTGTTCTTCCTGGCCGGTCGTGAACGCGTGTAAGAATTGGCATCAGTTCATTGGCCCCTTTAAATTGATGTATGGCATCAGTTTTCATTCCCTGGAATTTCTCAAACATGCTTTAGAATCTAACACAGGCAGTTGGCAAATTATCCTCAGAAAACCCCTTGATTCTAACCTTCATTCTGCCAAATATTCACTGTCCCCACTACTAGCCTCACAGAATGTAAGCTACAGGTCTGTCTGGGGGGTCAGAACACTCCCCCTCTTTTTTCATTGGGCATCACCTCTGAGGGGAGCCTACTGGGGCCAGGAAGGAGCACCCTGCACATCCTATGGGAGAGGGCAGTATATAGGCTGCAAGCCTGGGTCTTGGCTCCTGCCTCACACCATCAGCGGTTAGTAGCTTATAATCTCGCAGCAAACAAGGCCTAGAAAGGCAGCTAGCAACTGGCTTCACTGCAGAGATTATCCCCCTATAGTCTTTGCCTAAATCAATCTAGCAGTTCTCCAACAGAATAGGCAGGTCAGCTCCTCTTTTCAACAAAATCTGGTACGTATCCGTAGCCACTGGGTCTTTCCAGATGGAAACTGAATGAATGGAAATAGCCAAATACAACAACCCAGGTTATGTGTTCAGGCACCATACTTTACATACATTGTTCCAATTAGTCTTCATCACTAGCATGTGACATTGGAATTTGCTATTACTCCCACTTTACAGACCAGAAAACTAAGGTTCTCAGAGAGCTCAAGGAACTTAGCCGTGGTCACCCAGAGGGCAGGCAGTGACACTATGGTTGGTATAAGGCTATGCCCAGAGCCAGCCTGGGCAACTATAACATCATGCATGCCACAGTGGAAGTGGGAGCATTACTGATATGCCTGCCTGTGAGCCTCTGGGGAAGCCCGGTACCAGCCCTGCACGGGTGACCCATTCACAGAGCATCCAGGACTTACATGGTGCTGGAGGCCAGGTTTGTGTCCTCATGCTTGATCTTCCCATCCAGCGCGATGCCTCTTCTTTCTCTGTTGTTAGCCAGTAGGGGCACCAGCACCAGTGTCTTGGTCAAAGTGCTGTTTGGCTGCACTTTTTCTCTTGAGGAAGAATCATAGAGAGTTCTATGGCTGTGACAGTCACAATTAATACCTTGTCCTGGCCACCATTAATTAACATCTCAAGATCCTACCTGCCGTGGGCATTTTTAGAGTGAAAGTTTCCCTTACCAAACAGACATGCTGTTAGTCCTGAGCCTGAGGGGCAGCAAGACTATGACACTTCAGGGCTGGAGAGATGGCTCAGTTGGTAAAACATGTGCCATAGAGTCCTGAGGGAAGCCCTGTGCTACCATGTTCAGTGTGTCTGTAAACAACCACTGGAGAGCTAGAAGATGGATCCCCGGAGATCATAGGCCTGCTAGTCTCGCTCAGTCACTGAGATCCAAATTCAGTGAGAGACTTTGTCTAAAAAATGTAAGGTGTAGAGATGGCTCAGTAGTTGAGAGTTCTTGACTCTCTTGCAGAGGACCAGAATTCAGTTCTCTGCACCCACGTGGTAAATCACAGCCACCTGTAACTTTAGTTCCAGGGAATCAAATGCCTCCTCCTGGCCTCCAGAGGCACCAGGCACAAACAGAACACACACACACACACACACACACACACACACACACACACACACACACACAGCATACACAAAAGGTTGGGACATTCATTCCCTCAAGCCTCTTGACTTGTTCTGAATTACGAAAACCTCTGAAATGTTCTGTGAGGTTAAATAAGACCAATACTCAGCAGTGGTGGTACATACTGGTAATCCCAAGACTCAGAAGATTGAGACAGGAAGATCATGAGTTCTAGACCAGCCTGGACTACATAGTGAAAGTCTGTCTTATAAAAGCAAAAACAACAAGACCAGAAGCAAATGAAACTCACTAAAAATCTAGCTGAGTGTAGTGGCATTGTCCTTTAATGCTAATACTTGAGAGGCAGAGACAGGAGAATCTCTGTGTATTCAAGGCTATCCTGATCTACACAGCCATAAAGAGACCCTTTCCTGAGTCCCACTGTGGGCAGTGTCAGCAAAGAAGCTGATACAGAACCACTGTAGCCAAAACTGTCCATACTAGGAAGGATAGACCGTGTGACTGATAGGTCTGTAACCACTTATAACCCAGGTCAGTCTGATCAGTCAGTTCAAAGATCTCTCTCTCTCTCTCTCTCTCTCTCTCTCTCTCTCTCTCTCTCTCTCTCTCTCTCTCTCTTCCCCTCTTCTCCCCTCCTCTCCCCTCTCTCCCCTCTCTCCCCTCTCTCCCTCTCTCCCCTGTCTCCCCTCTCTCCCCTCTCTCCCCTCTCTCCCCTCTCTCCCCTCTCTCTCCTTCTCTCCTCTCTCCTCTCTCCTCTCTCCTCTCTCCTCTCTCCTCTCTCCTCTCTCCTCTCTCCTCTCTCCTCTCTCTGTGTAGCCCTGGCTGTTTTGGAACTTACTCTGTAGACCAAGCTGGCCTTGAACTCACAGAGATCTGCCTGCCTCTGCTGAGATTAAAGGTATTCAACATCACTGCCCAGCTTGGCTCCCCTCTTTCTTTACTGGGGTTCCTGCAGAGGGCTGTGGGGTTTCCTATGAGTGAAAGACAGAAGGAACCCCACTCTGAGGGTCAATTCTGGGACCTGGCTAGAGACACAGCACTCCTGGGATTCCAGAGTGGTATCTGGGCTGGACAATTCATTCTGCAGTGCACATCCTAGCAACCAGGCCTGGGCTGCAGGCAGAAGGTAGAGTATGGCTTGCAACAATGCTGGCTGGGAGCCAGCATCAGGACCACTTCCTGAATGAGTTCCCAGACATCTGGACATGTGAACTGTCTCCCATGGGAAGGACGCCCCTGTTTGCACCCCAACCCCCGGGAGTTTAAAGCAGCTTCTGCTTCTCCTGCCTCTAGTGAGTTCAGGAAACTCTTGCAAAGTTTTGCTTGAGCTAGGGGTGGCCACATCCTACCACCTGGGTTGTGGTGTTCTCTCTCTCTCTCTCTCTCTCTCTCTCTCTCTCTCTCTCTCTCTCTCTCTCTCCTCTAGCAGAAGAGGGCCTTTGGGCTAGGCTGTACTGTAGTAGAACCTGCGGAAGCCAGGCCCACAGCTGTGTTCAGGGCCATTAGGATCTCATACTGCATGGTCAGCAGCAGCTTACAACGGATGTTTGACCCGGTTTGAGGAACCCTGCCCACCAGAGCCCTGGTTGCTGGATGTGTCTGGAACAGTGCTGGGCTCTTGCAGCCTTCTGAGTGGCTTCTACATTGAGACCAATGTGATTTAGTCGTAATGGGATGGTTTTGAGAAGGGCCTTGGAGATGAGAGAAAACAACTCAGGATGTGTCTGTGAGAACATTTCCAGAGAAGATTAGCCCAGAGGGAAGGCTGCCCTGGATACAAGAGCCACCATTGCAGAGGCTAGAAACCTGGCTGTCATCAAAGGGGGAGCAGGGGTATCCTGCTAATGCCTGCATTCCTTGTTTCCTGAGCTGTTCTGCTCTGCCACGCCCACCCTGCTGTGATCAATAGAAACTGTGAATGGAAACAGATATTTCTGTGACAGTTTGTTTTCTCAGATACGTGCCTGTGCCTAAACAATGAAAAAGCTAACATGATATGGCCCCATTTCTAGACTGCTCTGCCCACCCCCGACCCCCGGGAAATCCTAGAATGGTGTCCATTCTCCCGAGGATCATTTGGTCCAAAAAGCACACAGAGTTTTGAATGAGAAACAGGAAATGGTATAGAGATACACACACACACACACACACACACACACACACACACACACACACACACACATCTGGTGTAATCTTCCTGCAAATTCTGCTACAGTAAAGGCTATCATTCTAGCCCGAGGGCCCCCTTCCATGACAGTCAAGCTGGGGGGGAGACAGACAGACAGACAGAGAGAATGAAACATGCATGCAGACACACACACACACACGTGTGTGTGTGTGTGTGTGTGTGTATATATATATATATATATATATATGTATATATAGATATATGCATATATAGATATACGCATATATATATATAGATAGATATAGATATATATATATACACACACATACATATCATAGCCCTAGCCTGGGCTAATAGCTCATTTAGTCATCTTCTGGGGGCAGGACGAGCATCTCATTCCTGTCAACACATTCCAAGGATACACAGAGCCCTTCTTGTTCCCATAGTGACCTTACTCTCTAGATTTCTCTCCTCCGGTCCCTTGTTTATAAAGACTGTTCTCCCAGCCTAAGAGATGGACCCAGAGGCAAAATAAACACATAGCCTAGCCTGCCTTGCTTCATAGCTCTTGATGGGAGAAAGGGGGAAGAAAGCAAAGGCTTTCTTTTCAGAAAAGGCAAAGTTCCCTCTTCAGAAGAGGAAGCTGACAAAGCGGGCTGCCGCCCAGGAAGTGGAAAGACACCTGCTACTTACTGTGTTTCCTCCGAGGCTACAGGCTTGACGTAATAGTCACTTGAGTAGAGAACCACATTGGCTATCTGTTCCACTGCAAAGGGAAGACAGGAGGGGGTGGTCAGGGCAGCCCCTCGTGCCTTCAAGGAGACACACAGGACCATTTGACTCTGGCTTTCTCAGCCCTCGGCTTCAAGCTGCAATTTTTCAAGGTCTGGTTGCAGGCCATTTCTGTATACCAGTGACTCACTCTGCGTTACCAAAACACCGGGCTCTGAGATTCGGCTCCAGGAAGCACCCTTCTCTCCTCCAAACCCATAATCTCTTAAAATCAAGCTTGAGGATTAAGAGAAACAATTTCAAGTTCCCATCACAGTACCCAACTTATAGAAAACTACTAATGTTTTGTTTCAGAAAATTTCACCGTTTCAAGGTCATTGGTATTATTTTCCAATATATTTTGAGAAATATTTTTTTTTTATTTTGAAAAAGGCTTTCCTGTGTAACCCAAGCTGGCCTAGAACTCACAACTCTGCCTCAGGCTCCCAAGTGCTAGGTTACAAGTATGCACCAACACACTTTGCTGAGAAGTAAATTGTTTTTAAATTTTATTTATTTATTTTATGTATATGAGTACACTGTAGTTGTACAGATGGTTGTGAGCCATCATGTGGTTGCTGGGAATTGAATTCAGGACCTCTGCTCACTCTGGCCCCACTCATTCCAGCCCAAAGATTTATTTATTACTATAAATAAGTACACTGTAGCTGTCTTCAGAAATACCAGAAGAGGGCATCTGGTCTCATTAGAAATGGTTATGAGTCACCATGTGGTTGCTGGTATTTGAACTCAGGATCTCTAGAAGAGTAGCCAGTGCTCTTAACCACTGAGCCATCTCTCCAGCCCCGAGAAGTAATTTCAAATACAAGTATGCAATGATACATGATCAATTTTGCAGCTGTTTCTGAAAGTTTGCTTCTGTTCTTTCAAAATTGAAATTACAACCCCAGGGTGACATTATTTTTAAAATTTGCATCACTGGAGGAGGCCACGAACATGTCAAGGACTTGTTGGGAGGTCAGAGGACAACTTGTGGGAAAGTCATTCTCTCCTTCCCCTACATGAGTTCCAGAGATCAAAGTCATGGCACCAGGCTGGGAAGCTGGCATTTTTGCCAGCTCATCCCAGTAGCCCAAGTGAGCATTCACTGTGAAGAGAAGGGCTTTCTGGGAAGTGATGGAGTTGTGGGGACAGCACACTCATGAGTGGATTCCGTGGCCTTAACAAGGAGGTTCCAGGAGCTTGTTGGATGAGCTGCTTGTCAGATGAATCTGCCAATGCCCTGATCCTGAACTTTCCTGTGTGCTGTCAGCTGGCCATAGCGGCACACACCTGCAACTCACTACTAGGGAGGCAGCAGTAGGAGGAGCACACGTTTGAGGCCCACATCTCAGTGTGTGTGAGCCACCTAGTTTATGGTGTTTTTGCCATAGCAGCCTGAAGGGGCAGATAGACTCTACTACACCAATCAAGGAAGCCATTGGCACTGCATACAATATGCTGAATAACTCAGGCCCATAGAGAATTAAACCAACATAAAACAAGGCTGGATTAATATTCATAATCACAAAAAGGAAAAAAAACCATAGATTCTCTAATATACATGCACACAATTCCTGACTTTCATCTTCAGTGGACGTGCAGGGAAAGTGGAACGTATGTCTGACACTGCTATAGCTGAATAATACACAGAGGTTTAATTAGCCCCTGGCTCTGGAAGCTGGAACTCCCAAGTGGTGTTGGCCTCTGATAAGGGCCTTCCTGTTTGATCATAATAGCCAAGGACCTCAAATGGCAGAGACATTTAATGGCTAATTTAAGTCTCTTTACTTCATGTCATTATAGTGTCATTATAGGCCCTTCCTCAGAACCCCATCTGACCTTAGCTACTTCCCAAAGTTTTACCTGCAAATATCATTAACATGTGAATGTGGAGATCAAATTTCAAACCCTTGAACATACAGTGAGCACATTCAAACGATAGCAGATAACTGGGCTATACAACCAACTGGTTGGCATGGGGTAAACCCTATTTTGTACATATGTGCACACTCGTGTACGCACATATGTATACACTGAAGAATGAACCCAGGACCTGGCCTATGCCCAGCAAGCAAGCTACAAACTGAGCAACATCTCTAGCTTTTTCAAAACTGGGATTTCACGTAGTCTAGTCTGGCCTCTGCTTGTTGCTGTGGCTGACCTTGAACTCCTGAGCCTCTTGCTTGCTCAGTCCAGTTACAATGACTAATGTAACACTGAAATTCCCATATCCGTTGTCCAGGGCGACCTGGTATGACTACTTACTCTGATGTTGTAAATCTACCTACCTCAGCTTGGCCAGCAAATGTTTTAGCTGAAAGTTGAAGTCTGAATTTGCTCACTCAGATCAATCCACTTTGCTTTTTGTTTCTTCCTTCGTTTTGCCCACAGAGGACCTACACTTTTTTGGTTTTGTTCTACACTTTTAATGTCTTGAGAGAAAAGCTAGGTATGTTGCCCAGACTGGCCTCAAGCTGACAACCGTTCTGTCGCCTGACAGCATGGACCACAGGTGTGTGCTACAACGGGCTAAGGAAATATATAGATCAGTAAGGGGGGTGGGGGGCTCCACTGCAGCATACAACAGAGCTGACCTTTGTTAGATGCTCATTCAAGGGAAGACGTCACACATCACTACTCAGGAAAGCACTGCTGGGGACCTGTACTTAGCCTATAGGCCTGAGAAGGTGGACAACGAGCCAACTTGGGATTCAAGGGTGACATAACAGATTAAGCCCAGTATTTTCAAATCCAGTGCCTTGCTGTATTGGTCAGCAAAAGCTATCAAATTCCAAAAAAGGAAAGTGGGGCTGGAGAATGGTTCATGGTTAAGGTTTAAATCCCCAAACCCACAGGGCAGCTAACAACCGCCTGTGACTCCAGTTCCAGGGAATCTGATGCCCCCTGATATGATACGGGTACTGCACATATATGGTAAACAGCCATTCACACAGGTAAACACCCACATGCATTAAATAATTAAACAAGCAAACGAAAACAAAAGGGGGAAGGTTCTCCCTGGACTCCCCAAGAGAGACCTGGCTCGGAGGGGTGTCTCTGGAAAGGCATGACCATGGGAAGACGGGAAGGCCATCTGCTAGAGACAAACTTCCAACACAAAGGCAATGGCGGAGAATGCATGACTTGTTGTTTTGAGGTAGGGTCTCCCACTGCCCAGGCTGGCCTCAACATGGACATATAGCCAAGGCCAACCTTGATCTTTCTAGTGCTGACACTCTATGCATGCACCATTTAAGTTATGTGGTGCCAGGGATTGAACCTAGAGCCTCCATATGCTTTACCAACTGAGGCGAACGTAGTGACTTCTAATGTCCTTCTCTTTTTTTTTTTTTCTTTTTAAAGATTTATTTTATTATTAATATATGTAAGTACACTGTAGCTGTCTTCAGACACTCCAGAAGAGGGAGTCAGATCTTGTTGGGGATGGTTGTGAGCCACCATGTGGTTGCTGGGATTTGAACTCTGGACCTTCGGAAGAGCAGTCGGGTGCTCTTACCCACTGAGCCATCTCACCAGCCCTGTCCTTCTCTTTTTAAGATCCTGCTATCAGCCAAGCGGTGGTGGCGCATGCCTTTACCTCTGAGCACGTGGGGAAACAGGGGCAGGCAGATCTTTGAGTTTGAGGCCAGCCTGGTTTATTAAGTGAGTTCCAGGACAGCTAGGACTACTTAGAGAAACCCTGTCTCAAAAACAAAAGCAAAAACAAAAACTGCTGCTATCAATGAAAACAGGAACAGGCAGATCTAAGGGCACTGTTGGGGCGGGGCCTTACCAGGCTAGAGTGGGTCTTAGGAAATAGCATGAGGCTGAGGGATTCTAGAAAGCCCCGAGTCTCAGTATAGAGATGAGAGTCCCACCTGATACTTTAATCTTCTTCACAACCTTGTCGGTGTTGTTGGTCACGGTCACAGTCACGGGGATGGGCTCCCCATGGAAATATATCTGCAAAGTGAGAGAGAAGTCAAAGAGAAGAACGGAGCACAATGGATGGCATCTGTGAGCTGAGGGCTCCCCAGACCAAGATTTCCTTAGTCCCGTTCCAATAGATAAGGCTGACAAACCCCAGTGTTAGAAAATCTTAACTGATAACATTTCCTCTAGAGAAGGCTATCAACATGTTCAGCCTCATCTGCAGAAAGAATGCCGAGGAGGTTGAGGGGTGTCATGGTCAACTTTGTCACTTGACACAACCGAGAATCACTTGGGAAGAGAGTCTTGAGAAAGATCATCTACCTCAGGTTAGTCTGTGGGGAGTTGTCCTGATTGTTAATTGATGTGGTCAGAGCCAGACCCACTGTGAGTGGCGCCATTCCCTAGGCAGGGGTTTCTTGGAAGTTCCTGCCTTGACTTCATTGTTTGGGGGGTGAGATGTGTGAAATGAACCGAAGGCACAAGGATTGCTGGCTGACAGAGCTTTACCCAGCAGCACCCTGTGCCATCCATGCCCACACATGTGTACACAGCACCTGAGGCTCTGGCTAACCTGTCCATCATTGACTTTGGACCATGAGAGCCTTGGTCTTCACCTTCTACTCCCATGACTCTCCTCACTGATGACATCACTCTTAACATGGCTGCCCCATGAGTTTTCTATGAAATCTGAATTTGCCAAGAAAGTGAACAACTTAAAGTAGTACAGTGAGCAATGCTGCCTCAGAGAATTGAATGTCCAGGAGTAGCCAAGGTGGCTGGAAGGGGCTGTATACTTACAATCTCTACAGCCCCCAGACTATGGGGAGAGCCAACAAGTACAATGGTAAAGCCATAGTGGCTTATGGTGACTAGCTCCAAATTAGTGGAAATAAGCTGGTAATTTGCAAACATCTATGCTTTCACTAGAGCAGACCCAAGGTGACTTGTGTGCATCTACAGAGTGAGGGGGCTGTGGTCTAAACCTCAGGGGGGTGAGGATCACCTCTTTGCTGAGGGAGACTGAGAGGTTCAGGGGCTTGTCAGACATGAAGAACTGCCAGGAGGCTTCAGCACTGGGCTGGGGACCCATCTCAGGTGGGGCATGCTGCACTTTCCGGATCAGTAACCGCACAGAGCTCCTGAGGAGAAAAAGAAAGGCCCAGGGTTCATGGTTGGTGCCCACCCTCAACCCCAAATGCTTCAAATCACCCCATCTCTATGATTCCAGGGGTTTGAATGCTGAGCCAGCAATGCTGGTAGGGTCCCCTGCATCCTGTCAGACTCTGGTTAGCCTCCTTGCAGGAGAGTCTGTGTCATGGTTTCAGATACCTTATGTGACCAGACTTTAGAGCTCCACGTAATTGTAGCACACTGTCACTGTCATAAGCATCAAAAGCACAGAGCTTGGGAACAGAGTGCTCGTCTGGCATGTACCAGATCATGGTACATGTGATGGTTCAGATACACAGCAAAACACACAGCATGGGAAGATATGGATGCTGAGCTAGAGCACAGGGAGATATGGATGCTGAGCATAAACACGGGGAGATATGGATGCTGAGCAAGAGCACATGGAGATATGGATATTGAGCATGAGCACAGGGAGATATGGATGCTGAGCATGAGCACAGGGAGATATGGATGCTGAGCATGAGCACAGGGAGATATGGATGCTGAGCATGAGCACAGGGAGATATGGATGCTGAGCATGAGCACAGGGAGATATGGATATTGAGCATGAGCACAGGGAGATATGGATGCTGAGCATGAGCACAGGGAGATATGGATATTGAGTATGAGCACAGGGAGATATGGATGCTGAGCATGAGCACAGGGAGATATGGATATTGAGCAAGAGCACAGGGAGATATGGATGCTGAGCATGAGCACAGGGAGATATGGATATTGAGCATGAGCACAGGGAGATATGGATGCTGAGCATGAGCACAGGGAGATATGGATATTGAGTATGAGCACAGGGAGATATGGATGCTGAGCATGAGCACAGGGAGATATGGATATTGAGCAAGAGCACAGGGAGATATGGATGCTGAGCATGAGCACAGGGAGATATGGATATTGAGCATGAGCACAGGGAGATATGGATGCTGAGCATGAGCACAGGGAGATATGGATACTGAGCATGAGCACAGGGAGATATGGATGCTGAGCATGAGCACAGGGAGATATGGATATTGAGCATGAGCACAGGGAGATATGGATGCTGAGCATGAGAGAATGCGGGAAGGGTTGGGGTGGGTGGAGACTTAGGAGTGACAGTGAGTTACCAAATAAGAAGAAGGCACAGCTAAGAGGGGGAGGTGCTGGGAGGATATGGGGGAGCCAGTGGAGGAAAGAGAAGTGGGTGTATATCATTGAATGGTATATAAGTATGAAATGCTCAAAGAACTTTTTAAAATGAGCACCCAGTGGGTGGAGTAATGCTTGTTGGTGATAGAGATTCTGTTTGGAACGGCACAAAAGCTTTGAGTTAGCTTCTGGTGATGGTGAAACATTGTAAATATATTTAGTGTTGTGGAGTCAAATATTTCAAAGTGATTAGAATCACAGACTTCATAGTGTATGCATCTTATCATAAGTTCAAAAATGTTTTTTAAAAAGAAACATGGTATCTTATACCTGGCATTCCAGTGCTTGGGAAGCCGAGGCAGAAGGAGCACCCATGAGTTCTAAGGCAGTCTTGACTACAGAGAGAGACTGTTTGGAAATAAACTTGATAGAATAAAATAAAATAAAATAAAATAGAAAATAAATAAATAGGAAGAAAATGAAAGGGCCTTGAAGGTTTGGGGGCCTGTGGGTCCCTGAGGTTGCTAAGTCCACTGTCATTCCCTTTTATGTTCTCTACCCCATATTAGTAGCCATTGCCCCCCACCTCCACCCCCATAGCAGATAGTTCAGGCCTTATCTGCCCTGATCTGAGAGATCCCATGACACCAGCCACCAGGAACCAACTCGAAGAGTCTGTCACACCAGGATAAAATGGGAGCATTTCTTATCCCCACCTCTACACCACCCGATCCTCCCCAAATCCCTCGAGAGTCCTCTTACTTCTTGGGGATCTTGTCCTCCTCAGGATCTGTGATGTCTGAGGCAAATGCTTTAACCTCAAAGTCAACCCCACAGCTCTGTGGGAGGCACGAGAACAGATAGGACAGGGATCAGCACCTCCCCACAGAACACAGGCCACGCCTATAGTGATCAGCACCTCCCCACAGAACACAGGCCACGCCTATAGTGATCAGCACCTCCCCACAGAACACAGGCCACGCCTATAGTGATCAGCACCTCCCCACAGAACACAGGCCACGCCTATAGTGATCAGCACCTCCCCATAGAACACAGGCCACGCCTATAGTGATCAGCACCTCCCAACAGAACACAGGCCACGCCTATAGGTAGATATCTGTCCCTAGTTTTTCTCCTTTCTGTGTCTTTCTTGGGCCTGTCCAATGAGGACTACTAGAGAAGTGTGCTGTTAATCCCGCATTCTAGTGCTGTGCTGAAACACTATGACCAAAAAAGCAAGCAGGGAAGGAAAGGGCTTACTTGACTTATGCTTCTATACAACTGTTCCTCATCAAAGGAAGTCAGGACAGGAACTCAAACAGGGCAGGAACCTGGAGGCAGGAGCTGATGCAGAGGCCATGGAGGGGTGCTGCTTTCTGGCTTGTTCCCCATGGCTTGCTCAGCCTGCTTTCTTTCTTTCTTTTTTTTTTTTTTTGAAGATTTATTTATTTTATGTATACGAGTACACTGTAGCTATCTTCAGACACACTAGAAGAGGTATCAGATCCCATTACAGATGGTTGTGAGCCACCATGTGGTTGCTGGGAATTGAACTCAGGACCTGTGGAAGAGCAATTAGTGCTCTAAACCACTGAGCCATCTCTCCAGCCCTCAGCCTGCTTTCTTATAGAACCTAGGACCACCAACCCAAGGATGGTACCACCCACAATGGGCTGAATCTTCCTCCATCAGTCACTAGTTAAGAAAATAAGGGCTGGAGAGATGGCTCAGAGGTTAAGAGCACTGACTGCTCTTCCAGAGGTCCTGAGTTCAAATCCCAGCAACCGCATGGTGGCTCACAACCATCTGTAATGGGATCTGATGCCCTCTTCTGGTGTGTCTGAAGACAGCTACAGTGTACTCACATATATAAAGAAAATAGCCCAGCAGTGGTGGCGCATGTCTTTAATTCAGCACTCAGGAGACAGAGGGAGGCGGATTTCTGAGTTCGAGGCCAGCCTGGTCTATAGAGTGAGTTCCAGGACAGCCAGGGATATGCAGAGAAACCCTGATTTGAAAAACAAAAACAAAACAAAACAAAAAACAGAAGAAAATAAAAGTTCTGCAGGCTTGTCTGCATCCTGATCTTAAGGAGGCATTTTCTTAATTGAGGCTCCCTCCTCTCAGATGGTTCTTGCCTGTGTCAAGTTGACATAAATCAGCCAGCACAAGGAGTAAGCATAGGGATGAAGCACCACCACAGAAGAACCGCGTGCCGACATGCCTCCTGAGATGTGCCTCTCGAGTCCTGGAAGGTCCATGCCTCTACTTTGTTCACAAATGTACAACCCGACCCTGCACAACCTTCTGACTTAATGCTGCACACAGCACTAAGGACACAAGTGTTCATGGCACCGGGGGCTGTATCTATGGATGTCCTGGCAGGCTGCAAACACTCAGACCTTGGTGGCTCCTCCAAAGCCAACCCTGGCCAAACAGCAGTGGCTCACAATGAATGGTTGAATTTTTCTTTCTCAATGGGGCGAAACAGTAAGATGAGCTCGTTTTCAAAATGAAAGAGGACTTTTAAGTCTGCATGGATGGAGTAAGTGCATCTGTCTGTGACCTCCAGCCCTTAGCTCCCCGTGCAGGCCAATCACAGCCTGGTCTCTGCCCTGAAAGAAGGCATAACAAGGGTGTCCCTCTTGTGTCCCAATGCCACATGTCAACGGTGACATTAGGACACGGTCCTGAGACTAGAACACAGCACCTCTCAGGTTGTAGACAAACAGGTGCAATGTAAACAAAATGCTGCAGGCAGCCTGCTCTGTCACCCACCCATCCCACCTAGCTGTCCCATCCTGTGCTGGTCTCTGAACAAGCCACACACTTCCATAGGCCTCACTGGGCTCTGGGGTTCCTCTAGCTTGAAGCATTCACTGTCTTTACTGCTGTGTAAAACTGAATAGTAACGTAACAATTTAAATTTTCTGCCTATATATTATATTCTGCTAACCTATATGTTATATAATATTTTACTATGTAATCATTATATAGTGAAGTATATTAGTATATATGTCATTTTTATTAATATAATAACATCAAATAAGCTACATAATATTGTAGAAGATTGTAACATGTAACTTGTGATATATAAAATGACATATATTATATTCATATGTTATATGTATATATTATATATTTATATGTGTATATGTATGTTACCTAATAATCTCCTATGTGTCCCTCAAGCCTCCAATTGTAACCAAGTCCCCAATCTAGGATACTGGAGGTTCCCAGCCCAGGAGCTCTCCTACCAACTTAATACCCTCTCCCCTCTAAGAACAGAAGAAATAAGAGGGGCTCTAGACTGCACAAGACTGTAAAACTCCGGAAAGGTCGTCTAGGAACCAGGATTCAAGGCGCCCTTGAAAGAGCAATGATGGACTGACAAGGCTCAGTTGTGTTTTCTTAGTTCCTGGTCCCCTTATCTCGAGTGACCCTCATTTCCCCTGATCTCAGCTGTCTTCAGCTTCCCTGGACCATGGCATTCAAATGTTTAGAAGTATTATTTGTAGTGTGACATATTTATAGAAATCAGACACATGTGTGTAAACCCCTCTCGTGACATTGTTTGACCTTTGTGATGTGTGGTTGGTATGCAATGTATGGTTTTCAGGATGCATGGTCCTATTCCATTTAGTTCAATTCTCTTCTATGCCCTTCCATGCCATCCCAGTTTTTAAAATGCCATTTCTGTTCTATGAACCACTAGTGGGTGATGATACCGCACTGATGAGCACTGTCCTTCCACTCTCCATCATCAGTCGCTGCCCACTGTCCTCCATACTCACAGACCCGCTGTCACAGTCAATCTTGGGGCCCAGGCAAGCTAGCACCTATCCCCTTCTCCTCTGGCCTGGAGTCCCTGGTCCATCTTGGTCACACCCTCTTTTCCCTCCCTTCCCCTTCACAGCACATGTTTGAGTGACTTCAGATCCATTACTAACCCTTTGTAACCCTGAATCAGAGCCCGCTCTTCAGCCCCTCCACTGGCTCCCATGTCACTCAAACCCAAGTTGTCAAGACCTGGCTACCCTATGCCTTCCTTCCACCCTGACCTCGGCTCCCACCCTTCACCTTCTCCCCTCGTTTAGCATGTTCCCTCCTCTGCAAGTACCAGGGCCTCTCTCCCTGGAGAGTCTGGCTTTCCCCTTTTCTTAGAATAAGGACTCTGACTTTAAATGCCATCGATTGTCCCTCCCTTACACAAGCCTGAGGCTTTTTCACAGTGTCTGTGGCCATATCTAATATGTCCTACAGTTCTGTGTTCTTGTTGTTGCCTGTGGCTTTCTGTTAACATGTGAGAGCCAGGGGGTTCCATCTCTTGTTCACAAGGATGTTCATGGTTGGAGAGTCTTTATGCTGGGCCCTTTGACCATCTTTGACATTTTCAATGATAAAAAGCTACTTTAAAAGGCTATTGAAAGCTTGGCAGGGTGGCTCATGACTGTCATTCCAGCACTTGGGAGGTGTAGGCAAGGTCAGTTTCAGTCTTACAGAGCCCGCCTCAAAACAATCAAAAGCCTATTGAGGGAGGGTAACCTGTGGCATTTCTTCTTTAACTTACCTTGCCTACATCCTGGGGAGCTGGCTGCAACATCACTGAACAGGGTAGGTAGTCAGGAAACTGGAAGGACAAACATACAATCATTTCATTCAGAGGAGTTATTCTATGATGTAGTACAAAACCATCATACAAGATGAGGAAAAAACCCACATAATTCTCCCACTCTCCTGACAGCCAGCTCAATGCTGATTTATTTCCAAAAACCTCCAGCATATACAGAGACTCACAAATGAGGGTGCACCCGGGGCATGTGTTCATCACCCAGGTCTGGGTGTGTTCACTTGGACCAAAGGTGTCTGATTATTTGATTCACTAACCTCACTAGCCCTTATCCTATTCAGACATCCCTCTGACCATTTTTACACACAATGCACTACAGTTTCTCTCTACGGTGCTTAGAGCTTCTACAGTGCACTTCGTGTAGCCATTGCCCCTTGTTGGACATCTACATGGTGTCTAATTGTTTTTCCATTATAAATAATGCAATAGTAAATATACATCTTCAAACCCTTTAGTCCAGTTTTAGCCAATTAATGCTATGTGAACTACCAGGTCAAAATCAAATTTATGTGTGTGTGTGTGTTTGGGGTAGGGGGTGGAAACAGGGTCTTTCTCTGCTTAGTTTATGCTAGCCTTGAACTTTCAATTCTCCTGCCTCTGCATATATATTGTTGAGGTTCATGACTGAAAACATTGCATTTTACAAAGATGTATTAACTTCTAAATATTATGTGTATGAGTGTTTTGCCTGCATGCACATGTACACTGCATGTGTGCCTGGTATTCATGGAGGCCCAAAGAGAGTGATGGATCCTCTGAAACTGGAGTTACAGATTGGTGTAAGCTGCCATTCAGATGCTGAAAACTGAATCTTAGTTCTCTCTAAGGGCAGCTAGCAGTGAACCTCTGAGCCATTTCTCTAGCTCTCTGCTTTTGTTGCTTTAAAAAAAAAATCTTTCTGTGCAGGGGACCAAATTTGAGCATGCCACACAAATGTTCCAGCACCATGCTATACCTCCAGCACTTAAGGACCCCATTTCTAGCCAGTCATGTTGGCCCATGGCTCTAAGAGGCAGAGGCATGAGTATCTAAGCTTGAAGCGAGTCTGGTCTACACAGCAAGCTTCAGGATAGCCAGGAAAAAAAATCCATTTGCAACATTTTTTTTGTTTTTATTTTTTGTAATTTTGGGACCAGGGTTGAGATAGGGTTTCTCAGTGTAGTCCTGGAACTCACTATGTAGACCAGGTTAGCCTTGAACACACAGAGATCATCCTGCTTCTGCCTTCTGAATGCTGGGATCAAAGCCATGTACCAACATCCCTGGCCTCTAAAGGTTTTTGACATGCATTGCAAAGAAATTTTACCACTTCAGGTTCTCAGCATAGATGTGCACACCTCCTTATATATTGTTTCATTTTGTTTTGTTTTGTTTTGTTTTTGAGACTGGGTATCTCTGTATAGTCCTGGCTATTCTAGATCAAGATCTGCACTCTAAGTGGTCTTGACCTCAGAGATATACCTGTCTCTAGCTCCCAGGTGCTTAGATTAAAGGCATGCACGACCGTACCTGACAAAATAATTTTTAAAGAGAAATTTTATGTAACATTTGTGATATAATAGAATACCATACAATTTTACCATTTTAGCTCATTTTAATATATGCTTCCTTGGGGGTAAATCTGTCCATGCTGGCCCAGAACAGTCACGAGACTTTGTCTCCAGGACCTTCCCAGCATTCCAAAGAGAAACTCTGTCCCCGGAACCTGACTTCCCCGTCCCCCTCCCAGCCGGCCAGTAGACTTGGTCTCCTTTTCTGTCTAAATGAACAGGGCTCCACCCACTGCTTCCTGGAAGTGGGACTGTAAGATGTTGTTTTTCCTTTTGTGTCTGTCTTGTTTCACATAGCATCATGTTTTGGGGGTTTATCCATGTTGGGGGACTTAGACAGTGTTTCTTGACTTTGTGTTTGCTTTATCAAAACAGTTTCTCTCTGTGTAGTCCTGGCTGTCCTGGAACTCACTCTAGACGAGGCTGGTCTCGAACTCAGAGAGATCTCTACCCTTGCCTTCTGAGTGCTGAGATTAAAGGCATGTGCCACCACCACCTACCTACTTCTTGATTTTTTTTTTTAAAGGCTGAACCACATCACTTTGGAAGAGCATGTGTCAATAAGATAGGATTGCAAACAGAAAGAGCCACAGAGGGTTTCACTGGGTGACATGGGCCTTGGGAGAAGTGACCGGAACAGAGTAAAGCCCTGATTTCATGCCCAGGACCATGTAGGGGAGCAGGGGTAGGGGCCAAGAGGTAAAAGATGGCACTCAATCTACCAAAACCTCCTGTCCCATAGCAGACTCTTGCTTGAGTAGAGCTCCACGAGGCCAACTGAGGGTCACATCTACCAGTTTCTTTTTATAGTGAATGAGAGAAGACAGAACATACTCATCTAATTAGGTTGCCAGATGAAGAAAAATATCCAAAGGGCAGGTTGAAATGGTGCCTTCTGAGGCAGGGAGGCTATTTACAAAGACTTAAAAACAGACAATCACAGACCATGCAATCTAGAATTTCTTTCAAGGGTGCAATTTACAGGCCAACAGATGTGGGCCTCTGCCCCCTCCTCTTTGCTCTGTTCCTATCATAAGGTACCATGGGTGAAGGAGGCAAGCCAGGGGAGCAGGCAGGGTAAGGAAAGCTCACCGTGAGCAGAAAGGGGTACGTGTTGTCTCCCAGTTTCTTGAGCAGGCTCTCTTGGAGTTGGGTGAGGACACTCATGGCCCCAACAGGAGGGTATACCTGGACCCGAGAAAAATACAGGTCCCTGCGGAAGGTCAGGCCCATCACATCAATGTCCTCCTGGCCATAGCGGAAGGCGCAGGTCAGGGTGACATACACTGGGGAAGGAGAGGCGACAGGTTAGTCTTGGTTCACTGCACAGGCCCATCTACCTCAGCCACTTTCACTGGATGGAGCTAGCAACAGAGAGACCACACCATGCTGTCTGCACCAGGGTGCCAGTCTCTGCTGCCTGGAAGAAATGGTGGAGGGGAGGGGGAGGGGGTAGAGAATAATACTATGCAGCTGGTGGGCATATTTTGGGAGGACCAGCATGTTCCTAGGGTTAGAGTTCATTATCCAAAAACAGGACTCTCACAGATTGGGAGCCATCTCCTTGGCAACCATATTATTTTGCTAGGATGGTAGAAATCTATGGACAGGCCTGGCAGGATGGTTGAGTAAAGGCGTCTGCTTCCAAGCCTAACAACGAAAATTCAATTTCCAGGATCCACATGGTAGCAGGAGGGAACCAACTCGCCACAAGCTGCCCCCCCCCAACACGTGAACCTTAGTATTTGTATACCACCCACGTGTATATGTACATATGCAGAGACACATGGACATACATATGCACTCCATGAATAAATATGTAATAAATTGAAAAATGTGTGGACAGATTACTGTCCACCTGGCCTTACTGTCTCCTCCCCCTCCCTCCTCCTGGTCCACCAGCTCATCGATCCGGATGTCTGAGATGGTGCTAACTTGCTGGCTTGGGTTAAGGAGGGCAGGATGCCTGGAGAGACTAACAGTGCTGCAAGCAAACCAGACAAGTGCCTGAGCCACAGGGAGGCTGCGGGAACAGCCAAAGGCCTGGGCCAGGCAGGGAGACAGAATCAAACGCGAGAAGTTTCGTTTATGTAGTCCTTGTGCACTGCTCAGAGGCATGCCTCTACATCACAACTTCCCAAAATTCTGTCTGATTAAAGGGAACCGGTGCCCAGTGTGTGAAAGTTCACTTCAAGTTTCTTTGAAGACAGGAAATGCACAGTCCTTCATCATAATAAGGCTTGTTGAAAGTGGTACCTCAAGTCCCTCAGCTTTGACTGAGCATCCTTCTGTGTCAGTTCTGAGGCCAGCTGCCCCAGAACCTCAGAACCACTCGACACTCTTACACCCTTCCTTACAGGTGAAGACTTGAGAGAGGCAGCCATGGAGGGCCTGGATTTCTGCCTGCACCCACTAAGCTGTGGTTTTCCCTGGTGGCTGAATCCTGTGTGTGGTAAAAGCCTGGACTGGTTGAGTTCAAGCCAGAGAGCTGGAGAGCCCCCAGGAAGGTGGGAAAACAGAAGAGAGCAATTTTCTGTCTTTCCTGCCTTGCTCCCCTCTCACCCAGACCCTGTTACCAGCCCACACCTGACATATTCCAGCGGGTACATCCAAAGTTTAGAACAATGCCTTGCGGTTGCCAGGAGCAACCACTCCAAAGGCATATTTAGAATGGAACTGAGTCAGCGGCATCATCATAAGCGAAGCTCAAATCTGTTCTAATTCAGTTTTTGCAACTGTCATTAGAAACAAATGGCTTGCCGCACACGACTGCCAGAGATCTCAAGGGCACTGTGATACTGTGGCACAGAACTTTGCAAGGAAGCACAAAAATAAACTCTGGGATTTATTCCCTTGCCTCTCAACAACAAGCATGGTTTCCTTCTATCCACAAATAACCTTCTACGCCAGGAGGCGGGGCAAGGGGTTTAGCTTACCCTTCTTCCCCTTCACAAGCTCAGGGTCCACCAGCACAACACCATCTGAAGCAAAGGAAAGAAGACCAGGAGAGTGAGATTAGGAAAACAAGGCATCTGTCGTTAGGACTTCTGGCATCTTCTGTTTTCAGTTTGGAGGCGGGAGGCTGAGACAGGATATCACATAGCCCAGTCTAGCCTTGGGCTTGCTATGTAGCTAAGGATAATCATAAACAAGTAATCCTCCTGCCTCCAGGCCTGATTCACCATCCAGCTTGCTTTTTATGGTTTTTAAGAAAAATATTTGTTTTAGAAGTTGGAGAGATGGCTCGGCAGTTAACAGAACTAGCTGCTCTTGCACGGGACCTGGGTTTGCGTTCCCAGCACCCAGGTGGCAACAGACATCTGTCTGTAGCCCCAGTTTCAGGGGATCCAACAGCTCTTCTGACCTCTGATGGCTCCTACATGCGTAGTATGCACACACACGCACTCAGGCCTACATGCTTACACATAAAATAAAATACTAAGAATAGTCATTTTTAAAATGTGGTTCTGGGGATCAAACTCTGGTTGTAAGTCTTGGCAGCAAGCATCCTTACCCACTGAGGACAGTTTTATCCTCAGTGTTTAAAACCCCCAATCTCCCCGCCCTCCCATACATTTTTCAAACGGTTGCCAGTGAGATGCTTAGCAAGCCAGAGAAAGCTGCAGAGCTGGTGCAGAGGGCTCTGGCATCCTGCGTCCGGTTGCCTCTCGTGCTTAGACGGGGTCAGGGTAAGTACACAATGGGTGTGCACGGCTGTGTTGTTTTATCATAGGTGGAGATCTGTGTGAGCTCCACCATCCAATTGTAGCATCGTTCTGGCATCGTAAAGGTCTCCTTTGGGCTGTGTCGAACCACCCATCTCTGCTCCTGCCATCCTCAGCCCCTGGGAAGCACTGCAGACTTTTGTCATCTTGAGAATGTTATGTAAGTGGAATTAAGAAGTCTGCACCCCCTTGAGATTGCTCTTTTTACCCAGCAGGTTGCAGTATCAATAGCTAAGACTCTTTACTTTTCTCCCCCCCCACCCCTCGTCTGTCTGTCTCCCCCCCCCCACACACACACACAAGGGTCTGTTCCTATACAGCTCAGGCCACCTTTGGACTCTCATTCCTCCTGCCTCAGCCTCCCAAGTGCTGGGCTCACAGGCATGCTCCAAAACTGGCTGCTTGTTCTTTTCTATGATTGAATAGTAGTCCACGGTATGGATGTGCCACGGTTTGTTTAACGTTCCTCGTCTACTAAAGAGAGACTTTCGTCTTTTCAGTTTGGGGCTGCAGTGAACAACCACATCCAAAAAAGTCCTCTGTATGCATTTTTCACTTCTCAGTAAGTACTCAGGGTGCTATTATTGGTTCATATGGAAAGGCTATGTTTAGTTCTTAAAGAAACCACTGAGCTGCTTTCCCGGGGTGGGGGGTGGGGACTGTAGCACTGTGTGCTTCCCCCAGTGGTCCATGGGGCCAGCGCCTCAGCATCATCAGCATCACTAGCATTGCCACAACCGGTTCTCTTAACCTTCTTTTGCTTTGGAAAATTTGAAACATATTGATTTGATGTGGAGAAAAACACGTTAGTAACAGTTTCTTTTTCTACATATAATTGGATTCCTGGTGTTTCCAAGAGTCTGGGCGGTTCTGGAGATATGAGAAGTGGCTGATGCCACCACCTGCTTACCTGGTGGCACATACTGTTTGAGAGTACGTCTATACTGATGGGGTAATGTGGAAACAGGAGTTTGAAGCAGCTGGCCATATTGCATGCACAGTCAGGAAGCAGAGAGATGAATTGTTTCCTTTTGTTTCCCTTAGTACTGAAGATTGAGCCTGGGGCCATGTATTCGGCAAGTGGCGCTGAGCTACAAACCAGCCTTTTAATTTTTTTTTTTTTTTTCTTTGGAGAGGCCAGAAAGATGGCTTAGTGGGTAAAGATGCTTGCTGCACAATCCTGGCAACCTGAGTTCAATCCCTGGAGCCACACAAAGGTGTGAGAGAACTGACTCCATAAAATTCTCCTCTGACCCCAAGTAAATAAATAAATAAATAAATAAATAAATGTAGACATAAATTGTTTCTAACCAACAGTGGCTACTCACTGATATTTTATTTGTATTTATTTGATTAGATTACTATTGAGTTTGTTTATTTGTTTGTTGTTTGTTTTGAGACGAGGTTTTTCTGTGTAGCCCTGGCTGTCCTGGAACTCACTCTGTAGACCAGGCTGGACACAAACTCAAGAGATCTGCCTGCCTCTGCTTCCCAAGTGCTGGGATTAAAGGTGTGTGCTACCAACCGGCTGAGATTAATTTTTTAAAAAAGATTTGTTTTATTTGATGTATAGGGGTGCTTGCCTGCATCTATGTATATACACCACCCAGATGCACTGCACATCGCAACCAGAAGGGGGCATCAAATATCCTGGAGATGAACTAACGGATGGTTGTGAGCTGCTGTGTGGGTGCTGAGAATTGAACTCAGGTCCTCTGTAAGAGCAGCCAGTGTTCTTAACCTACCTCCTGAGTGCTGGGATTAAAGGCGTGGATCACCATCCCCTACTGGCATTTTTTTTTTTAATGAAAAACTAGCAGTCTGATGACTGAGAGGAAAACCAACCTTAATTTTTCCTCCAAACTCAACTTACCTACAGGCTCTACTTGGCTGACGTGGTCTACATAGTCTCTCTTCCCCAGGTAGATGGTCACCTGCAGAAAGAACAAAGGCATTCACTCAGAGGCCAACAACCCTAACATCTTCTCAGTAGTAGGTCTCTCTTCCTCTTATCCAGTGCTGGGAATTGAACCCAGAACCTCATGCATGCAAGGCAAGCATTCTACCCTGGAGCCTCAGCCCTTTCCATTAGTCTTCAGAAGAGGGGTCGCTGGGCTCCACAGATGCTCTGTGGGTGTCCTTCTCTCCCTGCAGGGGGTGAAGATGGTTCATTTCAAGTACAGTGTCCTGTCTTCCATCCCTACGTGGGCTCCAAGGAATTCTTTCCCTCCATATGGATGGTGGGAAACCTTCCCACTCCGTTCTCTCCTTCTCAACTCAAGCCCAGGTCTGTTAAGCAACTAGGTAAATCTGATAGGCTAACCCATAGGTTAGCGGAAGGTCGTGCCCACAGACACAGTCAGCCCTTCTGTTTCTAGTTATGCGCTAAAAGGTCTTGTCTCTGTATCCAGAGTCTTTCTGGACTAGACAAAGGAGAAGGAGATCCAGAGAAGTGATCAGCCGAGCCCTGCTCAAGTAAACTGGAAACCACACACTGAGGAAGAAGGGTGTGGTGTGAGTTGGTAGGGATGCCACCCATGTTCTCAGCAGCCAGTCTCCTCAGCTATTTGGTAGGAGAACGGGGATGGTGGGCTGCTTTGTTACCAGAGGCCTGCAAATGCCTTGAGGTGAGGATCTAGAGCAGTGTCTCTCCATCTTCCCAGTGCTGCACCCCTTTAATACAGTTCCTCATGTCATGGGGACCCTCCCTCCCAACCATAAACTTATTTTTTTAAAGATTTATTTATTATTATTATATGTAAGTACACTGTAGCTGTCTTCAGACACTCCAGAAGAGAGAGTCAGATCTCGTTACAGATGGTTGTGAGCCACCATGTGGTTACTGGGATTTGAACTCTGGACCTTAGGAAGAGCAGTCGGTTGCTCTTACCCACTGAGCCATCTCACCAGCCCCCATAAACTCATTTGTAACTGTAATGTTGAGATGGTTATGAATCAGGGTAAATATCCGTGTTGTCTGATGGTCTTAAGTGACCCCCGAGAAAGGGTCCTTCCACCTCAAGAGGGTCACAACCCACAGGTTGAGAGACTTTGACCTTGAGTGTTCTATATACCTTCCAGCCTTCTCAGTATTTACTACAGCTCTTGGTACATAGAAGGATTCAGTCTGTGTTTGCCAAGGTTGCCAATGAGCAAAACCATGCACGCTGGCTAGCTCTCTGCTGCTCTGGGCCTCTCAAGTACAGGTTTTTTTTTTTTTTTTTTTTATTTCACCAAACAATCTAAGTGATTCTCGACATTAAATCACATCTTATACTCAGTCTTCCACAGTGAATCCCTTCTCCCCAGGTGGGTCCATTTGCATGCCTGATGTTGGTGGTGGTATTTATTGCATGAGGTGGTATCCAGCCTATGACTCTACCTCCCTGCTAACAGAGAGGAACCCCTTCGAAACCTTGCAAATCTGTGCAGAGCACTTCTTCAGGCTTCAGCAGCCTGGGGAGTGTGGGAGCTGTGGGAGCTGGGCATGGGATGCTGTGGGAGATGGGAAAGGGATGCTGGGACCCATTACTGCAAAGGGCACTGCAGCAGGCACCAAGCCTCACCCTCTAGGTCAGGGCTCTCACCTGAGGCTAACCTAGCCGACTTGTCCGGCTAACTCCCTGGGCTTCTGCTTTTGGTGCAGGATGGACCCAAAATCAGCAGGAGAGAAGAGGGGGGAGCTGCTGTTTGTCCCTGCTTGCCGGCCTGGCCTGGGGCTGGCACAGCCTTCTAAGCATGTTCCTGGGAGGAGGTCCTGTCAGCTTCTGAGTTCTGATATCTGCTGGATCCCCCATCCCTCCAGCCCAGGAAAGCACCTGTACCCAGTGCTACAGACCCAGGCCAGCCAGACTGAATGGGCGTAAGGTTTCCCAGTGGTGACTGAGCGTGAGTCTTAACCCAGGGACATAAACTCTCCTCAGATTTACCTATCTCCGTTCTCACAGGAACCCTAACGTGGCTACCCTCCCCCCCCCCCCAATTCATAGATGTGACTCTTCCCTCCCTCCTATGGAGTAACATCCAATAGAACCTATCCTTACCTCTGGGCTCCAGCCCCTCTGTCCTCACCTTGGCCCAAGGCCGTGCCAGCTCTGCCATAGCACTATCACAGCAGGAACCTCTCTGCTTCTGGTGCCTATGGTAAGGAAGGCTCTACAGTGACACCTCTAGCTGAGGAAGCCCTCCTCATGCTTTAAGAGGACATTTTGGCACTCTGGGTCCCCTGCATCCCAGCATGCTCTGTCTGTCCCTGTGTTATTTTGAGATAAGAGTCTCTCACTCTGTAGCACAAGCTCTGGAACACACTGTGTAGCCCAGGCTGTCTTCAAACCTGGTGCCACAGGAACACTCAGGGTCTGCCCCTCTCCCCGTCCTGGTACATATTCCACTTCCAGGGCTGTGGAGGCCTCCCCTGCACTTGTTGGTCAATGGAGATGAAACCTCTCCAGGTTGCTACCTTGGTTTGAGGTAAGTGCTTAAAACAGGGACGGGTCTAATTATGTATCCCTGGCTGTCCTGGAACTCAGAGGGATTCACTTGCTGCTGCCTCCTGACTACAGGGATTAATGGTGTGTGCTGTCAAGCCTGGCTAAGGCCTGTTTGTTCTCACACTCTGATAGAGAGGGAAAGGCTGCAGATCCAGTTCAGACTGGATGGGACTAAGTTCCCCAGGGGTGGTACATCATGAGCTTTAACCAGGAGCAAGCAACTCTGAATTCAACTGGGAGCAAGACCACCCTCCTATTACCCTGGAAAGGAGTGGGAGGGACAGGAACAGGTGGAAAAGGGTGGCCTTGTGAAACCGAAGGATAGACTTCTGGCAACTCACGCATAGCTAAGCACACCTTCTTGGATAAAATAGCCAATCATGCACAAGATCCAGCATCAGTCATGAGATCCCATGCTAAGAGGAGGCCAGCTCAAATGGGTGATTCCTTTTTCACCCTTCTCTTCCGGCCTCCCATCTGTCTTTTACTTTAACAAGTCTTTAAGTAAGTATTCATTTTACTTAGATGTGTATAAATCTTTTGCCTACATGTTTGCATTATGTATGTTCCTGGTGCCTGCAGAAGTCAGAAGAAGGCAGCTGATGCCCTGGAACTGGAGTTATGAATGGTTGTGAGTTACCATGTAGGTGCTGGGAATTGAACCCAGGACATCTGAAGAAGCAGCAGGTGTTCTTTAACTATTGAGCCATCCCTCTAGCAGGCCAGCCAGGCAGCTAGCCTGCATGACTTCCTTTGACAAGTGCTTCTGTGTAGCTCTGGCTAGCCTTGAACTTAGGATCCTCATGAGTATTGGAATCAGAGATCTGTGCTGCCACTTCCAGCTCAAGGGATGTTTCTTGATTGGTCTGATCCAGTTCTGAGCATCTAATTCCTTTGGCTTGTGATCGGCATAGTGTAGTTAGGTTTCAGACTCAACCAGTGAAGATAAGAGGAAAGTCTCCTGGAGAGCTCCCAGATAAGGTCTCCTGACATTTAAGAGACCATAAGGGGCACTCATCTTGTTTGCTTCCTGCCTAAAGATCACTTCCTGCTACCAGGCCCCATTATCCTCAAACCACAAACTGAAATGAGCTGGGCTGTTCACTACCAGCCTGAGGATCTCACAGAGAAGAGAACAGCAGAGAAACAGTTGCAGAGGCCAGGCACCCATGTCTAGGCCACGCAAGGGTTGCCATTGGAAACTCCCAGTACACAAAACATGAATTGATGGATTCTCCTCCACTCAGACCCTTGCACTAGGGGGAAAAAAAAACTTAAGTAGGGCCTGCACATGCCTGGAACCCGAGTTTCTCAGGAGGCTAAAGCTGGAGGAGTCCAAGTTCAAGGCCAGCCTAGGAAACTTCATGAGATTCTGACTCAAAATAGAAGTAAAATTAGAGATGGGTATATATATATATATATATATATATATATATATATATATATACACACACACACACACACACACACACACACACACACACACACATATATATATATATATATATATATATATATATATATATAAACAGATACATATATATACCTATACATACATACATATATGTGTATACACACACACACACATATGTATCAGTGGTGGGGTGGTAGCCTAGCATATATGAGGCCCTAAGTTTAATTTCCCAGGACCATAGGAGAAGAAAAAGAGGCAAGGAGGGAGGAAAGAAGGAAATACATTTCTTGTTTCACATAATGTCTGTTTAAAGACCAGGTGCATTTCAAGGAGGCATGGCCATAGATAATGGGTGCCTGTTAGGTATTAGAGGGAAGGGGTGGGGTGGAGGATCAGAGGGATGGAGGGGAGAATGGTAGGGGATCAGAGAAGTCAGCACAAAGTAGGAAGGGGAGATAAGGGCTGGACAGACACAGTGGGAGAAAGAGCTGGAGAATGGAAGATGTAGGGCCCCGAAGCTATAAACTCAAAGCACCCAAAGGCTTGATGGAAATGACATTTCCAGCTGATAGAGGAATGGGCAGAGGAGGGCACATGTGAAAAACCTGAAGAATGAAACGGATCTGCACCATCACCGTCCATTAGGTATCCCGGCTAGATATAGCACAGATACACCAGCCTTAGTGTGCTAGTTATGCAGGCTAGTGTGGCCAGTGCTGTATTCCCACGACTTAGTAAGGAAGAATAATGAAGTTGGGATGGGACAATGGGACTGAGATGGTAGGCTGCAGGATCCACTGTTGTTCCTTGGTTCTCTCGCGCCGATTGTCCATCCCATGGACACCAGCCTTCCCTAGGCCTCATGGTAGATGGATGTTGATCAGGTTATATACGACAAATGTCTGCTTCCTACTAATCTTACAATAATTTCCAAGAAGCCTCTCTTCTGTGCCACTTACCGACTTGTCCCGAGAGACCTTCTTGAAGATGACGTGGGATTTATTGGTCTTCCCGCAGGCTGCCATGCTGTCTGTCCCTTGGGATGTACGTCAGAGGTTGGAAGGCTATGAAAGTACAATGATCCCACACATCAAGTTACCCATGCTCTGGACACAAAGCCCACTCCTGTGACTTCCTCCTTTGGACATTTCCTCCCACATGTTCCAGTATCCATCCATGATCAAACCAGCACTGATCAGTTGTACTTTACTGTAGTGTGCAGCTAAAAAATACTTAGTTTTTTTTTTTTATGTGTGTGTGTGTGTGTGTGTGTGTGTGTGTGTGTGTGCGCGCCACATGTGTACAGATGCCTGCAGAGACCAGAAGAGGGTGTTGGATCTCTTGAAGCTGGAGTTATAACCTGACCTGGGTGCTGGGAACTGAACTCGTGTCTTTTGGGAGAACAGCAAGCACTTATAACTGCTGAGTCATTTCTCCAGCCCCAGTTCCCCGCTCCACCCAAATGGGGTCTCAAATGGCTGGCTTGAAACTCACTGTGCAGACCAGACTAGCCTCAAACTCATAGAGATCTACCTAAGTCCACCTCCCAAGTGCTGGGATCAAAGGTGTGTATCACCATGCCGGGCCCATTGTATATTTTGGTATGTTTTGTCTTTCTTGGTAAGCTTCAGGCATTTCAGTAAACTTCACCAGGTAGATCCTAATGGCGTTTTGTCTTTTTTGATTAAATGTTGGTGTCATGTACTTGTAAGGCTGTATCTAAAATTCTGTCGTGCCAGGGGCAGAGTTAGGATTGCAAAGTTTGAGGCCAGCCTGGACTACAAAGTGAGTTCCAGGGCAGCCAGGGTGATTCAGTAAGACTCTGTCTCAAACAAAATCAAACAATTCTATCATAACTAGATTTTTTTCCCTCCTCTTCCTCCTCCTGTCTCATTATGTAGCCCAGGTTGGCCTCAAACTGGCAATCCTCCTGCCTAGTGCTGGGATCACATCTGTGTACCACCACACCTGGCTTTTCTGTGGCTTATGGTAAGCACACAGAAAATATTCCTGAAATATGCCGTATGACTGCTCCCCAAAAGCAGCTGTCAGAGGCACATGAGAGCCCTAGTTCCACCAAGCAGGCCTTTCTTTCCACTCAGCATATCTGTTTCCTCTCAGACTGGCAGATAGGCAAAGCCATCTCATGGTTTGGGACTAAATGCCCTCCAAGTTTCCTTTCCAAGCAAAACCTGTGGCAGTCAGAGGTAGCGAACCCCAGCAAACATGCAGAAGCGCATGTCTGTCCTTGTTGTCCCACCCCCAGACTCCCACCCCATGTCCACTCTGGTTTCTGAGAATGCCTGGGTTTGCTGCTCACTTACCTTGTAATTTGTCACCACCCAGTTGAGCTGGCCAGAGAAGTCACGAGAGGGTACCTGTGCTTTTCGACAGTGAGCAGCCAGCCCACGCTCTGAGGGACCTGGTGCAATCCTATCAGATAACCCCACAGGGCAAGGGTGAGGCCCCTGGCTGCCCCGGGGGGGGAATTTGTAGGGATCTGTGCCCAGCTGTTAGGTCTCAGTGTCTAAAAACCAAATCAGATTTGAGGAGCAGGGAGCTGATTGGATTATCGAGATGGCAGATTGCCCACTTCAGCAGTTCTAGCATTAGCTGGGAGCTCCAATCTTCTCAGAGGGTCCCAAAGATGCACGAGCCATCCAGCTGGCCTGGGCAAGGTGCAAAGAGAGGAATAGCTAATTGAAAGCTTTTGTTTCTTGTTTTTTTTTTTTTTTTTTTAATCCTAAACCTCTTTAGGTTCTGGAAATAGATGGCTTATCCTTTCGCTCTTCACCATCATCAGGAAGGGGTATGTTCGACTGACAGGCCTGATTAAGCTCAGCAGCATTAGGGTGTTATATAAAGAAAAAGGTCAAGGAGAAAGGTCAGCCCAGGGCTGGGCTGCACGTGGCCCTTACCTTCACCCTACACACCAAGAGTTCTGTTGGGCCCTCTGTATCTTTCCTTGTCTTTACACGTTCAGTATGGGTCTACACGCCAGCTAGGCTTCCCCAGGCGGTAATAACTCCATCACCCGATGGGCATCTATCTCTACATCCCAGGCCCTTCTCTATACCCAGTACAGACTTTCTTAACCCTGACCTGATGATTCCCCTGCTGGGGGAGGTCCTGTCACTCTTGCATGGAGACAGACATCTTGGAACATAAGTGAGCCTTCTACCTTCTACCAAGTTTGACCAAGTGTCATTGCCTCAGGGAAGTCCCCCCAGGCACAGGCCTAGGCCAGAGGCACAATTGCCATTCATCCTTACTAGCAGTTCTGTTTCCTTATTAGACTCTGGGCCTGTGAGGCAGAGTATCCACCACTCTGTGTTGCCCTCACTTAGTGAGGAGTAAGCCACGCTCCCAAACACACTCGGAATGATTGGGATGCTATAGCTACTGACAGTGGGCATCACTCTAGCAATAAAACAGTAGCAACAAAAGGCTTATTGTGATATCTGGAGTGAGGGTGTTAGCATTTGTCCCCAAATCTGCTGGCTTTCCATCCAGTCTGAATAATGCCTGCCAGGTTATTATTCCTCACCACTCTGCCCATCAACCAACCGTTTGGTCTGCTGTTCTCCTTTGCTTTTAGTAAACCTGTTTTTTGTTGTTGTTGTTGTTGTTGTTGTTTTGTTTTCACTTTTGCTGTTGCTGCTGCTGCTGCTCCTCTTCTTCCTCCTTCTTCTTCTCCGTTCCCAACCATAAAACCAAGAGTACTTGAGATCCCACACACTTAGAAAGTCAAGTCTCTGGGCCGCAGCAGTAACAGCTGATGGTTTAGTGAAGCATGTTTACCATGGCGATGGATTTCATGATAGTATTTCCACACATCTGTCACTGTACTTCATTCTATTTCAATCTCTGTCCCCCAAAAGCTCTCTTCTGTGTCCCCTTTATTTAGTTTTACCTAAAATTGCCAAAGCTTTTAATTTCCAAGGGAAAACTTCTTATTTGAATTCATTACTTTGAGATAGAGTCATGCTTACATACCTTTGGTTAGCTTATAACTCAAAATCCTTCCATCTTAGCCTTTGAGTCAAAACTTTTTCTTTTCTTTTTCTTGAGTCAGGCCTCACTATGTCACTCTGGCTAGCCTGGAACTCCCTACATAGACCAGGCTGGTCTTTTACTCAGAGTCCATTCGCTTCTGCCTCCTGGGTGCTGGAATTAAAGAAGTACAACACCACACCTGGCAAAACATTTTCTAAAAAGATTTACTTTAAAATTGGTTATGTATATGAGCATTTTGTCTGCATGTATGTGCATCATGAATTTGCCTGGTGCTTGCCTAGGCCTGAAAGGGGGCCCAGCTCTCCGGAGCTGGGATAGATGGTTGTGTGTGGACCTCTGTGTGGGTGCTAAGAACTAATCCAGGTTCTTTCCAAGAATAGTGAGTGCTCCTAATCGCTAAGCCACGTCTCCAGCCACAATGTCGGCTTTTTAAAGATATTTATTTTATGTGTATGCCATAGAACATGTCTGTGTACCACTTATATGTAGTACCTACAGAGGCGCAGAACCTCCTAGAACCAGAGTTACAGTTGTGAACCCCCATGTGGGTGCTGGAAATCAAACCCAGATCCTCTACAAGAGCAGCCAGTGCTCCTGATCACTGAGCCATCTCTCCAGCCCCAAAGGGTTTTTTTTAAGTGGACAAATCCCAGTTCAGTGTAAAAGGACTGATAAAGGAAAACGTTATCCAATGAACTGCAGTTATATTTATCCTAGCTTTTTAGGTTTGTTTAGTGTGTCCCCCACCCTGTACCTGCTCGTAGCAATTCTCCTGCTTTAGCATCCCCCCCAAACCCCTTTCCCATACTGGGATTATATGTGTGTGCCATCAAACCTGATTAGTTTCTGCAGCTGGGACACTGTGGGCCCTTCAGAGATTGCTCTTCTCCTAGAGACAGACATTAAAAACCCTGGCTTCCCAGTGCTCCCGGCCCAGAGCCTATATTCCCAATCACCTTCCTCCTGGCATCCTAGTGCTCCTGACCCGAAGCCCACATTCCCCATTGCTCTCCTCCTTTGGAGTCTCTGACCTAACTCAGGCTGGCTTTAAACCCATGATCCTCCTGCCTCCCCTTCTGGAGAGCTAGTAGCAGAGGCTTACACCTCATGCTTCCCTCAGACCCCAACTCTTTTCATCAAGGCTGTTATTCTCCAGGCCCTAGTCTGCCATAATCACAGCTAGACCCCCCCCCCATACTCCCCAGATTGTCCATGGTCTGTCTTGCCTATCATTTCCATGGAAACAGCAAAAAGAGCATTGCCATGGTTTCCCCTCACTCCCTGCAAACCCTAGCGTTTCCCAGTGTGGTTCTGTGTGGCACGGCAAGCCCCCTCTTCTGGGGAACTATGAGTGACAAATCTCATTCTGGTACAGTTGCCTCCTGATCATCACACCTGAATAATAGTAAAACTGACATTTTCAAATTCTAGGACTATTTATTTGTTACTTAAGCCACCAAGGAATAAGGTAATACAGGGACAAGGTCCCTCTAGTAGAAAGTGACACATATGGACCACTGTCCCAACCGCCTTCGAGGTATTGCCTAGGGTTAGCTTGGATCCAGGAAGTCTTTAGATCCTGCTTCTGGCCGAGAAACAGGATGTGCTAAGGAGTCAACATCCTTGTGTAATGTGCGACCCCAGAAGAGATGCTCAATCGGATAAGTGGGGTTCTGAATAAACACAAAATTAACACAGTTTATTTTGGATAAACTGGGAAAAATGTGAAAAGGGTTCAGATGAGATTTACTGAATAGAGGCTGGAAGACCTCAGCAGGTAGAGGAGCTTGCTGTGCAAACCTAATAATGACCCAAGTTCAACCCCTGCTTCCCATTATGGAAGGGGAGACTCTACTCCCGGAAGCTGTGCTCCCATCTCTATCTACATGAGTGCTTTGGTACATGCAGGAGACCCTGTACCAAAAACCAAAATAAGGGGCTGGAGAGATGGCTCAGCAGTTAAGAGCACTGGCTGCTCTTGCAGAGGCCCTGGGCTTAATTCCCAGCATCCACATGGTGGCTCACAACCCCCTGTAGCTCAGGGGACCTGATACTTTCTTCTGACCCCCACCAGCACCATGTGCACACATGGTACACATATACACATGCAGGAACACAAAGCAGTCACACATGTAAAATAAAATTTAAAAAGAAAATTAAAAACTAAAGTAAAGATAAAGCATTAAAATAGGCTATAGGCTGGGCATGGTAGTACACACACTTTTAATTCCAGTGCTCAGGAGGTAGCCTGGTCTACATAGTGAGTTCCAGGCCAGCCAGAGCTACACAGTGAGACTCTGTCTCAAAAACAAAAGAAACAAAAACTGGATTATAAATCCAGGAGACGGACTGGAGAGATGACTCAGTGAGTATGAGCACCGACTGCTCTTCTGAAGGTCCTGAGTTCAAATCCCAGCAACCACATGGTGGCTCACAACCACCTATAATGAGATCTGATGCCCTCTTCTGGTGTGTCTGAAGATAGCTACAGTGTACTTATTTATAATTAAAAATGAGCAGGGCCGACCAGAGCAAGCAGAGATCCTAAATTCAATTCCCAACAACCGCATGAAGACTCAAAACTACAGTGTACTCATATACATAAAATAAATAAATCTTTAAAAAAATAAATCCAGGAGACTAACTTATCCATTTGAAATATAAAAACAGGAACTGGAGGGCCTTGCAGAGGGCCAGGTTTGGGTCCCAAAACCTGCAAGGTTGCTGACAACCATCTATAATTCCAGTTCCAAGAGATCCGCTCCTCCTCCTCCTCTGTAGGCACCAGTTACACACATACATACTTTCAGGCAAAACATTCACATACACAAAATTAAAAAAAAAACAAACCAAAAACCTCTAAAATATTTTTTCTTCAAATATAAAAATAATGATTACAGGTGTGATGGTGCATGCCTGTAATCAGAGGATTTCTGCAAGTTCAAAGCCAGTTAGGCCTACACAGGTTGGCCTACATTAACCTCCCCTGGCATCCCCACCCCGCCAACCCTGCACCCCCAACACTAGGACCAACAATAGGGTTCAGTGGTAGATACTTGCCACAAAATTCTAATGACATGAGTTCAGTCCCTGGAACCCACATAGAAATGTGAGCAGAGAGAGCCGAGTGCACCAAGCTGTCCTCTGACCTCCCCACACAAGCTGTCACCTGTGCACACTCACACATACACATCACCTACACACAGGATAACAACTAAAGGCAAAAATATAAAAAGCAAAAAGATTCACAAATTCAAAAGAGAAGGAAAAAAAAAGAGCCAGATCTCTCTAATCCTCCAGCTGAAAGGACTCCTGTGGCAACAGGCCTTGGACCTGCCTACAAGCTATATGCTCCTGGAATCCTGCATCCTCTCATTGATTCAGGGGTGCCAGGCTACAAGAAGAGTGCAGATAAGCACATCTTAGTCACTGAAGTGCCTTAACTGTGTGTGCATGCATGTATGGGAACTAGGAATCCAAATACTTCCATGTGGAAGCATCATTTTTAGCCTCTGGTCTATGGTGATTTATTCTCCTCTTCTTGATGGAGAAATAGGGGACAGAAGGGCATTCTTGTTTCTAAAAGCCAAATATCTTCCAGATACCAGACATGATTGTGAGGCTCTCAGCATTTCGGTGTGACTCTTCCCACCTTTACAACACAGCCTTCAGAACCCATGTGACTTGCCCACCATCAGTATAAGGTCTAGTGAGATCTAACACTTGCTTCTATCAAGCCTTCCACAGACCTCCCAGCTCTGGGCAAGGGCAGATCTGCCAGTCTGTAGCTGTGCATTACATAACTGCATGGTGAAATTGCAGAGCCCAGGGAACAGTTGGAAGACACACAATAAACCTACACCCAGTTGGCAAGACCAGCAACGCTTGCTGTGTGTGTGCAATGCTTAACCCTTAAACATTTCAGAAGATAGCTCAGGAGCACAAGGACAGAAACATCCATTCTATAAAATAAGCACAGAGTAGCTGTGCTCTGTGAAAAGTCCTTACTTTGCAAAATAGGTGATTTCAGAGTTGGGCACAATGTCTCATGTTATTAATCCCAGCATTCTGGTTAAAGCGGGAGGACCTTAAGTTCAAGGACAATGTGGGCTACATATGAGAAAAAGAAAAAGTGGGGGGCGGTGCTGAAGAGATGGCTCAAAGATGAACACTTGCTGCTCTATCAGAGGACCTGAATTCAGTTCCCAGTACCCACACTGGGTAGACACAGACACACACAGACACACACAGACACACATACACAGGCACCTATAACTCCAGACACACACACAGTCTTTCATCTTTCTCTTAGATTTCTTCTTGGAGTTGAATGGCCTGAACCTCCATTCCAGGCATCCTGATCACAAGGGACCTTTCTCTGGAGTCACCCACAGGGAGCAGCAGCTCCAAGCCCTGTGTCTCAACCTTAAACACTAAGGTCAGGGCTTGTGGGGGAGGGGTGGTGCTATGGCCTTGTCATCTTAGGGGACACATGGTGGAGGAAAGCAGGTACTGTGCTAAATATCAACTGCAAATAAAGATGGCATGTCCTCCGGCAGAGCTTTATGGAGCAAACATTAGGAAGTCTGAAGAGGCTGCCATTTTTGAAGACTTATCAGGGAACACGAGCTTTTAAAAGCCATCAGCTGAAGCTAGAGACTCAGCAGTAAGAATGCTGGTTGCTCTTCCAGAGGACCTGGGTTAGATCCCCAGTACACACTGACTACACAGGGGCTCACAGCTGCATGTAACTCCAGTTCCAGGGGTGTGATACCCTTTTCTGGCCTCCGAAGGCATCAGGCATGCAAGCAGTATACAGACATGCGTGCAGGCAAAAGGCTCAAATATAAAATACAATACTGAGAAAAATGAAAATTATCACTTCAATCCCTACTTGTATCTCTTAATTAATCCTCCATAGAACAGAGGGCTGTTTGGGGTGGGACTGGCTAATATTATGAAAACATAATTCACAAACTCTCATAGTAGCAAGACCTTACAAATAAAATCAAGTCCACACTCCAGCTTTTCTTTGGATTTCTTGTGCATTATTCTCAACACTTTACTGAGTGCTTTCAAGATTGGGAAATCACTAACTCATAACACACTTATTTTTGGTCTCACTCTGCAGCCTTGACTGGTCTTTAACTCTGGACCTCAGCCTCCCAAATGGGCTTACAGGCATGTGCCATTACAGTTTGGTTGCAGGAGGACTATTGGTATGAAATTGGCTTTTCTTCTACTTCTCCCCATTGGTCCAAGTTAATCTTTCTCCCTTGTGCAAATTTATCTATGATGAGCATAAGGATACTTACCCCCAAGGGGCACCGGAGTCCTTTACCACTCACACCCAATGCTGCTGATGCTCCAGGTTTGTGTAGTGGGATCTTGGTAGATGCAGATAGGAGCCCTGGCTGAGAAAGATGCTCCATCTCCCTGCTATTTCCTTTTCATTTGTACAAGGCAACACAACAGCCTGACCTTTTTTTTTTTGTTTTGTTTTGTGTGTGTGTGTGTGTGTATGTGTGAAGAGAAGCTCCTGGAAAAAATGTTTAGTGCAGGGTTAGAGACAGGAGGACTGCATCCGACTTCCTCTTTTCCTCCACCACTGATGGCTGCTATACGCCCGCGTGCTTCTTTAGGTTCTGTATTGCCCACTACACCCCAATGCCAACGCGGTCTCCATAACAGTGAGTACACTTCTAAAGAACTCAGTGTCCTTTGCCTACTTTGGATAAATTCTAGGATCGGCGAACCTGACATCTGTGCAAAGTTATGTGGATATGCTTTAAAACATTTGAAAATTGCATTTATTTCGCGTGTGCCCATGCGCAGGCACACGTGCCGCAACATGCAAGTGGAGGTGCAAGGCAAAGCTGCAGGAGATGGTTGTCTTTTAACGCGAGGGTTCTGGGGACAGCACTCAGGTCGTCAGGCTTGGGTGCAAATATCCTTAGCCTCCGAGCCACCTCAGTAGCTCCAGTCGCTAGCCTTTTATTGTTTTTTAAAAAAATACCTTTTTTGATACTATAATTATAAGACGTCTCCCTTCCCTTTCTTCTCTCCAGACACTTCATGGACTTCTCCACTCTCCTTCAAATCCATGGCCTCTTCCTTACATGAATTGTTACTATATGTGTGTACATATTCCTAAATATAACATATTGAGTCCATATGTTACCTGTATGCATGCTCTCAGGCTGACCATTTGGCACTAGACAACAGAGTGATGTGTTCTTCTTGCCTAGGGAGGACCACCTCTCCCACTGCCAGCTTGACTCAGTTGCCTATAGTTGTGTAGGGTTGAGGCTGTGTGAGGCCCTGTTATTTGCTGTGACTGTTGGTGGCCTCCCTGCTCAGCTCAGCTCACATTTGGGTGGTCACAGCGCTGAGACTCTGCAGATGTAGCTTCTGATGTTACTAGGCAACAGTCTCACAGCAAACTCCTCTGGTTCTTACAACCTTTCTGCCCCTCTGCAGCAATGCTCCCCGAGCCTTAAGGTACAGGGTCCACAGCTCTGCATTTTGACTGGCTGTGGTTTTCTGTAGTGGTCTTCCCTTAAGAAGTGTCCAAATGGGCTGGAGAGATAGCTTGGCGGTTAAGAGCACTGACTGCTCTTCCAAAGGTCCTGAGTTCAGTTCCCAGCAACCACATGGTGGCTCACAACCATCTTAACGGGAGGGATCCGATGCCCTGTTTTAGTGTGTCTGAAGAGATCGACAGTATACTCTCATACATAAAATAAACAAATCTTTAAAAAAAAAGTGTCCACTTTCCTTTGGATCAATCTGCTGCTTATAGATCTTAACCTGAACGACAACCAATGTCTTTGTTGGCTAGTGTTAAGACCTGGTGACTATACATCTTAAATCTATAAACGATAACAAAATTGTTCACTTTAGAATAGTATGTGAGGGTCAGAGAGGTGACTGGGAACGCAACGTGCTCACCATCAAGTCTGACAACTCAATCTGATTCACGGAGCCCACAGAGCGGGAGAGAACTGCCACAAGTTGTCCTCTGAGCTCTACACATGCACCGTAGCAAACACTGCCCTCCAGAAATGAATGAGCAAGCATACATAGCATGGTGTGGGAATCACAGGCCAGTAAACTACCTACAAATCTCTGAGTTCAAGCCCCAGCATTGCAGAAGCGAGGTTTGGTGGCACAGCACTCAGGCTGAAGAGGCAGGAGGATCAGAAGTTCAAGCTTATGCTCAGCAAGTTTGAGGCAGCTCTGGAATAACTAACACACAGTCTCAAAACCAAACCTTCAGTAAGTCTCTGCTACGTGCCATGTACGTAGTAGAGTACTAGGCCCTAAGCGTGGCTCCTGACTTGGTCTGTCTCTCAGAACCATTTGGTATTCTGCAACTAGCAGGCCTCTGGCTCCCCACCTAAAACCCCAGCATGTGAGAACCACAAGCATCCCTCCTGCCCTGTTTGTCTAGTTATCTCTGAAGTAAAAAGGAAGCCCAGATACCAATTCACCCGCTTTCCCTGCCTAGCTGTGTCCTGGGGTAAGAGCAAACCTGCGGAAGCCCAGCACACTGTAATGTGCAAGGCTGGTGTCTGTTCTTGAGATAGATTCTTGAGTTTTCGAAGGAAAACCAATCAAATCCTATGGGTCACTGAAACATCAGCAAGTTATACTGCTCCAGAAGTGATGGGAGAGCAGGTCTTACTGGGCTGACTCCAAGATGGCAGCATGCTTTTCTTCTCCCCGAACTCATGTCTCCAGGGGTGGATTCAGAGCACCAACCCTGCCCACTTCACCTGCTACAGTCAACATGATGTTAGCAGGCACCTCAAATGGTGACAAACACTCACACTGATGCTTTCTTGCTATCCCATCCCTAATGCCCTAGTTGGCCTCATATCAACAGACCAAGTGAGGATTTGGAGGACCCACTCCAACCATTTTTCTTTTAAAAGATTTATTTATTATATGTAAGTACACTGTAGCTGTCTTCAGACACACCAGAAGAGGGCAACAGATCACATTACAGATGGTTGTGAGCCACCATGTGGTGGCTGGGATTTGAACTTAGGACCTTTGAAAGAACAGTCAGTGCTCTTAACCGCTGAGCCCCCGCCCTCTAACCATTTATCCCCATATGATTCAGTAACAGTGTTTTAAGATCTTAGGTAAACAAGATGGCTTAGTGGGTAAGCTGTTTCCTATCAGGCCTGATGACCCAACTCTTATCCCAGGACCCATGTGGCAGAACCAATTCCTGCAAGTTTTCCTCTGACCTCCACACGTGTAGTGTAACACAGATGTCCTACAGACAGTAGTCAGGGAATGTTGTTTTACCATGTTTTTAAAGTCAGCTTACAGGTTTCTTCCTTCATCTTAAGCATTTTATTTTGGGTGTTCCCTCCCTTCCCCTTCCATCCCTAGGAGCTGACCTACTTTAGCCCTCATGTGTTCCGTCATCTTCCCACCCATTCCTTTAAACACCTAAGGCCGTTCTAGTTTCTGGACTTTTCACCCACACTTACTTCCACTGACATACACATAACAATTAGAAGCTCAGATCTGCTTTCTATCCTGGGTTACCTCGCCTTCTAACTCCATCCAAATCCCCCGCAAATTTCATGTTTATGGTTCAAAAAAAATTCCGTGTATGTCTGTGTGTCTCTGTGTGTGTATGTTTTCATCATCCGTTCCTGTCTTGATGGAGATCTAGGCTGATTCACATCTTCGCTATTGTTAAGAATGGTGATAAACATGAATGTGCAAGTGCCTCTGCAGTCCCGGGAGTCCCTAGGAGTCCTCTGGCTGGGTCACATGATAGTTCTGATCTTAAGATTTATGAGAAGGTTCTACACTGATTCCCATAGTGGCTGCACTGAGCCGCTGTATTTTAAGGTAGTTTCGTATGTAGCAAAAGCTAAACAGATCCTGATCTAAGCAAACGGATCATTAAACAGCCAAGGATGCCAGTGGAGGTGCTGCAGGGCATGGGTGTGCCAAGTAAACTGGGAAAGCACCCCTAATGAACAGCTCAGGAGCAGCTCAGAGGTAGAGACAGACTCAGAGGTAGAGACAGACACCAGCAAAGAATGCGATGAAAGCGGGAACTGAGATCACAGCAGCCAGTGGTCTGCTCAGGGGAGGGAGCCAAGAATGGATCGGTGTGATCTCTCGCTGGCACACACTCAGGCACTTCCACAGCAACCCATTCAAGTTTAGGGATCCTTCATTTCGTCTGAGATTTATGTTAATGAATGAAAATTGAGGTACTGTTTGACACTCACTGAAATAGGATACAGATAACGTCATGGATGACTCACTTTGCATGCCCCCCATATGGACCTGGAGTGGCAGAGTGTCAAGGGACAGGGTTAGCATAAACATGCCCATCTGAGTCATGAAGCTGGCCAGAGCTCAGCTTGAAACAACTTCCCATTTTTAAAATAAAATATAATTCAGACAGCCTACTTTGAGAACTAAAACCCAAGTATTACTACTTGGGTTATCTTACAGAAGCTAAAATGTGGTTTCCATAAAAACAAGGCTAAGTACAATGTAGCATGTCATTGCTTCTCACCTTAGTGCCTCCCACACAGGCAGAGTGTAAACGCCATGCTTCAGCACTGAGATTCACAAAACCCCAGTTAGGGAAACAGACACGATGGGGTGTTCTGTATGCCTTGAATCATGGCAATCTTGTTTCCCAGCCAAAGGTTGGGCAACCTTCCCAGGGCAAGGTTGTGTAGCCTTGTTATACCATCCATTGGGCAGCAACAGGGTTGAGGGTAAGCTGGTCCAAGCTTCACACAAAGCAAGATCTTATCTCCAAAAAAAGGAATAAGTATCAGAAAAACCAGTTCCTTTCCCCCTTACTTAAGGATGTGACAGAAAAGACAATCAAGACGCAAGGAGTTTGAAAAGTATATAACAGAATTTCTTCTTTATTTACAATCAAGTTCTGTTGGGACACATAATTAAATAAATAAAAGATGTGCCCTGGCCAGCGAATCTCAACTTCCAACGCCACAAACTCTCTGGGAGCAAAGCAACAGGTGGGTTTCGGGCAGGGCAGGCAGAACTGCTGTCCCTCTTCCCGAGCTCCAGCACTCATGTTGTCCCTGCTGTCCAGAGAACAGTGTGGAAGCAAAAAATAAAGTGCAAAGTAAGTGTGACAGACAAACGTGGCGCTCAGACCATGTGCACGGGCGAGCAGGACAGAGAATGCTTTCCCAGCCCAGCCTTCATCATCACCAGCTCCTAGGTAGGCTTCTCTTACCAACACTGCACTGCACGCACAGGCAGTGGCTGGCCTCACCACTCTCTGCTCCAGGTGAGTGCTCGGCCACCTGCTGTGCACGTGCAGTGATGCAGGGTAAAGATGTGTTTCTCACCTCTGCTGCAAATTCTACCAGACAGGGAAAGGTTGGCACAGTCCTTTCCTCACACACACACAAAGCTATGTGCAAGTGTTGGCAGGAAGGGAGTTCAGGGTTCTGAGGGCCAGCTGAAGATGCAGGTTTCAGCAGTGAGACCAGACATACCACCAGCCCTGAAAACAGCTCCACCCATCCTTTGTCACAGGAGGACAGGCCCGGATTTGGTTTCCACTGACCCAGTGCCTACAGTGAGCCCCCTGGGTAAGTGACTCCACAGAAAGGGGGCGAGCATCAGGCTACAACAGACTTTGGAAAGATGGGAAGAGCACAGGGGACCCAATACCCGGTGTGTGGGGTTGTCCTTGGCACTGTGTCCAGTGGGGAGACCCAGCAGGGACCCTGTACTCCCCATGAGGTATGGAAGGTCAGAGTTAGTAGTGTTTCCCACCCAAATGCAGACAAAAATCTGAACCTCTGCTAGGGACTTGCAGAGTCAGTTTGGTTCAGTGTTGGTTCTTCTCAGCCATTAGAGACCTTAAGTCAAAGTTCTCAAGAAAGCTACGGCACCACATGGCTTCAGCTCTTTTCTGGGAGGACACATCATTCTCCAAGATGGGCCGTGGGGTCCCACGGTGCTCCTAAGGGTGCAGCATCAAGGCTGTGCCCACAGCACAGCTCTGCTTCCTTTGTCCACACTGACAACATGTAAGCCCGAGGGGGCCCACGCCACCGCATTGATAGAAGAGCTTAAGGACCAATTAGAAGAGACTTCAGTCAGCAAGACACCAGACCCATGCACGTGCAAAATACAGGCACACCCTCCCACAGCAGGGGCGTATGCTATGAAAGCTGCACTGTGTCCCAGTAACAGCACTGAACTAGACAGGTGACATCTCCATTAGCAACCAGGCCTTATCTGGTTCACCCCAAGAGTAGCCCTTAGGGAAGCAGAAAGAGAACACTCAGCTCCGTAGAGCAGAACAACTGCCAGGTCATGAGCAGAGCTTGCCAATCCACAGGAAGCCAGGGCCCTGAGGTTTTCCCCAGTGGCCACCGATTGATGGCTCTACCTGTGGCACCTCAGTCACTGTGGAGTGGTGAAGCCTGGCCCCACTAATTTTAGTCAATCAGTCCTGGAAATAGGAAGGGGGACTGCTTTCCAGGAGCCCACTGAGGTTCGCGCCCAACCAAAGACTGCATAAGCCCTGGGATGAGCTCACAGGCTCTGCTTTAGACGTAGGCCTGAGTACATGCCCTGGAGGAGCTCATCTTACCTGTGCTGTTTTGAAAGAACCTTCTCCACTTTCCCTGTCAGCACACTCCAGACATAAAGAGAACCCTCGGCTGAGCCTGCTGCCACGTAACTGCCATCAGGGCTGGAGGAGACAGTAAGAGGGCAAAAGCTATAAACTTTTAGCCTCGCATGACCACTTCTATGCTCACAGATGCAGGTCACAGGCTAGCTGTGAGCAGCCTTGTTCTTTCAGCCACCTGGCTACCCAAGAGCAGTGCCATGCTGCTATTTGAAGCTCCACGTCCCTACTCATCAGACTGAAGTACACACAGGGGAGTCCAAAGCCAATCTCTAAAAAGCTTAAAGTTTCTGCCCACAAACAGGCTTGCTGTACAGTTCAGCAACTGTAGGCAGGGGAAACCATAAAGTGCTCAGACGCAGTTGGGGAGACGGCCTACTGTGTCAAGAGTGTTTTCTGCAGCATGAGGATCCAATCTCCAAAACCAATGGTAAAAAACTGTGCATGTGCACATAAGAACCTGAAATCCAGGCCTGCCGGGGAAAAGACAGGCTTGCAGGCTGTCAGCCTAGCTCTAGGTTCAGGGAAAGACTGCCTCAAGGGACTAGAGGGAGTGGTGGAGCAGAACATTTGATGTCCTTCTCTCGCCTCTGCATGTTTACGTAAGCTCAGGAGGCCACAAGCACACACACCACATCAGACAGACACTTTTACCTACTACGACAGCCAATCCCAGAATACACCTGAGGAAAGTATGGTACCCAGAAGGCAGAACGAGGAGATCACTGTTTCACCTTCCAGTGTCACCTCCAAACAGACTGTGCCGTTCCACCCCATGGACACCAGGCCTTTCAGTGTCAGTGCCAAGTCTTGGCAAGTGAGCGGGTGAAAAGAACATAGTCACTCAGAACCAAGCATCAGCCAACCGTGCTCACAATAAAAACCACCAAGATTCCAGCAGGACCACCAGATGACCCTCAGACTCACTCCTGCAAGCTCCAGCGGTAACAGAAAGATTATGTTTTACCTCCCTTTGAAGAAAAATGTCCAGCTTTAACCTCAAGCATTGGGTAGGACACGGCTACTAACCTGAAGACAACCCGGGTCCAGTCAGAGCCGCATTTGAATCCAGGCGCACTGAAACACACAGCAGCCAGGTTAGCAGCCGCCTACAGTGCACTCACCCAGCAGGATAGAAGTAGGCAAGGCCAGGCCCAGGGCCCAGTACCTGAATGTCTGTTTGACTGCATTTGTCCGGAGGTCGATGACTTTTAGCAGGTCATCACGGGAGCAGCTCAGGAGCTCAGTTCTCTCAGGGTTTAGGTCCAGAGCAGTGATCTTCCCTAACAGTTCCATCTCTCGGACCACACTCTCTGACCTAAGGGAGACAGCAGCCTGAGACCTAGTGCAAGTGGGCCACCTCCAACCTGACCAGGTGTCATGTCACTGAGCAGAAAACGCTGTCACCCAGTTAGATACAAGACTTCAAGGGGCAGGAACTATGTCCCTAGCCTATTATTTTTCTTCTTAATTTTTTTATTATTTAAATGCATTTTATATATCAGAGACATTAATAATATTGAGTATTTTGAGAATCAAATACATAAAAAATTTGTTCAACTTGTATATTCATATCCTTTCGTACCCTAAAAATATCATTAATGAACATAGATAGTTTAATACTATCCATAACTGAGGATCCTATATCTAATGTTGAATAGTAAATTGTTTCAAAACATACAAAATGTTCTTGGGGAACTAAGCATAGTAAAAGAGCATAAAATATTAAAAATGAAATCATTAAGAAATATATTCAAAGGCCCTTATATGCTACCACCTGACATAGTGAGAGAGTATTTAAGGTGCGTTATATATCTGTGTACATTGTCTAACTATAAATTTACTTAAAGAAGACTGTCGGTGTTTTTAGGAGAGAAATTATTTTATCAGTAAGTATATTTTAAAAATTTCAAAATAGCAAAAACTCTTTGAAGTTAAACATTAAGAAAATGCTAACTTCAAGCACAGTGAAAAAAATTATAAACATTTCCATGATGTTTGTAGAACATGATTTTAATGTTTTCAACTGTTAATCTTCAACAAACAGAATAATTATTTTAAGATACATTTCGTTGTTATGTCTCCCTTTTCATTTCTGATTTTATTAATTTGGATACTGTCTCTACGCCCTCTGGTTAGTCTGGCTAAGGGTTTATCTATCTTGTTTATTTTCTCAAAGAACCAGCTCCTGGTTTTGTTGATTCTTTGTATAGTTCTTGTTGTTTCTATTTGGTTGATTTTAGCCCTGAGTTTGACGATTTCCTGCCCTTTATTCCTCTTGGGTATATTTGCTTCTTTTTGCTCTAGAGCTTTCAGGTGTGCTGTCAAGCTGCTAGTGTAAGCTCTCTCCAGTTTCCTTTTGGAGACACTTAGAGCTATGAGTTTTCCTCTTACCACTGCTTTCATTGTTCTGGTATGATGTGTCTTCATTTTCATTAAATTCTAAAAAGCCTTTAATTTTTTTATTTCTTCCTTGACCAAGTTATCATTGAGTAGAGCATTGTTCAGCTTCCACATGTATGTGTGCTTTCCATTGTTTCTGTTAGTATTTAAGACCAGCCTTAGCTGGGCGTGATGGCACACGCCTTTGATCCCAGCACTTGGGAGGCAGAGGCAGGTGGATTTGAGTTTGAGGCCAACCTGGTCTACAAAATTCCAGGACAGCCAGGGCTACACAGAGAAACCCTGTCACGAAAAACCAAAAAAAAGACCAGCCTTAGTCCAAGCCTCACTACTATTCACGAAACATTCCCAAAAAAAAAGAGCCTACAGGAATATTGAGGACTAGAACTGGTTTGGGCTTTTCTTGCCTGCTTTTAGGATAATAAGACAATTACCAATCAGAACTCCTGATAAGCAAGAGCGACCTAGGGCAACTAATCACACAGCTGGTATGGCTCTTTCTTACTTTCTTCTGTGGGTTCTATGGACTGACTCTGAGGCCTCATGTGCATGGTAAGCATGCATCCTCCAGCCCCGGATCAGTACAATTTCAATGATGTGGCCTTTAGCTTTTACAAAAGGCTGGCACAGAAGCTGCTGCGGTGTGTCTAGGGAGCCCACAGGCCCTGCTGTGATCAGGTAGCTTGACTGAGGCTGCTTCAGACATGGGACCGGATAATACCACAGCACAGTTGTCACTGTGCACCCTCTGCTGCTGCCTCTCCAACTCTTACATGCTCAAGCCCACAGGGGTCAGCTAATAGGCCCCTAGTAGATGGGAGCTAATGGAGACACCCAACAATGGTTTAGCTGAAGGTTTTCAATTGAACTTATTTGCTGTCTTAACTGAGCAGTTTACCTTGTTATTATATATACAGTCCCAGACTCCTACTCCAAATCTTTGGTATGTGGCCATCTGACTATCAAGTTAAGGGATTGGCTAGGAGACTTGTAACATCCAGTGAATTTCTAAACTTCCATGTTTTATGTTCAAACTTTAAGTTTAGGAAAAAAAAGATTAAAAATATAGGAGCAAGCTTCACAAGTGTATCCAGAGCTACGTATTCTTGTCCCCTTCTCCACTTGATGACTTGATGGTCTATGGCTTCTGTATTCAATCCAATTAGCAGCCACCTCTGTCCTCCTCAGCTAGCAGCGGAGGGCTTCGTCTCACTGGACCTCTGAGTCCTGACAGCTCTCCTCCTCCCAGCCTTGTCAGCACTAGGAATCTCCTAGCATGGCCCTATCTGTGCCCTTCTGCCATCAACTCAGGTCCTCATCAATACTTTGCTTTCAGTGCCTTAACCTGCTCTCTAAAGACAGGACAAAGGTCACTGAGCACACTACACAAAGCCATCGCTTTCTTCTCTTACCACACACAGCTCGAACATCAAGCATCCCAAGTGGCTTGTAAAGCAGGTGGACATCTGATGTCCACTCACCCCATCTCATTGGCACATGCACCCCTTACTGTCAGCTGCACCAAGCTGTTCTGGGTGGGCCTGTCTTTCAGTGACTTTCTGTCTCATAAAGTCCATTGGCTTCTCCAGACTAATTCCTGTCTCCACTACAGGAACATCCCACGGTGCTCATTGCTTATACTGTCTTCCCTGTTTCATCTTAATCTGCCTGAAGGTGGGAGCGAGCATCTTCTCATCTTACAGCTGGCAGAGCATCTGGTACACAGTAAATGACGCTGGACCCAGAAGACTACTTTGTATAAAGAATAGCACAGCCCAGACCCAGCTGTCCTGGAGCTCTGCCAGTCCCCGAGTGTGAGGACAGCCCCACACAAAGCATGCTCGCAGCTCTTTATATGTTCTCTCACCAGCCTCCCACCAAGCTCTTAAGGCATCATACCGGATATCCCAGAAACGAATTTTCTTGTCAAAATGTCCACTCATTACACATTGTTCAGTGCAAACAATGTCATTGCAGCTGGATCCTGCAAACACTGTTTTTATGCCTGAAAGAAAACCAAACACCATCAATCAAAGGCAACCACATGACTGGAACATATATAATATAGCTACTACACTCTTGACCACCAAGCCCCCAAAATCACAAAATGAAATGAGACCTCAAGCAGAAAACAACCCTCACTACCCCAGCGCTCCTCAGACTGAAAGGAACCGGGGTTCTAACTGCTGTGGAGCATCACCTCACCGCTATTCTCTACATAAACACACAGAGAGACTGCATTTCCTCACAGACTTTGCTGCGGAGATCCCAGAGTTTGAGGGTCCGGTCGTGACTTCCTGAGACAATCCGTGCATTGTCCAGCAGGAACTTGGCAGAGAGGACTTTCCCGCTGTGGCCTGTGAGTGTGTGCTACAAGAGAGGACAGAGCCAGGGTGAGACTTGGGATTACATACTGCCTTCCTAGAGGAGCTCCAGAGTCAGTCTCAGCAGGCCCTGAAATCTTCACAGAAAGTCAGAGAAAAGAAAGATGGCACAAGGAGCACACCTTCACTGACTCAGACTCAATCAAAGAAGCCACATTTCTGAACCAAGGAGGTGCATCTTTTTGGCATCTTCTAGAAGCTATTTCTGGGTGCTGCCAAGAGATGAGGTATTGCTTTAACTTGATCGTGAATGGCACCCAAAGACTAATGTGTTCAGGCTTGGCCTCTAGTCTGTGGCCCAGCGGGAAGATAACACAATGAATATACTTCCCTCACCCCAAGATCGGGGCCCTGGACTTTCCTGTTTTGCTCTCTGACTCTCCCCATGAGGCAAACAGGTTCCTCAGATACACGATGCAATGTGCCATCACAAGCTAAGCTTCTGAAACCCGAGTTGAGCTGCTGATGTCAACTATTTTGTTCTGTCTTACTTAGGTCTGTCACAAGTGATAGAAAGCTGCATGACACAGGAACCAAGACCACAAAGATAAAGGCAGGTATTACATACACAGTCCCAGTACTTGAATTCCTGGAATCTGTAAACTCAAAATCAGCCTGGGCAACACAGTAAGACTTTGGGATATAGCTCAGTGGTGGAGCACTGTCTAGCACATACAAGGCTCTAGACCCCAGCACTGGAAGGGGTCAAGGCAATCTTCTACTAAAGAGAAATACAAACCCAACCTTAGAAACAGCACTGAATTCTGTAAAGCCTTGAAATCCAAAAAAGCAGAGAGGAGGAAGCAGGAGGAGGATGTTTTAAAAGCTCTTGCCTCCGGCTCTCCAGTGCTGGGATTAACAGGTGTACCGCACCACGTCTAACTCAAAGTAACAAAGACAGGACTTTCTTTTATTCATGCCACTGAAAGTCAGTCTGTACTTAAAGTGAGAAAAGACAGGGCCACTGCAGGCATAATTTACAAAAGGAAGCATCAGAATTCCATATACACAATTAGATGCTATGGGGTGTTTAAAATAAGAGGTCTCAGCTTAAAATGTCAGATCATAGCCAAGGACGCCAGCACTCCCAACAACCAAATCCCTTGTGACCAAGCTGTTGGATGCCAACCAGTGCCTTCTCTGGACTTGTCAGGGAAGACAGAATGGAGACATCACTGCATGTCAGCTACTGTGTTTGCCCATGATAGCACTACTAGAGCATGATGGGAGAGAGGTAAGCAGCTGGGGATGTAGGCTGCTGGGAGGCGACCTCGGAAGTCAGACCTTTTACTATTCATCACTGACCTCTTTCCAAGGTAGGCTTTTTCCCTCCCTCCGTCCCTCCCTCCCTCCCTCCCTCCCTCCCTCCCTCCCTCCCTCCCTCCCTCCCTCTCTCTTTCTTTCTTTCTTTTTTTGAGAAAAGATCTCATTATGTGGAAGGAAACAGCCACCTTCTGAGGGCTAGGATTAAAGGCATGTGCAAACATGCCTGACTTTTTATTTTTACTTCTTTTTTAAAGACTCACTTGTGCACACCACTGCAGTTGCCAGGGGGCTGAAAGATGCTGGGTCACCCAGAGCTGATGTTACAGTAGTTGTAAACAAAATTCTAGTCCTTCACAAGAGCAGTTCGGCATTCCACGTTGGCATTTAATGTTCGAGCTCTTTGATTTTTATATACAACTACTGCTGCTACTACTACTACTACTACTACTACTACTACTACTACTACCACTACTACTACTGAACTACTATTACTACTACTGAACTAATTATTACTAATTACTGTGTGTATGCCCAGTGGAGACAGATCTCTCCTCATTTACATGGTGTCTAGGGATCAAACTTAAATCATCGGGCTTGTATAGCAAGCACTTGTTTGCTGAGCTCCCCAGGAGTCATTTTTTTCTTTTAAAGACAGGGAGGGTCTCAGCATGTAAGCCTGGCTGTCCTAGAGCTCACTATGATCAGACTGGGCTAAAGGTAATCACAACCACATCTGACTACAATTATTTTTGTAAGTATACACCCCCCTCCCACAATGAAGGATTCATTAATGTTTTGTTTCCAATTAAGAAAAGAATGCCCTGGACTAGTACAATGGCCCAGTGAGGACCCACAGGGAGGAACACCTACTCCTCCAAGGTGTGCCACCTCCACACGAGGGCCATGGCATATCCATCTCACTCCTCCACATGAATAAATACAAACAATTTTATCTTTTTTCTTTTTGAGGCAGCATTTTTCTATTTAGCCCTGCCCTGTAACTCACTGTGTAGGTCAAGCTGGCCTTAAACACAGGTATTTAAGATAGCCCTGCTTCTGGGTCCCAAGTGCTAGGATTACATCACATAGGATTACATAGTGTGTGCCAGTGTTCCAGCTCTGACCTCCATCTTCTAGGTCTACCTCTCTCCAGCTGCCTCACCTTCAGGGCAGTGATCCTCACCTATCAGTGAATAAAGCACTGCCTCCCCACCCCCCACCTCCACCTCAATGCTTCTTCTCTTTTCCTCCAGTATAAAGGAGTCTGCAGGCTCCTCTTCCATAGCTGGTCGGCACTGTTCCACCCCAGTCTAGGAGAGCATGCCTCAATTCAATTTTAAGCATATTATTTAACTGCATGACCTTAGTACTCCTCACCCCCATCTGAGCCTGTCCTATCTACCTCTCTCATCTGAGTTCTAGGACAATGAAAAGAAATACATAAAAAGCCATAGCTTGACACCATGTCCAGCACAAAAAAATGTGTTCTCTTTAAGCAAACTAATCAAATTCAATCTTAAATGCCCAATAGAAGCTAAACAGAGCTGGGCATGGTGTCATATCAGCATTGAGGAGGAAGAGGCAGGAGGATTGCTGCAAAGTAGAGGCCAACCTGGCTTATACAAGTTCCATGCCAGCAAAGATAACATAGGAAGGTTCTGATTCAAAAAATAAAAAAGGGGCGCACATGCGTGTGGTATCGTGACACCTCCAGGCCTCATAGCACCTGTACTCATGTACATATACTGACACAGAGATGTGCATACAATTAAAAATAAATCTTACTAAAAAGCAAAACAGAAGGATGGTTAAACACCACAGCTGACCACAGGGTGGGCTACTATGCAGCCCATAGCAATGGCCAGGCGCCTTCTCCACGTTTAAAATGTAGAACTGAGACTGTATGATGTGTTCAGACAAAAGCTGCAGTGGCCCCTTGCTGAAGTCTTCCCTTCAGAAAACACAGGCTGACTTTTCACTCTTCACAGCTTGTATGTATCTGCCATCTTTTTCTGGGCCCCTGTTTTATATGTTCGGAAGTGAGTTTTCTTTCAAGTGAGAACCATGGAATAGGACCGCACAGCTCCTCCGGGAAAATGAAAAGCTAAAGTGGTGAGTTAATGTGCTCCTGAAGCCTTCTGCTTCATCCCTGTACCACTCAATCAGACCAGCAAGCTAACCATAAGGATCCCTCTAATCCAACTGGCTCCCTCTGCAGAGCTCACACTCAGTTTAACGCCATGCCATCTTTGTGGAGCACACACAAAAGCACCTGTGTCCAACTTAAAATGCCACACCACAGTTCACCTTTCAGGATTCTGTGAAAACTTCTTTCCATCAAATACATAACTCTTAGGACGAAGTTCTGATCTTTGTCCTGGACACCAAACTGGGCTCACATGCAAATTTCCTCAACAGCTGATGCCACCCTTCTCCTTTCTTCTGCACCTGTCTCCTGTTTCCAGCTTTACTACCCAAGGTCATATACTAAGTACATCCATGCATTTCCATAATCCTAATTCCCAACTATGAGGAAACTAAAGGGCTTAAGGCCTTTAAGAGCCATAATTTATATGTTGTTGTCATAATTGACAAGCTAAGCTAAAAAAGATTGTTAAACATAACTGGTTCTTAAGAGCTCAAAGAGCCCTGAGGCGATCATGGAAAATATGCTGAAACAACATATTTTTGGCAAATTAAGAGTACTAAAAGGAAAAACACAGATTTTTCTCAGAAAAACATGAATTAAATATAATTTCCATAGAGAAATACACAAATCTCCTAATTAAACAACTGCACACTGATCGCCACATGCAATTAGAGTACCATGCTAGCTTTTCAACCGTGCCTTACCCGTAATCGATAATCATCCACAGTCCAGATTCGGCTTGCAAAATCATTTGAAGCTGCTAATAGGTAAGCTCCCTACAAGAATAAAAAGAAAAACATTTAGCAAAATTCAGTTCACAAAGCACAAATTTCCAGTTATCACGTTCAAGAAGGCATTCAGAAACTTTCAACTATCCCTCTAAGCTTGACATAACATTGTATCATCTTGTCAAGTGTGCTGACAACTACCTCACCCAGTGTTTGAAGCTGAGTGAGTCCTTCCCGCCTGGATTCACCTGAGCTGACAAGAGTGCAGTTAACACCCCAAACTCACATCAGAGTTTGGCCTCACCCACTCACCTTTCCCTTCACCACTGTCCCCTTAACACCAGGCACGACTTCCTGATATTACTGATGGGCAAACCAGAGAGCCCAGAGGCCCCACCCTTCTAAGTCATCTCCTACCTATCTTTGAGGCCGTTCATCTTCCTCTGCTCCTTCCTCTGGACCCCCACTACTTAATCTTACTGGGCTTTCGGGGGCCATTTCAGACTGCGTTATTCTGAACCTATTTCTTAAAACCTCTCAAGGCCTGAGGTAGCTCAATGATGAGGCACTTGTGTAGCATGTCCAAGTACTTGGGGTTGATCCCCAGAATTGCCCAAAATCCCTCTCAAGACTTATGGAATGGCTTTATGAATGTCTAAACCGTTTGACACCACATACTTCCCACTAACCAGTCTTATTTCTTTATGTTTCCCTGACATCCAGGCACCTCTGATTGAGGCACAAAGATGACTGTCGCCTAGTCAGCGCCCTTCCCTTCAGATAAGGTTCTCAGCTTCCTGAGAAGCAGATGTGGATGGCACCTCTCCCATGGAGGGCAACAAAATGTTGCAGGACACAGGGGCTATCAGGAAACAAAGGTTCCGTCAAACCGGTAGTGCTCTTGAGCAGCTTCTGGACCCACCCTGCGCCAGCTCTTCTCTCTGCTCCTCTGCCTGTGATGCCCACCCTTCGTATTAGGACTTTGAAGTCTGCCTCAAATGGTTTACTCTGTTCCCTAAGCTAATCTGAAAGCTGTATTATCTTAATACCACAGCCTGCAGTTCAAAGTTGTCTTGGCATTCTCTTTAAAATGTAGTGTGTGTGTGTGTGTACACAACTTTCAGGAGTCACTTCTCTCTTTCCACCATGTGGGTCCCAGGGATGTAACAGGTTGTCAGGCTTGGCAGTCACTACCTGTACCTGCTGAGCCACCTTGCTGGTCTGGCTCTTTTAAAGGGAAATTCCTCAAGGGAAGATACCACCCTGACTCCTAGGAATTAGGCTGCAGAGAACATGAAAGTCTTGTGGTTCTGTTGTTGTTATTATTTTTGTTTTTAATTTCAAGAATCAGCTATCTTCAATTATTATTTTTTTAAATCTCTAAAATTAGCCAGGCATAGCAGAGCACACTTGGGATGCAGAGGCAGACCAGCCTGGCTCTAGGAAAGCTAGGGCCATATAGAGACCCAGTGTCAAAGACAATCAAAACCCAACAACCTGAAATCACGACATTAGGTACTTACAGCACTATCAAATTCAATGCTTGTAATTCCAGCATTACTGCCAGACAGGGAGCCCTTGAATTCACATTTATCTGCATGAAAAAAAAATTAAAGTAAGAGGGGCAGTGGTGCACAGTGCACAGTGCCAATCGTATCACTGAACAGGAGGTTTACTGCAGTGCTGTGGAGTCGGGCAAGACAGAAGAGAACAGAGCGTTCTACTGCAATTCAAGTCCTAAGACAATGCAGACTCAGGCATGGTACAAACATATTTCCAAGTTGCCCTTTAGGACACACGCAGGCCTTCACATTCATTCTCAGTGAATTTTGCTACATCAGTATTTGAGTTTCCATCACTATTGATGGAAACTAAATTTTGAAAACCACCTCCAACTTTTCGTAATTCCTGTTTTGGTAATGTTCATTTCATTATGACCTGAGAAACTGTTGGACTCTATAATCCTATCAAGACAGCCAGCTGTCAATCCTCCCTCCCTGTGCACAGCCTCCCTCACCAACAGTACTTCTCTTCCAGCTCCCCATTCACTCTTCTCATCTCCCAGAGGTGTTTACTGACCCCAAAACCCAAAACCATGCTAGTTAATAGCTAGGCAAGTGTTCTACTGCTGAGCTACACCTGCAACTGATTAACTTTCACAAAGAACATCTGCCAAGATTTATTTCCTTATGGTTGAGCTTTATCTTCCGCCCACTTTAGTCATTCCGTCTGTCCTAACATGTCTCGGAGCAAGGCATAACACTCTCGCAGGCTTCAACAGATTAAGGGGTTTACCTGAGTCACTTTCCTGCAAGTCAAATAAAGAGCAGACAGGTACAATGCTTCACCAACAATCAATATATTCAGATCAAAGGTTCAATAAACTGCTTGTGCTCAAACAAACATCAAAAGCAGTAATCCGAGTCTTTCTCTTTGCTCTAGAGCCTAGCTAGAGAAGGCTTCAGTGTTAAGAGCCCAGGATTTTTACCTCAGTCCTGGAGAAGACACAGCAGCAGAACCATGAGTTCCAGGCTATGCTGCACTTCAAGTCATGTGATCTCAACTAGTCCCAACTCCACTACTCATACATTAAACAAATTAAAATGTAATTCAAAATAAAGTGAATTCATAATAGAGCGAAGTCACTCAGCTGTCACTAGAGCTGTCTTCTAAGGCCACCAAGGCTCTTACCTCCGAATGCTTCCCAAAGTTTCACCCTGCGGTCCATGCCTCCAGTGGCCAGCAACCGGGAGCCTGGACTGAACTGCACTGCGTTGACCTCTCCGTCATGCGCATCCTACAAGACAGAACCTTGTTTTCAAGCTGAGTTATCATCACCTAGGAGCCTAAGACATACATACACTCCAAATGCTCAACCCTCCGCTGAACACTTAAACAGAGCTGGACCCAGCTACGAGCTCTGAGTGGACTCTGCACCCAAAGTCTCCTAAGATTCCTTTCATTTTATTCTTCCACAATTGCAGTAATGTGAATTCATCCACTTGAATACAGTATTAGCTTACTGTATAGCCCAGGCTAACCCTAAACTCAATGGTAATCCTCTGACTTTGGTCTCCTAAGCACTTGGGTTACAGGGGTTTGCTACCGTGTTGGTTTGTATTTATTTAAGCAAAAATTTACTTAAGTGAAATGTGTTCAAAATCATCCAGGTGTGGTAACATACACTTTTCCCTCTAACCCAAGCCCCCAGAAAGCAGACACACTGCTGAAAGGTTAAGGCCAGACAAGAAATACAATAATATACCCACACAAAAAAAAGCACTTAAAATTAATGTATACTGACTAAAGTTTGCCTTTGCGTGTGTGGGCCAGAAGGAGGTATCAGATCCCTTGAAGGTGGAGTGATAGATGGTCATGAGCTATCTGATGTGAGAGTTGGGAACCAAATTTAGGTCCTCTTTAAAGAGCAGGAAAGCACACTTAACTACTGAGATATCTCTCTAGCCTCGGAATTGCCTCTTCTGTGCCAAATACTTACTCCTATTATGTATCACTAATATCTACGTACATGGTAACATACAGCACCCTTAGGAAAGCGTGTGTGTGTGTGTGTGTGTGTGTGTGTGCTCGTGTGCACAAGCGCACGCTTGTTTTGTAGGTTTCTCACTCAGCCTTAATACCCTGAGACAAGACTTCGCACTGAACTTGAAGCTACATTGGCAGTTTCTGCTCTCCATGCCTCTGTGCTGGGGTTACAGTAGGCACAAAGCCCTTCAGCTTTCTAGATGAATTCTAAGGATATGAACACAGGTCCTCATAGACTGCAGCAAGCAACCTTACCTACTAAGTCAACTCTGCAGCCCCAGCTAAAGTTTTCCTTGGCCAGTACTAATACTGTGAGTCTGTGTAGCTCATTCCGGAAATGTGGCACTAGAATGTACTAAAATTATGATGTTCAACAAGTGTTTAACTTCCTGTAGCTTCATTTTGCTTATCAGAAAAAAAATTTATAATCTATATTGTACTTGAAAAAAAATCAATAAAAGTGCTATTTTAGGAGAATTATACGTTCTTCATGTGAAATATCTTTTTTTTTTTTTTGAGATAGGTTGGAAATTGATTTCTAGGTCAAGCTGACCCTTAAACTCATATTCTCTTGTCTCTGCTTCCTGAGTGTTGGGATTAAAAGCTTGTGTCACTGTGCCCAGCCCTTTCACAGGGGCATTTCTAAGATTAGCACGAATGAACACCCACATTCAGAATGAGACCAGGTAAAAGCATCCCATGTGACGGGAAGAAAGAGATGGTACCACTATATTCCCCAACACAAAAGTGGATATGGAACTACTTGCAAAGCTGATGTCTACGTTTTGCTCCAAGTACAGCAAAGCCCAGGGAGGCAGCACCTCTCTAACCGACTGGGACATATTAATGCTTTGGTGATGTGACTGTCCACTTTCCTGCTCATGTCCAACTGCTGGAAATCTGGTAGCTGACCTGACTTTTTCACCTCATGCAGCTCTCCTTTGTAAGAATATTCTGTCCTGAGGTCTCAGATTGAAAACTTGAGATCATGCACTGTCACACCCATCCGCCACTCATCAAGACTCCTGCATCACAGGTTCTGTTGGATAGCAGTCAGCTGTGAACCGTTCACTCTCGGGAACACACACTGGCAGAATCCTAAATTATCAGCTGCCCCATTATCCCATGCACATAACTTCAATGTGCTAGGAAAAAAATGGGCTGCTGGGAGTCGAGGGCAAGGAAGGGGCTGTGACATTCAGTGCAATCAGACCTTTTACCAATCATCACTGACCTCAGTAAGGTATGGCTCTGCTCTACCCAACTCCTCCTCCACAGCAGGAGTCAGTCAGCCTCAGTCAGCTCACCACAACGACTGACTACCAATGAAGCTTTGCAATGTCCTAAACCAAAAGTTCTAGTGCCCAGGAGCCGTTCCACTAACTGAAAGCAGGCTCGAGCTGCATGTCTCCCTCACCTAAGCCTGCCTTAACCAACTCCAGGCACAGCAAGTAACGATGCCTCTCTGCTTCTCCACTGTTTTCAAGGCTTTGAGCAAGGCAGACCATTTTCTCAGGTTAGACCAATTTCTGTTCTAAACCCCAACTGGGAACAAGGGTAACTGTCACTGCCAGAACCCACCTGAGATTCCCAGGTACTACATTTAATGTTTTCTGTACAATGCTGTGTCCTGGTTCCAATCACAGGCTCTTAGTGGTTGGAAGTCATCCAGATACAGTTTGATTTATAAAACCAACACCTGCTCTGGTGGATGTCATTATTTTTAATTTTTTTGTGTATGTAAGAGTATTTTGTATGTACGAATGTTTGTGCACTATGTGTATGCCTGGTGCTCATGAGGCCAGAAGAGTATGTCGGATCCCCTGGAACCAAACTTACAGACAGTAGTAAGCTGCCATGTTGTGCTGAAAATCAAACTCAGGTCTTCTGGAAGAGCAGCTAGTTCTCTTAACCATTGAGTCTTCTCTCTAGCTCCCCACTTTTAACATGAACTATTTCTCTAGTGCCTCTGAAAGACATAAACCTCCATCAGGAACTTCACTTTAAACTGCAGCTAACTGGTAAAAACAACTGTACAAATCACATGGTTTCTTCTCCATCCCTAGTTCTCTCTTGCCCCGCTGCTCAAATCACCAATCCTCTTAGCCACTTGCCTGCTCCAGAGGATGTCCCTAACAAACTCTGTGTGCTGAAACTAAGCACAACATACCTTAATTCCCCACAGGTCACAAAGCCAGCAGGTCTAAATAAGTCAGCAATGGAAAGCCTAGATGTAGCTCTCAAAGGACCAGTTAGTTCCAGATCCTGCTACCATCCCAGACTCAGAGGGGACTGAGTACAAAGCATACTTACGAAGACATACGAGGCAGTAGTTGGGACTCTCACATCTTTACCAGAAGCAGGATGAGTGTCCATGATATCCTGGGGGACTGGGATGGAAGAGACAGAGCGTCTCCTAAGGAATAACACAAAGGCAGACATTATACAAAACTGCACAGGATCAGTATCCATGAGATTGCCAGAAAAGCCTCAATGATGACCTCGTTTAAGCAGTGTGCCCGTGCTAATAGCTGTTGTCTTTCTAGACCCTCCAAAATTCAGGGTTCATACCATCTCACTCAAATGACAAGAAAGAGTTAGCCATACCTTACTTCTTGTTTGCTAACTCATGGGCTCCAAAACCCAGCACTGAAGCAGTCTCAAATGAAAGCTGCTTCCCTGTCAGTCAACTGTGGGAAAACCGTCTCGACCTAACACACTAGCTAGCTTAGAGGCGAACTCCTGGCACTTTGAAATACTGTTTTACGCTTACGATTTCCATGCCTATTTACAACCACCCTCAGTTTTTACACTGTGGTCAAGGCAAAGTCAAAGGCATGCTAAGAGAAGAGCATCAAGAGCGCAATGACTGCATGGAGCCCAACCTGACTGCCCAGCTCCAGGGCTCCAGCATTCATTCCTAGGAGCATGCAAAGCATCCTGGTTAGCATGTGGACATCGATGATTGCGGGCAGCACAGCGTGATCAGCACGATTATCAATAACCCACACTCACATGCTGGGCTGAGAGGGTAATATTTTCACCTGGCAGCATCAGAAGAATGATGTCCCAAAAGGGGAGATTCGGACAGACTAAAGGGAAAGGCCATAGATCAGCTCGCAGCAAGATAAAAAGAAAGGAAGTTGCAGAAAGAGGAAGAAGCTAAACGACAAGCTGAATTAAGGCATCCTTGTTCTTGGAACCACTGAAATTCTGGTGTACATTAAAAATAATACATCACATACATATGCTTAGGAATATTTACACATTTTCAAAAGGAAAGGTGAAGGTCTTCTAACCTACCCAAAGATATTAGTGATAGAATCCAGAAGGCCTCCAGCAGGCTGCGAGAGTCGCTTACTAAAGAGGAGGGGAGGATAGGTTTAAACCTTAGAAACATTTTGCCCCAAATCAAAACAGCCCCTAAAAATAAGTACCTGGGAATACACTTTCCATTCCCAAATCCCAGCCAAGACAAACTCAACACAGCATTTGAACCACCAGGAAATAGTAAGGAGGGAGAAGGAAAACCCAGCCTACTGTCTTAAAGAAACAAAAGGCTCTCAGGATTAACCTGATCTTCCTGCAAATGACAAGGAATCTGTCTAACATACCTAAACACTTCTGGGTACTCATGGTAAATCCAATGCATTCTTTCAGCTCTACTTTAACAAGACCCTAAGTATCTGTCCTTGTGTCCTAGGCTCTCATCACTATGTATAATAAAGTTTAACGGTTCACTCATCTCTCAGAAGGCCATTGTACCTGTTTGTGTTAGAAATGTTAGGCCACTGGTACCCTGTCTCCCTTCCACTCTCCTCTCTGTGGGGTGGACAGGGCGTGGGGGCTCTGGGTACATATGACTAGGTTCTCATGTCCACAAATGAGCAGTCACAGTGATGCTGGCGCTTGCCTTTCGCCCACCCAGCCAGTCCACTCACGTAGCTGCTCTGCTGACAGCTCGGACGGGAGAGGTCTCTTCTGTGTGGTCTGAGGTCTCATCCACAATGACTTCAATGTCATCATCCCTGGAAAGAAATGAAAGAGCATCTGTCATTGTGCCAAACAGGAGGTGTGCAAAGGCCAGTACCACATTCTATTGATGGATTCTCTCTGGAGACTTGGTTGCAAAGTGATGGTGAAGAAGAAAAGGGAACTCCACGATGTGAGAAACTAACGGTTGTACCTACTCAAAACCAACAGTGCCAAATGAGAATAAAGAATTTCCCAAAGCAAAACCTAAACGTGTGTGCTTCTGATGGCTAGAGTCTGCACACTTCCTGTGATACCCATGCTCCTTTATCCCAGCGGATGCCAGGCACCTCTGGAATTCCTCTCCCTACATATTCTTGTAGGTCAATTCTTTCCTGATGGTATGGGAGGCAAGCAATTATTTTGATATTAATGATCACTTGTGTTGCAATCTTCATGAGCAAAATAGCTTAATAAATTAAGAGATCACCACCACTTCCTGTTTGGAGGCTTAGGAATGTGAAGGCTAGATTTGTTTTTCCTTTCAGTGACTGTCTGGATAATGAGCATATATACTTAAGAACCTGTTACACCAAGGCCAAGTAAATTGATTTTTCCCTTATTTACTCTAGGATTACACAGAACTGCCTCACACTCTTGGCTGGGGTAGAGAAGAGAATAAAGAACATGGCTGTGCCTGGTTTCCTACTTGGCTGGCTTTCCTAGACCTAGAGTTTGAGAGTCAAAGGAGAAAGACGGCAAGAGGAGCTGAGTCTACAGTCATGCTCTGATGGGGTTTCAACACCCCAGAAAATACCAGGACCTGCCAAGTCATCACCTCTAGCCCAAAACGTGCATGTTTCCAACCCACACTGGCACAGCCCTGAGGAGCACACAGACTAGGGAAGCCTCTTTAGCAGGCCCTCCCAGATTTGCATTTCAGCACAAGCTCTCTATGTGGAGTCCTGGGCAGGATGCTGGATCCTTTTCATCTAGTCACCTGGTTACATTGGCAAACAAGAGGCAAGACATGACACTACCTTTTTTTCTTGTTTTTCTTTTTAAAGTAACCAAATCTCATTTTTAGGCAACCTGTGGGAAGCCACATGTGCCGTTGCAGAGTGGCACTGACTACTGCTGGCCACCACGCATAAGTTTGGACAAACAACCAATGTGTACATATGCAGTAAAGTTTTTTGCAAAGACACTGCCTGGCCCGGGCATGATAATGAGGTTCTGTAAGGTACTGAGAGTATAACCAATCAGATGTGAGACATGCAAATGAGGTATGATAATGAGGTTCTGTAAGCTACTGAGAGAGTAACCAATCAGATGTGAGACATGCAAATGAGGTATGATAATGAGGTTCTGTGAGGTACTGAGAGAGAGTAGCCAATCAGATGAGGAACATGCAAATGAGGCGTAGTACATAACCAATCCGGGTGTAAGACACGCCTCTCCTAGGCCTATAAAAGCAGCACCAGTTCTGGGCTCGGGGTCTTTTCGCCTCTACAATCAAGCTCTCCCAATAAATGTGTGCAGAAGGATCCTGTTGCAGCGTTGTTCTTCCTGGCCAATCGAGCACGCGCAAGAGCAACCCATTTATTTACTTTGTGGGTATGAAAAAATACACCAAGACCAGTTTTCTCCATTGAGGTCAGGAGACACACACATTCATGTTCTCTCCTTCTAGAGCAAAGGTTTAGCAGAACAACTTTCATTTCTTCAAGGAGGGGGTGTATGGGTGGACAGCTCGGGTTTAAACCACTCCTCTTCACTTAAAAGAAAGCAATAAAAATTCTATTTTTTAAAAATGTAAGTTTACTTATGTATGTTTAGCCTGCATGTATGTATGTAGGAGGTCAGAAGAGGGCACTGGGTCTTATAGCTGGAGATAGAGAGATGGCTGTGAGCCACCATGTGGGCACTCAGCAAGAACAAGCATTTTAAACTGCTGAGACCTCTCAGCCCAGGAGCCAATACACGTTTACGTAACAGTAGGTCTGAAGCTAAGATATTCCAGCAGAAAACCCATCCTGAATCAGAGCAGAGAGGACGATTACTGAAACACCCACCACTTAACAGACCTTCCAGTGCCAGGCTCTCCATCTTCATTAGCAGGTGGACTAGGGAGAGCTGATTCAATTTCATTTCTTTTTGCAGAGATCACTGACCTCACTTATGCTTAAAAAAACTGGACAAACTTCCACTAAGGTGACAGACCAAGAGAGTAAGAGACTGATAGCACAGCACAGATTACATGATCATGTAATCATCTGATAAGAGAAAGGCCAATGATCCGAGTGTCCACAGAAACCGTAAGGCGGCTCTGTGTGCAGGAAGTTAGTCATGAACAGCTGACTGCTGTCAACAAGGAAAATTTCTTAGAAAGTAATTTGGGGAAATATCCAAAAGTCCTAAGCCAACACATATTACTTTAAAATTTTATCCCAAGTAACTGATTTTAAATACTGTCAAAGACCATGTTCAGTACATTATTTCTAAGTGCAGCAAGAAGCCACCAGAGTGAAATTAACTGAAATGGCCATGTGCTGACTGCCTGTTCAGTGGTGATAATATATTTTTCTTTTCTGCCTTTAATATTTTAACTTTGAGCTGTGGCTGTAGTTCCAATCCCTAAAACCTCCCCATAGTAAAATAAAATATCTTTTTAGCTTTTAAAGAAATAAAACCATAAAAAAATCATTAAGAACATAGACCTGAGTAATTTCTCTATACTCACTGTTCAACAGGTAGAGGTTCCTTTGCTGCTTCTGCAAGCTCCTTCTGCAGCCGTGCTTGACGCCTCCTGTTTGCAAAAATGAAATGAACATGCGAAACGTAAAATTGTGCCCGCTTATGAAAGCGACATGTTTTACTTTCAACAAAGTTTCAGTTCTGAAGGCATATTTGAATATTCAGTTCAGGACTGAAGAGGTGGCTCAGTGGAAGAGTGCTCAGTGCCACAAGCAGGAGGATCTGAGCTCAGATTCCAGCATCTACAGAAAAGGCCCAGCATGACGCATGCCTACAACCCCTGTGGGAGAACAGACGGGATCTCTGGGCCTTGTGTTCAGTGCCACTAACTTCAGGATCAGCGAGCAAGTCACAGCACAGTACATCTGCATGGACGCACGCCCCTCCCCACACCAAGGAATGTGTAAGCCTTTTCAAATGACAGTTAGTATGGCCAAAGACACCCAAATACCCACCCTAAATACTGACGAGCTCCCCCACTATAAAAAGGCTCCAGGGCCAGTTAAAAGCCTATAATGACCAAAGTTAGATCCCTTGTGGGAGCTACCTGTAAACTGTGGCAAGAGCTCTCTCTCACACAAAAGAAAACCGGCCTGCAAAGAACCATGGCTGCTTAGGACAAAAAAGTGCTTCAAGCTGATCCCAGGGCTAGTTATGGCTGACTTAGCTTCCTGTAGTAAACTATCTTATTAACCCAGCCACAAAACAAAAACAAGAAGAAATGCAGTGACTATCACAGTCTGCAGACGCTTAAGTCTAAGTCTTCTGTTATCTTTAGGTGACTTTGGCTTCCTAAGGAAATGCAAAGATATGGGGTCTACTGACACCAAGGGACAACTGCATCACTGTTCTAAGTGAGGTACTCTGAAATCCTTGGACAGCTGAAGTACACAGAACTGTAACTAAGACCAGGCGTGGCTTGGACAAACCACTAAGTGGTCAGCACCTTCCCTCACTGCCACCCCTCTCAGAATCATGTCTCCCTACTTTCTAGCCAAGGTGGTCTGTTCCCTTCCTTGGCAATTTTACCTCTCTGTGAAGGACCTCATCGTCACACTAAAACTCTAGCACTGGCTTTGTTTTTACATTTTGTGTGTGCACACGGGAAGCGCAAGGGGCTCATGTGTGGAGGAAGAGGAGAACTTGCAAGAGTTGGTTTTCTTCCCACCATTTGATCCCACCGGGGATCGAACACAGGTCGTCATTCTTGGCAGCAGTGTCTGTTAGTGGTAAGCTGTCTTGGTAGCCCTCTAGCACTGCTTCTGAGCTAAAATAAAGGACTGTTGGAAAAAAATTTAAAGCTCTACTGAAAATTCTCTAATGTAGAAAAGTCCTCTAAATGGCTTATTAGAATCTTGAAAAGGAAGGCTGTTGTCTGAAGGGGTCTCATATTTTTAACCACTATGAAGAACAAAAACTAAGTATTGCCGGGTGTGGTGGCACACGCCTTTAGTCCCAGCACTCGGGAGGCAGAGGCAGGCGGATTTCTGAGTTCGAGGCCAGCCTGGTCTACAAAGTGAGTTCCAGGACAGCCAGGACTATACAGAGAAACCTGTCTCGAAAAACCAAAAAAAAAAAAAAAAAAAAAAAACCCAAAAACAAACAAACAAACAAAAACTAAGTATTACAAGAACACAATTTATCAAAACATTCTTATAGCTGAGAGGTACCTGGATTTGGGGTGTAGCACTATCCTGCCAGAAAGCTGCTGGCAGACTATCTGAGGCCTTCTTTTTCCAGCCTAGATTCTATTCTGTATGGAAATAAAAACATGAAGGGGAGAGGCACAAGGCACCTCAGTGCTTCTCTGATAGTCTAGATGTCCTCTGAATGTGTCTTTTACAGCAACCAGTGCTGGGCTATGGGGAAGATAATCTACCATGGAGGCAGAACAGGAACAACCATCACCAGTCAGTGTGACTGCAACAACCCAAACCAACCAACAATACTAGAGCAAGAAAAAGAGAGTCCCAAGACAAGGCTGGGCTAGAAGGGCACAGCAATAGAGCACTTCTTCTTCTTTTTTTTTTTTTTTTTTTTTTTGTCTGTTTGTGTTTTTTTGTTGTTTTATTTTGTTTTTTTTTTTTCAAGACAGGGTTTCTTGGTATAGCCCTGGCTGTCCTGGAACTCACTCTGTAGACCAGGCTGGCCTCGAATTCAGAAATCCGCCTGCCTCTGCCTTCCAAGTGCCATCACTGCCCGACAAGAGAGCACTTTTATATAACTCACTTTTCAGAGTCTATACCTGTAGTCACATGATGCTAAGTTCAGATCCCCTGGGGTCCTCAGGACCCTAACTCTGTCCTAAGGTATAAGCTAAACCATTTAATATAAATCCACATGCAACAGCAACAATGCAAAGGATGGCTCATTTTTCTTAGAAGTTTCAGGGGCTGAGAGTGTGGCAGTTGCCCATCATGTGTAAGGTTCAGTCCTTAGTTAAACAAGAAAACTTCAGAAAGGTAGAAAAGATACAAACAACAAACAAGCAAGAAAACAGAAAACAACATCTTATCAACCTCAAATAAAAGCAGAACACTTTATATTTCATATTTCTAGCTTTGTAATCTCAAAACAATTAAAGCTACGAATTACTCTTCAAATATGTAATGTTGAGGTTGGTTGAGGTAGTCTACACCTTTAATCTCAGCACCTGAAAGTCAGAGTCAAGCCTGGCCTATAAAGCTAGTTCCAGGACACTGAGAACTACACAGAAAGACTATCTCTTAAATAATGAAATAAAATATCTGGGCCAGAGAGCTGGCATTTCTGGTGTGCAGGCATACATGCAGACAGTACATGCAACATAAAATACATAGGTAACTAAATATTTTTGAAAACTGAAACAACCAAACAAAAAACCCCTAAAATGCATAATCTTAACGTCTTCCTAATATTCCACTGAATATGTGCCTAAGTCACAACTTAAATGTGAGGATCTAATTTTCTTCACTATGAATCATGTGCCACCTTGCCTAACCATCCGTGAATGAGTTTTCCTACTTCCTTGAGTTGAAGTCCAATTCAACTAGTTAAAGCAGTCATTCGGCACTTGGAACACATTGGCCTCCTAACTTTTCCGTCATCTTTACAGGCCACAGCCACTGCTGCTTGTCATACCTGGCATTTCCCAATGACTGCACTAGAAGACTTTATTTTAAAAGAGCATTTCGAGCCTCATGGATAGAGCTGATTGCTGTGTAAGTTTGATTCTCTGAGTTTGATTTCCTGGCACCCACATAAAGGGGAGAACTGATTTCAGTGTTCTCCAACTTCCACACATGCACTGTGGCACACACATGCTTTACCTTCCTTAGCTTGTGTGTGCACACACAGTTCCTATGTGTGCACACATAGGAACTCACTCACAGTGAGGAAATAAAAGAATACTTCTTAATTTGCCGTTTTCTGATGTTAAGAAATCTAACAGTTTTACTGTCACTCTTTATTTGATTTTTATGGCTGGAAAGTTCCTTAACATTCATATTTAGGAACCCTTTATACAATTGTCAGCACTTACTTGATTTCTAACGTGCCCCTAGGATGTAATCTTTCCACTAATGTGAGTATGTAACATGGCAGGGCAGGCACTCACCATTAGTCCTCAGAACTTATTCCTAATACTACTGTAGATGAATTAAGTTCTTTTCTGACTGAGCTATGGATGGAGATTTTCCAGACATATGTATTTAAATGTGGTCTTGCTGCTTGAATGGAAATATGTGTAGGTAATGGTGATCCTTGATCATGATACTTGGTCAGCACCTGTGTGTGCACACACGAGTTCTAAGTTCCTGCATGTCCTGTCACACAGATACAAATTCCTAACATGCAGGGTGGGAGGCTTCCCCAAATAGATACTGGTCAGACAGGTGTTCTTTTCAAGAGCTTTGTTATTGTTCTGGATTTATTAAGTTTTTAATCAGGAGTTAGTGGAAGAGTATTAACTGGATGGTTTTAAAATTCCTTTTTCAATGTAAGGCATTTAACTGACAACCCAGTGGCCCATCTTTTAATTCCTTGCATAAATCCTACTCAGACTTTGCCATATTAAGAAACATTAACAATGAATTTAGGAATCTCACTTTTAAATTCCTGAGATTAAGCTACAGTCTTCTTACTAGCAGAATTGGAATTTGTGTCTAGGTCTGAATAGCTCCATGAAATTAGGAGGTAGTAGGGGACACGGATCCTAACTGTATCTCCAATCAGCTGCAGATGTTCTTGCAAATGTAAATTTCTCCGATTCCCACATTGCTACTTTGGCTAGTGTTTTCTGGCTCATGGCTCCTCTACCACCACTACCACCCTGACAGCTGCCAGGCAGGTTTTTCTTTTCAAAGAACCAGGTTCTGCTTGTCCACTAACTGCAGCTAGATGTCCCACCTGGAGTCCTTCTCATTCTCTGCATTGAGGCGATTGGCTTCTTGGGCCTTCTCAGCCATCCATCTGGTGACCAGTTCCTGGTTCTCCTCAGTAGTTTTCCTCAGTTTCTCTTCTAGGGCAGTAAAAGTAATCTGCAGGGCGTCATACTCATCCTTCAGGGTCTGGTTGGCTACCTCGAGGTCCTGCAGTTTGGTGCGCAGGTCCAGGCAGTTTGTCTCCAGGTCAGAGATGGTCTGTAAATACTCCGAAATCCTGAAAGTACAGTTTGAGAGGCGCTTTCCCTCATCAGAGCCCGGCAACCGCAGGCAGAGCAGCGGGCCGAGCTTGAGGGAGCAGCAATGGGAACACTGGCCACCACACCTGGTCCATCTAGCTCCTACCCAGGATGAAGCGCCTACCGACCACAGACGGCTAGTAACTGTAGCTTTTTGGGGAAAAAGAACCCGAGGGAAGGGGAAGCTCCAGGCATTTCCAAGTGGCAAAGGGCCTTGGAAGGATCTCTCCACCGCTCTAAGGCACTGAATCTAAGTCTGCTAGTAAACAATCTTTCTGCTTACAAATGTGTCTTCCAGCACCCAATAGGCATGTGCTTCATAGGGCCACTGTGGCCCTCCCCCTAGTGGAAGACATTGGTGACTGCACACAGTGGTCAAGGAGAACTGAGAATGCCATCACTTCCTCAGGCAGGTGTGGAGCACCTAGGAACTCAAGGGCATCACCCTTGCTCTTCTCAGAAAAGAGCGCCAGGCTGCAAGTACTGGAATAGAATTCTTGCTGAGAGCAGGGTGGCTCCCACCTGCCACCTGCCACCAGCCCCACTCTGACTAGCACAGCATAGCAGATGTGTGACCCCAGGACACATGGTGTCTACTTACTTTGCTTCATTCATCTGTATCTCCTTGTCCTTCTGCTGCATTTGGTTGTTCAGGTCAATCACCAACTGAGCTAACTGGGAGACAAGTAATACTCTTGTAAAGAGGAGGCTTTTCAATCTCAACCACATAATGGGTTACTATTTCCTTAACTTTAAAGAAAGAAGAAGTGCCTGTGGGTGGGTAAAGTTAACAAGGAAAAGGGATATGGTTGCAAAGCAGGCAGAAGGGTCTTTGAGGTTATGTCTGCTGCCTCTTCCTGAGAACCTTGGGTGGCTTTGAGGTCTGTACAGAGGAAATCGTCTATGCTTCCACACTGTGGCTGACTCAGTTAGACACAGTAAGGCATTTTCTAATCTAAGACCAGACACTCGAGTACAACTCTCACCCTCACACTGATACCTGAGGGTTCACACTTAAAAGTGAATGTATCAGGAAGAATTATGAGGGATCACAGAGTAAATTTTTTCTCTTCAGGACGACTTCCCCACCATTTTTCTTATGCTGCTGTTAAGAGCAGTGGTCTGGTTTTGGCTCACCACCTGCTAACAGGCCTCATGTTGCTTGATGGTTCCTCTGTTGTGTCCTATCCTGGCTGCCTGCTGACCCGTCTCCCACCCTATCCCCTGCCTTACAGAAAGTTTGTATTGCCAAATTAGACCAGATTGCTGTAAAGTTTCAGGTCAGTGATTGTTTCCCTGCCTCTTCTTAGAAGGCCCTGCAAAAAAAGGGCTTTCTGTACCTCCCCACGCTTCTTGTGCAGTTCGGTCAGCTCTTCCTGGTGTTTGATCCTCAACTGGGCCATTTCTTGTAGTTGACTATCATTCCACGCACCATCATGTCCAGGACTAAATCACCATCAGCAGAGACAACATGCAAAAAAGGACAGTGAAATAAAGAGTCAGACTCCAGACTTTCCGACTAGGCAATAAATCACTAGCTCCAGAATTTGATCCTGTACAATCTACCAAACCATTCTGGTATCTGAAACAGTGGTGGGCTGGAGAGATGGCTCAGTGTTTAAGAGCACTGACTGCTCTTCCAAAGGTCCTAAGTTCAAATCCCAGCAACCACATGGTGGCTCACAACCATCTGTACAGCTACAGTGTATTCATATACATAAAATAAATAAATCTTTAAAAAGAAACAGTGGCAAATCTTGAGCCTTTATGGGTAGAAAGACTGGTGATGGTAAACCAAACACAACCACAGCTGCCAGTCAACTAAGGAACAAAGGTGGGGCTTCTGAATAAAGTGTAGGTGAACAGCCAACACACCCACTCATTGCAAGTATTGCATCCCATCCCTGTGCCAGGTACTGCTGGTTCTGTTGAGAAAGGAAGAAGGGAGCACAGAGCTCTGTTCTCAGGCATCAGACAATAAAAAGCAGACGGGCAAAATCAAGTAGTGTGTGAAGCTACATGTTACAAAGAAACCACAAACAGGGTAGAAAAGTCTGGGTTTCACTAAGGTGACCAGAAAGAAACAAAGGGCAAGACATGTACTCACCCCTACCCAGTAAGGGGTTCTCTGAGTAGAGGGGGCTGCACACTACACACCTGGGAGGGCACAGTGTCAGTGAAAGGGACGGAGAACCAAGACTTAGAAAGTAGCATTTGCTGAGCCTCCCACGCCCTGGGCTTGAGGGAGGCACTCACTTACTGATGAAGGGTTTTAGTAGTCTGGGATGGGGAGAAGTGTAGGACAGGACAGAAACAGTGAGACCAGTTAGCAGGACACTGGGTAGCCCTACTACAGAAGGCAGCTCACATCGCAGTGGTGCCACTGGAGACAGTTGAGAGTTTAGACTCACTCTGAAGTGTGTGGGGGAATCAAAGACTGACAGGAATAAAAGACTGACTCAGGGCTTGGGATCTGAGCGACCAGCAAACCTGTATGGCAAGACTTGGGGGAGGAAAATGTCTAGGTGAGGACAGAAGGATTCTGTTCTGGCCATCCACACTGAAAGCTCACAGGTAATGTCAGCACACAGATGTGCATGAAGCTGCAGGAGTACAGGACACCACAACAACGATTCTGTTTTGGGAACTTTGTCAGATATTCGATATTTTCTCAGAAACAAGACTATAATGAAAACCAGTGAGAGGCTCTAAACTACAAAGGCAGAAGGGTGGATGGGTAGAGATAAAAGTTAATCAGTTAACAGCTGCTTGCAGAACAAACTATGTGGAAACCCAGACTTAAACCCCACAACAGACCTCCAGGGCCACTAACCCCGATCAGAGAAATATCTGGACTCAAACCCAAACAGATCCAGAAGTAATCATTTCTCCTCAAGGAATGCCTGCCAGTCCCAAAGATCTCTTCTCCAAAGCTCAAGGGAAAACAAACAAAAACCAACCACCGAAAGCTCTGGTCAGGTGTGGTCACTACGCACTTTGACAAAGGCTACCTGCTCCCAGAAGCTGAAGGACTAGTGTCCCAGGATCTGGCTCTTTATTTTCCGTTTATTTCAGAGATTCTGCAAAATTTTGGCTGACTACAACTGAAGAAAAGGTTCTTGGCAGGAGCTAGGTACTCATTCATGGTGATTCTGATCTGAAAAAAGGGACAGAAGAAGGGAAGAAGGCTGGACAGTAATTAAAGCATCCACACTGACAGGGCTGCTCCTTGGGATTTAGGATACGCTGCAAAATGAGAGGTGCTGCAAACAGCAGCATAAGGAAGTGGGCGTGGCCATGCATGCCTGTAATTCCAACCCCAGGCAGGAGCTCTCTGAATTCAAAGCCAGCCTTTTCTACAGAGTTCCAGGACAGCCAGGGCTATAGAGACCCTGCCTTAGAATAGCATAGTAATATCACATAACTCAAACACCTACTTATACTTGGATTCTTATCATACATCTAAGCATAAATAATCATTTATCTCACCCTTTGAAGCAAATGGATACTTCCCTAATTGTAGCCCAAGAAGTAGAAACCAAAAGACAAAAAAGTACACTACCCTGTATAAAGCCATCCTTAATGACTTTGAGTCATTAGAGAGTATCTCACCAAATCTTTCTCCAAATGCACAGCAGCACAGAATGTACAAAGCAGCTAATGTATTCTAATCTATGGGCTAGCATTCAACACAAAGTCTCATGAAATGAAAGCTGTAAGAAAATCAAGTCATTCCTCACACATGGTTAGGAGGGGTTAAAAAGAGTAACAGGGAGGACTTCCTAAGATGGTGGACTGCAGACAAGAACAACAGGCTGTGGAGACTTGCAGATAGAAACAGCACCTATAATTGCTAGGGACAAGGCAAGAAGGGACAGGCCATGCCCCTGCTTTGGGACCAGTGACTTCCTTCTACTCACAATGAAACAAAGGGACTGATACCTTCTGTGAGTACTCTTAACACGTTTCCAAGCAAACAACCCTTTGTGCTGGTCTCTGGTTTGGCTTCTGTCCCCACTAAGTGGATTTATTAACTCTCACCTCTCTATCCCCAATGCCTAGCCATACTACAGTCGAATCTAGAGTGAAATCTAGCCAAAGTTTAGGAATGAAAAGAAAGGCGGCGGCAAAATAAATGTAAACCACTGGACAGAATAAGGAGTTTGAGGTAAAGACTCAAAAGCATGAGTGGCTATGGGAGGGAAAGAGTATCCAGGGAAGAGGAACCCCAGACAACTTGTGGAAAGGACAGCAGTAATGGAAACAAGGCAGTCAGGAGGACTGGCTCATTAAAGGATGTTTGTGGGAAAAGACAGACTTCTAGTAAAACAACCACTTGAGTAAAATCCAGACAATAACCCCCCTCCCCCCAGCAAATCAATTTGTTGATGATACAGGAATACAGTCACTGTGTGGATTGCTTTCAACTGGACACAAGCTGGGGTCATTTGAGAAGAGGAAACCTCAAATGAAAAAGGGCCTCTGTAGGCAAATATATGGGGCATTTTGATTAATGATTTAGGGCCTTGCTAAGCATGAGTGATGACAACGCTAGTCAGGTGGTCCTGGGGTGTATAAGAAAACAAGCCAAGTGAGCCACAAGGGAGCAGGGTTCCTCAATGGCCTCTGCAGGTTTCTGTCCTGTCTGAGTACCTATGTTGGTTTCCCTCGATGATCAACTGTGACTAGGACATATAAGCCAAATTAAGCCTTTCTGCCACTCGTTGCTTTTGATTATAATCTTTATGACAGAAACAGAAACCTAATTAGGACAGTCAACAAGAGCTTCCTAGACAGTCCAGGATGTTGTTACACTTGGGAGGCAGAGGCATGCAGACCTCCGAGTTTGAGACTAGTCTGGTCTACAGAGTGAGATCCAGGACAGTCAGGACCACACAGAGAAACCCTGTCTCAAAAGACCCCGAAGAGCTTACCCAGACAGAAATATAATCGTTTAGCTGACCGGATTCAGAGAAGGTAAAGCTGCATTTCCTGTAATGAAGACTAAGCAGATCACTGTTAAATAATATCTTAAGTGCGACTCTTCAGGCCACACAGGCAGGATCTCCTGAACTGTGATTAAGTAAAAGGCAGAACATGAAGCTGGGCAGAGCCATCTCTTCTCTAGGATTTTTCTTACCCTGTCACCTCCCAGATTACCTTGCCAGGTGGCCAAAAAGCTATGTGGAAGATGCATTTGTAGGTAGAAGTAAATGGCAGGCCACATGCCTCATTTCTGGTTTTGTTTTTAAGCCAAGGTTAGCTACTTAAGTTTTTATTTTTATTTATTATTATTATTATTATTATTATTTTTTTTTTTTTTTTGGTTTTTCGAGACAGGGTTTCTCTGTGTTGCCCTGGCTGTCCTGGAACTCACTCTGTAGACCAGGCTGGCCTCAAAGTCAGAAATCCACCTGCCTCTGCCTCCCGAGTGCTGGGACTTAAGGCATGTGCCACCACGCCCGACTACTTAGTTTTTAATAGTTACTAGGTATCGGCATGCAAAAAGAGTATAGATTTTTGATTAAGAATGGGCATTGCTCCTACACAAGCCACCAACTATGCAAAGATCACAACAGCATGGAGAGGACAGGAAGACCGTGAACTCTATTCGCACTGGAGCATGGCTTTCCAGTAAGGCCCAGTTATCAAATCAAACATTCACAGTATTTATTAGGACTTACCTTTCCTATTAACACATGCTGCTACTTTCCCAATCTAGCTCTTGAAAGAAAAAAAAAGCCTGTTGCAATCTGCTAAGTTAATTTCACAAGCTAAAGCTGAAAAACACCAGGCTAAAAGGATCAAACAGACTAGTACTATAATTAACTATACTAAAAGCAATCTATTTATTTGTCAGTTAATCCTGTTTTAATAAGGCTCTGGAAGACTACTCAGGAATCCAACTGTTTCTGATTATTCAACTTTTCTTTTAAGACAGGGTCACAGTATGTTGCCTTAGCTAGCCTGGAACCTGCTATGTAGATCACTAGCTTCAGATCTGCCTATCTCTGTCTCCCAAGTGTTGGAATTATAGGTGTGCAACACCAGACATGGCTCCTTGCTTTTTTTTTTTTTTTTCTTTTTTTCTTTTGGTTTTCAAGACAGGGTTTCTCTATGTAGCCCTGGCTGTCCTAGAACTCACTTTGTAGACCAGGCTGGCCTCGAACTCAGAAATCCATCTGCCTCTGCCTCCCAAGTGCTGGGATTAAAGGCGTGCGCCACCATGCCAAAAAGATCCCAGTGGATTCCAAGAGACACTGACATAGGTACCCCATGTGAACAGGGCTTGAGAACTTTCTTAACCTGATAATACTGTACTATCTGATAAGGCTTGAGAGAGAGAGAGTGTTTTGTGTGTGTGTGTGTTTGTGTTCTGAACAACCATTTTAGTTACATGATTTTAAGAGCTGTGATTTGAAGGGAATTGAGTCCAACTGGGCTAGAAAGCAGTGCCTGTTTGCTTTAAGGTGGTGACTGCAGGGCGTGCTGGTGAGCGCCTACAATCACTGCAAGAGCTGAAGACGAGCCTGGGCCGCAGTGTGGGGCTCTGCCCAAATAAATGGATATGCACGCGCGAGAGAGAACACAAAGACAAGTTTCAAATAACATGTACAACATAGATTTGTTTCAGAATACCTTATTTCATGCCTATTTGGCATGTCATGCTTTTCTGCTTGTAGTTTCTGGGTCAATACTGAATGAAGATCTGACTTTTCCAGCAACTTGGTATCTGTATATATAAAAAGAAAAAAAAAGCTATTATTGTACAATGCACATATCTTATAAAGCTTGGGACCAAAGAAGTACAAGATGTCCTGAGCATGTGTCATCATTATTAGGTGTCAAACTATGTTTGTGGTGGCTTCGTCGCATGCAGCAGTCTAGGAACTTAACTGTTCAGATGCTTCTGGCCCGAGCTTGTGAAGTCCAATGACACTATCTCATGGACGTGCACCTGGAAGAAGGACCCCTATAGAGAAAACTAAAATGGCTTCCTGCCTTATTTTCCACCTTTGGAGTAGGAACAAAATACCATGAACCACAGCACAATGAAATGCTGGTATAAAACTTGATGAATTTAACTACTTTTTAGATCAGGGCACTGGGAAAAGCAGACAGTCTAATGGACAGGAAAGAAACATTGGAGCAAACACAGGAAAAAGGATGAAATATTTAGTCTTTATTTTGAGACAGGGTTTCCCTGTGTAGTCCAGTCTGTCCTGTAACTTGCTTTGTACACCACAAGGCTGTCCTCAAACTCAGAGATCCGCCAGCCTCTGCCTCTCGAGTGCTTGGATTAAAGGTATAAATATGAAATATTTAGACTTCTCATTAGCAATGATGAAATAAGAGACTGTAAAAGCAGGCAGTCACATGAAAAAGCTGAATTAGAAAGATGCCAAAGACCACTGTGAGGCTTCTTGCTCAGGAAATTGGATGGAGGTTTATGTCTAAACTCTATAGGAAAGACTTTGTGGCAATAAAATAGTTCTTTCTGTCCATATGAGATGGTAAATAGTGTAGAAATTCAAAAGAACAGACAGGGCTTGAAAGATGTAGTCAGATTCAAAAGGCCCAGTCCAATAAGGTCTGACTGAGGGGCTCTGAAGGGGTAGGAAGAGGGGAGATCCCTCCACAGAAGGCTACAGCCTATAGTCCTATATATCAAAAAGCAAATTAACAATAGGAAACATGACAGTGGAGCCATGTAAAATACACAACTGAGACGAGACAGTGAGGCTTAAGGTTCTCTTTCCCAGCATCTAGTTCTTCCTGGTCATTTGATGAGATTACTAGGGGGAGATGTGGAACAAGTGTAGTTCAGTGGAGAGCACTAGTCTAGCATGCTCTGGGCTCCAGGGCACAGAATTGCCTCAACAAAAACAAAAACAAACTTCAGTTGGTAAAAGAACCTTTCTTATGCTTGAAGGAGAAATGAGAGTCAAAGGATAGCCTGAGTTGGGGCAATGCCTTTATGTCAGCATGCTGTAGGCTTCGAGAGAACCTGAGTTGGAGGCCAGTCTGGGTGACAAAGAGACCCAGTTAGTTTCAAACACCAAAGCAGCACATTCTGAGTTCCAACGTCACCAAGCAGAACAAGAGACGGAGCACAGGAACCCTGTAGACCTCTGAGGGTTACAAATCTGCACTACAACCAAAGCTGGGCATGCTGGCAGTCCTACTTCTCCTTAAAATGGAAGTGCAGGAAAAAGTTTCCTGCATTTGATGGATTTTAGGAGGAAGTGGTTCCTTGGAGAGCATTGACAAAAAGAGGGTGTCATTCAGTTTCACCACAGATGGACATCCTGTGAGAAGGGAGGGTGGGGCTTTTAAAGGACACCAGGCATTTAAGAGGGCTCCTTCATAAAGGTTTTCTCCTACAAAGAAGGATCATCAATAAGGGAGTCCACACTTACCCAAGGCCTCTTCTTGTGTTTCTGTTCAGGCTCAGACAGAACTACACAAGGAACACAAGGGAGATGGTCAGAAATGACCAGCTTGAGAAGGCTAGAATGAACTAGGTCATAGTCAAACTAGAAAAGATATGACCAATGCCCTGGCCTATGAAGAAAGATATAAAGAAGCAAAGGTTGTCTGCCCAACCTGCTCCATTGGCCTCCCATGCTGTGTTCTCTTCTCAAACAGCTATTCCGTGACTGACTGAGGATCAGCCAGACCTTACGTTCTATCCAGCACCTTCCCTAAACTGGCAAATACTAGTAACAACCTAAAATAGCGTGAACAGTAGGATTAGTTTCCTAAATTACAGCTTTGTAGTCTATCTAGTGCCTTCACTAGCCTAGCAAGTACAAAGATCCCACCCTCCAAAGTCTATAAACACCGAAAACTTCTTTCTTCTGTGGTTGTTGACAGATGTCCCAGATTCCTCTGCTCTAAGTAGATAGTATTATTTAAGGACCTGATCACCTGAAATTCATCTCAGCTCATCCCTCATTAACTTGGAAAGAATCTTCATTATTTAAAATATTTCCCATCTCTGACTGTTCCAATGGTTTGACACTCTCCTACCAATAGGTTATCCAGTTTTGAAATTTAAAAAAAAAAATCAAAACAAAACGAAAATGACTCAAGTTGTCTCCAAGATTATTATAGATGTTGTTTAATGCCCTTATATACACTCTATTTTTATGAAGCAGGCAGGGCATATCTTCACTCCCATTTTAAAGATGCACCAAACTAGAAATGTCTGTAAGGACCTAGTGAGATCTCTGACCCAATCTGTCAGATTTTAACTACATTATCTTTTAAAGAGAAACAAGAACGGAACCCATAAAACGTGTAAACAGATTCCTGGGCTACATTAATAGCCATTGCTCTCCCAGAGTGCAAGGAAGCAACACACCAGAGACAGCGTCCCTTTCCTGCTCTCCTTTTAAAGGGCTAAGTGCTGAGAAAGAGCCATTCCTCAGGAGAGCCAACAAAGGCAAATGCACAAGTGTCTTAAAACCAATGTCTAACCTCAGCCCCAACATTAACCCATACTGCAACTTCATCATCGTTGGCCTTGGTGCTTCATAAAAATTTAACATGAAACAATACATGCCAATTACTTAAAATGCTCAAACGTGTGTGCAAATCGAACCACTCAGGAAGCATAAAAAAAGTATGGGACTATTTTATCTTCTGTCATTTATACTGACTTAATTAGTCTGGAGTGTTTTTGATTGTCAAGTACATCCCCAGATGATTCTAACGTGTAAATAACTACTGATTTATCCCCATCAGAATGCAAATAGCAGTACTACGATTTCAAATCCCACTACCCGCAAAAACTTAGGAAGACTATGCCCAGGCTATCTCAGGAAGCAGATGGAACCTCAGGATCGAGGAGTGTCAACGCATTCGTTCAAATGTGAAACAGATTGGCTAAATTGGGAACACGAGGCACGAAAATGATCGTTGAGAACCCGCCTTAAGAATACAAGATACTTTCGATCCTTAAAATTCGCAAAGAGCGGCGAAGAGACCACTCTTTTTTTCTCACTTAAGGCTTTCAATAATAGCAAATGACCCAGTGGACAAATCCTAAAACTCAAATGTGTACCAACAATATGGAGAGGCCTGAGAAGTCAAAAACCACTAGTTCCACAGCATTCCGAAGAGAACGTCCATCTCTCGAGTTAATGCGTAAAGTCAATCTCTGTCTTGAACTCGATTCCTTAAACACGACGTTTTTGGAGCCTGACTACCTAAGTGCATCGGCGCCGCCTGGGTTATCGAGATTTACAACTGCAAACGATGTCTGTGGAAAGAACCTGGAAAAGGGGAACCCTCCATGATCGCGCCTAAGGTTTAAGCCAAAGAAGGAAGGTAAGCAACGAAAGGGCTCGAGACGTGCGGGACGCCAGGTCCCCGACGAGGCCGCCATGCGCGCGGGCGGAGCCGGGGTTCTCGCTGCCACGGCGCGTTCCACTCCCCGCCCCGGGCCCGCGCGTGCCGCTCACACTGCAGAATGATCTCCTCGAACGCCTGCCTCTGCAGTCGGTCCCGGCGCCTCAGTTCCTCCGCGATGTGACGCTTCCAGCGGGGAAAGTCTGCGGCGCGCAGGCCCGACGACATGCCGAACGCTGCCCCGGCGCCTCAGGGCGGCCGATCCGTGCCGACACTGGGGGGCTGCAGGCTGCAGCGTGCTGCCAGCCGCCAGCGAACAGAAGCCGGCCGCCGGAACCTCACCTTCCCACACAGGGCACCCGGAGGCGATCCGGGAAGATTTTCCGGTCTCTGCCGGAAATTATTCTGGAGAAGGCCGGAAGGCCCGCCTCGTAGCCCGACGTCCTAGGCCGCGCGCAAGCTCCCGGCCGAGACTTCGCGGGACGCTCTCAAATGACGCAACCTTGAAGCCGGAAGCGTCGGTGATGAGAGGCAGCCGCTGGGAGGCACCCTGGCTTCGCGGAAGAAGACAGGAAATGGGGTGGTTTTGTCCGGGGGTGTCTGTTTCCTTCCTCCTTTTACATTGTGTGTGCATCTTTTTTTTTTTTTTTTTTTTTTTTTTTTTAATTTCAGCTCAGAAGTGGGAGCTCCCCTGTGTATAGTGAATGATTGTCGTTGAGTGACAACCTCCCTAAGTATTAGGTGCCTAACCTGTAAAATGGGGGTAGTAATGGTATTTAACCGGAAGGTGAAAAGCCGTGAAATGTAATTTCTCTCTGCTGCATGGCAAAACTGTCTTCACATAGACAACTGCGTCCCTCCAAGACCTACGCAAACTGAATTTTAGCTCATGCCTGTGTGTGCCTTCAAGGCTGATCTCAAACACCTAGACTCAAACCATCTTTTTGGTCTTTTGGTTACTACGCTCTCAAAGGATATGAATCAATTGAGAGACACAGTTTAAAGAGAAATTTAGCAAAGTAAACACGCCAAAGAGAGGAGTGGATTTTTTTTTAAAAGATATCTTTGTTGGGGATTTATTTTTTTTTCTTAATGAAAAGGAGGTGAGTAGCATAATTCATGGAGTAAGGCCACCCATTTCTCTCTCAAAACAAGGAAGATTGGTTCAACCTTTTAGGGTACTTCTGGTTTTCCAGAAAAGCCCACAGGTTGAGGCTGGAGGAATGCAGACTGTAAACTCATACACACACATACTCACACACACACACTCGCCGTGGAGCCTTGGGTAGTATTATTATCACTTTTTTTTTTTTTTTGAGATTCACAATTTTTCTTTATATACATTTCAAATGCTATCCGGAAAGTTCCCTATACCCTCCCCCCGCCCTGCTCCCATACCCACCCACTCCCACTTCTTGGCCCTGGCATTCCCCTGAATTGGGGCAAATAAAGTTTGCAATACCAAGGGGCCTCTCTTCCCAGTGATGGCCGACTAGGCCATCTTCTGCTACATATGCAGCTAGAGATACAAACTCTGGGGGTACTGGTTAGTTCATATTGTTGTTCCACCTATAGGGTTGCAAACCCCTTCAGCTCCTTGTATGCTCTCTCTAGCTTCTCCACTGGGGGCCCTGTGATCCATCTTATAGATGACTGTGAGCATCCACTTCTGTATTTGCCAGGAAGACAGTTATACCAAGGTCCCTTCAGCAAAATCTTGCTAGTGTGTGCAATAGTGTCTGAGTTTGGTGGCTGATTATGGGATGGATCCCCAGGTGGGGTAGTCTCTGGATAGTCCATCCTTTTAGCTCCAAACTTTGTCTCTGTAACTCCTTTCATGGATATTTTGTTCCCTATTTTAAGGAGGAATGAAGTATCCACCTGTTGGTCTTCCCTCTTCTTGATTTTCTTGTGTTTTGCAAATTGTATCTTGGGTATTCTAAGTTTCTGGGCTAATATCCCCTTATCAGTGAGTGCATATCATGTGTGTTCTATAGTGATTGGGTTACTTCACTCAGGATGATATCCTCCAGATACATCCATTTATCCAAGAATTTCATAAATTCATTGTTTTTAATAGCTGAGTAGTACTCCATTGTGTAAATTATCACATTTTCTGTATACATTCCTCTGTTGAGGGACATCTGGGTTCTTTCCAGCTTCTGGCTATTATAAATAAGGCTGCTATGAACATAGTGGAGCATGTGTTCTTATTACCAGTTGGAACATCTTCTGGGTATATGCCCAGGAGAGGTATTGCTGGATCTTCTGGTAGTATTATGTCCAATTTTCTGAGGAACCGCCAGACTGACTTCCAGAGTGGTTGTACAAGCTTGCAATCCCACCAGCAATGGAGGAATGTTCCTCTTTCTTCACATCCTCCCCAGCATCTGCTGTCACCTGAATTTTTGATCTTAGCCATTCTGACTGGTGTGAGGTGGAATCTCAGGGATGTTTTGATTTGCATTTCCCTGATGATTAAGGATGTTGAACTTTTTTTCAGGTGCTTCTCAGCCATTCGGTATTCCTCAGGTGAGAATTCTTTAACTCTGTACCCCATTTTTAATGGGGTTATTTGAATTTCTGGAGTCCAGCTTCTTGAGCTCTTTGTATATATTATTATCCCTATTATTATCATTATTATTGTTGTTGTAGTTTATCAAAAGACTCTTACAAGGACCACAGAGACCGCCGCCATCACTGCAAAACGCATGAGGATTTTTATTGATCCAACATGTTGGGGACTTCCCTCTCAGCACGCAGGCCAGAGGAGAGACCCAGAACAAAGAAAGAACACACTTTTTTATACCTTTGTAAGGGGCAGATTTGAGCGACAGGGTTCTCATTGGTGTAGCAAGTAACTCTTTCAGGCATTGGTTGGTTTGTGTAGTGACTAAATAACCCTTTGGCCTAGTCCCTCACTTTTCTTGCCCCCCCATGGTGGGTTATTATGATTTGGTCAGCAAAGTAATGGTACATTTTAAACTTATGGATCAGCTATTAACGTCACAGCTATTAACATCAAGGAAATTCTCGCAACAAGGTCAGGGTGGTTTGTGGTCTTTGTCAGAATTTAGTGTGGGGCAGAGTAGGAGAATTGCTAATCTTGTTATGGTTATTTCTCTGAGAACAGCTAATATTATTTTAGCAGTAGCAAAGTTAGTAATTTTGACTGCTAAAACTATGTTTTTACATTTGTTTAGCCTGGCTCTGCACTTGGCCTGCTTGTATAGTTTGGAAAGTCCTTTTCAGAGGGGGAAGGTACTAGGTGGTCTTGAATTCATTTCGGATATTACAGTATTATCTAGGAGAGATGTCTGGTAGCTTTCCTGATGCTGTACTAGTTTTGTGTTCTGTTTGTTGTTTATTTTCTTTTAACCTGACGCAGTCTGGGAAGAGGGAACCTCCTCTAAGAAACTGTCTCCATAAGATTGGCCTGAAGGCGAGCCTGTGCATTGTTTTCTTGATTAACAGACTGAAAGCTGGGCTGGATGGCTCACTGGGGAGGCAGAGACAGGTGGGTCTCTCATGATTTGAGGCAAGCCTGGTCTACATGGTGAGTTCTGTGATAGCCAGAACCTGTCTCAAAAAAACCAACCACCAAAAACCTAAGACATCTGTTTCATCTCTGGCTCCTTTTTGGTGACCTTTCATGCTCCCGGAAATGATCGCATGGATCTCTGTTAAGAAAGTTGACGTTTTGCTGTGAATGTTGGGCCATGGTTTCACAATTGCTTCTCAAGCTGTACAAAGTTAGGAGCAGGGAATTAAGCTGTCTCCTAGAACCCCCTGCTTTCAGATTCTCTCCACAAGTTGCATTCTACCAGATGTTCTTATATCTGCCCTCTGGAGTAGCTGAGACTATCTATAGTCATGTGCCTCTGTGCTCAGAACCACTGACCTTAGAAATGCCTCACTACCACCACCACCACGAGAAGGAGATGGATGAAAATAGAGCTAATAAAAGCTGTGAACAATGAATCAGAGATTCTGTCCTTCATTATACTCCTAGGAGCCTCAGAAGGCAATCCAATACTAGTAGAAGTTAGAAGGGAGAAACTGATGACACACAGACCCTTAGAAAGATGGTGTACTGTCCGGGTTTATGTGTCAACCTGACACAAGCTGGAGTTATCACAGAGAAAGGAGCCTCCCTTGAGGAAATACGTCCATGAGATCCAGCTGTAAGGCATTTTCTCAATTAGTGATCAAGTGTGGAGGGCCCAGACCATCCCTGGACAAGTAGTCTTGGGTTCTATAAGAAAGCAAGCTGAGCAAACCAGGGGAAGCAAGCCCGTAAGCAGCATTCCTCCATGACTTCTGCATCCACTCCTGTCTCCAAGTTTCTACCCTGTGTGAGTTCCTGTTCTGACTTTTTTGTGATAAACAGCAATGTGGAAGTATAAGCTGAATGGACCCTTTCCTCCCCAACTTGATTTTTGGTCATGATGTTTTGTGCAGGAATAGAAACCCTGACTAAGACAGATGGCTTTGTTTGACAAGCTCACTTGAACAGAAAAATTGGTTCAGAATTGTCTGAACATCATTCCCTTTAACAGTCTAGTGAATATGTTGCTTTTAGCAGGTTAGTAAGATTGTAACAAGGACCAATGAAATGGCTCAGCAGGTAAGGGTAATTGTTGCCAAGCTTGGTGACCCGAGTTCAAGACCTAGGGCACATACACTAGAAATAATGGACTCCTGCCAGTTTTCCTCTGACCTTCACACATACATACACACTGGGGCACTCATGTACACACATAGACACAACACAGGTGCATGTGTACAAACAGTAAATAAAATTTGATTAAAAAGATATGGAGCCACACAATGTAGGATTCACAAAAGGGGAATGGAATGTCAGAGTCTTCTAGTAAAAAGATCCTTCATATGCATCTAACCCTCAAGAGACTTGAGGCCTCAGGGAGTAGGGAGATCTGGTGGGGGGTGGAGTGGAGACATTCTGTTGGAGACACGGGGGGGGGGAAGGTATGGGATGAGGAATAGTCAGAGGGTAGACCAGGAGGGGGATAAAGACTGAACTATAAAAAAGAATCAAAGAATAACAAAAAAGAAGATCCTTCATAGACAGTTAAGAAATCGTTGGAACAGAACAAACATGGAGAACAGGTTCTAGACCTGTAGTAAGGATACCCCAATAGTTTCTCTGGAGGCATTAAAGGGAACCCTGGGAATCACATGTAAGTTATTTCCTCCTGCAGGGAAGTAAATGAGGAAGCAGGTCCTGAGAGTTATCTTCAACATGGCACCAAATCTTGTCAACTAATCATGAGAATTTTCTGACAGGCATATAATTAAAACATAATTGGTATGTTTGCTAATTTGCTCAGCTAGCAACCACTTGAAGTTATGTCAAATAATATTTTGATGCATAACCATATGCAAAAATGTTTGTCATAGCGTTGCTTCTAATAGTGTCAAGTTAGAGATGTTTTTTCCAACTTGAAGAGATTGGTTAAATTATTGTAGATTCTGTCAGTTGCTCATAGAAAAACCAGCATATACCATAGATCTTCTGTGTTAAGTACTTGCCTGAAGAAGCCTACTTAGATCTGGGTTCAGATATAGGCAGCTGGATGCCAGCACTCTGTCCATGGTGACCACTCACCCACATGATTTCCTGTCCAACTGGCATTGCAGCTCAGCTTGACTGGGACCCATAAAACAAACAAATGTTATTTTATATTTTATTTTTACAGACAGGGTCTCACTATGTAGTTTTGGTGGTCCTAGAACTCTATGTTAACCAAGCTGGTCCCGAATTTACAGAGATCAACCTGCCTATGCCGTTTGAGTGGTGAGATTGAAGGAATGTGCCACTACACAGGCTAGAAAACAAATTTAAGTGATTTGTAATTCATCTACAAATTAGCCAGTAGAGAGAGCATCCTGACGGGCAGCAGGCAGTGACCGGGGGGGGGGGGGGGGGAAGGTGTTGGTGCATTTGTGAACTTTAAGGGAAACAAATAGACCAGAGATGAATAACAGAAAGGTGACTTATAATAGATCGGAAGAGATTTCTCTCTGTTCTGGTAAATACCAAGTGTCTACAGGATTCAGCATGCTTTGCTGGGAAGCAGCATGTGAAAAATAGATTCTGACTGCCCATAATGGGTATAGGCAAAATATGAAATATCTCCCAGCTCCTTTAGCAACATGATAATCAGCATAGATTTGCTCACGGGAGTAGAAGGAATGTCATTTACTAAAGCACTTTGTTGAAAGTCTGCTTTCACTGAGACAAAGCACTGCTTGCTTTTGCATAATGGATTTTCAGTGGCATAACTTCCACTGCTGAGAACTTTGCAGGAAATTCTCATCCTAAGTGTATGTTGTGTGACTTTCCCTAGGCAGATACCAACAAGCGGCTACTCCCCCCAGTAGGGTACCAATGACAGTCCACAGTAATGATTCTACCAAACCCAACTTGGTGAAGCAGTGAGTTTATGGGTCTTGCTTACAGAGCCTGAGTGAGGAGTTACAGGAGTATAGATGACCCTAAAACAGCTGTATTACCAGCAACAATGACTTCTGGGAAGTCCCCATAAGGATGACTTCCTCAGAGCTGCATAGATGAAGATACCCTCCAGTTACTCTTCCATACTGTCTGCACTCTGTGTATCACCTCCCAAGTCCATGTGCATCTGAGGCAGAACTGAATATAGATGGCACAAAATTGCACCAGGGAGTGCCTGAGAGCTTTGGGGATGGTCTAGAGACTTTGCTCTCCTCCTCATTCTGTGAGGGGATGCCAAAAATGGTGTCTGGAAGGATGCTCACAAGTAGCCATAGTTGCTTCTGATAAAGAGGGTAATGACTGTCATGCTAGGAGTGTGACAGCCCTGATGCCTCATCTTATCTGTGGAGTCTGTCACATACTCTCCAACCTGGAAGAGTTCCAGATCAGCCTTCAGTCTTAGTTGCTGTTTTCCTTGCTCTTTCTGTTGTCTTAATTCTTTTTGCCTTTTCATCAGTAAGTGAAAATAGTTCACTCCCAGTGTGGGTCAAGCTTAGGGATGAGCAGCTCCAGGGTGATAAAGCCATTCCAGGTGTGGGACCTGGCCCCCAGGAACTCTGTCTAGAGGAGACCTGATTATAAATGTTTTTATGGAATGTAGCATGTGATGGCAATAAGTTCCTTGAGTTTCCTCTCTCTCTTTTCCCTTTTATTCCTCTTGCTTTTATTCTTAAAAAAAAAAAAAAAAAACAAGACAAGACAAAAAATACAGATCTTCTGTAACGCAAGTTCTTATTACATGGCCTTGGCTGGGCTCACTATATAGACTAGTCTAGCCTTGAACCGGGAAATCTTGCCTCTGCCTCTGCAGTGACGGGATTAAATGTCTGTACTCCCATGCCTAGCAGTCTCTAAATTCTTAACTCTTCATCTTTATTTTCATTTCTTTTCAACTCTTCAAAATATATCACCCCAAATAGAAACAAAGGGAACTGTGTTACTGTAGTAATTATGTACTTCTTACCCCTAGGAGCTGTTAGAGAAACCTCCTCTTTACCAAGAAACCAACTTACACAGTTTTGGATACATCAAGACACGCCCCCATGTCAATAATGGGGCTCCCTTACAGGCATTCATCACTTGGCTTTTCACTCCCTCTGTTTTCTTTAATTGTCTCTAGGACTACTGATTTCACAGATGCCTGAAAAAAAAAGCAAGACAGTTTCATCGTGAAGAATCCTTGCACATAGAACGCATGTCCTGGAACTCATGTCCAAATTTCTGTTAATAGACTGCATACTTGTTTGTTGTTGCTTTTGAGACAGAGTCTCAATCTGTAGCTCAGGCTGGCCTGGGACTTGTATTCCCCATGCTTCCAACTTTAAGTGCTGGATGACAAGTGCATACTGGTGCTTTGGCCTGCAGATTTCATATCTAAAAACAAGCCAAGATGGCATTATCAGCAGTTGGTGAGATGTGGCCCTCTTAGAGGGATCTTGCTCTCTCCTCTGTATGTTGGCTGCTGCTTTAATTTTTTACATTTACTTATTTGATGTTTATGAGTGGTTTGCCTGCATGTATATATGTGCACCATGTGCGTGCCTGGTGTCCTTGGAGGTCAGGACAGCATTGGATCCCCTGGAACAGGAGTTATAGATAGTCCTGAGCCACTATGAAGATGCTGGAAACTGAGCCCAGGTCCTTTGCAAGAATAGCGAGTGCTTTTAACCAGTAAAACATCTTTCCAGCCCCTTCTACATGGCACTTCTAACAAGTTGGGACTGTGTTCCTTGGCATGGAGGGGGGCTCTCAGTTTCTCTAGCCACGAAATTGTGGTCCAAGTAACTATTAATACATCATTTTTATGGATGCAGAGATAGACATGAGAGGTGCTTAGCAAGTGACAGAGCTCAGAGATAGCCAGGATGACTGATGTCAAACACACCAGTTTGACTGTGTAACAAGGTCTTTGCTGTTGTTTGTTCTGGGTTGAGGCAGTATAAGGTGCTGAAATACTTTTTATTGCCAGCGGTAGATGTACAATATGGCTTCTTAAATATTACCAAGAGACAATGGTCCAGATCTGGGATGCTGTGAAGCGGGGATGAGGTCGGCTCCCAGGAATCCATGCAACCTGCAGATCAGTCAGAATGTTTAGCCTTTGGCCTCTTCCCTTCTACAGCTTGCTGTTGTAGTGGCTATTCCTGGTTGTCAACTTGACAATATTTGAAATGAACTACAATCCGGAATTGGAAGGCTCACCAGTGACCCTTATCTGGAGGCTTGGAGATCCTTATCTGGATCTTGGTTTGAAGATCTTGAGCCATAGTGGCTATGGATTCCAGAAGATTGAATCTCCGAGTTTAAGGAACACACCTTTAATCTGGGCTACGCCTTTCATCTGGGATTAAAGGTGTGGTGGAACACACCTTTAATCTGGGCTACACCTTCTGCTGGAGACAATATAAGGACATTGGAAGAAGGGAGTCTAGCTCTTGCTATTGCTCCTTCGCCTGCTTGCTTCGTGAGACTGAGTAACTGCTAGATCCTTGGACTTCCATTCACAGCTGCGACTGAACCATTGTTGGGAATTGGGCTGCCGACTGTAAGTCATCAATAAATTCCTTTACTATTTAGAAATTATCCATAAGTTCTGTGACTCTAGAGAACCCTGACTAATACAGAAGTTGGTACCAGGAGTGGTTCTAGAGTAACAGAAGTACAAGGATGAATCTTTTAAAATACTGGAATTGGCTTGTTGATCCACCAGCACTTTCAAATATTGAAACCTCTCCAGATTCTCTCCCTCCTGGGAGCTCAGAGAATTTTGAAGACCCATGGTTGAAACTATATTCCGAACTTAAAGAAGCTAATGCCCTTGATTTTCTTAATGAATTAGGTGATTCAGTGCACAAAGCTTTCTACAAGATGGGGAAAAAATCGAAAAATGATTTTACTGGCTGGCTGCTCTTAGTATCTGTGGAAAAAATGATGAATGAAAGGAAGGAGTTGTGTGATAAAATCGAAAGGCTCCAGACACAAGTAAACGATCTAAAAGTTGCTAAGTGTGTCCTTGAGGAGAATCTTCTCTCTTGTAGCAATAGAGCTCAAGTTGCAGAAAATCAAACAGAAACTCTCATTGTAAGGTTGGCTGAACTACAGAGAAAATTCAAGTCTCAGCCTCAGAGTGTGTCGACAGTTAAAGTAAGGGCTCTAATTGGCAAAGAATGGGATCCTACAACATGGGACGGGGATGTGTGGGAAGACCATGTTGAAGCTGAGAATTTTGAATCCTCAGATTCTCAAGGGTTTGCCCCACCTGAGGAAGTAGTACCCTCAGCCCCACCTCTTGAAATAATGCCTTCCCCACATGAGGAAATTAATTTTGCAGAAACCTGGTGAATATGTGTGGGAATGGATTTTAAGGGTGTGGGATAAGGGTGGAAGGAACATAAAACTAGAGCAGGCTGAGTTTATTGACATGGGTCCTCTGAGTAGAGATTCTAGGTTTAATACGGAAGCTCGCATAGTTAAAAAAGGTGTCAAAAGTTTGTTTGAATGGTTGGCTGAGGTGTTTATCAAAAGATGGCCTACTGGAAATGACTTGGAGATGCCTGATATTCCGTGGCTTAGTGTTGATGAAGGGATTTTAAGACTTAGGGAAATTGCAATGCTAGAGTGGATATATTGTGTAAAGCATAATTGTCCACAATGGGAAGGTCCAGAAGATATGCCTTTCACCAGCTCTATAAGACGCAAATTGGTGAGAGGGGCACCAGCACATTTGAAGGGTTTTGTTCTTTCCCTTTTCCTTGTGCCAGATCTTAGCATTGGAGATGCTTCTGCTCAATTAGATGAATTAAATTCACTGGGTTTAGTTGGATCCCGAGGTAACAAGGGCCAGGTGGCAGCATTGAATCGCCGGAGACAAGGTGATCCTAGTTATTATAATGGACAGCGTAGACAAAAGAATGTTTATAATAACATACCCAGTAATGGTCAGCACAGGAGAGGTGAAATTTATAATGGCATGACTCGCTTGGACCTTTGGTACTGGCTAATCAATCATGGTGTTTCCAGGAATGAAATACATAGGAAGCCTACTGCATATTTGTTTGATCTGTATAAGCAGAAAAATTCTCAAACAAATGAAAGAAAGGCTACATTAGATCGTGGTAAACAGCAATCTCGGCCAGTGAATCAATTTCCAGACTTGAGACAGTTTGCAGATCCGGAACCCCTTGAATGAAGGGGTGGCCAGGTTCCTCTGAGGAAGGATCTTGATAAGACACTCAAAGGTTTTGCTGTTACCCTTTCTCCAGTTCTTCCCCAGAGGGACCTACGGCCTTTTACAAGGGTAACTGTACACTGGGGAAAAGGAAATAATCAGACTTTTCGGGGTCTGCTGGATACTGGTTCTGAGTTGACACTGATCCCAGGGGATCCCAAGAAACATTGTGGCCCTCCAGTTAAAGTAGGGGCTTATGGAGGGCAGGTGATTAATGGAGTTTTGACTGATGTCCGACTCACAGTAGGTCCAGTAGGTCCCCGGACACATCCTGTGGTGATTTCCCCAGTTCCAGAATGTATAATTGGGATAGATATACTCAGAAATTGGCAGAATTCTCATATTGGTTCCCTGAACTGTAGAGTGAGGGCTATTATGGTTGGAAAGGCCAAATGGAAGCCTTTAGAGTTGCCTCTGCCAAAGAAAATAGTGAATCAAAAACAGTATCGTATTCCTGGAGGAATTGCAGAAATTACTGCCACTATCAAGGACTTGAAAGATGCAGGGGTGGTGGTTCCCACCACATCTCCATTTAACTCTCCTATCTGGCCAGTGCAGAAAACAGATGGATCATGGAGAATGACAGTTGATTACCGAAAACTAAATCAGGTAGTAACTCCAATTGCAGCTGCTGTACCAGATGTAGTTTCCTTACTTGAGCAAATTAACACATCTCCTGGCACCTGGTATGCGGCTATTGATCTGGCAAATGCCTTCTTCTCAGTACCTGTCCATAAGGACCACCAGAAGCAATTTGCTTTCAGTTGGCAAGGCCAACAGTATACCTTCACAGTTTTGCCTCAAGGATATATTAACTCTCCTGCCCTGTGTCATAATTTAGTTAGAAGGGATCTTGATCGTTTGGATCTTCCACAAAATATCACGTTGGTGCACTATATTGATGACATTATGCTGACTGGACCAAGTGAGCAGGAAGTAGCAACCACTTTGGACTCATTGGTAACACATATGCGTATCAGAGGATGGGAAATAAATCCAACCAAAATTCAAGGACCATCTACCTCAGTGAAATTCTTAGGAGTCCAGTGGTGTGGGGCATGCAGAGATATTCCTTCTAAGGTGAAAGATAAGTTATTGCACCTAGCCCCTCCTACAACCAAGAAAGAAGCACAACGTTTAGTGGGTCTATTTGGATTCTGGAGACAACACATCCCTCACTTGGGTGTGTTACTTAGGCCTATTTACCAAGTGACTCGGAAAGCTGCTAGCTTTGTGTGGGGCCTGGAACAGGAGAAGGCCCTTCAACAGGTCCAGGCTGCTGTGCAGGCTGCTCTACCACTTGGACCATATGACCCAGCAGACCCGATGGTACTTGAGGTATCTGTGGCTGATAGAGATGCTGTTTGGAGCCTCTGGCAGGCCCCTGTAGGTGAATCACAGAAAAGACCTTTGGGATTTTGGAGCAAAGCTCTACCATCATCTGCAGACAACTATTCTCCCTTTGAAAAACAGCTCTTGGCCTGCTATTGGGCCTTAGTGGAAACTGAACGTCTGACAATAGGACACCAAGTCACTATGCGACCTGAATTACCCATCATGAGCTGGGTACTATCAGACCCTGCAAGTCATAAAGTGGGACGTGCACAGCAGCAGTCTATTATCAAATGGAAGTGGTATATACGTGATCGGGCCAGAGCAGGTCCTGAAGGCACAAGCAAGTTACATGAAGAAGTTGCTCAAATGCCTATGGTTTCTACTCCTGTTACAATGCCATCTGCTGCCAAGCATGCACCTATAGCCTCATGGGGTGTTCCCTATGATCAACTGACCGAAGAGGAGAAGACTAGAGCCTGGTTTACTGATGGCTCTGCACGTTATGCAGGCACCACCCAGAAGTGGACAGCTGCAGCATTACAACCCCTTTCTGGGACAACCTTGAAAGACACAGGTGAAGGGAAATCTTCACAGTGGGCAGAACTTCGGGCAGTACACATGGTATTACAGTTTGTTTGTAAGAAGAAGTGGCCAGATGTACGATTATTCACTGACTCATGGGCTGTAGCCAATGGATTGGCTGGATGGTCAGGGACTTGGAAAGATCACAATTGGAAAATTGGTGAGAAAGACATCTGGGGAAGAAGTATGTGGATAGATCTCTCCAAATGGGCAAAGGATGTGAAGATATTTGTGTCCCATGTAAATGCTCACCAAAAGGTGACTTCAGCCGAGGAGGAGTTCAATAATCAAGTGGATAAGATGACCCGTTCTGTGGACAATCAGCCTCTCTCCCCAGCCATCCCTGTCATTGCTCAATGGGCACATGAACAAAGTGGCCATGGTGGTCGAGATGGAGGTTATGCTTGGGCTCAGCAACATGGGCTTCCACTCACCAAGGCTGACCTGGCTACAGCTGCTGCTGATTGCCAGATCTGCCAACAGCAGAAACCAACACTGAGCCCCAGATATGGCACCATTCCTCGAGGTGACCAGCCAGCAACCTGGTGGCAGGTTGACTACATTGGACCACTTCCTTCGTGGAAAGGACAGCGTTTTGTTCTTACTGGAGTAGATACTTATTCTGGTTATGGATTTGCCTTTCCTGCACGTAAAGCCTCTGCTAAAACCACCATTCAGGGACTGACAGAATGCCTCATCTATCGTCATGGTATTCCACACAGTATTGCTTCTGACCAAGGAACTCATTTCACAGCCAGAGAAGTACGACAGTGGGCCCACGATCATGGAATACACTGGTCTTACCACATTCCCCATCATCCTGAAGCAGCTGGGCTGATAGAAAGATGGAATGGCCTTTTGAAGACACAGTTACAGCGCCAATTAGGTGGTAACAGCTTGGAAGGCTGGGGCAGAGTTCTTCAGAAGGCAGTATATGCTTTGAATCAGCGCTCGATATATGGTACAGTTTCACCCATAGCCAGGATTCATGGGTCCAGGAATCAAGGGGTGGAAAAGGGAATAGTTCCACTTACTATCACTCCTAGTGACCCTCTAGGAAAATTTTTGCTTCCTGTCCCCATAACTCTAGGTTCTGCTGGCCTAGAAGTTTTGGCTCCAGAGAGGGGAGTGCTCCTACCAGGAGCTACAACAAACATTCCATTGAACTGGAAGCTCAGACTTCCCCCTGGTCATTTTGGGCTTCTAATGCCCTTAAACCAACAGGCTAAGAAAGGAATAACAGTGTTAGGAGGGGTGATAGATCCAGATTACCATGGAGAAATTGGATTACCTCTTCACAATGGTGGTAAGCAAGATTATGTCTGGAGTGTAGGAGATCCCTTAGGGCGTCTCTTAGTACTACCATGTCCTGTGATTAAAGTCAATGGGAAACTACAACAGCCTAATCCAACCAGGATGACAAAGGACACAGACCCATCAGGAATGAAGGTATGGGTCAATCCTCCAGGAAAAGAGCCAAGACCTGCTGAGGTGCTGGCTGAAGGTGAAGGAAATACAGAATGGGTAGTAGAGGAAGGTAGTTATAAATACCAATTAAGGCCACGTAACCAGTTGCAGAAACGAGGATTATAAGTAATATGAATGCCCATTGTAAATTTACTAATGCGTTTGCGATTGTACGAGGGATAGTTTTATCATGTTAGGCGTATTTACAACCTTGTTATTGTTTCATGTGAACATGAGATATTATTTGTGTCAAGTTGACAAGGGGTGGATTGTAGTGGCTATTCCTGGTTGTCAACTTGACAATATTTGAAATGAACTACAATCCGGAATTGGAAGGCTCACCAGTGACCCTTATCTGGAGGCTTGGAGATCCTTATCTGGATCTTGGTTTGAAGATCTTGAGCCATAGTGGCTATGGATTCCAGAAGATTGAATCTCCGAGTTTAAGGAACACACCTTTAATCTGGGCTACGCCTTTCATCTGGGATTAAAGGTGTGGTGGAACACACCTTTAATCTGGGCTACACCTTCTGCTGGAGACAATATAAGGACATTGGAAGAAGGGAGTCTAGCTCTTGCTATTGCTCCTTCGCCTGCTTGCTTCGTGAGACTGAGTAACTGCTAGATCCTTGGACTTCCATTCACAGCTGCGACTGAACCATTGTTGGGAATTGGGCTGCCGACTGTAAGTCATCAATAAATTCCTTTACTATTTAGAAATTATCCATAAGTTCTGTGACTCTAGAGAACCCTGACTAATACAGCTGTTTCCCTTCCCTTTGCTTGTGTCCTATTAGTTTTGTTACTCATTCCTCCTATCCACGTGGTAAATCAATGGCTCCCCTAATAGAGCCTGATCTTTGGCTCTTAACAACCAGTGTGGCAAGAAGGTGGGCCAATCTTCCTTGAGGGTTCATTTGGAGAGGTGGGCGTCTTCCCAAAGGGACTTGTAGAGCATCCCTTCTTGGCCTGCCCAGCTCTCCTTCTTCTACCCTTTTGGCAACAGCCTCTTCTTTCCTGGTTGCATGCATGGTCTGGATTATTGTTGGGGTTTTCTTCTTACCTGCCACTACTACACCAGGCAAGCCCCAGGGCTAGGTAGACAACTTGGCAGTCACCAAGCCAGTTCTTTCTTCTTGCAAGTAATGACCACGATTGTCCTGCTGCTCAGTTCTCTAGGATTCTGTGTAAGCATTCATCTATGTCTAAAGCTCAGGAGTTTCTGGAGCTGAGATCACATGAATTTTGAGTAAGTCACATTCTGTTTTAAATGATAGTATTTGCTGGTAAGATACTGATTTTTTTTAAAAAAATTGTAAACTGAAGGTTATAATTAGAAAGATTAGAATAACCTAGAATATTAGAAAATACTGTTGTTGCCATATGTTGAAGCTATTTTTTCTTTTCCTAAACAGAAAATGAAGGGACACCATTTCAAAACGGGCTGTTCAAATGAGTCATGAGATATTTATAGCTCCACAGGGTGTCTCACCAACACTGCACTCTCGTGTGGCAGAACCAGAAAGTGCAGCAGCAGGAGAATATTCAACAAATGAATATTGAAATATCATATGCCGTAAGATATGGTTTTTTGCTTAGCGGTCAAGTTGACATTTGTCTTTAATGAGACTCAGAGTTAAGACAGTGATTTGTTGAGATGCTTTGCAAATCACCGTGCACAATATGACAGTTACTCTTGATTGCTGGGCAGCAGAGATAACTCAGTTAAGTGCTGACACTTAAGCCTGAGGTTTCAGAGTTTGGAACCCTAGACTATGCAAAATAGCTGGATATATGGTATGTGTGTAAAACCCAAGAGCTAGAGTTAAGGGCATGGGGCAGGGGGGTGGGGCAGAAGGGCACAAATGGATCCTGAAGCTCATTGGCCAACTAGTATTGCCATCATAAGGTGAACGCATGGCTCACTGAGAGCTCTGTCTCAAAAAATAAGGTACAGGATGATAAAAGACATGCACGGTTGACCTCTAGTTTTTGTATGCCCACATACACATGTGCGCCTTGTACCACAAGTGCACATGTATTAACGGCATCCTGTCCCTCCTCCCCGCCCCCAGACTTGATTGTCAGCCTGACTGGATTGAGAGATGCCTAGATTAGCAAAGAACAATTCTGAATGTGTCCATGAGGGCTTTCCAGAGAGAATTAAGTAATGGATAAAGACCTTCCTTGAATGTGGGTGGCACTATCCAGTGAGTTGGGGGCCTAGATGGAGTAAGTGGGAGTTCGCAGGAGGAGGAGGTGAGACAACCAAGGACACACTCAGATGCCTGTTCCTATGGTGTGAGTGTCATAGGTCTGTCAAAACCTCTGTGACATCACTTGCTCAAATCTCAACCCAACAATAAAGCTTGTCCTCCTTAAATGGTTTCAGGTGTCTGTCACATGGATGAAATCTGATGATACTCAACGACGAGGAGAAGTCTAGGCAAACAGCATCCTGCAGGGATGAGGCCAATGATGGCTATTCTTCCACCAGGTAGACTTTATATCCTGACCATTTAAAATTTTTTAATTTAGTTGGGGCATGGTGGCATACATGTTTAATCCCAGCACTCAAAAGGCAGAGACTGGTGAATCTCTGAGTTTGAAACCAGCTTGGTTCTCAATGCAAGTTCCAGGACAGCCAGGACTACACAGAGAAACCTAGTGTCAAAAAACTTAAAAAAAAAAATTAAAGGCCACTCCACCTTGTGCCGAGGGCAGTGCCCAGGCACCACAACAATGGTAATGAAGAGATGGCAAAGACAGAAAACAACATTACATGCGCTGTGGAGAGAGGCAGAACTGGAGACCAGGTTGATATGGGTGGCCTGTGCTGCCATCTGAGGCCATGGTGATGTTCATGGTTTATGACCCTACTGCCAACAGCGAGGATGATCATGGTCTGTGCTGTTGCCAGAAATCCGAGGGACAGTGTCAAAACCATGTGGAGGGAGTGTCCATGCTCTCACTAGCTATAAAGAGCAAAGAAGCTACTTTTGCAATGATATTGATTATTGCATGCATAGTTGATAAAGAAGGACATAGAAGGCTTCTATGACAACCCCTACCCCTCAAACAGGAAGCTTTCTAAGAGAACTCTTAAAAAGTGTGATAAGGATGCTTGAATTGCTCTCCATAATTGATGGCTTCTGGTTAGGGAGGGGAATAAACAGTTCTATTTAAGGATCAGGCCACTGAGAATTTGACTGTGCTCCAATGAGTATATAGATAAGACAAATTGTACTTGGGTTTTTTTTTATTTTAGTTTTAATCTTTAATTTTGGGGGGGTCACAATGGTGGGGACAGACATGGAAGGACTCAGAAGTGAGTGAGATAGGGCTTATGGTGTGTGTCTTAGTTAGGGTTTCCATTGCTGTGAAGAGATACCATGGCCAAGGAAACTCTTAGAAGGACAACATTTAATTGGGGCTGGATTACAGATTCAGAGGTTCAGTCCATTATCATTAAGGCAGGAGCATGGCAGCATCATGCAGGCATGGTGCAGGCAGAGCTGAGAGTTCTACATCTTCATCTGAAGGAGTAGAAGGAGGAAGCTAGGAGGAAGGTCTCAAAGCCTAACCCCATAGTGACACACTTCCTCTAACAAGGCCACACCTCCTAATCGTGCCACTCCCTGGGCCAAGCATATTCAAACCACCACAATGTGAAAATCCCCCCAAAGAATCAACAAAAATATTGTGTTGAAAAAGAAATTAAAGCAATCTTTTTCATATAATATATTTTGATCATACTCTTTCCCTCCCCCAACTCTTCCCAGACCCTCCCTACTTCTTTACCTGCCCACTTCATGTTCTTTCTCAAAAGAACATGTTCACAGATATCAGAACAAGCAACAAAGAAAGAAAATCAAATAGGACAAACAATATCAAAATAAAAAACCACACACACACACACACACACACACACACACACAAGGAAGCATGGAGTGTGTTTTGTGCTGCCCAGCTGCTGCAGAGCATGGGCATGGCCTGCAGTGCGCTTGACATTCTCCGTGATACTCCATTGAAGAAAACTGACTTTCCCTTTCCCAGCAAGTATCCATCACAAATAGCTTCTTAGTTAGGAGGCTTTGCATCTACTTCCTCTTCTCCATACTGGGATGTTTGTCCGGTTTGACCTGTACAGATGTGCAGTTGTCCTGTCACAGTCTCTGTCAGGTCATGTGTGTATCAGCCCTGCTATGTCTGGAAGATGCTGCTTCCTAGTGGTAGTCACTCACCACCTCTGGTTTTTGTGATCTTTCCCCCTTTTCCACATAGATTCCAGAGCTTGAGTGGGTGAGTTTGATAGAGACATCCCTTTTAGGGTTGTCTGCAACTCTCTGCACATTGTCCAGGTGTAGTCTCTTTGTACCATCCACTGTAAGGAGAAGCTCCTCTGATGAAGGTTGAGTAACACTCTGCTCTATGACAATAGCTCATCAGCTTTTTGCCCCAAACTTCTAAGAGTTTTCTATCCCAGAGCACGCCTTAGTCTCTTATCAAGCTTCTCCATCACTAAAGAGTCCTTGGAAATTTCTTCATGTTTTTCTTAATTTTATCAAAGTATATTCAAGAACAAGTAGCTCCTTTAGTAACTAAAGGGAAGTACAGACTTTATTCTCTTGAAAATATGAGCAGTACTGCCCAGGGCAGAAGGGCCTAGCACGTTGTCTCAGCATATTGCCTCAATAACAGAAGATTTTAGGTGGGGAAGCAGATAATGGAGAGAAATTTATTGGGCTTATAATAGGCTGACCTATCCAAGATGGGGGGACAGTGTCAAAACCACATGGAGAGAGAGTTTTGGGAGGGAGAGGAGAGTGAACTCATCTTTTATCATGTTCCCACTCCCTCAATAACAACATCAACCCATGTATGAAGGCAGGTTCCTCTTTATCCCACTGTCACACTGGGGATAAAGTTCCCAACAGTCAATCTCTAGGAACCCATCCAGGCCATAGCACTTGTAGGGCACAGTAGGATCATGGGAAATGTTTACCTATCCTTTCCTTTAGGCTCTAGCAATCCAGCCCCACCTTTACAAAGTCCACTTTGAGGTAGAAATTAAGGAGTGGCTGATCTGGTCCTTGTAATCTACCTTTGAGATCTATCAAGGGCTCAACTCTGCCCTAGACCTTGGAGGTTAAGCACTGGCTGCCACTCTGCTGGGCAGAGTAACCACATCCTCTCAGCCACCCCATCTCCCTCTCCTTTTCTCTCCATTCCCCCCATTGCTTACATTCCCAGGGTCTCGTCTTCTTAATCTGACATGATCCTGGCCTGTGAAGATTAAAGCTGCTCACCATTCTCCATTCTAGATACTACCTCAGTTAAGGGATTGTGTTTTAGAAATGAGAAGTGGCCTTTATGGTTTGGACAAGAAGAGGGTGGTAGGGAGTTATCAGAAAGTCAGTCATCTCTTTGGCTAGTGATTTACAGGCCTTAAGATATAAGAATATATTTCTGGACTGTGGAGCAGGCTTAGTAGATAAAGGTGCCTGCCAAGCTTGACCACCTGAGTTCCATTCCCAGAACCTACCTGGTAGGTAGGCTGGTTCTCTAATGATGAAGGGGAGCCTACCATGGTACTCACTCTTTTACACTCACTACAAGGAGAGCCCAACGTGCCCTCCCCCCCCCCCCCCCCCCGCGCCCCAGCCTAGGAGAAAATCAGATGGTCTAAAGGAAATGCCTCCTCCCACTGACAGAAACCTGGCAGTCTCTTCCTGGAAGGTCTCAACTGATGCTAGATCACTCAGAAGATGTGGTGTTGTGTGGCACTTGGGGATTGGTGATAGATGCTTTCTAGTTCTGCCTGTGCATCCTGTAAGAAGCAGCTGCCATACCCAGCTGACGATAAGGAAGCCCAAGATGGACTCATGTTGGAACTGATGGGAGAGGAAGAGAGAGGGATGCTTGGTCAGTGGTCCTCAATTGCAGCCGCCATGACAGCTGAGGCCCCAGACTTGGGAATGAGGAACTTTAAGGAAGCTTTGGATGATCCATCAATGGCTGCTATCCAATTCTAACTTCATAAGACTTCTCCAGATAGAACATCCAGCTGAGCCAAGCCAGTTACCGAAGTGTGAGAAGGAGAAATTGTGGGTTTGTGTGATATCCAAACAAAATTGAGGTTCTCTGAGATAGGAAGATGCAGGAGACAGCCACCATGTAGGCTACCAACTGAGTTCCTTGTGTGCTTTTGGGAGAATGCACATAGACTCCACAGTGTAGCAGATGACTGTCCAAGTACAGGTCAGAGCAACACTAGGTCATTTAGTTGTAAAAACTCCATATTTTTTGAGAGAAAGAGAGGGAGAGGGAGAGGGAGAGGGAGAGAGAGAGAGAGAGAGAGGGAGAGAGAGAGAGAGAGAGAGAGAGAGAGAGTTTTCAGCATAGGGATGAAATGACTGAGGTGAAGGTGTTATGCCTTTCAAGTTACTGGTAAGATGGCTCACTGGGTAAATGCATTTGCCACTAAGCCTGAAACCTGAGTGTGATCCCACACAGTGGAAGAAATTGGAAGGGGAGAATGGACTCCCACAGCTGTTCTCTGATCTCCACACGAATGTTGTAACACTTGTATGCACATGCAAGCATGTGTATGTGTACACACAAACAGACAAAAAAATAAATGTAATTTTAAAGAGAAAGAAAAAATCCATGGGCTATGGATGTAGCTTCAGTTGGTAGACTGCTTGCACAGCATGCACAAGGTCCTGGGTTTGACTCTCTAAACTGGGCATAGTGACATGCATCTATTACCCTAGCACTAGGATCAGAAGTTTAATGTAATTCTTGGCTATTCCGAGAGTTCATGGCCAGCCTTGACTACATAAGACCTTGTGTTTTTTAAAAAATGCAGTCTGATTGCTGCTATAGTTCAGTGGCAGAGCACTTGTCTAGCATGCAAAAGGCCCTGTCTGGTCATCTTTGCCAACATCTATAGAAATTAGTGTCCATATTTATTGTTCCAGTGCAAGGTGGGGAGGAGAATGGGCTTTCAGAAGAAAGACTTTGACCTCCACAAACCTTTTTTGGGGCCCTATGTGTGATTCTGCAGAGTGGAGATCTGCCTAACACCCAGCCAGCTCCAGGGTGATCTCCCTCACATCAATGCACACTGAAGACTACATTAGTTATTTCTTACTGTTTCGATAAAATATTCCAGCCAAAGCAAATCAAGGAAAGAAGTGTCTTTTGGGTCACAGCTTAAGTCCACTATAGAGTGGAGTAGTAGTGACAGGATGTTGGGTGACTGGTCACGTTGCATCCATAATCAATACGAAGGGTGACATAAATGCTGGTGCTCAGCTAGCTTTCTCCTTTCTGGGCTATCCAGGATCTCAGTCCAGGGAATGGATCAACCACACTTAGGGTGGGTCTTCCCACCTCAGTTAACTGAATTCAAACAATGCCTCACAAGGAAGCCCAGAGGCTAAGCTACCTAGGTAATTCTTCACAGGTCTACCCAGAGGCTTGTCCCCTTGGGTGATTTTAGAGTCTGTCAGGCTGGCAATATTAACAATCCAGGACCGGGGCTGGAGAGATGGCTTAGCAGTTAAGAGCCTTAGCTGCTCTTCCGGAAGACCCAGGTTCAATTCCCAGCACTTGTATGGCAGCTTATAACTGTCTGTAGCTCCAGTTCCAGGGAACCCAACACCCTCATAGATATACATGCAGGCAAGACACTAATGTACATAAAATAAAAATAAAATTTTAATTAAAAAAGAAATCTCAAGGATTGAATTTTCAGCCCCGAGGCCAGAACTTGCCTGCTATGTCCTAAACCAACATCTGGGAAATCTTTAGGAAATCTTGGCGTCTTGAATACACCTCTGTAAGAAATAAGCACGCCCATGCAGAAGCACTCATATCCATTCAACTCTTAGCAGACATTTGGGCCTGAATCACTCTGGAACCCACCCAATTCAGCAGCCAGAGCAGCTCCTGAGTTCTTCTAGCTAAGGGACATGTCAGATCCCAGATGAACCACCTACTTCACCACAAACAAGAAAGAGGTTGGAAATGAATTCCTTTTCTCTGACTGAACTTTCTCTTTTCAGTTAAGGGAAGCTATCTATTTGCATCTCACCAAAGCTGCTTCCCTGAGAAATAACCAAAGTTACTTCCTATGGATTGAGTCCTGTCCCTTCCTGATCCATACGCAGAAGCTCTGAGCACATTATAACTGTCTCTGACATAGGGCTGACGTTTTATAGCTACTAATAGGTTACTACAGATTTTGTACCCAGGTTAGAGGTATTTTAAATAGCCTATCTGGAACAGCTTTCAGTTACAATTTACTCTCCTTAACTAAATCAGTATTCTGACGATATTTGGGAGCTTAGTGTATGGCACCCGGGATTAGTAATTACTTTATATAAAATAATGGATCCCCATATACCTAAGTCCAATAGAGGGAATGGTTGCAATTCTTTCTACTGAGCTTTCTATTGCTGGAAGTCAATAGCTAACAGGTTAGCAGAGACAATGGAGGATAGGATCTGGCATGCTCGGGGGGCACTGCTTTCTGTTTTTTGTTTTGTTGTTGCTTAGAGTCTGATGCCAAGATGCACAGCAAATTAAATGGCAACAAAATGTGTTTTTGCAACCAGCAAAGAGCAAAGGTGCCTTTAAATTTAGCATTCTGATTTCTTTATTTTTTTTTTTAATTCCGGCACATAGAACACGCTGTGAAAAAGAAATCACAGAATGACATAAAACAACCTCTCTGTCATCTGGGAGGCTATATTTAGAGTCATCTCTAAATGTTTCTGCGCCACTGGGACTGTGGGAAAGATTTTCCTTTTCATTATGCAACATTATGAGCAAGAACCAAGAATGTAAGACAGCTAGTTTTAATATTTTTTGTTAACACCATATTGTTGAATGGTGCAGTGCCAACAGCAAGGGAGAGCGGGTGCAAAACCTGCTGTCCATCTGCTGTGGGATGAATGCTAATGGTGTGAGTGGAAATAGGAGACTGAGGAGCCTAATGGGTCTGCGCTTTGGGCTAGGGAGACAGTTCAGTGCAAAAAGTTCTTATAATACAAGCATGAGAGCCTAAGTTAGGATCTGTGGAACTCATATAAGAGCTGGGGCTGTGAATGCCAGTGCTGGGAGTGAGAGGGTAGACACCATGTATACACTCGGTGACTGCTGAATCTAACAGGAGCCAACAGTGAGGTTCAGATGCAGTCAGAGACCCTGTCTCAACATATTTGGTGGATTGAGATTAGAGAAAGAAGATATTTAAAGTTGGTCTCTCACCTCCCCAGGTGGACACATATGTGATTGTGCATACACACACAAACACACACACACACTCACACACAGTCTGATGCACACTCTGAACTCTGAAACACAGAATCATAGGACGCATAGTATGAGAGTTGCCATCAAATAAGGCTAGTGCTCCCAGGGGCTGACCCTAAGAAAGCAGGAATCACAGAATTTCTAGAACCTCCTGGGCAGGTTGAGAGCCACTCTCTAGTACTGAGGTATTCTAACTTGGGGATTATTCCCTCCAGTCTTCTCACACAGGATTCTGAGATGTATTGATTTATCACCCTCCTCAGAACAGCTCACCAGAACAGCTTCCACTTGGGCTAACACAGAGAGTGGTGCTAGAGTCTTGCTGTGGAAGATGGGATGCAGTGTGTCAGGGAACTGTCACTCACACATTGGAAGCTGAGGGCTGAGAAGGCTTTCTGGATTGTTTTTCTTTTTTTTTTTTTCTTTTTTTTTCTTTTTTCTTTTTTCTTTTTTTTTTATTAGGTATTTTCCTTGTTTACATTTTCAATGCTATCCTAAAGGTCCCCCATACCCACCCCCCCAATCCCCTACCCACCCACTCCCCCTTTTTGGCCCTGGCGTTCCCCTGTACTGGGGCATATAAAGTTTGCAAGTCCAATGGGCCTCTCTTTCCACTGATGGCCGACTAGGCCATCTTTTGATACATATGCAGCTAGAGTCAAGAGCTCCGGGGTACTGGTTAGTTCATATTGTTGTTCCACCTATAGGGTTGCAGTTCTCTTTAGCTCCTTGGGTAATTTCTCTAGCTCCTCCATTGGGGGCCGTGTGACCCATCCAATAGCTGACTGTGATCATCCACCTCTGTGTTTGCTAGGCCCCGGCATAGTCTCACAAGAGAGAGCTATATCTGGGTCCTTTCAGCAAAATCTTGCTAGTGTATGCAATGGTGTCAGCATTTGGAAGCTGATTATGGGATGGATCCCTGCATATGGCAATCACTAGATGGTCCATCCTTTCGTCACAGCTCCAAATTTTGTCTCTGTAACTCCTTCCATGGGTGTTTTGTTCCCATTTCTAAGAAAGGGTAAAGTGTCCACACTTTGGTCTTCGTTCTTCTTGAATTTCATGCGTTTGGCAAGTTGTATCTTATATCTTGGGTATCCTAAGTTTCTGGGCTAATATCCACTTATCAGTGAGTACATATTGTGCGAGTTCCTTTGTGATTGGGTTACTTCACTCAGGATGATACCCTCCAGGTCCATCCATTTGCCTAGGAATTTCATAAATTCATTTTTTTAATAGCTGAGTAGTATTCCATTGTGTAAATATACCACATTTTCTGTATCCATTCCTCTGTTGAGGGGCATCTGGGTTCTTTCCAGCTTCTGGCTATTATAAACAAGGCTGCTATGAACATAGTGGAGCATGTGTTCTTCTTACCGGTTGGGACATCTTCTGGGTATATGCCCAGGAGAGGTATTGCGGGATCCTCTGGTAGTACTATGTTCAATTTTCTGAGGAGCCGCCAGACTGATTTTCTGGATTGTTTTTAAACAGAACAATGTGAAAACATTCAAGATTGAAAGGTTGCATTTAAAGTGTGATCACTTTCTAGGTTCCTATTACCAGAACAATTATCCTGGGTGTGGTTTCTTTGGTGTTATAAAGGGTTAATTTTACTTAAGGCAGTTACTTAATGTGATTTTTTTTAACCCTTAAAAAAAATGGGAAATGTATACAATTGTTAATGACATGGAAGTGTTTCCTTTTTCCTGAGGAAAAGTGAATTTCTTATCAGAATATCTGGCTGGCCCTGTAATTTAAATTAAAATAAAATTTTGGAGAAACTGAAAAAGAAAGAAAGAAAAGAAAAGAAAAGAAAAGAAAAGAAAAGAAAAGAAAGAAGGAAAGAAAGAAAGAAAGAAAGAAAGAAAGAAAGAAAGAAAGAAAGAAAGAAAGAAAGAAAGAAAGAAAGAAAGAAATGACCGTCAGAGCGGGAAGCATGCTTCATGAAGGCCGTGGTGGGGTCAGGGCCAGGGCTGGCTTTCATTTTCTTACCTAGCCTGTTTGCTAGCCTGCTTTATCTCAAGTATGGATCATGCATCTAATCCTTTGAGAGGCCTTTTTAAATTTTACTTATTTATTTATTTTTTTAACACATGAAATGGCATGACCAGGTATCCTAGAAAATCTAGAATAGCTGCTGAAATTCAGCTTCCCAGGCACCACCTAGACCGAGAGAATCAACTACCTGTCAATCATCCTGGCAGGGCCTAGGAACCTGCATTTATATAGGTACCTCAGGTAATTGTATGTAAAGCCAAGTCAGACTGGCCTTTTCTTGAACTCAGAGCCTCATGCACAGGTGAGAGTTCTACCACTCAGCCACACCTCCAACCCCCTTTAGACACTTTTTATTTTTGAGGCAGGGTCTCGCTGAACTATCCAGTTCTCTTTGAACTTCCTCTGTAGCCTGGGCAGACTTTGAGTTTGCATCCTTCTGCCCCAGCCTCCCAGCAGTTGGGACTCTCGCCAGGTATGACCACACCCGGCTGCATGTCATTCTTTTGAGGAATTCAGAGGAAGCCCAGAAGATCCTCATAGCTTGCCCTCATGCTTTACAGATGAGCTAGAGAGAGCTGCCCCCACAGAACGAACACAAACCTTTGCACGGCAGCAAACTGTGAAACCCCCAGCCTGGCTCCCACCTGGCGCTCCGTGTACTCCTGGGCCCTGCTGCTTTGTGATCAGGTGGTATTTACTTGAGGAGTAAAATCTTCATATTAACAGAAGCAAAACATAATTAGAAAAAATCTGTTATAAAAACCATTCTGCTTTCTAAGCCAAATCTAAATGACTCTGGGGTAAGGCATGCCAGAAATTCTACTTCGTTAGCTGGTGTAATTAAATGACTGCCATGCCAATTGTTGGCACTGTCTATTTTCTTAAACTGTTTGGACACTTGTTCCCCGTACCCCCTTCCCACACTCCTAATATACGTATAGTATGAGAGTTGCCATCAAAACGCTCTTACTCATGTTAGTAATGGGATGTGCTTGTTCTCCGCCCACCCTCCCTGAATTCCCTGCCTTCTCAATGTGCTCTGGGTTGCAGGCTAGCTCCCGAGGGCCTCTCACTAAGCAGGCTCCCCCAAGCCTCTCAATTCTGCTGGAGGATGAACAACGGGAAGAACCAGAGAGAGGTAAGAGGATAGAAGAGAAGAAGCCAACATATCTTTAACCAATACCTTTTTTTTCTCTTTCCTCTTGGATTCAGTTTCTTCCATTGCTGTAGATCATCCTGGGCTCCAACTAATTGGGTAACACATACCACACCCATCAATCCCAAGAAGAGTGAAGGCTTTGTGCCCTGTGGTCTTCAAGTGCTTTAACGTCCATGGCTGGGTCTTCAACTCTGCCTGCCTCCCTCTCTCCTCCTCTCTCTTCCTCTCTCCTCTCCCCCTCCCCCTCCCTCTTCTTCTTCCTCTTCCTCCCTCTCCCTCTTCCCTTTCCCTGCAACTACATAGTGAGAAAGCAAGCAATTTCAATGGGAAAACTACTCCTAGATGTAGCTACAGCCCAGCCTACCTGAGCTCTCAGCTGGCAGACATCACCACCACCACCACCACCATCTCATGAGACTTTGGAAATTTGTAAATGAATGACCATCCAGGTGTCTGCAGCCCCACTCTCCAAGAGAAGAGTGAAGCTGAATGGGGTGAGCAAATGCATTGTTATGAAAAACTGCCAAGCCATGGGCAGTTTGTTACCAGCACCAGATGACTGCAACAGAGGCTGTACAGCCAGACTCCTGTCTTCAAAACTGGCCTGCAGGTGACCCCATGTATATGAGAACCAGGGAGAGGATTCGAAGACAATAGATCCCCCATGGGGAGAGTTCAGACTGTAATATTTTGACCCTGTGTTTTGTACGTTGAACCTAGTAGGTACTTAATACATTTATATTTTGAGTGAAACAAAGAAGCCACTTGCAATGACAAATGGTACCCAAGTAGTAGATGTTAGCAAGAATAAATCACAGATATGGGTGGATTGATGGCACTAAGGCTTCACTGGGTTCAAAGCCTTGATAAGTGGGTGTTGCAGGTTCAGATCTGAGCTATTTTGCTCTGTTTAATACCAAACACAACCAGGAGATAGCTTAATAGTATAGTATAGTATAGTATAGTATAGTATGGTATGGTATGGTATGGTATATCTATATGTGGGAGTGGGGGTGGAGATAGGTTTAAAAGCTGGATGTGGAAGTTTTCAGAGAGAATGCTGTCTTCTTGTAACAGAACAGGACCTTAGCTGTTGTGACAACCCCAGAATGGGCATTGGATACACAGGGCAGGGTGGGAGGGTGGAGAAAGATCAGAGAGACACTTCTGGTGGCCAGCTAACTAAACAGCTGAACCTTCATAACAAAGATGGAAAAGCATACTTGTATGCCGTTGGCTCTGTAGTTTGGGATGTAGCAACCACTCATTGCCCAAGACTCTCAGTGAAGTCTGCTTCCCGGTGTGACCTTCTCTTGGTGGCATTTGGGACTGAAGGAAATGGACAGGGTCTGGCTCGGGGCAGGAAAGGATCAGAAGACCAGAGTCAGGGAAGAAATACGAATGTAGAACTGGAAACCAGTACAAGAAGCATAGCGTCCCAAGAGCCCTGTGTCTTACCATTGAACCCATATGCAAGTGAATACTGTACCACTGAGCTCTGTCACCAGCTCACGACTCCCCCCCCCCCCCACCTCTAAGTGGTTTCCCCAGAGACAAAAACATATAGCACAGTCCTACTCATGGTGAGACAAATAAACTTAAGTTTCTTTTTCTGTGGCTGTGACTGGACTGCTTGCAGGCTACTGTCCACCATGTTGGGGAGGTGTAGTGGCCGAAGCATGAGGGGACTGGTGACATTGCATCTACAGTCAGGAAGCAGGGAGAAGGAGCTCTCTTCCTTCCCTGGTTTTTCATTCAGCCCAAGGGGTGCTGCTGCCTGCTGTCCGTATTCAGGATTTTCCTCTTCTGCTAAGCCACCCCTCTGGAAACACCTCACAGATAAATCCTAGAAAACTCCCCATGGAGTCCAGCTGCCAGTGAGGCATCACCACCACAGTTATCTAGCTCCACCCACGACTCTCCTCATCCTTCACCCTACTGTTGCTGCAGTACTGAGTCTGCATAGGAACCCCTATACCATGATTGCTTCATCACATTGTATTTGAGAGGCATTCTGAGAAAAAGTTCTCTCTATTTTATCCATCTCTTATCTTTCCCAGTGTCGCTCATTTCTGAGTTTCCACCTACCACCACTAAAGTCAAAGTTCCTCTCGATTTGCTGTTGTTGTTTCATGTGACTGTTTCTCTCTGTGTAACCCTGGCTCTCCTGGAACTAGCTATGTAGCCAGGGCTGGCTTGAACTCTGCAGAGACCCAACTGTCTCTGTCTCTTGAGTGCTGGAATTAAAGGCATGTGCCACCATGCCTGGCCCCTCTAGCATTTTTGATAGTTGATCTGATAGCAACAAATCTATTTTCTTTTATATAAAAATCTCTATTGACCTCTTAAAATTACCTTTCCCTTGCTGAGATTTCTTATCATTCTTACTTACTTAAAAAGTATTTTCCTTTAAACTTTAAAAATTATATTTGTTTATTTAGTGTGTATCTCTGTGTCTGTGTGACTGTGTCTCTGTGTGTGTGTGTCTGTGTATGTGTGTGTGTGTGTGTGTGTGTGTGTGTGTGTGTGTTTATGTGTGTCAGAGGACCAAGTGTTCTTTTCACCATGAGGATCTCAGGAATGGAGCGCACATTGTCAGCTTTGGCAGCAAGCATCTTTGTCCAGTGACTGTCTTACTGGCCCAAGAGTATTTCCCTTATATCCTTGCTGTCACTTGAATATGTCTGCTGGTAACTTCATCCTCAGTGTGTGGAGAGGTGAGTCGTTGCTGAGACAGAGCCTTGTGAAAGGAACTGTGACTTTCTTGAGGTTGCAGATTAGTTATCTAGTGATCATGGAAGTGTGTTTCTCTCTGACGTGTATTCTTTTACCTTATGCTGCTGTGGTGGTTTGAATGAACATGGTCCTCATGGGCTTACAGAGAGTGGCACTCTTAGGAGGTGTGGCTTTGTTGGAGTGGGCATGGCCTTGTTGGAGGAAGTGTGTCACTGGGGTGGGCTCTGAGGTCTCAGATGCTCAAGCCAGGCTCAGGGTCATATTCTCTCTCTCTCTGTCTCTCTCTGTCTCTCTCTGTCTCTCTCTGTCTCTCTCTGTCTCTCTGTCTCTGTCTCTCTCTCTCTCTCTCTCTCTCTCTCTCTCTGTCTCTCTCTCTCTCTCTCTCTCCCTGCTGCCTGTGGATCCAGATATAGAAATCTCAGCTACCTTGCCAGCACCATGCTTGCATGAGTGTCACCATGGTCTCTGCCATGACAACAATGGACTAAATCTCTGAACCCAATTAAATGCTTTTCTTTGTAAGAGCTGCCATGGATGTGGTATCTTTTCAGCAATGGAAACCCTAGCTAACCTGGCTGCCTTCTGCTATGTTCTAGTGCAGCAAGAAGGCCCTCATTACCCATGGCCTCTCAACTTTGGATTTCCCAAACTCCAGGACCACAAGCCAGATAAACTCCTGTATAAACCACATCATGGCAGAATGAGAAGGTAGAGATAGCCTTGGATTATAGTGATGGTCCCTGGAACAGGGTTGTTAACCTTGTCTGTTCTCTTGAGTCGGGTTGAGCTTTGTGTCTTAGTCACTGCTCTACTGTAAGTGTCCAAAAATCGCCGAAGGAAGACCCCAGACTCAGGTAATATATAAAGACAAAGAATGCTTATTCTGCAAATACAACCAGCATGCGGTGTGTGTGTGTGTGTGTGTGTGTGTGTGTGTGTGTGTATGAACTATTCTCCAAAATGGTGACCCCAGACAAAGGCATGCAGGGCTTCTTATAGGGAACCAGGGGAACTCTCTAGAAGGATTAGGTAATCTAAAATTGGTGGGTACTAGAGGGTCACAGGTGGTCGGTGATCTGCATTCCTATGCCATGAACATTTAGCCATAGGATGAGATAGGCTACCCAGCACAGGCAGACCATTCTGAGATGAGATATTCCCCCACTCTTGTGGTTATTCCCAGGCTGTTCTTTGGGGGGGGGGGTTATGACCTTGTTCTGGATTTTATGGTCTGTTCCTGGAGCTGGTCCCTTATGGACATTTTTTTTTTAAATCAGGCCTGGTCCTTAAATGGAGATAAATGGGGTTTATGTTGTCCTCTCAGCATTGCTGTGAAGAGACTCCATGACCGGGGCAACTCCTATAAGAGAAAGTATTTAATTGAGGCCTTGCTTACAGTTTCAGAGGCTCATTATCAACATGGCAGGGAGCAGGGCAGCACACACAGTGCTGGGGCTGTAGCTGAGAGTTACACTCTGATCCACAAGCTGAGAGAAAGAGGGAAACAGTGGATGTGTGTGGGCTTTTGGAAACTCAAAGGCCATGCCCAGTATCACAAGGCATCCCACAAGGCCACGCCTCCTAATCCTTCTAATCCTGTCAAAGAGTTCCACTCCTTAGTGACTAAGCACTCAAATATATGAGCCCATGGGGGTGGTGCATTTTTATTCAAACCACCACACTAGTATTTTTATTTTTCCTGGATATGATGAAGTTCTGAATTTTAGTATGTTCCCCTAAAGTACATTAACTTAAAAAAAAAAGTTAATCTTAGCTGAATTCTGTCTCTCTGAAGAAAAATGCTTGTCCAAAGTCATACAATGCAGCTAATGGGTAATTCAGATAATTCATCGTTGTCGTCGTCGTCGTCATTATCATCATCATCATTTGTGGTGGTACTAAGATTACGTCTCACTACACAGTCCTGGAACTTATGACATAAGTGAGGCCAGCCTCAAGCTTGCACTATTTCTCCTGCCTCTGCCCCTCCAGTGACAGGAGCACAGGCCTGTGTCAATGTGACTGGCATACATTAAACAAAGCTTGCTTACTTCTCCAGATTTTTATCTATAACTCCTAACATAACAAATGGTGCTGTGTCAGCCTCCACATAGTGACTTTTAATGCAAAGTCAGAATTTGAGCTCAGTCTATGGTGGGTTCTTTTTACCATCTCTCTCTTTGCTTGCTTCAGGCTTATGTCTTATGGAGTCAAGGCAGAAATACTTCTTTCCAGCTTTGGAAGCAATGGCACTACCTCCCACCCCCAACTCTAGGCGATGAGTCTGCAGGTAAGAGGGAGTAAGGCAAGGTTACTGGAAAAAAAAAAATACAGGATTGCTGATCAAAATCCAGACAGAAAACCACAAACCTACTGTTTGGGGATATACTTTAATTAAAAATTGTTTGTAGCTTAGCCCAAATTGAATGGGGCTTTGTTTGCTAAACTTGCTGGCCTTTTGACTGTGGAGCCCTATAATGTAGAGCTGTTTGGGTCCCTATGTGTTTCAGAAGGGTTAGCAAAGGTCCAGGATGCTTGTCCTGGGTTGGGTGCTGGGGACAGGGTGGGGAAGACACTAAAGTAGGTTCCTGTGATCCCTCTTCTTTTCTGTCACTACCTCTCTTCTGATAAGTACCTCTTGAGCCTTTCGGCTATCAGCCAGTACCCTGGTTTAGATCTTTTCTGAATAATGGGCCTCTCTTGTGACCACACAGGTCCTATGCGCTGCCCTGGTTCTCCCATCGCCTTACCTCCTCCGGCATCCCTGGCATCCTGTCCAGCTCCCCACCTCCCCTCTCTCCATGGCACTTGGTGCTTTAAAGCCAGAGTTCTTTCTCACCTTAGGGTTTCTGCACCTTCTTCTGTCTGGACATTCTTTCCTAGGTCTTCCATGTTGGCTTTTCTCAAGAGATAGGACATATCTGAGGGCAGTGCTCCTTTTCGGAGATATCTGTCTGAGCATCCAAAAATCTCAGCCCACAGACACAGTAGCAGCAGGAGGGACCAGTTGCTGGGCTTAGCACTGGAACTCTGCCTTTGGGTACTTTTGGTAAGTGGAGCACACATATTAGTCCCTCACTTGTATCACGCGTGGCTTTTCCATGTGCTTCCCCCGCTTCAGGCTGGAGGGCTCTTTGGAGCTAGCTTTCTACTTAGACCATGAGAACTGAGGATTAATGAGCTCCCAGAGACAGCCCTTAATGTAACACTCTTTGGATGGGATAATATGTGTCTGAGTTAAGGTTTCATTGCTGTGAACAGAAGCCATGATTAAGGCAACTCTTATAAAGGCAAACATTTAGTTGGGGCTGGCTTACAGCTTCAGAGGTTCAGTCTATTACCATCACGGTGGGAAACATGGCATCATGCAGGCAGACATGGTGCTGGAGTTGCCAAGGGTTCTATATCTTAATCCAAAGGCAGCCAGGAGGAGGCTCTGGATTACACTGGCCAGATTTAAGCATATACAGGAAACCTCAAAGCCCCACCTCACAGTGACATACTTCCTCTAACACGGCCACACCTTCTCTAATAAGACCACACCTCCTAATGGTGCCACTGCCCATGGACCAAGCACATTCAAACTACCACAATAGGCATTTGCCCGTGCTTCTGTCCACCAGCCAAGCCCAGCTATTCCCTGCAGCCACCTTTTCACGCAGGATCTTTCCCTTCCTTGCCTCAGCTCTTTGCCTTCTACTGAAAGCGTCCTTGCCCTTGAATCTGCTTTCCTGTCTGAACCCAAACTAATGAGACAGGTAGAGCTTTTCATGGCTCAAATTGGCTGCCCTGGTAACTGCAATTATTTCCTCCTCCTCCTCCTCCTCCTCCTCCTCCTCCTCCTCCTCCTCCTCCTCCTCCTCCTCCTCCCCCCCTCCTCCTGGGTATCTCCTTCTTCTTGTGTATTGCCTGTGTGTGTGCATACTTGACTCCTGTGTGTGTATGTGTGTGTGTGTGTATGACTGTGTGTTGTATGTATATGTGAATACAGGCATACATATTCCATACAGTGTATGTGGAGGTTAGAGGATAACTTTTGGGAGCTGGCTCTCACCTTCAGTTTAGTTAAGGCACGGTCTCTCTTGTTTCTGCTGCTATGATAGATGCACACATACTCCAGGCTTCCTGACCCATGAGTTTCTAGGCAGTTCTCCTGTCTCTCCTCTCTACCTCTTAGTGCTGGAATTACAGATGCATGAGCTGCACCCAGCTTTTGACATTTGTTCTGGGAACCCAACTCAGGTTGCTGGGCTTGCTTAAGACTCTATTGTCAGGAAACACAAAATAAGGTATTTAAATCCTTTCTGTCTGACCCTCATCCACAGCCATATCCTGCCACGTGGTCTCCTCAGGCCCAGCACAACCATGTTTGAATGGATGATGGAGAACGTCAACTATGCATATCAAATCTGAGGTCACCAGAAAGCTGTACCAATGGGTGGGTCATCTGTGAGCTGACAGAAACGATCAGCTCTGGAGCCACCACCAACCAGAGAATCAGCAGACATATATTGTTAGTACCTGGACTTCATGTGCCTGTGTGAGTTCCTGTGTGAAGCCAAGCAGTTTTCCCAGAATGGGACCTGGGAGGGGGGGGTAGGTAAATGTGGGGGTGAGACCAGATATTTGCATCATAAAAGGTCTCTCTGTTGGAGTGAAGGCTAAGAGTGAGCTAACTGCCTCATAGAAAGCTTCTAGGTTTTTCCATAGCTGGGTCTCCATGGAAATTAGTTTGCAGCAAGAGAGGAGCTATTTTAAGGACAAGTAAAGACAGACCTGGTAGGCTGGGGTTAGGGAAGGTTTCTGCAGGAGAGAGCTTTGCTCAGTGACTCACTTGGCTCCCTCCTATTGGTGGTTTGAAAGCCACAGTAAAGTATCAGAAATGCTGGACAGAGGAAGAGTACAGTGGCTGCCCGTCTAGTTCCACAGGTGGCCTGGCAGGGCAGCAGCCACCGTCTGGACCAGTGGAATAGAGATTAGATGCAGATATAGTCATTCCAGACGCCATATTATGGTAACAGGAAATCTGGGCTTTGGCTGGCTTTGTATAGCCACGAAGAGAAGGGCAAATTTACATCTGGAAAGAAAAAGTGACTGTCAATGTATAATTTTAGGGTGAAGCATTATCTTAGGGGTGGGGCAGCTTGAGCAAAGCTTGTTAACTGCCCTGCCTTCTTGGTTATGGAGCTCAGTGAAGAAAACTGAAGTGCTGGGTCGGGGGTGGGGGGGCAGTATCTGGCTCTCCATTTCTGCCGTAGAAGGGAGAACTGCATGTTAGAGGGTAGGAATAGGATGGAATGGCTGGAAAAAGAGACAGCTAACTGGGATGGGTCCCGGGAGATGGTGTCCAGAGTCAAGAGAAATGGCCACATGAGTGTGCATGACTGAGAGCCTAGGGGGACAATGATGAAACTTCAGTTGTGGTGTTTCCAGTTTTGGGCATCAGGGGGCCCCAGCTGACCATCCACGCGCAAAGCTAGGCTCTTACTTAAGACAGCCGAAAACGGAGCTAGATTCTGCTGAGGCGAGGAGAGCTCAGAGTGAAGGGACAGGAAGCATGCATATGCCCCGCCTTGCTTTAACTTGCAGAAACAGACCTGGATATCTTCCTGGAGGAGCTATTTGCCGTTCCATGGATGGGCAGCTGCTGGCACCTCACACAGCAAGCCAGCCCACTGTGAAAACGGGGATCACATGCCACAAAGGCAATAGGGTCTTGGTCCTCAGCTCTGGGGTCGCAGGGAGTATGACCCAGGGTGGGTTACCAGGACAAGTGGGCTGAGGAACAGCAGAGTGGAACGTTTACACTTCCCTTGCCTTTCCTCTAGAATATCAAGGAATCTCCTGTTGTGTCTCTACCTTGGTTTACTGTGTCAGAATGCGGGGCCTGGAGTTGGGGGTGAAGTTCTTTATGGGGACCAAGTAGTGAATCTGCAGGAGAGACATTCACCTAAGTAGAGGAGAGGAGCTGTTCTGGAATATTCTCAGCCTGGAGTCTGCCAGTCCACAAGGACTATCATAGCAGGTAGTGAATGGTTTGCTCAGTAACTCTCAAAGATGCTGCTCCCTGGAAGTCTGCTTAGAGCCTAGGCCTGAGGTCTTTGAGCAAGAGATGCTGAATATCTTAAGGTGGAAGGAATGGTGACGTGGGCCATGGCACTTTGCAGGTGATGCCAAGCTGTAACTATGTTGGTTCTCTGGCTGGAGGCTATTCCCTAACCTTTGAACCCACGTCCCGGGGATGGTTTGTATGAGTCTATTGTCTCTAGAATAATCAGAACTGTTGGTCAGGCAATATCAGAGGACACTTGTGAAAGTTGGGAGGCTATAGGACATTTGGAGTCCCACACAGACATATGCGTGAAAGGGGTGATATCACGCTTGTCCGTGTCCATCTTCAGACTGACTTCATGGTGAGGATACCATTTTTCTGGCCATAAGGAACTCTCAGCTTCATCTCCCTGCCCCAAAGTGTCTCTGCAGTAGTTATAGCACAGGGAAGAATTGTAGCCCCGGGTATCAGGAAGATACCACACAGTCAGGAGGCCCAGTTAGAAAGGCACAATTTTATTGGTCACTCAGACTGGGAAACACAGGGGATATACCTACTCTCCTGAATAATCTAGGTCTGGTTTCCTACATTAATCCTGATATATCAAAAAGCAAGACAAGAAAAGATATCACAACCCTAGTCTCCTGGTAACCAAGGACACAGGGTGCACCCCAGAGCTTGGGAAGAAGAGGCTGCACTATTTTGAGAGCCTGGGACCAATGCTCACCTTCCCTGATAGCAGGCTGGAGAACTCAGCCCTTGGGGACTATGGTGGAGACTCTTCCTCAGTACATCAGAAATGTTGCAGGGTAGGGGTGGGGTGGGCTTGGCCCAACTCAGGGTATGGTGATAGCTGCCCACCTCCAGTGGCACGGGGAGTATTTATTGGTCCATAGGCTCAGCAGGGGCCTGACGTGGCTGGCTTAAGTTAAGGCCAGATCTCTTCACTGGCGAGTTAGAGCTGATTTCTGACTCTGGCAGACTTGAAACCCCATAAAAACCAAGAGGATCAGGCCTGTGACAGAACCCCAGCAAAAAGCAGCTTGGATCTCTGAAGCTGGACAGGGCCAGGCTCCTTGTGCCACTTAGCCATGCAGACTGTTCGGGTCCCTGCAGTAGAGCCCGGCCGGTTAGCTCTAAGAGACCGATGGTTTTCTTTAATGCTTTTTAAAAACATCTCAGGACCCACCATTTGGGATTAGTGGGCCTGGGCATAGGGTTCAGGCTGACTGGCACCTCAGCACTGGAGGCCAGCCCGACAAATGTTCATAAAGCACTTAACACAGCACATGGCACCTGACTGTTATTATTATTAATAATATTATTATTTATATCTTCACCCTCGGATGAGCAGCTCCGTTAGTTCCTTTCTTTAAAACGGCGACTGGAAGAAGGCCCAGGAATCCAAGTTCTGAGACCCAGTGCCGCTGTCTGCTGTCTGTATGGCGTGCGTTTGTCATCCAGCTTTAGCATCTGCCGCACAGTGTGGCAGCCAGCAGCACACTTCTTGGACCACAGAGAAGTGAGGCCGTTTCCTGAAAAAAAATACACAGCCTGGGACTTGAAGCTAGGCAAGAAGAGCTAGCAGGAGGTCCTCCAAGAGGCATCCTGAGAGAGGCATCCTGAGAGAGGCGCAGGTCTGCTTTGTGCTGTTCCTCCAGGCTCCGATCACCAGCAGCTCACTGTAAGATGAGAACAGAAAGGGCTATCAGGGCCTTGCCAGATTTGACCCCTAGTGCTGTAAGTTAGGTCAGGCTAATTAATGTGAAAGAGCCACACTGTCCTAAGTGCCTTATATGTTAATTCATGCATATATTACAAACACAGTACCTATGAGATAGATATATGTTGTATATAGTTTCAAAATGAGTGATAACTGTAAAAATGATCACAAACAATAACAGTATATGGCATAATCTTTTTCTCCCCATAAATCTACACAATGGCTGGCACTAGTAGTTTCTTTTTGACAGTTTAAAAAGGCATAGAGCCGTGCAGTGGAGACTTGGGATTTAAATCCAACACAGGACTGTGGTACAGTGCTTGCCTAGTGTAAGGCCCCAAGTCTGACCCTCAATGCTGCAATAAGTATGCTAATGGAATGGCCAGCAGTCTAGTTCTAGACTCTGTTCCTTGTGATACTGGAGATTCACCTAAGGGCTTTCTGGAGGCTTCCTGTGCACTCTCCCACTGAGCTATATAACCTTAGCTCTCTCACTGCTGCTGTTGTCTGTCTCACCATTTAGCCCAGGCTTGCCTTGAACTTCCAATCCTCTTGCTCTAGATGTACAGTGTGCTGGGATTATAGCGGTGTACTATCATGTCCAGTCTCAACTCTGTGTGTGTGTGTATTTAAGTCATTGTTAGTTTTGCTCTACAATAAATCTATTCTATAGGAAGGGGATATTCTGCCTGAGGTCTCTAAAACACCAGGAATGTTTTAAGTGCATACCCTAATTAAGGATGATAAGACTAAAATATAAATGACTTAGACTCCCTTACTCTACAGGTGTCAACAGCTCCTCTCTGTCGCTCTCAAGAATCACTGCAGATGCCCTGTAGGACCAGTCAGGAACAGGAACAGATGCCAGGTACAAACCCCAGGTTTAGCCCTTCTTCACAGAGCACATCCCAGGATACACATACACATACACACACACACAGATGCATGCGTGCACACATATGCATATACACCCATATACATACAGCTCAACATACCTGCATGGCAGTCCTGCCAAGCAGCCCCTCCTCTTGGCGGTGCTTGCCATGGTGGGGGAGTTCTGTGTTGTCACGGTAGTCTCTGCCTTTGGAATGTTGCAGCTGCAGGACAGCAGGACTCTTGACTGGCAGGGGTGGCCGTGGAGCTGGGATGGGTGTTGTCTGCTGGCTCATTTCTGACCTGGAAGGCTTGACAGGCCTCTTGACTGGCACTGGGGCTTGGGAACTGGCTGAGGCCTTGGGCTTCCCTTGGCTCTTGTCCCCACTGGTCATTCTGCCCTCAGCAGAAGAAGAACAGGTAAAGGAGCGGATCCGGGGTGTGGGGCCAAGGACAGGCACAGGGGCCTGTTTGCTTGTCCCCTTGACACTCTCCACCTCTTGGGCTTTGGGGAGCACGATGCTGGGTGATGAGATTCCTGGGTCTGGACAGGGCGGGGGCTCCTTCCGCAGCATCTTGGGAGACTCCTGCTCTTTCCTGGGCACCAGCTTAGGGAAGGAACTCACGGATCCATACAGTGGGTTCTCAAACATCTCGGGCTTCGTCAGCAGCAGGTCCTCCTGGAGCAGAGCTTCCACCTTTCCCAGATCCCCAGGTCTGGAACCATGGGGAAAAGGAGAGGAGATGGGGAGGAAATATGTTCAGAAGTCAGGACATGGGGAGTAGTTGCTTCATGCCTCTGGGTTTCATTTAGGGGTGATAAGAATGCTCTGGAACTAACTACAGTAGTGATCATATAACATGCACCACAGAAATGCCTCCGAATTACTTATTTTCCAGGGAATAATTTTTACATGGATTCTGCCTTGAGAATTTTTCTTTTTAAACACCAGGGCTCACTACGTATCCCTGGTTGATATAGAACTGACAGATCCGCCCGCCTCACTGTCTGCTGAGTGCTGGGATTAAAGGCATGCAACACCATGCCGGGCTGAAGAGTTGGTTCTGTGATTAAGAGTATTTGCTCTTCTTCCAGAGTTACCAGGTTCGACTCCTGGCATCTACATAGTAACTCACAACTGTATGTAACTGCAGTTCTTGGGAATCCAATGTCCTCTTCTGGCCTCTGAGGGCATTGTGGTAGACAGAAGCAAGCAACTCCCCCCCCATCTCCCCACCCCCCCATGTGCGTGCGTGTGCGTGCCTGTGCATGTGTGTGGCATCTGGCTATCCACTCAGCTATAGAGATAGAGAGGCCAGAGGATGGAGCCAATGAGATAGAAGCTAGAAAGTGATCCTTCCAGCAGTGTTCAGGGTACACCTGCTATCCTAATGGAGGTTAGGAAAAACAGATTAAACTCACGAGTTTTAGTCAAAAAAAAAAAAAAGTTTGAGTATAGGCAACAGGAAACCAAGCTCTTATCCAGGGGGCAGAGTCAGTTCTTGTGCAGGAGACCATGGATGCCGGCTAGGGCCTGAGCAGAGTCTCCTTTCTTGGCACACAGCCTTGACCTCACATGGTGGTGGTCCAAGCTTACCAGGACTGCAGTGTTTTCCAGGAGATGGGACTTTTAAATGCTAAAGTTGGGGCAGCCTTGGGGAACCTGGGATGGGTGGCTATTGCCACCTAGTCCTGTAGCTCGCTCCCTGATAGCTGTCTACCCCTATGCTGTCACCTGGGGCTGGAGAGGACATGTTTCCACCAAGCTCTGTTCACCGTGTGAAGCACACAGTGACTTCCACTCTGGGAACCTCTGAGTCCATGAACTTGTGCTTTCTTTGTGGCTGTCTCTAGCTCTGCTTCATGGGGTCTCGAAAGAGACTGCCTTTGTCAAACAAGTACCTCAGTACCTTCTGGATGGCTACCTTGATCCTCATTTCCGGGGAGGGATGCCAAGGCGATTTCTCCCTTGCTCCTAGGAAGTAGACTTCAGTCTGGCTAAGGGACCTGCCCTCCCACCTTTCAGCTAGTTCAGCTAACAGCTAAGGCACAGGACTGTCAGTGCCTCTCCACAGGAATCCCCAGGCAGGCCTGGTATAGGCATTTGACTTAGAGGGTCTGGAGGAGAACCGCACTGTGGGTGATGCTCCAGCACGGGTCCCTGATTACTATGAGTTAGCTCTGCTAAGGAACTGAAGTTCTGAAAAGGGAAGAAAAGAAACAGCACTCAGAAAAGAGGCTGAATGTGAGAGCCGGTGTCACCACAAAATGCTCAAGGCAGCTGGGGAGGAGACACATCTGTGTCACTGTTAACTAGGTCTGGATGTCACTTGGCCATCTATCATCCTGTAGGAATGGGATTCCCACCTAATGTTTCCCATATCTGCTTAGGACTTCATCTCTGGGCTGTGTGGTCCTTGCTCCTAAACCTGTTCTGGCCGGCTCCCTCTGTAGGATGACAGCTCTGCCTTCATTTGGGTTCCTAGTTTCCAATATATGTTTCCATCAGGAGGGTCCAGATAGTTATTTTCTTACTTATGTATGTGAGTGCACTGTCATTCTTCTCAGACACACCAGAAGAGGGCATCAGATCTCACTACAGATGGTTGTGAGCCACCATGTGGTTGCTGGGAATTGAACTCAGGACCTCCGAAAGAGCAGTCAGTGCTCTCAACCACTGAGTCATCTCTCCAGCCCCCAGATAGTTATATATGAGAACATGAATGCTTGTTTTTAAGGAAAGAGAGAGATTTGGGGTAGATAATGGTGTCTATTCAGAAATCCTCACCTCTTTCCCACTGAGAACTCCAGGAAGGGGAGGATGGCATAGATTGTCATTGGTTTGAGAAATGTCTTTGTGAGTAAATGCAGTTTTTATAAGAAGATGGCTTTCTTGGCAAGTCCCAACCCAGTCCCCTTTAAAATCAAGTTGCACCAACTGTTTTGGACAGGCAGAAGCCAAAGTAGTGGGCAGAACCTACTACAACTCTGCCCTCTTCAGGCCGTCACCCTTGGGAGCCCCCAAGGGATGCTTTTGAGCAGAAACACAGACACTCAGACAGACACACACACACAATTCAGAGGACACTCACCTTGCCTCTTGCACCCTGGGGCAGGGACCTCGGTTGGCTGTGGAAGATGAAAACTTCTTTGGCGACAGAGGTGGTTGGGAGGGAGGGGTTGGAGGACCCTCCCCCCTCCCAGGCCCCAGGGAGGAGTCTTTGGGTAGCTGGTCATAACTCCAAGCTGTGAGTTGCTGATCTGGGGACAGGGTTGATTTCCCATGCAGGGGCTGTCCAAAAGGCCCCATACCAATGTAGTTTGGATTGATCATCTCATTGAGGCTGGAGACACCACATGCAGGGACCCTGTAGGAAGATGTGGAGGCACACCTGAAGCCTCTTCCCTTCTTGGCTGGCACCAGCCTGAGGAAAATGTTCCTCAGCTTCTCAGCCTCTCAGTACCTTTATTTCTTGGGCACAACAATTCATTTACTCATTCTGGTACGTGTATAATATGGCAAAGAGAAATAAGAGATCAAGTTGAGACAAGTAGGAGAGTGGAGACCCACCAGGTAGAACATGGCTGGAGAAGATTGACTCAAGGCTGTCTGCGGATTGAATTTATATGGAGTACAGAAGAGAGAAAAAGAGAGGAGGATGCTCTGTGTGGAGGCAAAGGTCCATGCTAAGGCCCTGTGGTCAGGGATAGAGGCTGCCCTGTTGTGGGGTTCACTGAAGACAAGGTCAGCACATGGGGAGAGCAGAATGAGAACCTGGTGGGCCTGGGGCTGTGGGAGAGTCACGTGGGACATGTTGGTTTGCACATCCCACGGAAGGCATCAGACCAGCAGGGTGAGTGTGCGGCACAGAGGGTGAGGCTAGAGGTGGTAAGGAGGGCAGCTGTGTTAAAACTGGAGGAGACAGTCCAGAGCCAGGTGAGGCAACCTTTGTAGTCACACACCAAACCTTGTTCCACAATGGGCTCCATCTCAGGAGGACTAACACGAGCACATCAGGAAACAGGGGTGTTTCTGATATCAGGAAACAACATAGACTGGAATGCCCAGGTTACTCTCCAATCCGTCTTTCCTGTTAGTCACTGTGTTGGTTAGTCTTTCTGTGTTTTGTTTTATTTTGTTTCTTGAGATAGGGTCTCATTATGTAGCTCTGAATGTCCTGGAATTCACTGTGTAGACAACGCTGGCCGTGAACTCACAAGATCAGCCCGTCTACGTCCTGAGTTCTGGAAGTAAAGGCATGCCCCGCTACACCCCTCTGTGTTGGTTGGTTTGAAATGCCCTCTTGACACAATCTAGGATCACCAGGGAAGAGAGTCTTTATGAAGAATTGACTAGATAAGTTTGGCTTGTGGGCATGTCTATAGGGACTTGTCTTCATTGTTAATTAATGTAGGAAGACTCAGTCCATTGTGGGTGGCACCATTTCCTTGGCTGGGCCTTGAACTGTGTAAGAGTGAAGAAAACTAACTGAGAACAAGCAAGGGTGCATGTGTTTATTCTCTGTGCTCTTGACTGTTGATGTGATACTTCAGGTTCCTGCCCTGGCTTCTCCACAACACTAGACTGTAATGTGGGCTTGAGGAAGTCAAATGATCCCTTCCCTCCCCATGCTACCTTTTAATCAGGGCATTTGCCACAGCAACAGAAATGAAGCTAGGAAGTCATGGGTGGTGACTTTTGACCACTTATGTTCCTGGCCTCCCTGAATGCAGGAGAAGTATCTTTTGCCCTGGAATTGTTCAGTCATCTATAGCTCCTTCTTCCTGCACTGCACATCCTTCCACTGGCTGGTGTTAAGTCTGTAGGTCATGGACTATACTGTATTTACACTGTGTCTTCCTGAATATAGCAGGTGTTCATTAAAGGATAGTTGAGCTGAGCCCTTCCTACATGGAAATGTTCTCCAAGGCTTTGATCTTTCAGAGATGAGGATTTGAACTCAGGATGTGAAACTGAGGTAGGAGAGTGGGTCCCCTGGGCCACAACATTTCTTCTCCTCTGACCTTGGCTTTCCTGAACTCCACTTTACCCTCTCCTGGACTCTGGTTCACACAGCCCAGCTAGCTGTAATAAGTCTTAGCAAGCTTCGTCTACCTGCCAGAAGGCTCCCATTGCCTCATAGGGTCATGGCTGGTGAGGTTCTTCAAGCATTTCATTCCACTGGATTCATCCCGCTCTGTCTTCACAAAGTCTGGAAGAGAACATTTAGGAAAGAAAACATGTGAGATCCTAGCCACGGCATGGGTTAGAAATGGCAATGTGGTATCTCTTTGCAGGCCAAAGCTGGACAGTAAATAGTGGTTACTGGGAGAGGTATATCAAGCAAGATTTTCAGGCTTCAAAATCCTTACGCTTGGCAACTGTTGCCTGCCATGATGCCTGCCATGATGCCTGCCATGGGTCCAGAAGGAGATGAACAGATACTTATGACCCAGTTGTTATTTCAAGAAATACCTTGTTAGCTTAGCCATGGATAAAACAGACATTTCTTGTCAGACTAGAACAAACTTAGAACAGCTATTAGGTTACCCTATAAGAGTACTTCCCATGCAGAGCTTATCTGTTTATGGGAACCCCTATAAATCAGTTTAAAGGAACCCCGGGCTTTATTTCTGGAATGTGGTTGCTAGGTAATGACCCACTATCTGTTCAACCCACTGTCCTGCTAGAGAAAAGAAAGATCTCTCATGGGGCACAGGAGAGTCACATGCACAGAAGCAGTGGCCCTTAGAGCCCTCCCTGGCATAAGGAGCCCCTGCACCCCATGTTGTGCGTTCCTACACTTGCTATTTTCATGACAGGCAAGCAACCACTATGTCTACCAGCTCCTGCTTGGCCCTGGATGAACTTGGCTTAGCCTGAGTTTGCAACATTAAGCCAGTCATCTAGCTCCAGTTTCTCCATCTGCCAAGTAGAGATAACCATACTTGACTCACAGGGCGGTTGTGAGAGATAAATGAGATGACTTGTTTTCTTCTCATTAAAGACATCGTCTCAGTATGTCACCCAGACTAGCCTTGAACTCACGATCTTCTCGCCTCAGCCTCCTGAGTGCCAGGATCACCACGCTACCCTAGAGACTTTCTAACCACGCTATATTCTGAAGGCACAGATCATAGATACTTGATAGCTTTGCTGAGAGAAAGAACATGTCCTTAGTGCAGTGGCCTCTGGGAAAGCCAGGAGGAGGCTGGCTGACCTACCATAGAGCTTCTCCCTCATCTTGCCCTGGGAGGTCTGCAGCTTAATCTCTCCCCTGAAGTGGCCAGTCATCTCCCCATGGTGGGTGAGAGGCGTGTAGATAGGATGCTGAGCCTCTGTGGTCTCCAAGCGAAGGGCAATGCAGCCTTCACCTGGGGAAAGGAGAGAGAGCATCAATAGGAACATCTTGGCATTAGACGGATATAGAGCATGCTCAGAGAGATGGCTGTACCACTGGGAGACAGCTCCTTGAAGCAAGTGGCCGGGCAGGGATTGCCAACAAACCCTTTCAATCGATGCCTTAGCAATCTGGGGCAAATGTCTGAAGCCTCATAGGAAAAAGAACTCTATACAGATCAATGCTGAGGGAAAAATTAAATCCTAGAAAAATCCATCTAAGAAATGGTATTAAATGTTAATCTGGTTGCTATAGGGAAAGCTTACTTCCCAAGGTTTGAAACAGTACAAGAAATAAACAAAATCAGATAAACAGGTAAGAGTGTAAGTCAGTCTAAAATCTCTATACAAGGAAAAGTCTGAAAGGAAAAGGAGACAGACTGGAAAGCTGACCTGGCAGCAGGGACGGGCTAATGTTCTGCACCTGGGTCTGAGGAGCTGGCTAGGGACTAACGAGAGACACGGTGGCACAGGCAGACTCAGGCTCAAGCCACAGCTCAGTTGAGGACTATCTGTGTGACCTGGGGGGAGTCACTTGACCTCTATGAGCCTCAGTTTACCTATTTACTCACTGGGGAACAGAACCTGCCTCTTAAGGCTAAGATTAAATTACATGGTACCTGCAGCTCACTCAGCAAGGCTAAGCAGGAGGTTACTGGCTGTGGCACCCAGAAGTGACAAGGAGCAGGGATGGTAACCCACTAGGAAAAGTCCCTCTGGGACAGAGGAAGTGGCAGCATCAGGGCACAATGGGTGGTGGCAGACAGGCTTTCTTGAAAGGCTAAGCCACCATCACCCTCACTTCAGAGGCTGAGGCTAAGGTACGGTGAGGTCCCTGGCCTGGGATGCTTACCATAGGACTCGTCACTGTCAGAGGATTTAATGCTGATCAGGATATGCTGGTCCAGTAAGTACTCGGGGTCAGAGATAATGGGCTTTAGCTGCAGAGGAGACACCAGATTAGAGTCCACAGGTGAGGGCAGGTCAGGACAGGTAAATGGGGGTCAGCAGTCTTGGTGTTTGCATGCATCAGGAGAGCTGGAGAGAGGCTTAGTGGTTAAGAGCACTGGCTGCTCTTCCAGAGGTCCTGCATTCAATTCCCAGCAACCACATGGTGGCTCACAACCATCTGTAATGGAACCTAATACCCTCTTCTGGCATGCAGATGTACATGCAGATAGAGCACTCATTCATAAAATAAATAAATACATAGTAAAACGGAACTGAATATGTTCTTTTAAGCAAACTCAGGTCTTGGCTCTTCATGCCCAAGAGAGCAGGTGGACCCCATTGCTCAGCCAAGTGAGAGATAGTTTTCTTCCCTGCCCCACCCCATTTCCTAAACTGGGTTGAGTTGAGCTTCCAGGTCCCTGGTCCATTGCCTCCATTCTTCCTTCCATTCTTTGCATATCCCAGAGGCCAAGGGAAGGTCTAGCAGCCAGGTCTGAAATGAGACTTGCAGTACCATCCCTCTCCTCATACCCCTCCAAGGTCTATGGCTGCATTAGAGAAGACACCATAGGCCTGCTCCCTGTCTGAGTAAATGTGTCACAAACCTCCAGTTGGGCTTGAAATATTCTGTGGTTTGCTAGAGATGTGGCTTGGTGAGTGACAGACTCCTGGATGTCAGCACTGCCCTCAACTTCCTGCTGCTAAAAAGTGTTCAGGGAAATCAGGGACATAGCTCAATGGTTGGGTGCTTGCTTAGTGCTTGCAGGAGCCTCGATTCAATCTCAAGTGCTGCGAACACTAAGTAGGTAATAACCAAAGGGGAGTAGGCACAGCAGGGCTGAAAACCACTTAGGAATATTGAGGTCATCCATCCATGATGAAAAGCATACCCTAAGTCCCTTGACTACAGTGTCTAAGCTGGTCTCTATGGCTTTGGTCTGGGATGGCTACAGTCTGGATGAACCTGCTGTAGCTGTACTCTGGGCAGACCAGCTACAGCTGTACACTAGCCTACAGAGCTGCAGCTGCACACTAACCTGCACTGCTGCAGCTGCATATTCGCTTGCACTGTTGCAGCTGCCCACTAACCTGCACTGCTGCACACCAACTTGCACTGCTGCAGCTGTCCACCAACCTGCACTGCTGCCCACTAGCCTGCACTACTGCAGCTGCACACTCGCCTGCACTGCTGTAGCTGCACACTCGCCTGCACTGCTGCAGCTGAATACTCACCTGCACTGCTGCAGCTGAATACTCGCCTGCACTGCTGTAGCTGCACACTAGCCTGCAGTGCTGCGTACTAACCTGCACTGCTGCAGCCCTCTGCCCCAGGCACATTTTCTTCCTGGATTACCTTGGGAAGAGTCTCTCCAAACCGTACCACCAGCTCTCCTTCACTTCCCTCTTCATTCTCTCCTTCCTGACTCTTGACAAAACCTGTTAGAGAAGAAGAAGCTGGGTTTGCAGACCACAGAGTGAGAACCAGGCAGAAAAGTCTCCAAGGGGTCGCCTTCCTCGACCACGGAGGACTGTCTTTCCCTTCTCATGTCTCTGAGGCCTCCAAACCAATTAGGAGTCAGGCTTTCTGGGGATTCTGTTTTTGTTTGAAGGATGGTCATTTGCCAACACAGTCTAATTATTTTTAGGAAAAATCAAAGAGATTTCCCCCTCCTTTTTGACTCCTCTTTGCAACATCCCAGGCAACAAAGAAGTCATCACACCGCAGGCAGGAAGACTGGGAAGCATGACAGCTCGTCCCACTTCCCACGACACTCAAGATAGCAGCCTTTTGAAATTCTAATTTAAGCCTCCTAATATGCTGTTTCCATAGAAATCTATGCAAATGTCTCGATAGTTTATTAAAAACACCCGCACAAAGCCCCTCATTCCAGTTGGAACTGTTTTGACCCTGGCTGCTGAGCTGGGGCTTCAGGATGTTGTGGTGAAGGTGGCATAATCCCAGGAAGGTTCGGGATGCATTGAAGGAAGGTGCAAAAAGGTGTGAGGGGGTAGAAGGCTGGTAGCTCTCCTGGGCTCTACAAGCAGACAGTCTGTGCCTCTGTTTGCAAGGTTGGTTCCTATCCTTCCCCATCACTCTTTGAACCATCTCAGGAAGACTTAGAAAGCATATAGTTTTCTTGCATAGGAGTCTCAGACAGTATGTCTGGAGATGTTCTATAGAAAGGATCTTTCATAAGCATGGTGAGTGCTCAACGTTGCCACCTGAAATGGGCTGTCTATCTTTACCTTGCTCCCAGTCACAGTGAGCCCCACAACACAAGAGCCACAATATGGAAAGGGCAAGGGGAGGGCCAGGGCAACAGCAAGCAGGCAGTAGCAGCTATTTAGGCCCTGTTAGATCTTCAGCATTCTGGAGCTTTGCCCAGGGCTTTCACTGAGCAAGAAGAACCCAGCTTGGTGGAAACTCAAACCCAGCTTAATGGAAACTCAAACCCAGCTTGGTGGAAACTCAAATGGATTCTGCCTAGAGAATGTTGATGGACAAGTCAGGGACAGGGGGGACCTAGGGGACAGGGACATGGACACCAGTGGCTGCCTCTATCTCTAGGGCTGAGGCAGTAGAAGAACAAACCACAGGGGTGGGGAAAGGGCCACATAGCCACTGGGTAGCCCCATAGGTACCCCACCTTTGCTGAACCCACTGAGGGGTCCATCCATGGATTCTTATGAGAGAGAGAGAGAGAGAGAGAGAGAGAGAGAGAGAGAGAGAGAGAGAGAGAGAGAGAGAGAAAACGAATGAACTGGGTGAGGGATCAACCAGTTATCAATGGAAAGGTAGTTATGTGAAAGAACCTCCCCAAAGGGTAGTTCACAAGGCACTTACTCTCTAAGCAGCTTGAGTGGAACTCCAAGTAGAACTTAGTCTGGGACTTGGTCTTCAGTGTGGCGTAGCATGCAAGAAACTCGATCTGCCCTTGGCTATCTACAGTGCCAGGACCTGGAGCATGGGAGACTAGGATTTATTTGTATACTGTACCTGAACTGAAGATGGAGGTTCCAGCTTCTTTCTGGGGTTTTCCTCTCTGTGCACCCACTCTGCCAGGCTCCCTCTGAGGGCCCACAGATGGGAAATGTCCAGGTTGGAAGGAGAGATTTGTCTTAAAGGAAAGCTTCCTGACCCAAGCTCAGCATCTCTGTTGATGGCCACAGATTCTCTGGTCTGTCACAAGCTGTTCATGTAGGGTGCAGGTCAGGAAGAATAAAGACAGCAAGGACCCAAGATATGGCTACAATCCCAGCTTTGACAATAATCTGTGTGGCCTCGGGCAACCTCTCAACCTCACTCTAGTCTCCCAACTAATTAATTCTCTTCCTCCCTCCCCCCACCCGTCTGTCTCTTTGTCTCTGTTGTCTGTCTGTCTTTCCCTTCCTACTTCCTCCTTCTCCCTCTGTCCCTCTCTCCTTTTTGCTATATAGAACAGGTGTGTCTAGAATTCACTATGTAGCCAAGGCTGGCCTCAAACTTGGGATCTTCCTGCATCAAGTTCTTAAGCTCCACTGCTAGGGTTAAAGGCATGCACTAATACAACCAAATTTCCCCACAAGTTCTGGCAGAGAGTTAGAGGCTCAACACCCAAATCTGCTGTTTTGAGTCCACAGCTAGGGAGACCTGCTCTTACTTCCTCAGACACAGTTATAACCAGTCTCTACTCTGGAATCTGGGACTTACTGGCCTTCAGCTATCATGGTTATAACTATGCTAATTTACATGACATTTATTTTATTTACACAGCATCTGTTTTTTATCATTGTTTTTGTTTTGTAGGACAGGGTGTTATATGTATCCCAAACTGGCCTCAAACTCTATGTAGTTTAGTCAGACTCAAACTGAATTTCTGAGCCTGCTGCCTCTGCCTCCTAAGGGCTAGAACCACCACCTAAGTGTACCACCACACTGATCTTGAACTGGTTTTAAGCAAGTGTTCTATCTTTTCATATAAATTCTAAGCCACTTGACAGCAACCTCCACCATGCCTCTTAGTCTTCTTTCTCTCCTTCTAAACCCCACATCACCTTGGCCAGACTCTGCTTAGACAAATGTTCCATCAAAACTCCAAACTGGTGACCAATATTTTCAAGCACCTGCTGTGTGCTGAATCCCAGCAGAAGGAAACCAAGCCCGACAAAGAGGGAGGTGATAGAGGCTACTCTTTCAATGCTGAAAAACTCAAAGGAGGGGACAGGTATGAGCAGGAAGGGGTGGAGCCTAAAGGCTATAAAGGTGGCCAGATGTAGGAAGGAGACTGGACAGGTGTGAAGACTTGGGTGGAGAAGGGAGGTCACATCAGATCCACAGATGTTTGATCCAATGGTTGGAAAGACAGAGGTCTAGCTTCGTCTACATCCCTCAGCACAGAGGCCATAGAGTGAGACAGCTGTTCTCTGTCTGTATTTGGGTTACCCATACCCAGCATCCCTAAATCAGTTATCTGCTGCACAGAAGTGGGTAGAGGAGATGACAGCATGGCTTCCTGGTCACCTAAGATAGGACCGGATGGACTTGTTAACAGGCACACCCAGCCATTGCTGCAGAAAGGGTAGCTCAGCAACCAGGGCTGGGCTGGGCAATTTGCAACCATACCTGTGGCTCAAAGCATGAGTTTATTCCAGTTTCCCTCCCCTCCTTCATCCACATCCCACCGACATAGCTTTCACCATCTCAACCTACTATGCACCCACACTAACACTGGACTAATATTTTCTTTAATTAGAGTCCGTTTTTAAACTTAGATGGAATTAAATAAATTGGACCACAATTGGAAGAAACTTGAAGCACTTGCTTATCCAGAAGAAACTTACTTAAAACACTATATATATATGGTTTTCTGGTCTAAGATTGTGATGTGGCCTGAACATGAAGAGATCAGGTAGGGCAGACCATGGGCCTTGGGAAGGAAAGGATAGGCCTACATCTAACCCAGACAATTGGTAGCTGCAACCAGATGACAAATGCCCTAGGCCCCTTGTCTTTGAGGAAAACAAGAAAAGCTGACGTTGCCCATTGCTTACCATTCTTGGAGACGAATTGAGATGTGACTCCTGCTTCAAACGTGGCAAAGACAGGGCTGTGGTCACTCGTCATGATGTCACTGGTACTGCCTGCAAGGGAGAGAAGGCATTTCTAAGTAGGGATAGAGGAGACCTTTTGACCAAGGTGTGGATGACAAACTCACTGTAGGGACAAGCTGAGACCTAGTCTGGGGACCCTGAGTCCAAGAAGCAAAGGTGCCTGAACTTGCCTCCTGGGCATCGCCATCACCCTTGCTGACAGTCAGCCAACCCCAGATCTGATCAAATACTTCAGTGTGTCCACCTGACACCAAAGAGAAGAAATGAGCTGTCTGAATTCAGTGCAGCCAAAGGATCATGAGCAAAGGACTCAGTGGTTTGTTGTTGTTTTAGATTTGTTTATTTATTTTTATGCATATGAGTACACTGTAGTTGTCTTCAGACACACCAGAAGAGGGCATCAGATCCCATTACAGATGGTTGTGAGCCACCATGTGATGTGATTGCTGGGAATTGAACTCAGGCTCTTAACCTCTGAGCCATTTCTCCAGCCCAGGACTCAGTGTTTTAAGAACTGGGATTTAGGGCATTTGCTATGCAGCGATAGATAGTTGATACACCCGATTATGAACCAGTTGGAAGAAAACCCAGGGCCCCCTTTCTTGTTTTTGTTTTTGTTTTTGTTTTTGTTTTTGTTTTGTTTTGTTTTGTTTTGTTTTGTTTTGTTTTGTTTTTCCGAGACAGGGTTTCTCTGTATAGTCTTGGCTGTCCTGGAACTCACTTTGTAGACCAGGCTGGCCTCAAACTCAGAAATTTGCCTGTCTCTGCCTCCCAAGTGCTGGGATTAAAGGCGTGCGCCACCACCGCCCGTCCCAGGGCCCCCTTTCTTGCATTCTAGATATGAATTCTTTTTTCTTTCCCCAACTTCTTGGCTTCCTCTATGGCCAACTCCTTAAACCCTTCTACTGCGTCCTCTGGCTCTCAAAAGAATATTAGCAAAATATATACATCTTCAGCCTTCCTGTGGAAGATGGCACAGCCTTACATATAAGGTTGGTTTTCCTTTTTGCCTCTCACATGCTGGGAATGTTCGTGATGTTTACTCTCCTCAATCTTAGTTGCCACTTCCTGATCCATCGCATTCCCCTTTCTTAAAACCTGTGCTATGGAGCAGTTCTGAAGGCCAAGGCTGGTGTCTAAAGAGATAGTGGCAATTCTATGAGCCTTTATCACTTGGCCCTCGGCAGAGGTCGCTGACTGATGGAGATAGTTGGCAGGACCTTTTGAGTCAGAAATCGAGAGGGCCCTCAGGGCTGCAGGATTTGGGGAGTAGGTTTCCATATGACTGACTCTGTGTAGTGCTAGAAAGAGGGTCACAGGGCTGGAGAGATCAGGTGTTGGTGGGGGCAGACAAGCAGGAAACACTGAGGAAGGAGTCCTGGTAAAGGATGGGAGATGGACCATCTTTCTGGCGTTTTTGTTTGTTTGGTTTGGGAAGTACTAGGAATGGAAGCCAGGACCTTATGCATGGCAGGAAAATTCTCTACCCCTGAGCAATATATAGCTCCTGTCCCACTTTCAGGTTCTGAAGGCGGAAGAGTGCCTTGGCCAAGGCTGTGAGTGTAAGAGATGCTTCTGTGTCACACCTCTACAGGTGCTATATGAAGTTTATCTAGTGAGGCCACTTCTGGGAGACAGAGCTCAAGAGCAGGGGGAGGGGGTTGTAATGCATGTGATAAAGTATCCCAGGGCAACAGCAGACACATACAGATGAAGGGGACAGAAACCACCTTCATCTGTGGGATCGGAGTTAAATGGGCTCCAGGGGACCATAAGGTGGATGCTAGTCAGTGGCCAAATCCTCCCAACCAGTTTCTCTACTCTCAGGGATGGGTAGGCATGAGGGCTCAGCTGGACAGCATGGGTCATGAGCTGCCTATCAGAGGTCTCTGGCTTATGACTTGCTCACCTGTGGTTTGTGGTGGGATGAGGGTTGAGTGCCATGGCCTGGACATTTGTGTGTGTGTGTGTGTGTGTGTGTGTGTGTGTGTGTTTTAAGATTTCCTTTTGTCTTTTAAAGTATGTGTGTGTGTGTGCGTGTGCATGTGCATGTGTGTAGATGCTCCTGATCTAGAAGAGGCAGTTGGATCCTCTGGAGCTGAAGTTCGAGGTTGTGGACCACACAGTGAGTGTCCTGGGAACCAACCTGAGGTCCTCTGGGAGATCAGCAAGTGCTCTTAACTGCTGAGCCATATCTCCAGCCCCACAATAAAATATTCTTAGGCCTCTCCAAATCTGCATGGGCATACTTAATGATATGCATTAGGCTGAACCATGTGAATACCTGGTAGTTGCTTGTTTTATACCTGATAAAATATCACTTTTATATGGCTCAAACTCAGTCTGGTTCTCTTAAAAAGAATAGTACCAGAAGGTCCTGTTTATGATATTAGGGGTCCTGAGGTCCAGAGGTCCTGAGTTCAATTCCCAGCAACCACATGGTGGCTCACAACCATCTGTCATGGGATCCGATGCCCTCATATGTATATACATATATATATATATATATATATATATATATATATATATATATATATAAAATAAATAAATCTTGAAAAAGAAAAAGAAAACAACAAAAAGTCCTTTCTAGTTAAAGTGTCTCTCTCTGAGCGGGATTTATTACACTGCAGCCCAAGGGGGATAGAGATGCACAAACTCTTTCAGGACACTCGCTCATCTTATGGAGAAGCAGACTGAAGCCCCTTGGCTTGCTACTGTCCTCAGAACCCAAAACCTAGCCTGCACCCCACCGTGTTCCACTCACCATAGGACTGACAGACCACATGCACCAGCGGGTAAGACTTCCAGAGGACTCGGTCGCACCAGGACGGCAAGTTGTACTTCATCTGCAATGTAACATGACAGTTTTATAGCACATGTGCTGCTTTCTCTGTTATTATTAAAAACAAAACCACCCTATAATGAGGACATCGGCCATCATCAAGTTCAGCTGTCATTGGTTCTTTAGGGAATTTACCCTCAGATAGTGCTAAACTATTTAAAATATATTTATTTATTTTATGTGTGTGAGTGCTTTGTTTGCATATATGCATGTGCAACACATGTGTGCAGTGCCCACAAAGGTCAGAAGAGAGTGTTAGACCCCTGGAGTTGGGGTTACAGTTGGTTGTGAGCAGCCATGTTGGTGCTGGGAACTGAACCCAGGTCCTCTGCAAGAGTATTTTATTGCATCTTTCCCCAAACATTATTCCTTTCAACATGAGTGGCCTTATTAACATATTAACAGTCACTCTGTGACCGGTTTACTTTGGCCTGTGGCTTTATCAATGGAGAACTACAATGTTTTGAAATTCTAAGTCCTGAAGCAAAGAAATCAGTTTTGCTGGTGGTGTTTTGGAGTCTAGCCATGTAGTCCAGGCTGGCCTTGAACCTATGATCTTCCTGCTTAAGCCTCCCAGGTATTGGGATTACAAGTATGCACCACCACACTCAGATGCATGAGAACCTGTTTAGTTTCAGCTAACAGAACTGTGTGTGTGGGGTGTGTGTGTGTGTGTGTGTGTGTGTGTGTGTGTGTGTGTGTGTGTGTATCTTTGTTTTTGTCTTTTAAAAGGGTTTTAGAGAGGGCTCAGTACTTAAAATCTCTGGTTGTTCTTGCAGACGGCTCCAGGTTTGGTTCCCAGTACCTACATGGCAGTTCACAACCATCCAGGATTCCTGTTTCTGGGGATCTGACACCCCCTTTCAGCTTCTGTGGGCACCAGATGCTCATGTAGGCAAAACCACTAATACACATAAAATTATCCTTACTAGTAACCAGGCATAGTAGTGCATGCCTTTAATGCCAGCACTCAGAAGGCAGAGGCAAATGGATCTCTGTGAGTTTGAGGCCAGCCTGGTCTACATAGTAAGTTCCAGGACAGCCAGGATTACATAGTGAGACCCTGTTTCAAACAAAACAAAACAAAACAAAACAAAACAAAACAAAACAAAACAAAACAAAAGAAACAATGCTTTAAAATTCTCTCAGCATCTTAGAATAGGGTCATTGTTAATTCAGCTTTTTGGATTATTTTTTAATGTACAAGTTGGTGGCAGTTTTGTACCAAGATATAAGTCAGCATGTGAAAGTTTTCTTTTGGGGGGTGGGAGGACAAAGTCTCGTGCAGCTCAGACTGGCCTCAAATTCATTGTAGTCAAGGATGACCTTGAACCCCTGATCTTCTTGCTTCCTACTTCTAGTTCCTGAGTATTGGGATCAAAGATAGATGGTGCCATGCTGGACTTGATGCTGAGATGGAACCCAGGGCTTTGTGCACACTAAGCAAACACTCTATGACTGAGTTCCATCCCTGGCCCCTGTATGTGCATTCTGACTTTTGTTTTTGCTGTTGTCTGGTGAGGTAGGATACTTCCCACTTTCTAGGAACCACCATGGAATAGTGAGTTGGGTAAAGGAGGTGGGACAGGGCAGGAGAGTGGCTTCTGGGAGGACTCACCCCTGTTGCTTTCTGCTTCGTGTATGCATACTTGTCCCGGGTCAGTCTTTCAAATCGATAGGTGGGGGCGAAGGTGATCTCTTCCTCCTCTGAAACAGACGCATGGCCATCAGTTTGGCTTCCCTAGCACCTCCAGCTTCCCTCCTCTGCAGACACAGCCCTGTCCTTGGTCAGGATGTCCAGGTAGAGAGAAGATGGAAGGAAAAGATGCAAAGGAGAGACAGTGTGCCCTCACCAAAGTGCAGGAAGACCTTCTGGTCCTTCCTCTCCAGGAGCAGTTGGTCGTGGGCCAGAAGGTCTGAATACTGCTGTTGCTTGATCTTCTGGATGATGGCCTCTGCCTCCTGGAACGGGGACATGCCAGGTTAGATCGTGTTCTTCACCACACTTCCCAATGACCACATCCGTCTGGGATGCTGATTCCTGACTCGCAATCACTTTATAAGGATAAGGAAAGCCTAGAAGGGCTGCACCATCACCATAATTAGCTACAGACTAGCCCAAATTTGCATGTAGATCTGTTGTTTTTATACATCAGCTTTTAAACACCATTGTTAGCAATACTTCATGAGACAGGTAGTATTTCTCCATTACTTTCTCTGGCTCTTTCTGTGGGAACAAAGGCATCTAGTGTTAAGTCCACTAGTGGTGGTGGGGAATCCCTGGCTCTGAGGCTTCTGAGCATCACCCTCTTTGTAACCACTCAGCCTAATTACAAGAATTGGTGCCACAGTGCAGAACTGGGGAATTCACTGGCCTTGGGCTCCAGCAGTTCTCTCTTCTGTCTACTTCTCTGTGGCTTTGAGCCAGGCTCTGGGCTTCTGCCCTGGTGAGCGTGGAGCTGTGGCAGGCCTTCCTCAGGAGGCTTAGGATGGAAACTCTTCTCATGCTCCTACCTGCCTGTTCATTCCCAGGGAGGAAAGATGTCCCCTGGGGGTCCCTAGTGAGGAAGGCATGGTGAGCTGGCTGCAGAGCTGTGATGGTGGCTGGAAGCCCAAAGGAGACCAAGGGACATGGGTCATATGGAGAGATGCTTGGGATAAGGGACAACTGAGGTCCAACCTCAGCTATGAATGATGTGCAATCTCCTCTCAGCCGCTTCCCTAGCCTCTCTGTGTGTTTGACTATAAAACAGGGTCAGCTCCTGCTTTGCTTCCTTTGTCCCTCCCAGGACTCGAGTGTGGGAATACATTAAAGTCCCTGCGTGGGAGGGAAGCAGGCTGCTAACTCTGATTTCTAGACAGAAGGGCACTCACTGTTCCACCCCACGCTGTCTCCTGCTTCAACTTTTATGAGCATGCAAAACAACTGTGTGGGTTCTAGACTCATCCTGTGGTCACATCTGTTGGTCCCTTTCCTGTAGGCAGGCAAGCAATGCCTTGGATCCACCAGTGACCCCATGGTTTGTTGAGATAAGTGAGCTGGCCCCCTAAGATGTCTGTGCTTCCTGACCAAGCCCAGCTGCTGCTGGCTGGCTGGCTGACTGGAAAGACAGTGACAGTGACAAGGGGCAGCCATAGAAGTCCTGGGGCAAAGGAGGCACAAGCAGAAGGGAACTATGAAGAAAGGCAGAGGATCCATGACAGGAGCTGTATTGAGATCCTGCGAAGAGCTGCTACCTTAGCCTGGTTCTGAGTGTTCACATGTCTCTTTGATTTTCTGTCCACAGCCGACTCCTGAGAGCCTCTGTCCCCTATGGCTCGACCCAAGGTGGAGTCTCCTTACCCAAGTGGGCAGCTCCACGCGGTAGTTGAGATCCCCAAGCCAGAAGAGGTGGGTGAAGCGGTGGGTGATGTTAAATGGGCTTAGCTTCTTGTCTCCCAGGGCCAGGAACCGCAGGATGTTCATATAGTTTTGATTTCTCCTAATTCAAGAAAACAAGGGCCATCTAGCACATCTAGCATGGGTACTGTCCTTGATCTGACAGTAGGAAGTCAGAGGCAACAGGTGGGAAACAGAGACTTAGACTCAAGCTCTGTCCCAGTGGTCACCTGAGTGTGTCTGGGAAACCCAACTGGGAACACAGAGTCTAGATTCCATGCAGGAATCTACCCATTAGGAAACAGATCAGCAATTGAAATAGCTGGTTATGGTCATGACAGAGGCACATGCAGACAAAGTGAGCTTTGAGCTATAGGATGCTCCTGAGTGGTATTTCCCTTTAGAAATGAACCAGGCTCAAAGGGGTTCACTAGGTTGATAATGACATCAACATGTTTTCTGTCCTCCAGACAAGAGTCACATATACCTGAGGTCTCTACTGTACTACAGTTGTCTTTGCTCAGACGGCAGATGTCCAGAAGGTCCTGAGGCTGGGCAAGCATCAGGGTGTGCGAGGCTAAGGCTGTCTGGGTGCATGGAGGGAATGGCTCCCATTACCTGAGCTTTTTTTCACTTCCAGAAGTCAAGTGGCTGTTGACGAACCCCAAGGAGGTTCCATTGAACATGAAGGACACTCCCACTGCTCCCTTGTTTCCTGAGGGAGGAAGAAAGAGAAGAAGCAGAATGTCAGGCAGGCAGGCAGGCTTGCCGAGGGGTCAGAGGCTGAGGTGAGGTAAAGGGTACTAATGCTGTTAGCAAGGAGAAAGAGAAGCAGACCAAGGGAAGAGAGGAGAGTGGATAGGTCAGCGGGGGTGGGACATGCCAGTGACTGGCAGGTGGTAGCAGCCTTGTGATTTTCTACATAGGAGAAAGGAAGGAGAATGCTATCATCTGTTTCTGGCTATGGGGATGTTGGGGGCCATGATACTGAGCAGAGAGGGACAAGGAGGGGTGGAGCAGCCTGGAGCCTTGGGATTTGGGAGGTGCCTCCTCCCCCAACTGAGTGAATGACTATCTACTCAGGATCCACTCCTGTGGGATCAAAAATGTTCACCCCAGATACACACATGTACATGTACACCCACATAGACACACACAGAGAGACATACACAGACACAAACGCACATAAACACACACATATACACACCCCAAAATACGGACACACACAAGTACACACACTTCTCCAAGTGGGATCCCTGGACTGGCTGGCACTATGTCACCTGAAAGCTTGTCAGAATGGAAACCATCTGAGACTTACTGAGACAGAACCCACATTTTAGCCAGATTGCCAGAGCTGGTATAGACCCTGGATGAGTTTTTGCAAGGAAAACCTTCTGGATTTGCTAGAGACGAAGGGATCCCAGGACAGGACTCTCACAGTTTATCCTGGGACATTGCCAAAAGGAGGAGGAGGAGGAGCATGCACAGGAATGGCTTTCCCTCTATGCTCACCCAGGGTGTTGGCGATGCCTGTCTTCACGTTGTCAGTGCAGATATGGCTGATCCGATTCTCATGCTCTGGCTTGGCAAGCACCACTATGCGAATGTTCCAGAGGGTGTGGATGGCAACCTGGTGGTGGTGGTGGGAGATGGTGTTGCAACACAGGACTGAGGTACACCTTTGGAACCCTGAACATGCACCCCGGTTCCACCCTGGGAGTAAGACACCCTGTCTGTATTTCCTAGCTTTCAGGGGGAACTTCCAACAATGCCTAGAAATGAGACAAAGCACCTCAGAGATGAGAACTGGGACTGAAAATGCATCTAGGAAGTAAATATTATTCTTTTTCTTTTCTTTTTGGTTTTTTCTCTGTATAGCCCTGGCTGCCCTGGAATTCACTTTGTAGACCAGGCTGGCCTCAAACTCAGAAATCCGCCTGCCTCTGCCTCCCGAGTGCTGGGATTAAAGGCGTGCACCACCACGCCCGGCGATATTATTCTTTTAAGCAGGAGTAGGGAAGATGGCGGACTCAGGACCCTATCAACTTGTAAGGGTGCCACCTCAATGCACATCTGTGGCTCTGAAAGTGGGGTACCCCTGAGCAATCCTATACATCTTTGGAAGTATCCTGTCTGACTTCTGGAATGCTTGAAAGAGTCTGCTGTCTTCCCACCCCAGGCCTGGCCAGCTGCTCACTGTTTTAAATGTCATGCTGGTGACTTCTTGCAGGGAGTGCCTGAGTAGCTCCAGCCACTCCTTCTCTCCAAGGGGATCCTCCTGGGTGCCAATCACATAGATGTCATGGGGGATGTAGTCAGCAGAGTCGTCCCGTGTCTTTCCCTGCCCCTTGGAGAGAAACCAGGACGTGATCTTCTTGGGAGGGGGTGCATTACCTTCAACAGCAAAACCCAACACCGAATGAGTCAAAGACAGGTCAGGTCAAGGGCATTAGGGGGATTCAAAACAGGGGAAGAGGAGAATCACATAGTTACAAAAATCATGGGGGCAAATGCCCTAGATGGAGGACTCAGTGCTGATACCACCTTACATGTTAGCTATGGGCAGAGCTCAGTGAGATCTTGTTGTAAAGATAACATTACATTTCAAAGGATGGAAAGCCTGGGAGATCCTCTCTGGAGCCCTGATCTAACTGAACAGGTTGCCAGACATGTCCTAGGCTCTAGGGTGGCAGTGAGACATGAAATCTGGCCCCGTTTGTCACTCAGGAGTTTACATTTTCAGGGGTGAGTGACATGTCCGGGATGGAGGCTTCTACCGTGCAGCCAGGAAACACCAAAGGCTTCCTGGAGGAAAGTTATAAGTCAGCTAAGAACTGAGATGAAGAGGTGCTCAACAGAGAAACAGGAGGGGGCTGCAACTTGTCTCAGCTTCCGTTTTGAAAAATGAGTGGAAGCAGCTCCCTCAAGGAATGATGGGTAATCTACTTCTGGAGCTACCCTAAGTATGGGTAGATATTCTCCCCACACCCTGAGGAGATCTATCTATGTCCCTCAGCCAACAGAGAGACAAGAAGCCAATAATCCACATAATGATCTCTGCCAAACTCCCCCCCCCCCCCCGGGGGGCTCTAAGTGAAACTCATAAGGAGACCTGCCATGCGCAGCAGGGCTCCTGCCTAGTGCCTCCATGTGACTTCTCCTGGAAGGGCGCCCCCATGTGTTTGCTGCTGGAAGGGCAGCAATGGGATGACCTCCCGCCATGTTCAACCAAAAGAACTCTTCACAGACGGACAAGAGAACTAGAAAGGTCCTTGTGCCACATGCCTGAACACCTGAGGGTGAGTGCCTGAGGAGTTAATGATAGACTAAGATATCCATTAAATTTGAATTTCTGGTGGCTGGGTGATTTTTAGAGTAAGTATGCCCCATACAATGGTTGTCTGAGATTCAGATTTAACTGGACATTTTAAAAATTTAATTCTAGCTCAATATATATCCCAAAACATTTAGTATAATTGACAATTAGTATAATGTACTATTATATATATTTAGTATAATAATATGTGGTAATTGTTATATATGATATATATTTAATCCAATATATATTTTGTACCTTAGCTTTTATTGTTGAGTACTTATACCAAATGATCATTTCACTTACATATTTACCATATGATTATGCTACCATTATATTTAGCATACATATTTTGTTCATTTACTTTTAACTACACATATATGCTAAAAACTTATATATTGGGCTGGCGAGATGGCTCATTGGTAAGAGCACCCGACTGCTCTTCCGAAGGTCCAGAGTTCAAATCCCAGCAACCACATGGTGGCTCACAACCATCCATAACAAGATCTGCCTCCCTCTTCTGGTGTGTATGAAGACAGCTACAGTGTACTTACATATAATAAATAAATCTTTAAAAAAAACCTTATATATTATTTATATGGCACTTAAACTTAGGGCCACTAGGATCTATCCATCAATCCACTTACCCATCCATCCATCTACTCATCCACTGATGTCTCTATCCCTCCCCTCACTTCCTCCCTAGATAAGCAAGGACCAGACTTCTTTATTCCAGGCCTGGGGCCCCTTGGTAAACTGCAGAGTAAGCTACTTTGGCTACTTTTGGGGTGCACTAATCCTAAAGCCTATTTTACTTGTTCATCATCCTCTGACAAAGGTAGAATTCTCTAGAAAAGAGGTTGTATAGATGGGATTGAGACCAGGACTATGGCTGAGAGATAGAGGTGCCCCCTTGTGCCACTTGTAGAAGCTGAGGCAGGAAGGTGGACCCAAGTAGAGCTGGTAGGATGGAGGGGGCACAGGGACCCACCCATGTTCCAAGTGCCAATGAAGATGGTGATCATGTCAGGCTCTGGCTGCTCCGAATGCTTGTTCTTCATCTGCTGCAGGAGTTGACAGAAGCCTTCTCTTTTCTGAGGGAGGAAGGACAGACACACTTAGCAGAACCTCCACCTCCCTGCACACTGGCCTCTACAAAGATGTGGTCAGCTTAAAAAAATACTGAAAGGTCTTTGTGTGTGTGTGTGTGTGTGTGTGTGTGTGTGTGTGTGTGTGTGTGTGTGTGTGTATAAGTGAGAGAGGCAGCCACCCGGAGAGATGCATTCAAAGCTATGAGTATATGGCTTCTTGGACCCAGCTGTTCCACTGCAAGGTTATGATTTGAAGCAAAAAATGAGGAACTGCACCAAGATACATTAGAGCACTGGAGCATGTTCACAGGTAAGGGACTCACAAATATATGTATGTATATATATATACACACACACACAGAGTTTTAACATTATGGTGTAGAATTACTTTATCCACAGAAAGGTGGCCACAATACATAATTTTTATAAAATGCCACTTGGCAAAATGGAATGTGTATCACCATTGCAATAAAAAAAAAAAAAAGGGCTGGTGAGATGGCTCAGTGGGTAAGAGCACCCGACTGCTCTTCCAAAGGTCCGGAGTTCAAATCCCAGCAACCACATGGTGGCTCACAACCATCCGTAACGAGATCTGACTCCCTCTTCTGGAGTGTCTGAAGACAGCTACAATGTACTTACATATAATTAATAAATAAATCTTTAAAAAAAAAAAGTGTGGGGCATGGCCATGTAATTCCAGCACTTGGAAGGCTGAGGTAAGAAGACTGCCGTGAGTTCAAGGCCAATCTGTGGTAAATAGTGAGCACCAGGCTAGACAGAACAATATTGCAAAAATCCTGTCTCACGAAAGCCCAAACCAAGGCAAACCATAAAAACAAACAACGACGATGACGACGATGACGACAATAATCCCTTAAGCCGACCGGAAGGGGAAGTCCAGAACCGGTTAGCAGTGAAGGCCGTGCTGCTTTTCTTTTAAACTTTTAACTATTTTGGTTGCAACGTTTTTATTTTATTTCTGTAAGACTGAATTACTTATTTGGTGAGAGAAAATGTAGAGAAACGGGGCCAGCACAATGGCTCCGCAGTGAAGACATACACTATGCAATGGAGTTCAATCCTTGGGACTCATATGGTAGAGAGGGAAGTAACTCCTGCAGGTTGTCCTCTGACCTCCACACATGCACTGAGGCACATGCATCCACCTCCAAATAAAATAATTTTTTTAAATAAAACTAAGCAAAGGCCAAAGGGCATGTTAGGAAAAGGGCCTCCCTGATCTCTTACATGTATTTCTCCTATGCTCACAGCGGAGCATGAGACTCGTCTCTCTCTTAGTCTAGAGGGCTGTCGTCAATAGGGTGGCTGACTTTAAATGAGAACACACAAAATTTCAAGCAGTCCTATGAATGCTTGACTCAGGGAATAGCACTATTTGGAGGTGTGGCTTTGTTGGGATAGGTGTGGCCTTATTGGAGGAAGTGTGTCACTGTGAGTGTGAGCCTTAAGACCTTCATTCTAGCAGCCTGAAAACCAGTCTTCTCCTAGTGGCCTTCAGATGAAGGTGTAGAACTCTCAGCTCCTCCTGCACCATGTCTGCCTGCTTAGACACTACCATGTTCCTGCCTTGATGATAATGGACTGAACCTCTGAACCTGTAAGCCAGCCCCAATTAAATGTTGTCCTTACAAGAGTTGCCTTGGTCATTGTGTCTGTTCACAGAAGTAAAACCCTAACTATGACAAGTGCCAATATGAAAGGCCGGATGCCTGGTGTCCCTCACCTGGTTTCAAAGCCAGCAATTTCATATGATTCAACCTCATCATTGCAAATATCACAGTGGCCCACTCTAAAGATACCAGCTCATCATGACATAACAAGAGCTTCTTTATTGAAACCTGCCTTTAACCAGCGATGGCTCAAGGGTCAGTGTCTCAACCCCACTGAGCTTGCAGCAATGGGACAGAAATAGCCAGTTTGGGACCTATGCTCCTGAAGCCTAGAATGCTGCCTAACCATGTGAACATTCTCTACTTTCTGTACTCTCTTGCTACTGTTCCCGTCGGCTCATGCCTGCCACTGTACCTTCATATTCCCTCCCAGGATGAGTGAAAGTAGATGCCTTGGGAACCTGGTGGGGGTTACCTCTATGAGACTGTACTGGGAGCCTTCCCTTAGCTTGTCTCCAATGTCTGACCCGTGAGTCAGCCACACATGCTAAGCTATGTGCCCTATCTTGTGGGACAGTTCACCATGCCAGGAAACTTGGTAATGGAGAACAGAAGACTCCAGAAACTCACACTTAAGATGGTAGGTGCCTCCCTGCTCCCTGCCAGATTCCTGGCCTGGAACACATACCATATTCCCCATGTTGTTCACATAGCCCAAAACAGAATTCTCTATACTAATGAGGTAGGTACCTAGAGGCCCTGAGAGTTTAGCCACAAAGTGTCCCTTCTTGAACCGACATTCCTTCTTGAAGAAGGTATTTAATCTCTGGCCCACCCAGAGAAGTTGGTAAGCAGCCATTTTCCATGATGAACAACCAATAACACTTTGGAAGCAAGGACTGTCTCTTTCATTGAGAACTGCCATGGGGAGCATGGGGAAGGCCTTCATCTATAGAGCCGAAGCTTAAGTCTCCCATAGAAAGTCCATCTGCACCCCTTTGTTGATAAGCTAACCCAGAGTTCCCATTCCCCTGGCCCCCTGGGCTAGTCCCAGTCATCAGCCTGTGGGTCCCTCCCTGAACTCTGCTCTCAATTCCTTGCAACTCAGCCACACACACACAGCCCCCCCTCCCCCTTATCACGCTGTGTCGCCCATGAATCCCTGACACTTCATTACCGACTTCTCTGTGCAGTTCTCCAGAAGCAACTGGAGGCCCGGAAGTCAGGAAACCCCAACTTCAATCTCCCCTATCTTAGATTGCATCTTCCTACCCCCAGAATGGTGTCTTGGTTCTTCCCTGAAGCCCAGCACCTGATGGCAGTAGGATGGGATAAGCACAGGCAAACTCCTGTGTTTCACCTTCCTAAGTGGCATGTCCCACACCCCAGAGGTGGGGCAGCATGTGGACCCACACTATCTGTTCTTCTATCCACTTTTAGCGCCTCACTGAGCGTGAACAGCAAGGCCTCTGTGTGGTAATCAGCCCATTTGAGGGGACTTCTGAGGTGAGCAATCAAGATGCAGAGACCACACATCTGGATTGGATGAAGCACATCCAGGGGTTACTTTAGCAGAGCAGGGCAGAGTTTAAAAACAGAAGTCACACAGAAGTGACAGGGGAGCACTGGTTCAGGTCTTAAATCCAGAGCTTACCCAAAGGGCTCCTAAATCTCGCCAAGAGACACTGTTAATAAAGGCTAGGATCCTGGCCAGCTCAGCACTGGGCCTGAGACAAGGAGTGTCTCCTTGTTCCTGGAAGATAGTACTTGTGATCCTGGGACGCTGGAACTAAAACTCTGCAAGTCCCAGCTGGCCCAGAGCCTGGTTCTTACCTAGCTATGTTCAGCTTCCCAGGAATGAAAAGGTTGCTGTAGAACCCAGGGAGGGAATGATCGCCAGCCCTGGTAGCACAGCACGGTCCTCAAGGCCCATGATCCTTTTCACCTCACATTAGATGTCTATTGTCACTTACCTTAGAGTCAGCAAAAACATATTCCTTCCTCAGGATTTTCTCCTTCTCCGTCTCCACCAAAATCACCAACTTGTTTAGAAACTTCTGGGACTTAATGAGCTGCAGGACTTCAGAAAAACAGAAGTTTATGGATTCATGCATTTGTTTCTTTATCCGCTATGTCCACTGTCCATTGCTCCCGAGGCACCCAAGCCCCAATCTGGCCCCCACATACCTGGGCTAAGCCCTGGGGGCTCATTTTAAAGTGTGGTACCCAGAACCAGCTAGAGTTAGCTTTGCTCCACACACCATGAGACTGTCCATCCTTTTCTCCTTCTCCTTCCATGCCACTTCACCTCCCTACCTTTTCTCTGTCTTGCTTAATTTGTGAAAAATTCACAGAAAATTTGTAGCTTTCAACTTTTTTTTTAGATCAAAAATTGAGGGGCTGGAGAGGCGGCTGAGCAGCTAGGAACATGTACTGCTCTTTCAGAGGATCCAAGTTCAATTCCTAGCACCTACATCAGGCAGCTCACAACCACCTGGAACTCCAGCTCCAGGCGACTCCTTTGGTCTCTTGGAGCACCTCACATACCCAGGCATACACTCATACATAATTAAAAATAATAAGGATAAAATTAAAAATGAATCAAATTATTCTTTAAGATTTGTTGTTGTTGGCAATAGTATCTTTCCACTCTGCTCCCTCCAATGTCCTGCCCCCTGAAGGCAACTAATTTCAAGGTTTTTTTTTTAAAAGATATATTTATTTTATGTATATGAATACACTGTAGCTGTCAGACACACCAGAAGAGGGTGTCAGACCTCATTATGGATGGTTGTGAGCCACCATGTGGTTGTTGGGAATTGAACTCAGGACCTCTGGAAGAGCAGTCAGTGCTCTTAACTGTTGTGCCATCTCTCCAGCCCTAATTTCAAGTTTTTCAATGAACTCTTTTAACTTTATCTCATGTTTCTTAAAAAATAGAAACATAAATAAAAGGCATGCATGACCACCTGGTTTATTGTTGTATTTTAGCTACATAAACACTCAATGCTTATGTCACTGTGACCACGACAAGGCTCCTGACAGACCAGTCCTGGTTGTTCTTTTTCCTATGTAACTTAAAAACGTTTCCCTGAGTTGGGCCCATGAGCCCCTCCCCTAGCTGAGGAACTATTGGCAGATGACTGCTGGGGAGAGAAAGTCAAGTTTCTTAAGGATGTAGCTCCAGGTAGTGCCAGGTCCCAGGGGATGGTCTCATACCCAGGAGCACATACCAATTTCTGTCTTAGTTAGGGTTTTACTGCTATGAGCAGACACCATGACCAAGGCAACTCTTATAAGGACAACATTTAACTGGGGCTAGCTTTCAGGTTCAGAGGTTACGTCTATTATCACCCAAGGCAGGAACATGGCAGCAGCCAGGCAGGCATGGTGCAGAAGGAGTGAGTTTTACATCTTCATCTGAAGGCTGCTAGCAGAATACTCACTTCCAGGCAGCTAAGAGTAGGGTATTAAAGCCCACACCCACTGTGATGGTACAGGGTACAGACTCCAACAAAGCCACACCTCCTAATAGTGCCACTCCCTGGCCCAAGCATATACAAACCATCACAGGGACTCAGTGAGATGACAGGAAGTTGGGAGGAGGGAGGGGGTGAGGGTGGGTCTGAGAGGAGTTAGAGGGAGGAGTATGGGGTGAGTATGGGCAGTATGAGAAAAGGCATATTATATTGGCCTTTCCTGGGTTTATAACTGTACAATGACCATGTTCTTTTCTTTTTTGGTGGTACGGAGGGTCACACTGCATGCTAAGCTACCCTCCTAACCCCCTGCTATGTGCTTTCCTCCATTCAGACTCCCCTCTCATTCCCCACATGACTAAGCACTTTGCTGTCTGTCCTATGAGTAAGTGCTTTCCCACAGCCTCTAGGTCTGCTGACTTTGAGGCCTGTTGGAAACCTTCCTCCTTCAGCACCCTGGCATCTACTCCTTTGTCCCTCTCCTTGGACCCTTCTCTCTCTCATTCTGTCTCCCTCTCTCTTTGTTTACACCTTCATTCTGGTAACATCTCTAGTAGCTTTCCAAGAATTATTTTCTAAAACATGTTTGACTTTTAAATGAGCATATATTAACATATCTATTCATTGTAACCTCTTCATTCACTCTTTGATCATTCCACAGTTACTCTTTGTTTCTGTCCTGGTCCCTTTCTTCCCTAATTGTACCCCCTCACCCCCCAGTCCCATCCATTTTTGGTAAATAGTATCGTGTTGTTCTTTATGGCTGAGTAATACTCCTCCCATGATGTTCAGGAACATTTTCTTCCTTCAATGTTGGGCACCAAGGTCAGTTCCATAACTTGGCTATAACAAATGTCGCTCTGATAAACGCGGGTGTGCCGCCATCACTGGCATTGATCCCCTGTCAGTGTGTGACTGGCAAAGACTTTCTCCCATTCTGTCTCTTCACTCTGCTAACTGTTTCCCTTGCTGGTCAGAGTTTTTTAATTTTATAAAATCCCATTTGTCATTTTTTGCTATTGGAGTGTTTTTGTTTTGTTTTGAGAAGCCCTTCCCTGGAGCTAGGCCTACTGGCAGACGCCATAACCAGCACTTGGGAGGTAGAGGCAGGAGGATGAGGAGTGAGTTCCTTGGCTACCACTTGCCTGACATGCATAGGTCCTTGGGTTTGATTACTGTGATTACAAAACTAATTAGCTAAACAAACAAATAACCACTTTGAGCACCCTCCTCAAAGTCCCTGGTAGACTTGTCATGACTGACAGAGGTGGGGGCATTGAGTACCTCCATATGACTCTTGTGGGAAAGCTGCCAGGCAACCGAGGTAGCATTAGACTCTGGCTCAAAAACCCAAACCAAACCCACCTTCTAAGAGCTTCCTTCCCTCAAGTTTTTAATTTCTGGTTGTTTTTATTTTATTTCGGCAGTACAAGGGGCCCGCATATGATTGATAAGCACTGGACAACAGAGATGTATCTCCAGTCCTTTAAAATTTTTACTTTGAAAATCTGTTTATTTCTTTTTGGATTTTTGAAACATGGTTGTATGTAGCCACGGCTGGCTTGAATTCCTGATGCCCTGCCTTTAACCCTTGTACAGAACTCTTTTTTTTTTTTCTTCCCTCTTCCTATTAATTCAAAAATATTTTAAATTAAAAACTCTATTTTGGGGCTGGAGAGGTGGCTCAGTGGTTAAGAGCACTGACTGCTCTTACCCGAGGTCCTGAGTTCAAATCCCAGCAACCACATGGTGGCTCACAACCATCTGTAATGAGATCTGATGCCCTCTTCTGTTGTGTCTGAAGACAGTTACAGTGTACTTACATATAATAAATCTTAAAAATAAATTCTATTTTGTTTTGTTTGAGACTACATACATACATCTCTCTACATATTCCTGTCTTTGAATTCTCTATATAGACTAGCCTGTCCTCAAACTCACAGAGATCCCCCTGCCTCTGTCTCCCAAGAGCTGGGATTAAAGGGATTTCTGGCTTTGATTCAAATCTTTATTTTATGTGTACAGCTGTTTGCCTGCACATATCTGTGCACTGAATGCACGCAGAGCCCATGGAGGTCAGAGGAGGGCATGTGATCCAATAGAACTAGGGTTACAGATGGCTGGAAGCTGTCATGTCTTGAGGGGGGGAACCAAACCTGGGTCTTCTGAAAGAACACCCAGTGCCCTTAGCTGCCGGGCCGTCTCTCCAGCTTATTTCATAGGCTCATGTCCTTATTTCACTTTATCTGTGTAACTCATCCCATCGTGTGTTTTGTCTTCTCACTCATTTTTGCCTGGTCCCACTCTTCCTTCATGGGTGCAAGCTCATAAGAATAAAGACACAAAGATGAGACTTTTCCAATTAAAGATAGGTTTCATAAAAAAGCCACATATACATACATACATACACACACACATACATAGCTGAAGAGAGGACAGCTTAGATTTGCAACTATGAGGCTGAATCATGACATTTCTGGCTTTTGTGGGTCTGAAACACTCAGCATTGGTCCTTTCCTGTGACACAAGAAGAAACACTGTGTACCCTCACTTGGAGTGTGGGCTGGGAGGCTCAGTGGTTAGGAGAGTATGTATCTCTTGTAGAGGACACCAGTTTGGTTGCCAGCTCCCATGTCAAGCAGCTTACAACTGTAATTCCAGCTCTAGGGGATCCACAGCCTCTTCTGGTCATTTGCATGTATGTTTACATGGGTGAGCACACACAGGCAAGTGCATACACACATGTGCACACATACACACACACACACACAATGTAAATTTATAAAAAGAAAAGTGCAAAATTCCTTGGTGTTATGATTCCAGCCATGTACCATAACACTCAGTTTGTACTATTTTTCTTTTTCCTTCTTCCCTCCCTCCCTCCTCTCCCACCTCCCCTTCCTCCCCGTTTCTTTAAGACAGGGTCTTTATTATGCAGCACTGGCTGGCCTGGGGCTCACTATGTAGATCACACTGGCCTTGAACTCACAGAGACCAGCCTGTTCTGCCTTCTGTGTGCTAGGATTAAAAGGCTGTACCACCACATGTGGCCTAGCATTGTTACTTTTAAAAGCATCTGGGAGAGTACAGTACAAGGCTGTCTGGGAGAGTACAGTACAACA